>NC_064629.1:619176744-619790744 GCF_023864275.1 Schistocerca cancellata
GAAATAACAAAAAACTGTTATTAGCGAGTAAATTTAGTAGGATAATTCTGCACCATCCCAGGAAATAAACGGCGACGTAGCTGCCAAACGTATTCTACAATGTTTCGAATACTCCATTAGACGTGCCACAGCCAGAAAACGTTCATTAGTCGAAGTGTTCCTTAAGGTAGCTAGCAATGGGAATGCTCGCACATCTAAAACGGGGTGGAATTAATAGTGGGATCTGAAATGCCACGTGTATAGGCGATTGGATTTTATTTGCATTCCTGTAAACGTGATTTCGATCGAAAGCATAGCTACGATTAAAATGCTAATGTATCGACTGCAACTGGAACATTTCGAATGAAGAGTAGGGGAAATTATTATGCGGTCCTCATCTTCAGTAACAGTGGTGGCTATTTTCGTTGTTAGGATTTCGTCACGTAAATCGGCAAACATGGAACCCTACTAGTCTCACTTTCTTGACCGTCTGTCTGCCTACCAAACCCTTAAAACCCGTTTACCTCGAGTACAGGTGGACATAATAAGCGGAAATGTATCGCACTTCCTGCGGTATACGGTCCCTTGGTGGTGTAAAAAAGTGAGTTATGTCAACGCAATCTAAAAATACGGCAGTTTATGTAAAGAAAATTTACGCGAAAGGTCAAAAAATGGCTACAAGAACTATGCCACCAAACTGCTTAGGTCATCAGTCCCCTAGATCTTGAACTACCTCAACCTACCTAACCTAACACAAATCCATGCCCGGGGAAGGATTCGAACTGACGGCGCAAGGAGCCGCGAGGTCCGCGATATGACGCCGTTGAGCGCACGCCTAACCCGCGCCGGCAAGTTGTTAATATCATTTGGTGTTACTAAAAAGTTATTCACTTCTGGTGAATGATTTTCTGCGCAGTCCATTGAAGAAAGAATATATATATGAGCGTATGGCATTGGTGGCCGGGAGACCCCTCGCAGGGCGGTTCGGCCGCCGCTCCACAGGTTCTTTAACGCCACTACGGCGACTTGCGAGTGAATGAGGATGAAATGATGATGACAGACACACAACACCCAGTTATCTCGAGGCAGAGAAAATCCCTGACCCCGCCGGGAATCGAACCCGGGACCCCGTGAGCGGGAAGCTAGAACGCTACTGCAAGACCACGAGCAGCGGACTAAGAAAGAATAACTAAAATATATTTGATGTTACGTAAGACAAGGTCGCCTAATTCATTTCCCCTTGTATTTATTCATGATGTTAGATTCGCAATCTCAGCATACATACTATCCATAGCCACACTTTAGATCCAAGTCATAGTCACAGATATGTGAATACAACACATTGGCTTATACTTGAGGTATTTCGTTTCCCACGAAGTGGTGCCAGACGATGCTGTAGCGTCTTCGAAGCGCGAGTATCTCCAGTGCTAGCTATCGCAGCACATCAGCTGAGCGAACTTGCATAGTATGTTGGTAGCACTTCGTCGCCTTGCCTGTTATGCTGTGCAGCAGACTTTAAAGCTGTGCAGGTCAGCATAACGAAAAGGCGAGTGGTCTCGCTCGTTTTGTCCACGACTGTACATGGCGTTATTTGGTTGAAGTACCTTATATCACATCTACCGATTTTAGTCCCATTTGGATAATTCCTTCATTACGAGTCTCTATTTTTGTCTTAAAGTATACGTATGCACTAAAACGATAGCCTAATTTCCTATCTGCTGCAGTCTAATGTTAGCACCGGTGTCGTTGTTTGGAGAGTGCAAGAAGTTTTGGGCTGCTATATTTTCAGTATTTCATAAGGCAGTGGAGAAGTTAACGTCGTTACGAAAAATCTTAAATTAAGATAGTGCATAAAAACACACTTGGATTTGCCTGTGTCGCTCAGAAATCACCTTGATCAATAAAAATTTCGTCCAGACGACGATGGTTGCATTTCTTTAAAAATCCTTGCTCGAAATTTTGTCATGAGTATCACAAATGGCAAAATATCACCCAGTCTGCTCACCCTGACGGCATTCAGTTATAAAACCCACTTCACATATGGGATAATGAGGAAGGATTTGTGTAGGGAGGAACGATATGTTATGGTACCACATTACATTTCTTTCGTTTCTAAAAGATTGTTTCAACGTGCTGCTTGAATTCGTCCGAGCTAACTGCACCCTGCATCCCCCTCCCTCGCCCTTTCGCACAAAAACTATTGATGCTCTGATGCTCTTGGAGTACTATAATAACTGAAGCTAGAAATTCCTTGAACAATTAAATCATAAAATATGCTTGTATTCATGCACTATCAAATGAAAAAACACACACAATAAAATTGAAAAGCATGCAGTATCAGAATTCTTCTGTCTCTTATTGTGATGCATTTTATTTTATTTTATAACATTGTACAACAAACTGTTTACCATCGACCGGGATCTTTCTGCAATTTGAGGCACTGATCTAACAATTCCTGGATTTGGGAAGCGAGGTGGTCAGAATCCATCCACCGGCAGCATTGAAAATAGTTTTCTGTGGCTAACAGATTTTAGTTTAGGCTAATGTCGGGATTGGTATCTCGCTATAAGCCACAGGTAATTCCTTCCGAATCCCTGTCTTTCCTAATAGTTTCCAAATCCCTCAAAGATGCATTCTCTCTGCTTAAATGAAAAGAGCTCCATCGAAGGTGAGCTGAACACCTCTTTGGAGGCTCGTAGCGCTAAAAGACATATTTGCAGTGCAAGGAGGCTAGCGATTGTCGTTTTGTATTGGGTTGGTGCAAAAGTTCGCAGAGTTTTCCTATAAGTTTTATAAACACAACATGTATACATAACCGATACTTTATTCATCAATAATATGTTCTCCTTCACTACTTACAATAATGTGCCAATGCTGGGTAACTTTTCGATACGGCGGCTATAGAAATCACGTGGTTTTGAGGCGAAGAGTTCATCAATCCATGTTCGGTGTGCATTTTCATACAGAAAAGAAATTCTTTGAAGTTTATCCGATAGAAAGACGAAAAAGTGAAAATATGAGGGTGCAAGATCAGGTGAATAACGTTGGTGCAGAATGACCTAACTCCTGCATAGTGTTTTTTGTCTGTTTGTAGAGTATGTTCTGGCGTTATCGTGGAGTAGCATCCCTTCACGTTATCTGCCTGATCGTTGTTCTCGGGTTGCGTCTGCAAGACTTCTCATTTGCTGACAGTAAATCTCAGCAGTGATGGTTACACCTCGGAGAAGCTGTTCATAGTACAACACTCGGTCGCTGTTGCACCAGAGGCATAACATTACGTTTTGTGGGTGCAAGCTGGTCTTTGTGGCTCAACCATTCCCTTCTTTTCCTTATGTTACCAGAAAGACACCATTTCTCCTCACCACTCATGATACAGGATAGGAATGGTCAGTGTCGTTCACGGGACAACTGATGACGAGTAAGCAGAGATGGACATATGGCCACCTACTGGTTTTTGTGAATCTGGCTTATAGCTTTCTGTATCCATACACCCGATTTTTGAACCTTCCTCATTGTATACAGATGTTGCACGATGGTGGAAAGATCACAGTTCATCACATCTGTCAGTTCTAGAGTACACTGACATGGATCATTGCTGGTTAATGCGTTTACACAATCTTCATCAAATCTCGATGAATCACTAATATCAAAACTATCCTCATTGGAACGAGGAAACTGTTTTCTCGCTGTGCTCTGTTCAATGGAATTATCCCCATACACGGAGCAAATGTGCCTGGTTGCTTCCACTGCTGTCACCCCTCTGCTGAACTCAAACAAAAGAATATGTTGGAAATGTTACAATTTCTCCACTAGGCACTTTATTTCCTAGCGTCCACAGCTCCAGTCACTATCTCCAAGCGACAAAATAACAATACGTTAACTCAAATACCAGAAATGAACTACGAAAAAAAAATGATAATTGATAAATAATCCCACATCAACCGAAATACCAACATGCGAAACAAAAACGCTACGAACTTATGCACCAACCTAGTACTATGTAGCCGTGTATGAAGATGGCGTACTTGTGGAACGGCGGTATATTACGTCTTCAAATTTTACCACGAGAATGTTCTACTGTGAAATGTTTTATTTCTGATGTCCTTGGAACACTGAGTCCAACCGCCACAACTCTAACGTATTTGTAAATAAACGTCATATAAACGACCACATATGGTGTACATCTTAGAGAAATTTATTAGTATCAAAGACTGTGTAACTGTATTACCATGGACAAAAACAAACTCCGTTATGAGGTTGCATAATTAGAAGTATAGTCGAAATCAATGTGTGAATCAATGTGAAGATCATGAAACTGTAGCTTATAGTATTCTTCTTTATATTATAAATAAATTTGGTTGCTATAGTTTCAAGATGACTATTGAAATAATATTTTTTTAAAAAAGTTCTTGATCATTTAAGGAAACTGAAGAATTTTAATGGTATGAAAGATACTTTAGTAAAATCTGAGACTGAATGGAGGAAATTGGGCTGCTTTGCCGTGCTGAAAAAAATCTGATGTGGTTTCTAATAAGTTGCAAATTTAAATAAAAGGCTGTAATAGGAGGGAGACAGCTACTGTCAAAAGAGATTTGGACTCGTTTAACTTTATAAATTATTAAACCCAACATTAAGATTCTTCTGAGCTGTGTTGTGTTAGCAGCTCAGTCTTTTAAAATAAGCTTCACTATCGCAAAGCAGAAGAATCTTAATGTTGGGTTGAATAATTTATAAAGTTAATCTAGTTCATATCTCTTTCGACAATAATTACCTTTCTGCTACTGCAATCTTGTATACAAATTTACGACTTATCTAAAACTAAATCCGAATTCCTTCAGCACATCAAAGCAGCTCAAGTTCCTCTGTTCAGTCTCACATTTTATTAAAGTAACTTTAATTTGATTAAAATTCTCCAGTTTCCTTAAACGATCAAGAACTTTTTTTAAAAAAAAGTATTATTGTTCCACATTCTGTCATCTGACACTATTGCTTTCATTTCCTTGTTTAGAAACACTAAGTTTTATCTATCCGCAATAAAATAGACCAATAATTTAGTACAACAAAGGGAAATTCCGTTTAAGAAGTTCTACGTTTAAGTAGAATGATCCAGCGGCGATATTTCAGTGTAGACAGAAGCATGATAAGCGCACTACTTGAGTATGTCAGTTATGCGTACTGAGAACAACATTTTAGCCCACACAGTGTTACTACTCTGTCGAAAAGGTTCTTTCAGATGTTAGGTAGTGAGTTATATTCGTCAAAAATGCTTCTAAGCAGTCACATTTCTGTATTACTCATATTTTGTACTCGTAACTGAAAGTTATTGTATAAAATAATGTTTACAATAACCTCAGGTCTTACTGAAATTTAAATTTATTTACGAATCTAGTTGCGATGTTTGATCGTCATGGTAGATCACAAATAACCTAATAGCACACCACACGTTCCACAAATTGTTAGTTTTGTAATAAGCCACCACAGAGAATATTATTACTCTCTAATGGGAATTAAAATTACATAAAATTAACTGTGAAGTGCAACTGAACAGTAGGCTATGGTTTTTTTCTATTGGACATGTAAGATGATCCAAAACTGAACGAAAATTTTTAACACAATTTAGAACATCTTCACACTGTCACAACCAGCTCCAGGTAGAATGTGCAAATGATAATTACCTGCTGAAATCTGGTAAGCACGGAAGGTAAACTGCGATATAGCCTCATTAGCGATGTCAATAACTCGTGCTTGCATGGAAAACAAATATGCCGTTTTGCTGCATCCTGTCCAGCGTGGTGGACAGAGTATGAGGTCAACATCGTGATCACGACAAGCGCGATTGTTAGTCAAATTTAATGTCTCTCGTAATAACTGATCGTTCTAGTGTTACTGTATTTGTACACACGTACTTATTCTACTAGTAACACATTGCACGGAAACGAATTTTGTTCACCATAGCTGATAACCACGACTTCATACGAACTACTGATTACGTTTAAGGTAGCTATTTAGTTACTTAAGCTAAAGATACGTATCATAAATAAAGCGTTATTTCACGAACGACTCTACGGCTCTACGGAAATCTCTTATAAAATAGCCAATAAATTGTTAAGTAAATCATCAAAATATTTTCAGTAATTATACGCTTCGTATTACACGTCACATACTACTGGTTTCAGCAATTAAGGTAAACATCTGAATATAAGTTAACCAGGAACTTAGGATCAGATAACCAGTCAGTTATTGCATAGAGTACCCATGGTCAAGGTGTACCGTCTTTAAATTGTAATCAGAATGGCATAGGTCTCAAGTTCTAACCCAGTCACAGCCCAAATTGTGAGTAAAAATTATCAGCAACGGCGGCCGAAGACTTCCAGTCTGAGAAGGTAACCTCGTCTTGCCAACGGCCTTCTCAAAGATGACGGAGGAACGGACAGGTTCAGGCCACTCTCTTGCTCTTGGGACGCGAAACTGCCCTGAAAAGCGGAAGAATCATCAATGATCAACGGCAAGAGGATGCAGAAGGCAATGGAAACCACTACGTTAAAGACATATAACGTGTAAGCTCAGAAAAAGTGGCCTGTAATTGAAAAAAGTGTCGCGATTACCTCTCCATTGGCTGAAATTCCAGATTAGTATCCCATTCGTATCTCTAAGTGGAGACAGCCAAGGGTGAAGTGATCATGAGAAAGAGTAAATAACCAACGAGTCGGAACATGGCAATTCAGAAGTCTGAACGTAGTAAGGAAGCTAGAGAATCTCAAAACGGAAATACAAAGGCTCTATCTAAATATGTAGGGGTTCAGTAAATTGGAATAGGAAAAAGATAATGATTTCTGGTTAGACGAATATAGGGAAATATCAATATCAGCAGAAAATGGTACAACAGGAGTAGGGTTCATTACGAATGGAAAGGTAGGGCAGAGATTGAGCTATTGTGAATCGTTCAGTGATAGGGTTGTCCTCATCGGATTCGGCAGCAAACCAACACCGACAGCGATAGTTTCGGTAAACATGCCGATGTCGCAAGCAGAAAATGAAGAGATGGAGAAAGTAAATGAGGATATGCAACGGATAATTCAGGATGTAAAGGGAGTTGAAAAACTACACGTTCCAGTAACATTAGTGTGACCACCGCATGTTTACATCGTCAACATGTAATAACCAATCACAAACGGCAGGTAGTAGCACAAGCAGTGAGGGTATATTTGTCCGCATTGAGGTCACAAAAGTCAGGGGACCATGCCCATCCCTAAATGCAATTTGTTTTTCCGCGGCACGATGGCCTCTACCAGCTGGACAATGCAACGTGCCACACAGGACAAGCAGTGAGGGTATGCTCGTACACACTGAGGTCACCCCCTTACTTTTGCCCGACGTAGTGCAGCAACTCGAAGTGGCGCACATTCAAGTCGACGGAAGTTCCCTACAGAAATACTGAGCCATGCTGCCTCTGTAGCTATCCATAATTGCGGAAGCGTCTGTGTGTACAGAATTTTGTGCACGAACTAACCTCTTGATTATGCCCCATAAACATTTAATAGGATTCATGTTGAGCGATCTAGGTGGCCAAATCGTTCGCTCGAACTGTTCAGAATATTCTTCAAACCAATCGCGAACAATTGTGGCTCGCTGACACGGGGCATTGGTTCAAATGGCTCTGAGCACTATGGGACTTAACATCTGAGGTCATCAGTCCCATAGAATTTAGAACTACTTAAACCTAACTAACCTAAGGAGATCACACACATCCATGCCCGAGGCAGGATTCGAACCTCCGACCATAGCGGTCGTGCTGTTCCAGACTGAAGGGCCTAGAACTGCTCGGCCACAACGGCCGGCCACGGCGCATTGCCACTCATAAAAATTCCGTTGTTGTTAGGGAACATGAAGTCCCTGAAAGACTGTCAATGGTCTCCAAGCAGCCGAACGTAACAATTTCCAACCAATGATCGTTTCAGTTTGAGCAGAGGACACAGTACATTCTACGTAAACACAGCCCTCATCGTTATGGAGCCACCACCAGCTTGCACACTGCCTTATTGCAACCCGGGCTGCAGGCTTCATGATGTCTGTACCAAACTCGAACCCTACCATCAGCACTTACCGAGTGAAATCGAGTCTCATATGAGCAGACCACGGTTGTCCAGTAGTCTAGGGTTCAACCGATAAGGTCACGAGCCCAGGAAAGGCGCTGCAGGAGATGTCCTGTTGTTTGCAAAGGCACTGGCGTCGGTCGTCTGCTGTTATAGGCCTTTAACATCAAGTATCAACGCACTGTCCTAACTGATACGTTCTCATACCTCCCACATTGATTTCCAGCAATGATACGACGCTGCTCGCAGTAGTTAAGTAAAGGCCGTAGGCCACTGCGTTGTCCGTAGTGAGGTAATGGCTGAAATTTGGCATCTTTGGCACTGTGAACCTCAGAATACTGAATTTCCTAACGATTTCCGAAACGAAATGGCCCATGCGTGGAGCTCCAACTACTATCCGCGTTCAAAGTCTGTTAATGCCCATCGTGCGTCCATAATCACGACGGAAACCTTTTCACATGAATCAACTGCGTACAAATGACAACGCCGCCAATGCACTGCTCTTTTATAGCTTGCGTACGAGATACTACCGCCATCTGTTTATGTGCATATCGCTATGCTATGACTTTTGTCACTCACTGCAGAGCGTGACGGGAAAACGCGGAAATTCGTTGTCGTACTGCGGAAACGGTGCGATTTATGCGACGTCTAAAAGGGCATGATAATTGGCTTTCGAGGCAAGGGTAGAAGCATATCCGAGACTTCTAAGTTTGTAAATTGTTCGCGTACCGCCGTGGTTATAGTCTATCACGCATGGCAAAATGGCGCTACGCAAAACCGGTGCCAAGGCAAATGTGGTGCATCACGGGTCATAGATGACAGGGGTAAACGACGGCTGCGGAGATGAGTACGGACGAGCAGATCTGCAATTTTTGTTCTACTCCCCGCTCAGATAAACCAAGGGTTTGTCAACAGTGTTTCCTCAATGACTGTTCAACTAAAGTTCTGCTTGTGCGTCCCCGGAGCAGGCGCTTGGTTCATGCACCCATGCTGACTGCTGTTCTTCGGCAACAAAGGCTGGAATTTGCGCGCCAATATTGCAGTTGCGTTGTTCGAAGAGCACCAGGATGAGTTAACAGTACTCACCTGGCCACAGAACTCCCTGGATTTGAACCCAATTGAGAATCTGTGGGGCCACCTCGGTCGGTCTTTTCACACCATGGATCCTCAACCGTGATACCTAGCGCAGGTGGCTACGGCAGTGGAGTCCTCCTGGCTCCACATCCCTGACGGTGTCTTCGAGAACCTCATTGACTCTCTTTCTGCACGTCTCGCAGCGGTCCAAGATGCAAGAGGTGATCATCCGGGCTTTTGGCAGGTCGTCACATTAATGTGAACGCTGTATTAAGAATCAACAGAAAGGAGCGAGCATAGCATTCGATCATGTTGTATGATCATAGGTTTGGTTGACTACGGGCATTACACTTACGCTCCTCGACTTGGAGCCAGAATGGGACATAACTTTCAACTTGAACTATTCACAAGTATATACTAGGTGTAGAGATACATTCAGGTACTCGAGATGCACAAAGATGGACACTACTATCTTTAGAACAATGCGGAAAGCATTTTAAACACTTGAGGCTGTGAACTGAAAGACAAATATAAGAAATCTTCTAGTGATTCTCTGTAATTGTTGAAATTGTAAATATCTTTTAGTTAAAGCTGAGGAGAAAAGTTTTTCCCTTACAACTACATTAAAAAGCACAAACAATACTATACAAACTTTATCTTTCTTTAAGCACTGCATGAACAGTCGGCTCTGGAAGAGTTTTCTGGTGATGTCACCGAAACGGTGAAAAATTAAGTTCAATTTTGAGAGTTTTATTCTAGGGTACTCATGTTTCTCCATCAAACAATTTGAAATTTGAAGCAGAGTTCGTTTTTTCTCTTTTTCAGCTGCTACCAGGTAACGTATGGCTCGCCGTTCTGTTTGTCGTAACGTTTTTCTTCTTCTTCATCTTCCTGGCCCTATCCCGTGTCGACGGCGTTTTAATCTGGACTTACAATGTTAGCCATAGAGTGACACCGGATACCCCACTTGTCCCCATCACTTCGTCTCCGGGGCGGAATCTGTGTATCCCATCTGTCTGCATCTAATGTTGTCCAGTGTGAAAGTGTGAGAACGTGACTGAAATGTTTACGGATTGTGTAACTACTGCAGGAAGTGCGTGTTTCAAAAAGGCGCTGTTGGATCCTTCGGCGTATAGAATGGATTTTCTGTAGGGGTGAATACAGTCGCTGCACAATCAATGATACTAACTAGTTCATATTAAGCTTTTTTTTTTTACCCAAATCGTTTATATTTGTAGTGAAGCAAAGTATGGTCGTCATCAGTGTACCATTGACAGTTTGCTGTCACATCCTGAAGATGCAAGCTGAATCCGTCTCTCTTCTGACAATTCAGAATGACCTTGACCACTGCTATTCATTTCCGTAAACACAGCCCACCGCAGCGTGCGCTAATTACCTCCATTCTGCCGCCAGCAGTAATTCTCTACAGCCAGCACGCCCGGAATGCCATTCATTGCGCCAACCGATACCAGCTGTACTTCGATTAATTATAGCAGCTCACTGCAGCATCCTCCCAGCAACAACGACAAGTTTTGCCTCCATTAATTACTTTTCTTGCAAGCCCTGAACTGTGGAAACAATTTTTATTGTAAATATCAATGAAGGAAAAAGCACATCTAGTCAAACTCTTTTTGAATGAATGATTCAGGCCTAGTCCCTTTGTCATAATAATGGCACACCGGTATATGGGTGAACATGCCGTGTATCAGAGTCTCGGTAGTTGTCCGGTCAGCGCGGCGGATTGCTACGTGAAGGGGCCCGCCTTCGATTCCCGCCCGGGCCGGATATTTTCCCCGCCCGTTGACGGCTGTTGTGTTGTCCTTACTTTTGTACCGTCATAACTGACATTACTGTTGAGATGGTTGAATGGGCACACACACATACACACACACACACACACACACACACACACACACACGCACACAAGAAGCAAACCTATACGTTCGGATGTATAAAGTAAAAATCTTCATCAGGACAAAAATGAGAAATGCGTACGAGGAATCCTCGCTGCTCTCGGACGCTGGGCCATGACCCGAAACTAGTTAGAGTAATATATACAATTTCATTTGCATCTACAGACATACAACATAAGCCACCTTACGGTGTGCCACTATTTCACCTACAGATCCACCTCCACCACACCCCTCAATCCTTTTCCAGTTCACGAATGACGCGTAGGAAGAATGTTTGTCAGTAAACTTCTGTGTTAACTCTAATTTTTCCGATTTTTTCGTTGCCCACGTTTCGCGAGAGGTATGAGGGTGGAAATAATATTTTGCATGACTCTTCTTGGAAAGCATGGTCTCAGAATTTAGACAGTAAACCTCTCACTACTGCACCATATCTCTCTTGTAGCATCTGCCATTGTAGTTTGTTAAGCATCTCCGTAACGCTGTCGCGCAGACTAAACGGAGGAAACTCGGCCGCACTTGGTTGAATCTAGCCTCTCTTTTCTATTAATCAGACCTGGTAAAGGTCTCAGACCGATGAGTAGTACTCAGAATCGGTCAGATCAGCCTGGTATCTGCTTTCCTACTATCTGTTTTATGTGGCTATTCCACTTCAGATCGCTCTAGATAGTGAATCCGAGGTATTTTACGGTATTTATTGTTTCCAGCTATTTGTCGTCTATAGTGTAATTGCATACTATTAGTAAAAAATTGTGGTTGGTTATAATTATTTCTTCATTGATACTTAAGGAAACATTCGCGATGTTATCAAACCATCGTAGATATAACAATGAAAATTTAGAGTGCTTCTCTCTTGACCAAGCGATACTTTATCAAGAAGGTCAGCACAATTAAAAACAAATATATGGACTGTTTTCAATATTTGAAAAAAATCATTATTCTAGATGTGAAACCTGAGTTTCTTCCTAAGTATACAATGTTCAAATAACTTACGGTAATGTAGTCAGGTGACATCGTCGACAACCGATGATGTTTCGACAGGAGCACATCCAATCAATTTCAAGACAAAAACGCAACAAGGGAGTGCTGTGCAAGGGAATTTAAAACCTCATTTCCAGAGAAACTCCGTAAAGATAACACACACACACACACACACACACACACACACTGTAAACACTAGCACCACTGCAAACCAGAGATGACCGACCTAAGAAGTTATCGACAGCGAAATTAATAATCAATAGGTGAGGGAACGTAAACCCTGTTACTTTGTTTTTGTACAAGGGAGAGAGCAGGATGCTCAGCAGAATTTAAACAAAAACCACATCTATCTTTATCAGGTAACTTGCTAATTTAATTTCAACAGCCGGATGGAGTGGCCGAGCGGTTCTAGGCGCTTCAGTCTGGAACCGAGAGATCGCTACGGTCGCAGGTTCGAATCCTGCCTCGGGCATGGATGTGTGTGATGTCCTTAGGTTAGTTAGGTTTAAGTAGTTCTTAGTTCTAGGGGACTGATGACCTCAGATGTTAAGTCCCATAGTGCTCAGAGCCATTTTAATTTTAACAGCTTACTTAATAACACTACCCCAATAGCTGGAAGTGCATGTCAGAATCTCCGTGTTATTATATTTAATAATATGGCCAGTGTCAAGCTAATGTTCTGCAATGAAGGATTTTCTCAGCTGTCGTAATTGTGTGTGCCGCTTATGCTCAGTACACCGATCCTCCATAGTCCTGATAATCACACCAACATGGGACACGCCACAACTGCAAGGAATACGGTAGACACCTGCCTTACTCAAATCAAGATGATTCTTTACGGATTCTAAAAGGACCCCGAGCCTAGATGGTGATCGAAAAACACATTTCACATCATATTTCCGCAAAATACGACCAATCCTGTACGAAATTCAGTCTGCGTAAGGCAAAAAGGCCGTAGACTTAGGTGCCACCTCGTATCATCATCCCCAGGGCACAGATGATCGATATCGCAACGCACGCCTCATCTGCTTTTCACTATAACCATTCTGACGAATGGTGAATTCAAGATGGGCTAGCTCAGCTGACAAGCTCTCAGGGTCCGACATGACATGGACTCTGTGAACCAAGGTCCAATGCGTTGAGCTGGATGGAGACAACTATCAGACCGCAGACACAAGTGAGTGTGAGTAGGCTTCAACCAGTGTCAAACGCTTGGGAGTCCGTGCAAAAATGAAACCTTTCCCCAGAAAGGAAAAAGTTGCGTCTTCAAAAGCTTTCTCCGTGAGATTTATCAGTTCTGTTGAACAGGCTGTTTTTAAACTACCTCCTGATGAGGTTAGGAAGGAGACATGTCAAGTGTTGAGTGGGGTACATCCAACCAGGGATAATATCACAAAAGCTGAGAGGGCTGCTTTACGTTCATTTAGAGTTGATCCGAATATTGTTATTTTACCTGCTACCGTTGTTTTGGAGAAGCAGGAATACGTTGAAAAGATGCAGGGTTTATTGTCTGATTCAGGGTATCGCAGGATCGGTGCCGGCCCCACAAAAAGTGTTGAGAGATTAACAGCCTCCTGAAAATATGTTCCTTGTTGCAGGAGACTATAAAAAGTCTTAATTATTGTTGTGCTGTTGGTCTCCCTAAGGCCCACAAGGAAGGGGTTTCTCTTCGACCGATTGTGAGTAACGATGGTGCTCCGACATATCGTGTAGCAAAACACCTTGCTATTTTGTTGAGTCCTATTGCAGGTCAGTGTGAGCATCTCATTAAGAACTCGGAGGGTATCTTGCATCGATTAGAGGGAATGCATTTGAATAACTCTGATATTCTAGTAAGTGGTCCCTCTCTTCACTCGTGTTTCTTTGTCTGATTAGGTAAGGTTGGTTGATGTTACGCTTGGTGATGAATTCAAATGGCTCTGAGCACTATGGGACTTAACTTCTGAGGTCATCAGTCCCCTAGAACTTAGAACTACTTAAATCTAACTAACCTAAGGACATCACACTCATCCATGCCCGAGACAGGACCGTAGCGGTCGCGCAGTTCCAGATTGTAGCGCCTAGAACCGCTCGGCCACACCGACCGGCTAAGGTGCTGAATTAATGAACCTATTTCGACATGTGTTGACTCCCACTTTCTTTTTATTCAATTACTAGTACTACGAGCAAACAGACAGAATTGCGAAGGGAAGCTCATTGTCGAATATTATTGCCAATTAGTTTATGGAAGATTTCGAGGAAAGTGCCTTAGAATCGGCAGATTCGAAACCTACGTTTTTATCTCATGATACTTTAATTGTTTGAAATCATGGCAGTGAGAATTTAAACAACTTTTTAGAACACTTGAATTCAATGCATCCGAATGTTTGTTTCACGATAGAGGTGGAAAAGGATAGCTGTCTTCACTTCCTTGATGTGTAAATTAGGAGGAAGATGGATGGTACCTTGAAACATACCGTTTACTGGAAGTCTACTCACACTGACTTGTATTTGCAGGCTGATAGCTGTCACCATCCGGCCCAACGAGAAGGGGTACGTAGTACCTTTCACGGGGCCCATGCCGTCTCGGATCCTGAGAGTTTGTCAGTTGCGTTAGCCGATCTCGGAGCCACCTTTCGTCAGAATGGTTATAGTGAAAAGCAGATCTGACGTGCGTTGCTCTATCGACAAATTGTGCACCAGGTGAGTGATGATGATGCCTAGATGGCACCAAAATCTACAGCTTTTTTGCCTTAAGGGGGAAGCTCTTTGAACAGGATTCGTCGTATTTACGTAAATATGGTGTGAGATGCGTCTTTCGACCATCATCTAAGATCAGGGCCCTTTTAGGTTGCATAAGGGATGATCTTGGTTTGCGTAAGGCGGGTGTCTACCGTATTCCTTGCAGTTGTGGCATGCCATATATTGATCTGACTATCAGGACTGTGGAAGACCAGTGTACTGTGCATAAGCAGCACACATGCTTACAACAGCCGAGCAAATCCACCGCTGTAGAACATTGTCTTGGTACCGGTCATCCTAGGGAATATAACACCACAGCGATTCTGCGTCCACTTTCAGGTATTGGGATAGTATTATTAAGTAAGCTGCTGAAATTAAATTAGCGAGTAATCTTAAAAACAGAGATGTGGTTTTTATTTAATTTCTGCCTACAATCCGCTCACTCTCCGGTCAAGAAACAGAGGGGTACAGTTTATGCTGCCTCATCCGATTGTTATTAATTTCACTGTTGATAACTTCTGAGGTCGTTCAACATTGGTTTGCAATGGCTTTACTGTTTAAAGTGTGTGTGTATGTGTGTTATCTTTCCGGAGTTTCTCTGGAAATCGAGTTTTTAAATTCCCTTGCTGCAGTTTATCCTTGAAAATGACTGGATGTGCTGCCGTCGAAATATCGGTGGTTGTTGACGAGGTCACCCCTGCTGTGTTCCAGTAAGTTACTTGAACCTTATTTGATGTGGTTTTTATAGTACTAATTTATCAAACATCTTGAAGTGGACTGTGCTTTACATTACTTTACAGTCCGCAACAAGCATATATTTAATAATTTGTTCATTATGCGGGGCCAGACTCATAATATATTTCTTTCAAGTCAGTAACGCCATTAGACTGTTGTTTATTTACAGTGTTACATTTACAATTACGCAATCATGATTTCGGCTTCAAACTGCCATTATCAAGTGTTTTAAGTCTTATAAACTGCCTAAGATGCCAGAAATATCGACTCTGAGACAATGTGTCTAATAGTGTATTTTAATACGACAGTGTGCCATCTTAGGCAATTTATAAGACTTAAAATACTTGATAATGGCACTTAGAAGCCGAAATCGTGATTGTGTAAGTGTAAATGTAACACTGTAAATAAACAACAGTCTCATGGTGGTACTGACTTTAAAAAAGCATATATTTGGTGCACCATTTTTTCTCTGTCACGCATACATTTAAATTAAAATCTATTGACCATCAGTCAAATACGGAACTTTTACTTCCTTTCCTAGCTCTCCATTATCTGTGTCCTACCATTATTCCGTAAAACCTTCTATGTCTTTCAACCCATTCTCTATTGGGGAATCCACTGCAAATAATTCCTGTTTATTTCAGAATACCTCGTGCTGTTCCGTATTACTCTCTTCATTTACGCAGTCCATGCTTCTGTTGATAAAGAAATTAATCTACGCTCAAAACCTTACCGCGGCTTTCTCAATATAATACTTACTTTCAGTCCGTAGAGCTAACTTATCCACTGCTAAAAACTTTTTTTCAGCTTCTGTTTACAGATATTTACATTTTCGCTTTCAGTGAAGAGTATCATCATGATTCTTTGAATACCTACTCGGGTGTGGAATTGATGACCGCGTGTCCCGACCTTGAACGGTCCGAGTGTCTCTTCAGGCTGCTTCTGTCTGCGATCGGGCGGCAGCAGTGACGGGTTACTCCACGATAGTCACAGGTCATGCCCCCCCACCACGACCGATGTTGTTCTGTTAGACGTAACCCACCGCTGTCTCACACGAGTACGTGATATCTCTGTGTCCTCACAATGATCAATCAACATCTTACGCTGTTCACGGCTCTTATATGCCCTACAACGCCTGGTGACATTACTAAATACGGAAAACACTAATTAACTGCCACAAAGAATTGCAACTCTAATCATTTACATACCCGCCGACAGTATGTACGTGGTACGACGTTACGTGAAACCTGATTATGTGTTCTGGGTGCTTTACTTTTTTGTAAGGCAGTGTATTCAATCAAAATGTAAAACAAATGGTTAATCGTATTAAAAAGATAAAGATATAAGAATTCCACGCAATAGGGCATTTTGTCACTCGCTATAATTATCGTTTAGACTACGTCAGTCATAGAAACGGTCAAAAGTGTAAAAATAAGTTTTAAAAAATTTACAATAATCGCTCAGGTCCAAATTGTCGAACGAATAGAACTTCTAGAACAGGTACTATCACGCGATAAATAAAAGAGGAATTGCGATGGGAATTATGTCCAGCTGCCCCACTGTCAAATATTTTTTGTGATTACTTAGAAAATAAGTTATTTAATGAGCAGATAAAAGCACCACAAACAGGTTTACTGATGATGTTACGTTGACGGAGGACGTGTTCTGCTCGATTAAGAGAAGTAAGAAATGAGTGGGTTACACCATCGGTTCAGTTAAATTCCCAGAAAAATTAAGAATTACGAAAATAAAAGCGTAGGGTTCTTTGACGTTTCAGTGGGTTTTGATGAGGAAAATTTGTTCATTTATTTGTCTGCACGTGTTTCCTCAACAAATTCTGACCCCAATGACCATTTTCAAGTGATCTTACAATACGTGGATGGATATCAGATTGAGTGCACGTAATGTTTGCATTTTGTGTGCAATAGAATACACACACATACATCAACAAAAGTTTTGCATCACCCCTTTATTTCTAAAGTCATGTCGCGGAAGACAAAAATTGGCTCTCAGATATGCGTCTATATCAATTTGCAATGTGTTAAGATAACCAAATAAAAAATAAAAAAATAGTGGAACGTCAAAATTGCGTTTCCCAAGGCGATTTTTTCATAGCATTCCTTTACATCAATACGTGGTGGAACGTCCTCTTGCTAGGATATAGACATCGTGGCATATCATCGATGAGATGACGAAATTATCCTTCTCTTCAAAGGCGATTCTGCGTACGCAGAGTACGTGGTCGTTGTCGAGGTTCAAAACAGTTCGTTTTAATTGATCCGACGCATGTTAGGTTTGGTTCCTGTCCGGGGAACGGACAGGCCGTTCCCGTTCCATTCTGCTCATCCTAGCATGCTGAAGAAACGCGTTCACGAGAACAGCACCATGACCCATAAGATGAAATTCTCACTAAAATGATGACGATACGGTCCCAGTACTTGTATCAGAATCTCGCTTCTGCACCGTAGATCATCAAGACTACCGTCAACAGCCACGATAGGTGGACAGTGGGTGCCTGTAATACCATCCCAGAAAGTCTTTCCACCAACTTCTTGACGCACATGTGGGACACCGTGTTGGAGACGTTGGATATTACCGCGTTGCCTCCAGAGACGTTACCTGAGATTATGAGGGCACAAACAGATTCGACTTTCATGGTGCTCGCCATGGTCATCTGGAATGAGGATTCGCATCGTGCAGTCGTCTCCTAACAATTTTATGCGATAAACGCCTCCCTTAGCCTTTCGGAACGCATATTTCGGTTCTGGAGCACTGAGCCCTCGGTTCCTTTGACACAAAAGTCGTATATATCGATCATCCTGTGCACCTGTCGACGTGCACTGCCTGTGTTGTGCATGTCGACAACACTACCCGTTAGTTGGAACCGATTTCATGTCCGCAACACATCATTTTGAATTCGGTGCGTAAGTCGAGAAATTTACCTGGCTGACAAGCCTTATGCGCAACCTTATGATGCTGATTAGGTCACTGGTTGCCACTGTCTTTCGTGGCAGAATGGATGTTCACTCTACTGTTTCAAAGACGTCTCTACTGCGTCATTACCAGTGCTTTACTTTCAACTGAAATGTTACAATCCATTCGAGTGAGGTGCTCTACCCGTATGCAACGTTCATGGTAACAGTGTGTATGTTTACAAAAAACATCAGGGGTGACCTTCTAATCGGTACAGAAAGTCACATTAGCAATACAACTGCACGACATATGGGGGTGATGCAATTTTTTTGTGTTTATAGATGAGCTGCTTGCAGATATCCTCGTGTTGAATAAGCGGTAAGTTATACTTTTCCGTATGGAAAACACTGAATAGTATCTTAAAAAGAATGTGAATATTACAACTATTGCCCTTGTCACGGCCGGCCGGAGTAGCCGAGCGGTTCTAGGCGCTTCAGTCTGGAACCGCGCGACCGCTACGGTCGCAGGTTCGAATCCTGCCTCGGGCATGGCTGTGTGTGATGTCCTTAGGTTAGTTAGGTTTAAGTAGTTCTAAGTTCTAGTGGACTGATGACCTCCGATGTTAAGTCCCATAGAGCCATTTGAACCATTTTTGAACCCTTGTCACGAAGAGAGTTGTAGAGTTTTTGTGAATAGGACGCCTCAGTTATATACTTCCAATGTATCCTTTTAAATACGAGGTAGAATACTTCATTTCTTAAATATTCTGCTGATCAATGTTTGCGACAATGCTTGTAACTAGTAGCTTATGATGCGTATGTAGTGAAGTTGATAACTGAAAAGCTTTGACGCTTTACAAAAATTGTACGTGAATTTCTTTGGGTGTATGACTTTATCTACAGCATACTTTCAAACGATAGCAAGCTAACTATGTATTCAAAACGTAATCAGTTCGTCTGTGTGAACTGGACAACTCCGATGAACAAAATGAATGTTTGAGTAATCTGGTAATGACGGTACTAATGAAGTGTGTACACGCACTGTTGCATTCGCATGATCAATAATTAGCAGAGCGGCCAAACGAAATAATCGGTACGTTTGCTGTGATCACTGCGTTCTATTCCTCACTGAAAGGTAAACAAGGTCACTGGACACCTGCTTGTCATATACACAAAAGGGGTGGCCAAGAATCCAGCTAGTGGGCTATGCCCTGGCACGAGAGCCATTGCAATCAGCCTGGCAGGCACATTTCTCCCACCGCTACGCCATGCTGCCTGAGCGTGAGGAGGAAGAAACAGCGAATTCACCGCATTTAAATCGTTTTATATTTCACATGTATGTCATAAACAAAAAATTAGAATTATTTTTGGCGCGCTGAAGACATATAATTTTTATTTCGTACAAACTGTCGGCATACAGACAAATGCAGACAATTTCAAAGATTTTCGTATGGAGGTTGCCACTTAATCGTGACTTATTTAGTTTTATAATGAAGAAAATGTCTTTCACTTACATATTGTGGTCGAAATATCGTGGGCCATTTGCAACCTCTTTATGGAGACCTGAGGAAAGCAATGAGGACGTCCTGGACAGTTTTAACGTTAATAAGATTTGCCTTTAAAACGGGAATTACCTGGAACTTCAATCAGCCACATGCACAGGGGCACTTTCAGCTGAAACGCCAAACGGTGTCGAAAACTGCTCGAAAGCAAATGTAAGATTGACAGTGTCCTCAAAACTTTTAGGAAACTAGTCTTGCTGTCTTGCTGTTCTGGGTACGTCAGACAAGGGCCGAGTAAAGACGAATCTCGCCAGCCATTGGTTCGCCAGTTACCCACACACCCTACACGCATGAAGTTTGGTACGCCGTGGCCGGCCCTGCAATAGACTTTGACAACACGAAAGGAAAATATGGCGGTTTATTCTTGTTTGCATGGCAGGTTTGCCAGCCGGGGTGGCCGAGCGGTTCTAGGCGCTACAGTCTGGAACTGCGCGACCGCTACGGTCGCAGGTTTGAATCCTGCCTTGGGCATGGATATGTGTGATGTCCTTAGGTTAGTTAGGTTTAAGTAGTTCTAAGTTCTAGGGGACTGATGACCTGAGATGTTAAGTCCCATAGTGCTCAGAGCCATTTGAACCATTTGAACCATGTCAGGTTTTTTCTTTGAATATAGCTGGAAAATATAATGAAGCCATAGTTAACGATGTATTATGGCATCATATCTGATGCTATGTAGTTTACTGAAAAGAAGTTGTACTCGTAAGTAATAATATTGTCTGTGGCAAGTTATTATAATACTGACAACGATATGAACATGTGTTGTGCTATTACCCTGCGCTTGCTTTTTTGTGGAACGCCTGTACTATATGATGACGATCTAGGTTGTTTGGTTGGTTTGTTTAAAAGAGGGGGGAAGGGACCAAACTACAAGGTCATCTGTCCCTGACGATCTAGGACCGCAACTAGTCGTGGAAATTAGGAAAAGTTTCTGTACCATATATCTTGATACAATTACGTAGTTCATAAATATGTGAGTATAAACACTGTACTGTTATATGTTGATTTAAGGTGCGCATTCCCTTTCTTTTAGTGTCGCAGATGCCTATTGTAGCATCATTGAATTTGAGCAGATAGTAAGGAAGTACATTCCTCTTGTGTGATTGAATATTTAAATGTAGGATTCTGTGGTGTCACCGCCAGACACCACACTTGCTAGGTGGTAGCCTTTAAATCGGCCGCGGTCCGTTAGTATACGTCGGACCCGCGTGTCGCCATTATCAGTGATTGCAGACCGAGCGCCGCCACACGGCAGGTCTAGAGAGACTTCCTAGCACTCGCCCCAGTTGTACAGCCGACTTTGCTAGCGATGGTTCACTGACAAATTACGCTCACATTTGCCGAGACGATAGTTAGCATAGCCTTCAGCTACGTCATTTGCTACGACCTAGCAAGGCGCCATTACCAGTTACTATTGATGCTGTAGAACATGTACCGTCAAGAGCGATGTTCACCTATTATGGATTAAAGCTAAGTATTCTACCAGTTACCTCCTTTTTTCTGAAGTCTAAAATCCGTGTCCTGTTCCAGACCTCACGCCAGCCTGCGTGAGCTTAAACGCGTGCCTTTCGGCTTCCTCATAGTGGGTTGGCTGTCTTGCCAATCCACAACAGATTCAATAGGTCGGGAATTCGTATTGATGTTATTTGTGCTTGTATGCTTATTTTATACGGAAGTGGTTCATTGTTTTGTGATTTTAAACATGCTGTTTTTGAACCAAAGATTTTCCCATATTATTAATGCCATGTCAGATGTTATACACATCGTCCAGATTTCATTATATTTGGGAGCTCTACTTATTTCAGCACTTTAAGGGGTCTTAGAGATCCACGACAAAAGAAAAAGTAGTCCATTGCAATACTGTCTGTAGTAAACTGTGACAGGACAGCAAAACACATAACACAAAATTACCAAACTGCTGACAGTGTATGATGTAATGGTTCAGACTACATATTATGTTGGTTTCACATTCTGTATGCGACTGTCAACTCATGGCGTAACCATTTCGCTCTACAATGAAAGTAGGTATCTGGTTAGAAGCCAAAATATCAGTGGAACAATTGATGATCACTGTGATTGGCCATGGCTCTCTGACTGTGTAAGATTGACGGTACACTGCAAAATATACGTTACTGAAACCGGTAATTTGCAGTTATCTAAGCTTTGATTTGAAGTTATATAAGAGTAGATTGTAAACAAACTGCTACCATCAAAAGATACTAGTTTTGCGCTATGTGGAATACGAAGATCTTTCATTTTGTTAACACTGAATTTACAATTCTAAACTTAGATTAAATTTTGTCTTCGTTTTGGCGTAGAAACGTAATTCTTTGGTTGTTTTGTAATTTAATGCGGTGTAGGTTGGCACAAGAGGTCGTAAAGGTTGGCCTTCCTTGTGTAGTTTAGGAAGTCGACACAGTTTAGGATTACTGGGTTCATGTTGATCAAATACTTAGCTTCATATTCAGGTATTATGCTTCTACAGGACTTGATTAAGTTTTTATTCTATAAAAGTTTTGGTATGGTCTTTGGACAGGATATGGTAGAAATTGAGTGTCAGGAGTTGTTCTACTTTCTCAAGATTATCACTCTTGTCCATGAGAACCGAAGGACTTCTTTCAGCCGCTTTCGTGAAAATGTTATTTTCAGTAATTTTTTTCTTTAGGTTCTTTAATGTCTTCTTGTCCATAGATTGTGATGTAGGAATGTTTAACTCCACTCATTTTTGCATATCACGACTTACTATATGTTTGGTTGCAATGTCCTTGTATACACTGTATTCTATATCAACTTTTAATACATCTGTTTGTGGGAAGGTTTTCGGGGAGAGGCACATTTGAAACCTTTTACTACCACTTCCATTTCTTTCATGGAAAGAACTTTCAGATAGCTGTGCTATTCGTTTTGAGAAGTTTTTATGTGGTTATGTCTGCATTAAGATCGAATAGGTTGTTTGTTTTGTTTCTGACTTAAGGAGCACATATCCTGGATTATGTTACGCACTTGTTCACGTATTGCGTTGTCAAAAACTTTGAACGCACATGAGTGAAGAATACGTGTGATACGCATATGCATCACTTTAAGGTGTTTACTCACGTTGTCCCTGAATCTGTATCGCTTTTTAATTTTTTCCTCTATCCATGTAGAAACCACGACTTTAATTGCTTTTTCCCTGTAGCTGATGTACTACTTGATTTCATACACACGTATTTCGATGATTTATTTAGTTTTTGGCCTTGTTTATTAAGCCAAACGTGTTGTGCTGCCTTCGTCTTTGGCTTGAGTAATCTGCTGATACGATGGATAAGTGTACTGTATCGGCACTGTTAATCTTATTTAAGGATTCTTCTGTTACTTCTTGGTAGATCAATTCCATATTCAAGACAGAATAGCAAGTAACTTTATTTAGAAGGCTGCCTAGCCTCTACCTGTCACTGGCTACGTAGAGAGTTATCACAACGAGAAGAAAATAGCACAGTTGCGTTCACTAAGAAATTCAGCACCATGACAATGCTCGCATCCAAATATCTTTTACGGTTGGTATTGCTTCCACTGATTTGTAGTCAGTGACGAAATAAAACACTAATATATCTCTCTGGCTATTTTAGATTCAGTAGTTATATTCAGCTACATTCGGCTCCAACGCTCACCGATACTCAATCCCCTGCAACTCGCTACAGTTTACCGGTGTTGCAACCTTGCTATAGATAGCAATGTGTTTATTTTAGATGTGGGATGTTCGTAGGTGGTGGAGTTGTCTGTAAGTAGGCGGAAAGACCTGTGGTGGAGTTAGTTGTTGACCTGAGCGTAACTAAATCTGTTGCACATTAATAAACTAGAAATCCCGTACACTGACATCGGAATAGTAAACTGCTGTAAAATGCCTAGCAGTAAACATTTTGAGCGAGCTGAAGTAGAATACATATATCGGCTTCCGATTCGTGTGCTAGAATCTTAAGGAAAGCAGACCAAGCAGTAAGAACTGACCAAGTCGGTAAGAGTGAGAGGCACCCACATGCCTTGCTCATACTGTGGCATCAAGCAGTCAGGCCTGCAAGATGAGTGGTCTGCCAAGCGAGTGGATTTATTCATATTTCTCAATGACTGATAATGAGCTCTAGTAATCACAATTAAGTTACAAATTATTCTCCTATTTGAATATTACGCAACGGGTACGGAAACGCACATCTGACTTAGTAATTTACACAACTCTGACTGTTCACTACGCACTGGCAATACCACATTTTCTTTCTTATTTAACGGCTTCTGATCAACACGTGGCCATCGCACTGAATATGAATGGCGCACACATTGTAAATTCTTGGTATCGTAACAACATACTATTCGAAGGAAAAGGCCACCAATATTTTTCTTTCCACTAAACACACAAATTCTATAACCTACAACAATAACACATGAGAAATTCCGCCCAGTGGGCATGGCTTTACATTGGTGATTCTCTATCTTATGGTCTCGTAATTATTTAACGCTACAGTGCACTTTCTGGATAGGATGGTGGATCTTTTTCTATATCTCACACTTCGACTCTCACACCCTTCATTACGAAAATTTCCTCCAGACCGAGCGGTACAAAAAGGAACATGCATAACCCACTGCCTCTGAGACTATGTTGTTACTCTCCCATGCCAACCACACATACTTAAATTTCATGAAATACATCACACTGGCAACATACAATACAAAGAATAGTCACAACGTTATAATCACATCACTTTCAGCTTTCCCACTTCAATTAGTATTTATCCCAGTTTCACACGACACTGCCCCACTTCGTAATTTTTCTTTCCTACTATGAACTCTGGAGGATATATGCATGTCTTCCTGTGCAATACAAGCCAAGTGGCGTTGCTGGATAGACAGCTGACTCACCTTGCTTCTCTCTGAGTATTATAGTTTGAATCAAGCGTCACACGGAAACATAACACGCAAAGTAATATTAAGAACATATTCATCACACACGCGAGTCCTCAACTGATACCATGGACGAGTACTTCTCTTTATCCTCTGTCTCATACACAGATTGAGACTCACACAGTACTCACCACGTGGAAGTACTCGTCTCTAATTTCAAGTCATGCACACGCCATTTCTTAAATATTTCCAACTTATAGTACACACGTTAGTAATTCAGTTTAACTTAAGCACTCGGAAGTATTTCAGCTTATTGCTACACGTGGTTTCATTGTGACCGTTGGTCACTTCCGAAGATTACTACGATCCCCTTAATATTACCTGCCTGACATTTAATTCTCCCCACAAAAGTTCCTGAAATAGCGAAATTATTATTCCAAACTACTCTTAAGTATTTCGCATGCATACCATGTCTCCACTCTTTTGTCTTTACGGAGCACACCTAAGACAGGTCTTACCAACACTAGATCCAGCGGCAGAGTGCTGAAACATGGCCGTTCTTCAGGTCATCTCGCACCTCCGTCGAGGTGGAGGAAGACCATGATACCCATTGGTCAGCCACATTTCAGGCGCTCAAAGCTCTGGTAAATTTCATCTCTTTGGTTCCAACAAAGGTGACCAAAAGATCGTCTCAAAGATGATCATATATTCACATTCACTATCTGCGGTTAGCAGACAACCACACATTCATTCATCTCACAGATCTCACCAAACAGGATGTAGGGATTTATTTTGTGGGAGTGCACATGTGATCAATTAAATAGTCATTCTTTCCCACACTGGTATCCAGCTTCGCTGTATTAATTGAAATTGAGTTATTATTAGAAAAAAATGTTGTACTGACAAGAATAACGAAGAATGTTGTACCTATATTCAATGTCGGGCGGTACTGTACCCTGTCAAGAGAAATCAGGAGAATGTCAGGCTGAAATTAATTTGCATTAATTTTTAAGGGAGTTGTGATCCAGCCACTAACAAGGGAACCTCCCCATCGCACCCCCCTCAGATTTAATTATAAGTTGGCACAGTGGATAGGCCTTGAAAAACTGAACACAGATCAATCGAGAAAACAGGAAGAAGTTGTGTGGAACTATGAAAAAAATAAGCAAAATATAAACTGAGTAGTCCATGTGCAAGATAAGAAACATCAAGGATTGTCTGAGCTCAGCAGCGCTGTGGTCCCGTGGTTAGCGTCAGCAGCTGCGAAACGAGAGGTCCTTCGTTCAAGTCTTCCCTCGATTGAAAAGTTTAATTTTGTATTTTCAGACAATTATTATCTGTTCGTCCATCCGACGTGAGGTAACTGCGCCGTAGTATGGGGACGTTGTATTAAAACGTTAAAAACATATGTTTTGACAGAGCACAGGGAAAACTGTGCGACTGTGAAACTGTTGCATTCATTTGTTGCAGTTTGTGACAAACTCTTATGTTTTCATCACTTTTTTGAGTGATTATCACATCCACAAGAAAACCTAAATCAGGCAAGGCAGAAGAATCTTTTTACCCATTCGCAAAGTGTACAAGTTAGATGGGTCGACAACATATTCCGGTCATGTGACGCACATGCCGTCACCAGTGTCGTATAGAATATATCAGACGTGTTTTCCTGCGGAGGAATCGGTTGACCTATGAACTTGCGATCAAATGTTTTCGGTTCCCATTCGAAAGGCACGTCCTTTCGTCTACTAATCGCACGGTTTTGCGGTGCGGTCGCAAAACACACTAAACTTGTTACAGTGAACAGAGACGTCAATGAACGAGCGGACGGATCATAAATTTGCGAAAAAAAGAAACAAAATGTTGCACTCGAGGGCAGACTTGAACCAAAAAGCTCTCATTCCGCAGCTCCGCACGCTAACCACGGGACCACGGTGCTCCTAAGTTCATACTGACCTTGATGTTACCTATCTTGCGCATGGACTACTCAGTTTGTATATTTTATTTTTTTCATAGTTCCACACAACTTCTTCCTGTTTTATTGATTGATCTGTGTTCAGTTTTTCAAGGCCTATCCACTGTGCCAACTTATAACTAAATCTGAGGGGGGAGCGATGGGGAGGTTCCCTTGTAAGAATTGACGATGTAGGAGGTGAGCGACCGCAAATCCCGTTGGTACGTCATCTAGAGACTGTGGTTCTACAAAACTGGGTAGAAGTGCAAACGTAGTAAGATGATTGCTCTTTTGGAGGAATCATTGACACTGTTTGGTCCGGCTTGTACTTATTTGTCAATTGGCTCTCGATGTACGATAGTTGGATAAGCGTGTAACTACTGAGTTTGCTTTTAATCAAATAACCATCTTTACTCATATGCGTATTGCCCATGTGGATACTTTCTGTTCTAGATGGATTACAGTCTCATGGCCGGTCCACTATCGAATAGCGCGCGGGGCTAAAAAATGAGCAATGCTGTGATTAAGTCCCGAATCTCCTCCTACTTTTGCAGTTCCTCCGAATTATGCGTGGAAGTGTGAGGTTGTTGCACCAATGTAAATGATTCGATAGATAGTGTATTGGAAATTCTGCCATACTGTTAGATTCGTATTATGAAGGTACGTTGCAGTTGAGAAAAAGTTACATATTTCTCACGAAACATAATGCTGTCAACGAAAACTCTGACACCAATACACAGTCGTACATATTGCGCAGTAATCACAGAAATACGGTAAAGGAGATTGACACATACAGGAAGATAATTGTAGTCAATAATTTGATATCGATGAATTGCAGATGTCAGATTTTCTTGCCGGCCGGTGTGGCCGAGCGGCTCTAGGCGCGTCAGTCTGGAACCGGGTGACCGCTACGGTCGCAGGTTCGAACCCTGCCTCGGGCATGGATGTGTGAGATGTCCTTAGGTTAGTTAGGTTTAAGTAGTTCTAAGTTCTAGGGGACTGATGACCTCAGATGTTAAGTCCCATAGTGCTCAGAGCCATTTGAGCCAATCAGATTTTCTTTGTGCAGTCCTCGTATAGTAAAGATGCAGCAGTAAGGCTTCATTGGTCATTCAAAATCTGTATCTGGCCTATCGACCATAGAGGAGACTGGGGTAAATACAGAGGTATACAGACACTCATTTTTACTGTATCATTACGTAGTTGAGGTAGGAACGAAGAAATCGAAAATACTGCTACGACGTCGCCCACACCGTGCAGTGGTTTGCGGAATACATACAGGGTTATTACAAATGATTGAAGCGATTTCACAGCTCTACAATAACTTTATTATTTGATATATTTTCACAATGCTTTGCACACACATACAAAAACTCAGTTTTTTTAGGCATTCACAAATGTTCGATATGTGCCCCTTTAGTGATTCGGCAGACATCAAGCCGATAATAAAGTTCCTCCCACACTCGGCGCAGCATGTCCCCATCAATGAGTTAGAAAGCATCGTTGATGCGAGCTCGCAGTTCTGGCACGTTTCTTGGTAGAGGAGGTTTAAACACTGAATCTTTCACATAACCCCACAGAAAGAAATCGCATGGGGTTAAGTCGGGAGAGCGTGGAGGCCATGACATGAATTGCTGATCATGATCTCCACCACGACCGATCCATCGGTTTTCCAATCTCCTGTTTAAGAAATGCCGAACATCATAATGGAAGTGCGGTGGAGCACCATCCTGTTGAAAGATGAAGTCGGCGCTGTCTGTCTCCAGTTGTGGCATGAGCCAATTTTCCAGCATGTCCAGATAAACGTGTCCTGTAACGTTTTTTTTCGCAGAAGAAAAAGGGGCCGTAAACTTTAAACCGTGAGATTGCACAAATCACGTTAACTTTTGGTAAATTGCGAATTTGCTGCACGAATGAGTGAGGATTCTCTACCGCCCAGATTCGCACATTGTGTCTGTTCACTTCACCATTAAGAAAAAATGTTGCATCATCACTGAAAACAAGTTTCGCACTGAACGCATCCTCTTCCATGAGCTGTTGCAACCGCGCCGAAAATTCAAAGCGTTTGACTTTGTCATCGGGTGTCAGGGCTTGTAGCAATTGTAAACGGTAAGGCTTCTGCTTTAGCCTTTTCCGTAAGATTTTCCAAACCGTGGGCTGTGGTACGTTTAGCTCCCTGCTTGCTTTATTCGTCGACTTCCGCGGGCTACGCGTGAAACTTGCCCGCACGCGTTCAACCGTTTTTTCGCTCACTGCAGGCCGACCCGTTGATTTCCCCTTACAGAGGCATCCGGAAGCTTTAAACTGCGCATACCATCGCCGAATGGAGTTAGCAGTTGGTGGATCTTTGTTGAACTTCGTCCTGAAGTGTCGTTGCACTGTTATGACTGACTGATGTGAGTGTATTTCAAGCACGACATACGCTTTCTCGGCTCCTGTCGCCATTTTGTCTCACTGCGTTCTCGAGCGCTCTGGCGGCAGAAACCTGAAGTGCGGCTTCAGCCGAACAAAACTTTGAGTTTTTCTACCTATCTGTAGTGTGTCGTGACCATATGTCAATGAATGGAGCTACAGTGAATTTATGAAATCGCTTCAATCATTTGTAATAGCCCTGTATTTAGATGCAGGCTGCTGTCTATAGTAAGATTGCGACAGTTGTAAACTAGAGCGAATTGCAGGGGACTGAATGTTGGTGGGTGTTGGAGCCGAATGTATCTAAAGGTAACTATTGAATCTAAAATAGCCGAAGAGACCTATTAGTGTTTTACTTAGTCATTGACTACAAATCAGTGGAAGCAGTACCAATCGTATAAAATATTTGGATGCGAGCATCCGCTTGGTGTTGAATTTCTCAGTGAACGTTAGTGTGCTATTTTCTCTCCTTGTGATAGCTCTGTAGATAGCCAGTGATGGGTAAAAGGCTAGACAGCCTTCTAACTAAAGGAACACTGTTGTCGCAGCATGATAGGAATTGAGAACATTAGCAGTGGTCTGTGACTTGGCTGGGGTAACAGTTGTTCCTGCTCTGACACACACTAACTACTGTGCAAGAATCGGACGTAACATAAATAAGACTCGAGGGCTTTTTAATTGTATCTACACCTTTTATTCCTTGACAAATATGTGATAACGATGATGTGGTGGGATCGTGTTGCTGCTAGGAAGCAATGGCAGGCCGTGCGAAGGACGCACTGCTGATATGAGGGAGCACGTACTATAATTTTTCGGACGCTATACACCTATAAATGATAATCATACTACTTGTCGGTAATGTTATGCAGTTGGAACGTAAAGCAACTGTGGTTAGGGTTGCCACATATCAACAGACGTGTGTGGGAAGTGATCAGACTACAACTCCTGTAAAAATTACGCACGTCTAGCCACAATGGGTGGACAGATTTGACGTCGGGAATTGTGATTTCAACGTATTGAAGAGTATATCCGACTATAAGATAGATTTATTTCGTAAATATTTGCACAATGTACCGATGCAAGGGTTCAACTGGATCTGCTATCGCGTTCAAACAGGGCAGCCAATAGGGCTGTGGCATCATGGATACGCAGAGCGTCCTCTCATTGGCTCCCCTAAGCAGATTCACACATGTTCTCTGTTGCTCTATCGACTGCGATGTTTATTACAGTACACCTAACCATGTCAGTGATGTCTTTCCAACCTTTTCGTTCGCAAGAGCACTGTCGATTATCAAAGAGCGCCAAAAACCTGTGTTTTACAACATTTATTTGAGTGTCTCGGCGGGATGCAGCACCTCCTGCAATCGCTGACTGGAAATACCTGTAGTCTATTCTCGTGTCTGACTGGCTGGAAGATCTAAATGTCAAATAATTTCTTATAAATTACGAGAATCGAGACACCTATCTATTGTGAGTGCGGACATTCCATAATTTTTTCGGCCACTCTACACGTATAAACGATAATCGCTCTGCATGTCAGAAATATGTACGGGTTTAAGTTACTGTAGTCAGTGTCGGATATGTGCAAGGAAAATGATCTGTTTTGGAAAATTTACAGACTACATCCTGTCAAAAGGGATGTATAGATTGTCCGATTTTACGTGGAAAATTGCGACTTCAGCGCATGTCCAGCTGTAAGATTATGAAAGATTTTAGTAGAAAAATATGTCCAGTCATAAGAAGGATACAGATTTACATGTGAAATCGAGATTTCCAGAGCCATAGTCGTCAAGAGGAGGTATTTTCGATACTTTGTACATAATCAAATGCCACCAATTGGCGGTGCGATCGCAATATACAATTGTAATTACACAGATAACTATGTGGCTAGTTTCAGAGGATGACACTATTTGGTGTCCGGACTCATGGCAGAGGTAGCCAGTGGCCGGGACGAAGTGACATTTTTGGCTCAAGCCGCAAGCCACCCCTGAGCCTCCTGAATCAGTTAGGTGGGGTACAAGGGGGCATTTGATCAAACTGTGTCGCCTTTTGTATAGCGAACTGAGCCGGGTGGCGCAGTGATTAGCACACTGGACTCGCATTCGGGAGGACAACGATACAATCCCGCGTCCGGCCATCCTGCTTTAGGTTTTCTGTGATTTCCCTAAATCGCTCCAGGCAAATGCCGGGATGGTTCCTCTGAAAGGGCACGGCCGACTTCCTTCCCTGTCCTTCCCTAATCCGATGAGACCGATGACCTCGCTGTTTGGTCTCTTTCCCCAAAACCAACCAACCAACCAACTAATACTCAGTATGCACTGGGCAACCTTCACTATCGCGTGTATTGCGAGTATGCTCCGATTTTGACGTGGAAATTTGAGAAGACTGAATATGGCAAGTGTTTGCACTGTTCGATTATTCCCCCAAGAACAATCGCATAAATTGAGTGATATTCTGACAAACCATATAAAAATACGTGAAATCCTCGAAATTTTTATCTGATACTCGTTGATTTTAGCATAAAAGTGGCACAAATATCGTCGTTTCTTGGCGTGTAAAACCGGATATTGCAGCTGATATCGGTTTAGAGATCGGCCAATTAGTTTGCGATTGACAAAGTATTTCTCATCGACAGAGCTTAGAAAATAAAATATATTCTTGTAATCCGAGAGTCTAGAGACGGTCACAGTTAGTTGCAGAAATCACAGTAGCAAGCAGGGTACACCAGAAACAGAACCGTTAGTGGATACCTTTGTGCCAGAGGAACCAGCCCACCCTTTGTCCACCAATTCGGAGTGTGACCGCTGTCCGCGGAGGGCGCCCCCAATCGTGCATCAGGCCAGTAAGTTCGGGGGCAGTTGCCTCATGAGTGTTGGCTGTGGTGGACGACCAACCTCAAGGGGGATGTCTAGCGCTGTTACTATACACTGATAATCCAAAACATTATGACCACTGTCCACCACGACATCGGACGCCGCCTGGTGGCGTTGCGTTCACGTATGTGGTAACAAATTATGTGAGTTGAGCAGACACAGATGGAGGTTCACCCTAGCGAAGAAATCCATTGAGATAAGCTAATTTGACAAAGGGCAGATTATTATTACACAGAGCCTGTGAACGAGTATCTCGGAAACAGTGGAGCTGGTCGAATGTTTGTGCTACTGTCATGAGCATCTACAGAAACAGGTAGGACAGTGAAACCAACATTATGCACTAAAAGGTTGGACGTCCACAACTCTTCACACAACGTGCGCTTCACAGACTTGTCTACTCTCTAAAGCAGGATAGGTGGTGATCTGTCGTATCTCTGCCAAAAGAGCATGGAGCTCCGCAACAGACCACACCGAAGTCTTCACGTATTGATCCAACTACATCGTCACATCGTCAGTTGCGATAGCAGTGGGCACAGTACCATCGAGATTCGACCGTCGATCAGTGAAAACATGTTGGCTCTCTGGGTGAATCACATTTTGCTACACGAGGTCGATGATCGTCTCCCAAAATGCCGTCATCGAGGTGAACGGCGGCTGTGAAAGTGCAGCACGCCATGGATGCAGACCAGTGGCAGCAGTATTATGCTGTGGGAGATATTCTCCTGCGCTTGTATGGGACCTCTGATAGTAATGGAAGACACGCTAACAGCTGCGAACCACCTGCATACCTCCATGCTTGATATCTTCCGCGACAGAGATTTCTTCTTTCAGCGATGTATGTCCATGTCTGGGAGTCTGAGCCATGCTACAGTGGTTTGAGGAGCATTATGGTGAACTCACATTGATGTCTTGGCGAACTAATTCGCCTGGTGTAAATCCTGTGCAACTCATCTTGGTCTTTATCTGGCGCCATCACCACGTACTGAAATCAGCTGCCTGTTATTTAGGCGAATTACATGACCTGTGGATAGACATCGTATGCCACACTCCTGGACAAACCTACCAACAAACTGTCAGATCCCTGATATTCAGAATCAATCAAGTATTTCGTTCCAAAAAACGACAAACAAGCAATTAAGCAGGTGATCATAACATTTTGGCTCTTCAGTGTATACGGTGTATATGATTTTGATTTTGGGATCTGTGTGTTTTTGCGGTATATGTAGGAGTGTCTGGTGGTCGATAGCTATATGTAGAATGCACAATTGATTATTTTGTTTGGTTCAGGATACGAATTGTGTTTACTACAGTGATATGGTATGGTGGTGCAATCATCTGTGGTGATACAGAAGTCGGTTTCACGCCGAAAAATTAAAGCTTACCTCGACAGTAGCAGAGCAGTGTAACTGTTTAAGTGTGTTTGCCGATAGTTTCCACATTCCGAGGTTTTAACTGTCAGTTCAATATGACCTATACAATATGACTGCTGTATGTTTTTCGATCTGTAGAAAATTCTTTTCCACTGAAATTCCCATAATTTGTCCATCTGTAAAAAGTTGGACAGTGCTCCCACATCAGCAGTAGCAGTTTGGCAGGTAAATTCAGTAAGAACCAACCAGGATTCTCCATTCACAAGAAGTCACTAGACATTAGTTCTCTAAACACTGGTTAGAACAAGATGAGCGGAACAATGCAATTACAGAAAGTTCTTTGACATCAGAGAGTCATGTGATGTCTTCTTTGTTGAAGTGCTCAGAGACAAGCTGGACCAGCGTCCTCTGGCTCGGACAGTTGGGATTCTGGCCCGCCACCTGCCATTGTGGCTTTAGAGCATCTCCAGACTAGCAGTTGTAGGATATAGAAAATTCACCGAAAATTCTAGTCACTTTTTTCATATTTAGGACAGTGCTTCGAATTCTAGGAGAATCTTTTAGAGATTCAATATGCTTTGTGTTTGTGTTTTTTTGTGGGGGTGGGGGGTGGGGGGGCATGGATCTGTTGTAGGTTTTGAAATATGTCATGAACTTTAGATATGTATTTGTTATGATTTTCCTGTCTGTGCTTAGACACTGGTGTAGGTTTCCCATTGTTTAACTGTGCTCCAAAAAGTGAGGAAAATAAAAAAAATAAGTGCCTTAACATCCTTGACTCCAACAGCAAAAATAAGCTAAGCCCACTCAGCGTTTCAGAAGAGTGGTGAACACCACAGTAGCTATAAGACTTTAAAATTTTTTCTCTCTGACAGTGTCTATAAGCAAGCAGGTGAAAATCGAAAAGTGTGTGTATGGGGGGGGGGGGGGGGGGGCGGCGGAAGAGGGCGGCAGAAGGTAGTGGGTGGCTGTAGGAGGGTTTTGAACGCCTGCTTGTGGTGGTATTGTGGATTACAGCAGTTGGTCATCAGTCTTTAAAGCGACATACACACGTGTAGTCGGAAAAAGTGGGGATGGAGGATGGCAGTAAGTATGAGCAGGGTAAGGCAGAGTGTGGAAGACAATCCATTAGCAGATAGCACCACCAAAAACACACTTCCCGCGAAAATAAATGAATACATACCTTACGTTCTTCTCTTCTGCTGCTCACCACAGACTGAGACTTTTCCTACCAATTCACAAGTGGGGAAGGAGAGGGGTGGGTGACGTAATAGGATTGGTGGGAGGGGTAGGGAGAGTTAGGTTAGTGGAGGTAGCTCAGTTGACCTATTTCCCACCAAAATATTGGAATTTCCCACCATCCCACCATCACCTCCGTGCGACATTGCCACATCTATGCCTGGTGGGTGACGAGGGGGAGGAGGAGAGGGAGGAAATTTGGCAACAATTTAAGCTTCGTCAGGATTCGCTTTGTTTCACCATTTGCGCCTACACGCCGCCAGAGGACGTTAAATTGACTTGACTTCACTGCCTGCAACTTTGGTTGGCTGATGCATCTTTTCAAGCAGCTGCACTCAGAGCTTTGAGTCAGATTCAGTGCGTCTATAGACTTAACAATGTTACTAAGGAAGACTGCTGTCAAGGGCTTTAGGTTTACGTAGAAGAGCGCAGCTAATGTTCAGAGACGATCTAAATGTATAAGCATTCAAGTTTATTTGTTTCTATCAAGAAACTTACTCTCATTGAATATAACTCAGCACCATGAAAGAATCTACAGCTATAAAAAGTTATATAACTTTTCGCACTTTTTTATGCAGAGAGAGTGGCAGTGGTATTGGTTGTGGTATGAAAAGAGCGAAGGAAACAATGGCAGTATGAGAGAAAGAAAGGCACACAGTGGCAAGGGACCATAGTTGACAATGACACAACAGTTGTAAGAAAAGAATGAAGGAGACAGCGCCAGTGGGAGAGGAGTAAAGAGATGGAGCAATTGGTAGTGTTTGAGAGCCAGTGATAATGAGAGATAGACCTATGACAATGCTAAAGATGAAGAGAGATACTGACAGTGAAGAAAGGGAGCAGCAGTGGGAAGTGATGAATAATATATTAGCAGTAAGAGAGAGCAGGACGCAGAAAGTGCCAATGAGAGGGGACAGTAATAGTAAGACAGAACGAAGGAGAATATGGCTATGAGACAGAGGACAGTGACAGTTATAGAGTAAAAAGACATAATGGCAATGAGGTGGGCTGAATAAGTGAGTGAGAATCGGCAAGTGAGACTGAGCGGGTATGAGTGACTTACAGCAATGGAGTGTTGGGTGTAAGCGAGTTACAGTTCATGCCAATATTTTTGGCAAAATTTTTAAAGGTGCTGAGAAAGGTAGAATGAGAATGCTGGCACCCCACTTTTCAGTCAGAATCTTTTAAGCAGGAGCATATTTGCCTTTTTGTGCTCTGATAGGAGCACTTACCTCTGGTATTTCGTACCTAAGTATAAAGGAGGCGCTCTGACAATATGTGGTGGTTAAAAGTACGTATTACTCTCCTGCTGTGATTACCTAAAATTGCAGGCATGTCTGCATTCAAATGTAGGGCGGCACTTGAGTCAGAGCATAAAATATCATGTGTTAAATTATGTTTCACAGAAATGAATCTCAAGTAGTACAAAGAGGCGGATTCTCACGTCACGCCAAGCTTTAATGGAACACTGCCAATAGGCGTCGGTAAGGGAGAATTTCATCTCTTTTCGGCGACTGGTGACGATGCCCATGATCTTGATTTGGGCTTCACATATTCGAAGCTTATTGTCATTCACATAGAGCCATATGTTTTCCCATTAGATACTGTTAAAAAGTACGGTAAATACGTGGTTGGAGCTGTCACACTATGCTTTTGCTGCCACAATCGAGAACGTTTGTCACATCATGGGTAGGGCCCTCCGATCTGCTTAGGCTTTTGACAAGCCAACTCGCCAGTTGGACAGAATTTGACAAGATAACTCAACAACTGGTCGCAGGTTGTCTTCCAGAAATGAACGGCATAGAGACAGAAGTGATGACACTTTCTGCAGGACCTGACCATCATTTTGCAGCACAATGCTCAATCACGTACAGTGCAAACTGTTACTGATTTGTTTGACTGATGGGGCCGCTAAGTGCTATAGCACCAACTGCACTCCCCTGACTTAAACCCTCGTAAATTCAACTCGATTTCTAAGCTGAAGGAAACACTTCAAGGCATTCGCTTCAGAACTGCTACAAATTCGTCGGGCAATAGACCGCGCCGCTCGAACTGGCAACACAACTGGCACTGCGAAGAGTATCCTACGACTTCCACATCGCTAGCAAAGGGTTATACACAATGCTGGTGACTACTTTGAAGGTCATCTAAACTTTGAAACACGTATCTATTTTGTACGAGCTGTAAAGAAACAGTTGCCGCTATTAAAGTTCCAACCCTCGTGTAAGGACCAGAGGTGGACCAACTCGTTATTGACTTGCTCAATTTGTGAAAATTTTCTTCTTGAACAAATCATTCAAGTTTTCTGAAATTGTAATCTTTTATTTATCTGCACATATACATCACATATACCGATTTCCTTATAATGCGGATAATTCCTTCGTGGTGCGTGTGTTTTTCGTCTTAGAGTGTATTTTATAAAAAATACTAGACTGACTAATGGAAACAAGATGGTACAGTACTCATAGTTATTGGTATCAACACTGAGTATTAGGTGTAGTTTAGCTACAGGAACTTATAAATCGTAAGATATTTCTACAAACAACCATGTTCATTAAAAGGAGAACACCTTTATCGACTATAGGTAAGAGGTTCATATTCACAGGACATGTTCTGCACAAATGATTAGCATTTCAGTCACCTCGGTTGAGCATGTGTTCTGTTGCCTAATAGGCACAGGGTTCGCCATGGGACATGATAACTTGTTCCATGCGTGACGGCATCGACGGGTATAAGGCGCGAACGGCGTCCTGTGCTATAGCCATCCTTGCTGCATTCATCTGATTCCAAAGGTCACTTGTGGTAGTTGGCATTGGGTCACAGAGCTGCACCCGTCGTTTCACCATATTGCACACATTTCCGATTGGCAACGAGTTGGTGATCCGGCGTGCCAAGGCGAAAGGCTCATATCCTGTGACATCAAGAAGCAACGTGTTCGTACAGCAACAAGTTGTCGTGTATTGTCTTGCTGAAAAATGGCGTCTGGGGTGTTGTGCAGAAAGGGTGTGGCTACGGGTTGCAGGATGTTATTCACGTAGGTCACAGTGGTCACTGTGTCCTGGACACGCACCAACTGTGATTTGTGGTTGTGCCCAATAGCACCCCACACCATAAGTAAGGCGTTGAGTTGGCGCTGTAAGTCTTGTGTTCTCCCTGTTTGCGGCGAACCAAAATACGACCATCGTTTTCAAACAAACAGAACCTGGATTCGTCCGAAAACACTACCTGATGCCATTCCTGTCCCAGTGATATATTTCCATACACCACTGCCGTCTAGCAATTTTCTGCACATTCTTCAAAGGTAGGCGGTGAAGTGGACGATGCACATATAACCCATGTCGTAATAAACGGTGACCGACTATCACCCATGATACTGCACGATGTCTTAGACTTTTCCACTGTTGCGCCATAGCCAAGGGGGACGCAGATCGGTCCTGCAATGCCATTTGGATGAGGTGTTGATCTTCTCGGAGGGGAAGGGGGGGAGGGGGTGTGTGTCTCTGGGTGGTGCGACTTGGCCCATCTGGTCGTGTTCTACGGCCTTCTGCACACATCCGTTGCACTGCCGAAACCCTTCGTCCCACGCGAGCAGCAATTTTCCGAATGGATACACCACGTATTTCATGCCAATAGTGCACCCTCTTTCAAACGCACTGATTTGACGGTACGGTTCCCGCATACGGCTGCGAGGCATCCTGCACGTCTGCTTAAGTCACACTAATCCATTACCTTCTGTTTATAGCGACAACGAGAGCTGCAGGCACATTTTACCGGTAGGGGGGGATGCGTTGCGATGTCGCTGTTGGCGCTGAACCCGCGTACCGGCATGGTTCAAATGCTAATCATTTCTGCCGAGTATGTGAAGGTACATATCCTGGGAATATGAACGTCCTATATATATATGTAGGTACTCACGAGCAGGAGAGGGCTGGTGCGGGGCGGGCGTCACAGCGGCGGCGAGTCGCTGCTGCGCCAGGGCGACCATCAGCCAGCAGCCCACCACCAGCCCGCGGCACATCTGCAACACACCAGCAACACTCACATTCTATGCACACTCCGTTTTGACAGTTATACTAACAGAGCACATATCAGTGACCATCTGCAACACATCATCTAAGGCCCAACAACACTGCAACCTTCCAGCTGCGGTTCTATGAAACTGATGCTCTTTCACTGCTGCCGTTTGACGACTATCTATTAGCTACTTACCACAGATATTTAGCATACTGACAACACATGTTTACTGTTCCACATCAATTGGGCCTTTCATCATCTTACTTCATTCAGACGACTAGTATCACCAATAGTGACATCTAAATAATATACTCTCAATGAAATAATTAAGCATTCAGAAGTGTCTGTGGGAAGAATGTGAAATACCTCATTTCCGAAAGAAAAGAGTTTTTACTTCAACATTTGCATTTCTGAATACCATTGACTACACAACTGAGTATATGGACGCTAACTGTTAGTATGAGTAACATTTGCAGTGTCTGGTTTACAACAGCTGATTTAATGCAGCTGGGTGTGTTACAGTCGTTGAGTATTTCTTGTCATTTTGTTACATTTACCAAGGAAGAACAAACCAAAACGTCTAAAAAGGATTTTGTTCAAATCAAATGGTTCAAATGGCTCTGAGCACTATGGGACTTAACAGCTGAGGTTATCAGTCCCCTAGAACTTAGAACTACTTAAACCTAACTAACCTAAGGACATCACACACATCCATGCCCGAGGCAGGATTCGAACCTGCGACCGTAGCGGTCGCGCCGTTCCAGACTGAAGCGCCTAGAACCGATCGGCCACCCCGGCCGGCAGGATTTTGTATCAGGGATTAAAATTATATAATAATTGCCCACAGAAATGAAAGAGATAGCTAAAATACATATATTTAAAACAGAGTAAGGGCACTTCTTCAATACTAATTAAGGACATCACACACAGCCACGCCCGAGGCAGGATTCGAACCTGTGACCGTAGCGGTCACGCGGTTCCAGACTGAAGCGTCTAGAACCGCTCGTTGCTTCATTGTCGTGGTCCTAACGTCAGCTGCAGCGTATGTAGTTGTGTGCAGTGGAAAGTGTGAAAGGACTAAATGAACAGCACACATTTCCTTTCATGTTACTAAGTTATCTGAGCAATGTATTATTGATTTTATGCTGTTAAGTTAAATGAACTATCAATAAATTTAATATTCTGTAAATTCTTTTCCATTTATATTTATATTAGATCACTGGATACAAGACAGAATCGGATTATTAATCATTTCATTGACTAACACTGTCCTATCTCCACATACTAAGTTCTGTAGTACTGCATGTCTGGGAGTTAATTAAAGATGAGCAGTTACAGAAAGGGTGACATGGGCAACGTGTTCCTCAGAAGGTGCTATCCGTTAAAGAGGGACTGGGAAGAGACTTATAATGTTCTCCAGGGACGGAAATTTACTGCCTTGAGAGAGAGCGGAACGAAGAGGCGGCGGTTTACAACACTGGAGGCCGCAGAGCACCATAATGCGGACAGTGCATGTGGGAGGTTGCACTCTGGTAAGCCAAATAAAATTTTCAGAATAGCGTACCTGGCCAAAGAGAGTCTGGGCGGAACAAGGCAAAAAGACATTATTTTAGTGCGCCGTTGTGGGGTCAGAAACGATGGTTGCAAGCTGAACTCCGAGCAGCCTTCTCACGGGAAGTGACGGGGCACATTTTCCACAGAAATGTAGAGATGTGTATTTAATTGGCGGAGTGCTATGGATATAGGACGGGAAATGGAAACTTCCAGAAAATCTTCTGAAAGGGGTATGAGCTTTAGGGGACTGGCTGATAGATTCATGACTTATGTAGTGGAAGGTAATGTTTGTGTAACGGCCACTGGGAGTCGTTGCCTGAGCGCTAACGTAGACACCGCGTGTGCAGGAGGGAGTAGGCACATCGTATAGAGACACTAACCTACTGGGATCGATTGAAGACACTTTCCCTCAGAGATTGACTAAGATACTTAGCTGGCGAGAGTCACAGCGGAGAATCTGGCGGTTAGACATTGCGAAGTGCTGATTTTTCCAAAAGGAGCGTGTGAAGTCGTAGCTCTGTGAACAGGGTTGTTATTATATTTTCCAGAATGACGATTCTTTACCTCTCTGTGAAGTCTGACACACACTGAAGTGCTTCTTTACAGAAGTATACTTCAGCCGAATTTATGTACCTGGCTAGTGAGGAAACAAACATCTTGACTCATGGTTTGTCTTGGACTGAGGTAATTTTAGCTCTATGAGGTTTCTGACGGCATATTGCGTCCGCTGTGTAGGCAGAGAATTACAGGTACGCCACGTACATCATTTTCAGAGAGGCCAACACCCCAGCGATCAGATTATTGGTGCTGTGTAACTGCTGTCCATACTTCAGTAAATGATATTCGCAATTCGGTTTGGTTGATAGGGAAACATTCACTGTAAATGTGTTGAATTCCATTGCTTGTCCACTGAGCTTTTTCTGAAAGTGGCAGTCAGGGTGTAGATCTCATGCTTCTCACCGCTAATCACCATTATCCACCTCTGAGAACGTCTAATGAAAGACCAACGTATGTGCTGCTAATATCGAAATAACATTTGGGGTAGAACCCGACATTGTGTGCATCACATTTGTACAATTTTTCCACTCTATATGTTTTTCAAGAACAACTCATTTACGGTATCGAAGTTGTGATTCATTCTAGTAGCATCCCGATAGAAATAATTGATTTGATTCTCTAGACTGAAGTTAAGTAAAACCTCAACACGATACTTCGTTTTACGGGAAACCCTAGATCTAAGTTGTCAATGACAGGGTCGTTTTAATCATCTGTAGGTTTGAGAATTCCCTTGTAGAAATATCATCAGGCACTCCCACACACAAACACTGCGGAGGCTTAGAACATAAGGGAACTGTACATTAAACATACCTGAGTAGCGTAGTGCATTTTAGCACACGATCCTAAGATTTGTGTGGATGTAGGCTCATGCCCTGTTCAGCCATCCTCATTTGTTTCTTTGTGGTTTTTGGCAATCACTCCAGGTAAATGCTGGGATGGATCCTTCAACAAAGCCCCCACTAGACTGCCCTGTTTTCCGCTCATTAAACACATATGTACGAGAGTGTGCTGTAAAGTAATGCCTCCGAATTTTTTATGTGATAAGATTTTTAAATGAAGCAAACGTTATTAACATTCTACACCTTTATTCTTCATTTATACATACTTATTTCGCAACATAGTCATCCTGGCTACGAACAAATTTCTGCCAACGAACGACCAGTTTATTAATACCGCCACTGTAGAATGTTTGACTTTGTTGGCGGAACCACAACCTCACCTCTGCTTGCACTGCTTTGTCACTATCAAAGTGAAGTCGTCGAAGGTGTTCTTTAAGTTTTGGAAACAGGTGAAAATCGAATGGCGTCAAGTAGGGACTGTATGGAGGATGATCCATGACAGTGAACCCAAGGCGTCGGATTTTTGTAGATTTCGCAGCGTTCGTGTCTGTTCTGGCATTGTGATGATGGAGAAGGTACTCCACGTGTGGACGAACTACTGGAATTCGAAACTCGTTCACAGCTCGCTGTCCCTCATGTACTGCGTGAATAATGAAGATGTAGAATATTAATAACATTTGTTTCATTTAAAGGGCTATAAGAGTTTTCACATCAAAATTCGTAGGCATTATTTTTCAGCACACACCCTTTTTCCGTACGTCTGTATTTGCGACGTGTTTTCTATATACCGAGTTGACTGATGGATGGATAATGGATGGATGGATTTAGAACTGATTGGCGTTAAACAGCGTGGCCATAAGCGCCATTTCTCAAGATCGTGGTATTGTTGTGAGTGGAACTCCTGTTAAACTGAAAAGCAAAAACCATGTAACTACACTCAGTCATAATAATTTTACGTACAGCTACATCCTCCAGTATATCTATCTATACCATTATAATACGTTTATGGTATTAACAAAACTGTGGATAACATTAAGATGGCTACTTGATCATGGAAAGAATAGGATGAACCAGCCACCGAAAAACACGTCAAAACCTTCGTCCAGTAAAATTGTGTACGAGTTCTGACACGACACGTAATGTCAACAATTTTGTTGCTATTCTCTCGTCACTGCCTAAAATTGACGGTAAGTTCCTCAATAGAATCCTCCTATCAGCATGCAAAACACACGACTTTAAAAATGATGCATCGTGAGTGTCACAATAAGAACACTGCACTCTGATGGATCTTCATGCCGCAAGAGTTACGCGGGTGTTACTGGGCAGTAGTTCTGAAACGTCCCCTTAGAAAAATTGTACAAGACTGTGCTTAAACTGACACACAATATTTTTGGCGCAACGCAATCTGACTTTTAGTAATCCCTACAAAAGAATGGCCCTGACTAACATTAACCTATACGATTCACAAATCACTTACCTCACAAAAATCTTCGTTACTCCAACTACTGCAATACAGCGAGCGCCACTACTGCCAGCTCAATAGTGTTCAAAAATGATAATATATATACAGCAGTTCATGACATCCATTCTTACAAATGTACTGTTTCTGATGGACACACGTCCAGATCATCCGCTCTCAAAAATACGCCATCTCACTTGCCCACATCCACCACTGCTGGCGGCTCACCTCCAACTGCGCAACGCTACGCGCTGTTAACATCCAGCTACAACATAAATCTTATTAGCTAAACACATAAAGACAGGAAAAACACAAATACACAAGGGTACATAAACACATAGCGGAATAATACAAAAGGAAAGACAGGGTTCGTTTTCAGTGTGACATTTGGCACTGCAGTCCAACCCAAAACTTCGTTCTGTAGATCTTTCCTCTTATTTCAACATTTGTTTCCACCAAAAAAATCCTATCCAAGCATGCTTTCTGTATTCTGTTCACATCCTCTTTCAAAATTCTTTTTTGGCCAAACCATTTTCTTATAGCTTCTCAATGCATTTCTTCCAATTCATCACAACTCGTTCTCACATATAGCCTACCCCATCTTAAGCTAACTTAAATCTACTGAGCTCAGATGCTAAACTAAGGGACAAGGCAATGCAGCAGCACGAAACAATTAACACAAACAGCAATGACAAAAAAATGGAAATTGGCAAAGCAAGCTACAGTAAGTCTAAATTACCAAGCAAATGCAACATTACAACAAATATGAGCCAATGTGCAGCAACAAGAAAAATAAATCAGTAGTAAAACTAGCTTAATACAATGTAAAATTCAGTAGAACTATGCCTGACAAACAGCACCAGCAAATGCAATAACTTATATCAAAACATGACAAAGTTCAAGCAGAAATAATATTACAGTAAAGATGGCCATGTTTAATAACTATGTCACATCTTAACACTAGAGTGATGCATCATGATAACTTACTCTACCAAAAGAATTACCAAGTAGTTGAAAAGAAAATTATGTATGCAGTTACTGTTATTAATCCCTTCTTATTGTTCTTTCCATTCCAAGTGCTCCTTTTTCGAAGAATATGGATCATAAAATTATTATTTAATAGATCTGTTGGCAGAGAGTGTTCACACTAGCAAATGCACTTAATTTTATTTTATAAGACCAATGCTGCAACACAGCTGGAAACCAGATATTAAACAAAATGAGCAATCTCTCAACTAGAAAGACAATAGACGTAAAATGTTTTTCATCATTTCATTAGGTATTTTAGTAAATATCATAACTTAAGAGCTCCACAGTGTAATCATATGTTTTCAAGTCTGAGCATGTCCTATTTACGATGCTTTCGACAAAGACATGTCAATAGCGAGGATAATGGCCTCTTTTTTTTCTCCACCTGTGCCTCTGAAAGAAACACACTAATGGCTTTTTTCCAGGCGACTGTCGTGCAGCTGGGTGCCCAAGACGAATTACGTGAAGGTGGTCACTTAACTTTCTTACAGAAATATTTACGACAGCAGTGACAGTATCATATAAAAATTTCCCAGGTCGAGAATTTGCGTTACAAATGTGTAGAAACAAAATCCTATCAATATAACAGTCCAAAAAAATTTTGGCGGCATTGTGATACATTCACACATGTACACACATTTCATAACTGTTAAAGTACGATTCTCAGCTTATTGATCATAAACATACCTCAACAGCATAATACACATCGTCATCGCAATAATATCATAACAGATCAATCACATCTCAGAATCGTCGCAGCGTCTTTCAATAATTTCAAGACCTTCAATAAAGTCATCTACCTCAAACGTACTTCAAAAATCGTGATCCCTTACCAAATACATCATTCTAAGCTCTCATAGTATCACAATGGTTCCGAAAAAATATGAACAGTTCACAAAGTACAGACAAAATACAATTTCATATGTATGAAGTTATCCAACTGTGTAATTGCGTAAACATGTGTTACTGACGTAGTAAAAAAAATGTTTGCTTCTCTCAGTTAAATGATCACATAGCTGTGTAATTCTGTGTTACAGAAATATGGTACCGATGTGTAAAGTTGTATAAGCAAATACCATATTAGCTAGGGCTCGTTGTGACTGCGCAACGCTACGCGCTGTTAACATCCAGCTGCACAACACTACAATGGCAGACAACAGTGCGAACTAGCCACAGACTGCACACAGTGATTTTCATACAGAGCGCCATGTGGCGTTACCAATAAAAAAACCTAAACAGCCTACTTACAGTTCATACAAAGGCGAGTGAGGAGCAGTGCGAAAGGAAGTGCGCCATGGTGAAATGATCGGTTTGAATGAACGCAGTTGTGTTTTTGGCCATTTCCAGCCTCTGCCTCCCTTACTCTGTCAGCCAATTTTTTTTGCTACCCACAACACGTTAGTCTGTAGTGGGAGGTTGTGGTGTTTTTCAGGTAAACTGCTTTAACTGCTCTGTGGCCTTCCTCATTCCCATCGATTCCAAAGAGTCCAGGTACCTACCAGAAGGCCAGCTCTATCGTCTGCCTTTGCAAGAGGTGTGTAGTGGACTCGAATATCTAATTACCATGTCTGCTGCGTATATTTGGTGAATAGGCTGTAGAGCACTTAGTCCACGAAGACAAGAAATCTCCCTCTGCCAAGAAATCTCGCCTGCCCCAGTGCATTCTTGACAGCACACAGCTTTGCATAGTAAATTGAGCAGAGGCTCCGTAGGCGCGTTTTAACGCTGCAATGAGGAATGATAACGGAATACCCGACAATGCCCCAGCCATCAGTAAAAACCGCCACACTCTCGCGACGCTTGGATAAAATGCTGTTAAAAACTATTTCGATCTTGTTGTACTCAGCCAAATCCAAATTAAGTGCGGGCCTGGGTAACTTGGAAATTTGAGTCACCCAGGGACAGTGCCTGGATGGCCGAAGTCGTAAAAAAAATCGTTCATGAGAAGCGGTAAATCCGGGTTCGAGTCCCCATCCAGCACAAATTTTCATCTTTCACCATTGTATTACCACAATGCCCTGTGCAACTGGCCGTCATGATTTCCCAGTCATCTTTTCCCTTTTCTTCCCCTTCCTACATTTCGTATTTACATGTATGTATCAGCCGAAATTTTCAGTGATGTTTGTTCTGACGGACAGAACAGACACCACTCAGATATATACAAGCCTGATGGTGGCTGCAGATGGCATTTGATTGGTAATACTGGCGGGGAGAGTTTGAGTCACTCTCACGAACACGGGGATGTGTGCAAGCAACAAAATGGCGTAAATGTTTCTCGTATTCACACATCTCTACGATAGATCTTGATAGATAGCATTTGCAAGAGATCAAATTAACATTCGACGCGGCAGTAAAAGCGAGAACACTGTAAATGTTTAGATGGAGTGGGCGTGAGTTTCTCTAGCGGAAGTGGAATGGAGAGGCATAAGATACAGGCCGGAGTGGCTGGTAAATTTTATTGACTTTCTTGTTAGACAGGCAAAGAAAATGGGTGCACACAGGAGGCGCGCGTCAGATGTCGGCTGATGAACCGCCGACCGGGGCGAGCAGGCGTAGTGTTTCCCGCCCTCGCGGCTCTACAACGAGCGGCCTTATTTAACCGCAAATTTCAAAAAATTGTCCAAATGGCTCTGAGCACTATTGGACTTAACATCTGAGGTCATCAGCCCCCTAGAACTTAGAACTACTTAAACCTAACTAACCTAAGGACATCACACACATCCATGCCCGGCGCAGGATTCGAACCTGCGACCGTAGCGGTCGCGCGGTTCCAGACTGAAGTGCCTAGAACCGCTCGGCCACACCGGCCGGCCGCAAATTTCAAACTGATCCGCCGCCCCCCCCCCCTCCATTCCGCCCTGCCTCCCCCCCCCCCCCAATGCTGTGTGAGGTGAGGGCGCATCGGCTCTCGTGACTCCGAGCAGAGCGAACCGATCTACACCCCAGCGGTACTAGGCGGCGTTGCCCAGGGTCAATCCCTGAACTGGAGGCTGATGTTGGCACATGCCGGTGACTCGGGCACGGGAAAGCTTTAGTTTCGGTCCTCGATCTATCTAAGCTGCAATTGTGCAATTGACCATCGTATGGAAGTCCCGTCGAGACGACGGATGATCCTTGGAGGCCCCGCGTCGTAAGCCTACACACAAAGGACGCCGATTCGAAGCTCAGCTATGCGCATCATAAGCGTGATCGTTTGGCTAGCTTTTATACATGAGATGACACGTCATATTGCTGCAGATGTCAAGAACGAGGCTCGCTAAGCGCTAACATAACGTCTCGAACGCTGGTCATAGCCTCAGCAGCCCAGCAGGGCCCTGAGTCTGCACCGAGCGAGGTGGCGCAGTGGTTCGACACTGGACTCGCATTCGGAAGGACGACGGTTCAATCCCGCGTCCGGCCATCCTGATTTAGGTTTTCCGTGATTTCCCTAAATCACTCCAGGCAAATGCTGGGATGGTTCCTCTGAAAGGGCACGGCCGACTTCCTTCCCCATCCTTCCCTAATCCGATGAGACCGATGACCACGATGTCTGGTCTCCTTCCCCAACCCAACCAGCCAACCTGAGTCAGCAAATGACAGCAAGCACCTGGATTACGGCACCAGGAGAAAAATGTTTTCCAAAGAGAATCATGCTTGAATGGCTTACCAACGCCACCCAGTCCCTGCACTGGCGTCTCTAAGCAAGTTTTTTCTCTCGATTGTCGCTAGAAAGTGTTCCTGTTCCGTTCCCAAGGTAAGCTTTTTTATGGGCGTGGCCCTGTACCCTATTGGTAAGCTCAAGTTCGTTTTACAGCCATCAAATTGTAATTCAACATCCTTGTTAAATATTTCTTAAGGCCCACAATGAAATGCATCTAGGGACTCCCGTCGGATAGACTGGTGGCCTGGTGCGTCATTTTAGTTGACGCTAGTCCGTCGACTTGCTTGTCGATGAGGATGAAATGATGATGAAGACAACACAGTACCTAGTACCCCAGCACAGAAAATCTCCAATCCGGCCGGGAATCGAACCCAGGCCTTTCGCCTGGCACTGTGCCGTGCTGACCACTCAGTTATAGTGACGGCTACCGCCCGCACCACTTACGGCAGAAAAACGATAAGCTGGGTTTTCTAGCAGTCGTTCCCTCGCCTGCCAAACTATGTCGTCAGTTAAAAAGTGTCATCCCGCGTCTTGTGTACGTACCCATTCGTCACCTCCACCAATGCATCTGCTGACGTCTGCTTCTCTCAAGTATGACAATACGTGCTTCTCTCCGTGACCTCTCCCACGCTTCTCACAGCAGAAAGACCATATGCAGAGCGTCAAGAAATTTATTCCCCTGAAATACAATAATAGTGGCATGTTTACCCTAGAGGTCGCTCGGCCCTGGGCCCATAGTCCAGTCAACAAAGAAAAATTAAGCACGCGTTAGCGACCACTGTAGATTTCATACTAAGAACTTACAAATGTTGGTTGATATTATAAAGCAGATGAGGATAAGCTAAAGTGAAGTCATGGTCAGCCTCTACGTGGTCTCTCTGTTTACGAAGGTACCGTTTTAAGACATATCAAAAAATTTTGCCGCTCTTTCCCTCCTCAAACTTAGAAATAATTTCAGCACAGTTTCACGACCATTTTATAAGGTGGAAGTTACTATGAAATGGCTAATGGAACAGCCATGTGTCGCCACTGTCACCAGCCATTGCTCATTTTTTCATGGCGGATTTCGAATAACGAGCATTTGAAAAGTGCACCCTTTCGTCCATCCTGCTTCTTCAGGTATGGTGACGATACATATTTGATCTGGACGCATAGCAGAAACGGGCTGCAGTAGTTCATTGACAATTTGAATGCTGTTCGTCCTACCATAACATTTACAGTGGCGGTGGAGAAGGATGGGAAGTTACCTTTCCTAGATTTGTTGGCCGAACAGAAATCAGATGGACAACACGGCCACTCTGTGTACAGAAAACTGACGCATGCAGACCTGTATCTGAACGGACATAGCTTTCACCATCCATCTCAGAAGAGAGGTATGCTGAACACCTTAGAACACAGAGCCAGGATTATGTCGGACAAGGACCGCCTCGACTCCGAGATTAAACGTCTGACGAAAGTATTCAGAAGGAAAGGATATCCTGTTCGTCTTATTAGGTCAACATCGTCGAGAAAATCCAGGCAGGCGCCGATCAAACAAGCCAAGGGGACCAACACATACAGCGACTTCTATTATGTGCTACAACAACTAGTTAGATAGGTAAGTCCTAAACAGACAAGAAATCGGGAAAGTCTTCCTGCAACGCACGAACATAAAAAAAAAGTCACCCGTTTAAGGTAATTACAGCGAGAGAGTGCCGGGAATTTATAATATTCCTTGGGAGATCAACTTTATGCTGACCAGTGTATACGGATTGTTACCGATGACTGTGCTGAGCGTCAGCTTCACCTCAAATACAGGTATTTGGAAAAATCAGCGGTGCCCTTTTTTCGTTTATTCATATTTCATCCACCTCGCTTCACATGAGCGTGGGGTGGGCTGTCAGAGATACAGTATTCCGCTCTTCAGCTACCTGCATTTTTAAAAATATAGCAAAGATGAGAACAAATGTTATTAAAGGAGAAACGTTACACGTGGTTTTAAAAACAATGTATGGGATGAATTTTATTGGCAACTAAAAAAAAGGCTGGAGGCCTGTTTTCATTTTTAGATTAAAAATCAAAGAACAGACAACTAAAGGAACAAAAAACAAAAATATATACATTTTAAAAGCACACCGCAGAATGTTGAAATTCATCTAAGAAAGAGCACTGCCCTGTCTGACGAACCGTCACTGCCAGAGAAGAATTTCGGAGATTTTGCAGGAGTTCTTGCTTTTTGGATTATTTGTGTCTTATTCGATGATATGACCAAATTAGCGTCCTTTATCATTATTTACATTAAATCTAATGAGAATCTGACGCTACAAATAGTTATTCTAGTATATTATAAAATACTACATTTATACTTACTATTGTGCAATAAATATATCGCTATAAAATGAGATTTTTAAACTTCAGAATCAATATTACAGCTTATAACTCAAATTTAACTGTCTTAATGGAAATTATGAAGCTGTTTTTAAATAGTGTTGTTCAAACGCTATCCGCTCAGACGCGTTATTTAAGATCGCTTAAGGCATTTAGAAAACAATGTTTTGAGATAATAGGCACATTCATGTCTTCCATCGTCAATATCTACAGCACTGTTATACATTGAGGTGACAAAAGTCGTCGGATACTTCCATACTTCCTAATATTGTGACGGACATCCTTTTGCCCTACAAAGTGCACCAACTCGACGTGGCATGGACTGAACACGTCGTTGGAAGTTCCCAGCAGAAATGCTGAGCCATGATGCTTCAATAGTCGTCCATAATAGCAAAAGTGTTACCGGTGCGTGATTTTCTGCACTAACTGACCTCTCTGTTATATCCCATAAATGTTCTATGGGATTCAGTCGGGGAATCCTGGTGGCCAAATCATTCGCTCGAATTGTCCATAATGTTCTTCAAACAAATTGCGAATAATTGTGGCCAAGTGCCATGGAGTATTGCTATCCATATAAATACCATCGTTGTATGGGAACATGAAATCCATTAATGGCTGTAAATGGTCTCCAAGTAGCCGAACATAGCCATATACAGTTTGTGATCGTTTCAGTTGGACGAGAAAAAACCCAGTCCATTCCATGTAAACACAGCCCACACCGTTATGGAGCTTGGTTGACAACTTGGGTTCATGGCTTAGTGGCGTCTGCGACACACTCGGATCCTACCATCATCTCTTACCAACTGAAATAGGGACTCTACGAGACCACAGTTTTCCAGTAGTCTAGCGTCGAACCGATATGGTCAATTGCTCAGGAGATGCGCTGCAGGCGATGCCGTGTTATTAGCAGTGGCACTCGGCCCGGTCGTCTGCTGCCATAGCCCATTAAAGCCAGATTTCGCCGCACTGTCCTAATGCGTACGTTTGTCAAAATGTTCAAGTGTGTGTGAAAGCTTATGGGACTTAACTGCTAAGGTCATCAATCCCTAAACTTACACACTACTTAAGCTAAATTATCCTAGGGACAAACACACACACACACCCACCCATGCCCGAGGGAGGACTCGAACCTCCGCCGGAGCAGCCGCACAGTCTATGACTGCAGCGTCCTAGAGCGCTCGGCTAATCCCGCGCGGCGTACGTTCGTCGTACGTCCCACATTGATTTCTGCGGTTATTTCACGCAGTTTTGCTTGTCTGTTACCACTGACAACTCTACGCAAACGCCACTGCTCTCAGTCGTTAAGTGAAGGCTGTCGGCCACAACGTTGTCCGTGGTGAGAGGTAATGCCTGAAATTTGCTGCTCTCGGGACAGTCTCGACACTGTGGATCTCGCAATACTGAATTCCGTAATGATTTCAGAAATGGAATGTCCCATGCGTCTAGCTCCAACTATCGTTCTGCGTTCAGTCTAATGCCCGTTGTGCGTCTATAATCACGTTGGAAGCATTTTTAACAGGTATCACGTGAGTACAATGGACATCCTCACCAATGGACTGTCCTTTTACACCTTGTGTACGCAATACTACCGTTATCTGTTTATATGCATATCGCTATCCCATGACTTTCGTCACTTCACTGTATCAACAGTGTGTGAGTTTAGACGCGCTTCTTCGCCTCATATCTCTGTTTCATGTGGTGCTATTGCCTATTCCGTATATTTAACGTGGACCTTATTTATGCGGCGACCATGAAATAATTTAGTAGACTGTGAGTTTTCGCCATGCCGGTCACCAATGGCCAGTTGCCGAGGGAACCTTCTTGGCAGTAACCTTTTAAACTACCTTCTGCTCGTAGGAGAGCCGGTTAACTTGGTGGGTTTCATATTCCGCCAGTATCAGAGGTTATTTCGTCTTCTGGTGAAACATACGGCTCCACAGGCTAATTCCCAACAAGCTATGCTAGCCTGTGTCGAGACTGACGCTGCGTCGCTAGTCAAATCAGTGCGTCTAGTTGCACCCAGCTGTCGTCATCACTTAGTACACAAACAACACAAGAAATCCATTTGGAAATATAGAGCAAAATGTCAAAGTACGCCACAAACTAAGAAAATGCCATATAATGGATCTGTGTAAGAACTGGAGATATATTCACATCACCAAAAGACATGGAAACACAAAAAGAAACTAAAATCTGGAAAATGAGTCAGTGAATTTCTTCAGATGGTCCTATGGTATCCTTAAATAACCAATTAAAATAATTGTTCACAGAAATAAGTGCCTTCTCGAATAATGTATTGGCAAATAGTGATTCAGATAACATAAAAATACTCTCTGCACGATAGAACAGTATATCTAGCACTGTCTCTGTTGACTAAATGTAAAACTTCTTTGTAACTATTTCTTGTTTCAACGTGTACTGTGCGCTGTAAATTGTGTGAGTGAAGCTTAGTATGTGTTAGTTTCTGCTTAAGTGGACTACAGGAACACGGTAAGTAAAAATTTTTCGCAATTATCCGTTAATTCTGCATACAGGTCGATCATTGATTACAATAATGGGCGTATGTATACATTACAATGACGGCAACGGAATAATGCACATCTCACAAATTGAAAACATCACACGTAAATGGCATGATACACAAAAAATGGATTTGAAAAGGTAATCATTTCTCGGAACACGTCGTGCAAGAAATAAATAAAAAGAGTTGTGACTTTTCTGGAACTAAAGTTGGTTTATAAATCAAACACACAGACATACATTGTCTTTAGCAATATCTGTTTAACATATTAAATAGATAAAATTAGTAATAATGAACTGTCCGCAGCTCGTGGTCTCGCGGTAGCGTTCTCGCTTCCCGAACCCGGGGTCCCGGGATTTTCAACTGCCCCGAGATGACGGTGTTGTATCGTCTTCATCATCATCATTCACCCCATTACGGTCGGAGGAAGGCAACGGCAAACCATCTCCATTAGGACCTTGCCTAGTACGGCGGTGCGGGTCTCCCGCATCGTTCCCCAACCCTCTGTCAAGAAGCATGGGACTTCATTTCCATTTCCAATAGTGAACTACAATCATGAGCAAATTATAAACCGCAGATTTGTTAAACGTACTGGGGGGTGTAACAGCAAAGATTTCAGAACGGAAAAATAGCAGAATGCCACAGCGAACACACACAGATGAAATTACCCAAGACCAGATAATGGCCGATTGAAGCCACATTCCACCGGAGTTGGGCCAGGAGCAGAATAATGGCCCACTGTATAATTTCGTGCTTGCTGAAATGCTCCCAAGAAGGATGAAGTATCCAGTTGGAGGTCGGTTATGTGGCACAACCGCCGGCCGTTGTGGCCGAGCGGTTCTAGGCGCTTCAGTTCGCAACCCGCACTGCTGCTACGGTCGTAGGTTCGAACCCTGCCTCGGGCATGGATGTGTGTGATGTCCTAGGTTTAAGTAGTTCTAAGTCTAGGGGACTGATGATCTCAGATGTTGAGTCCCATAGTGCTCAGAGCCATTTGAACCATTTGTGGCACAACCCAGCACCAATATTGTTATCTAATTTTATGCGCCTGAATATGTTGAAGCAGCACAGCACTTACCCAGACTACGCAAGGCAGTCTCCGTCTTACAGATCTTCCATCTGACTTACTATCGTCGACTTGCAGATGTTTCTCTATACGGTCAACGACCTGGAAACGAATTTATCGCTTACGAAGGCACCAAATGTGTTATCGATTGTGGTTACTTGGCCAATGTAAGTAGATCCAACAGCATTAACGGGAATAGTGTGTATAATGACCAGCTCTCTCATCCAAAATTAACTAAATTTATACAAAGTTTTTTAGCTCTGTCACCACCGCCATGGACCTTTGCTGATCGCCAGTGGGTATCTGTCCAACAATGAAAAGTGTTTTCGGAAGATTTACTAGGCCGATCTCTAGTATAGTAAATCGCCACGCACCCTTTATTACCATGCTAGTGCATCAGACAAAGAGCGTTCAAAAAGTTTTGCACAGTCATCTCTAATTTTTTTATTTTTTGAAAGAGGAGAATGAAATTTTTTGTGAACGTACTTGGAACATTTAGCTATAAGTTGGTGTACAAAAGTATTTTATTTTATTTACAGGTGAGCCATAGTCGACCGTGAAGTAGATGTCAGGTTGCGACAACGGTGGGAATGGAGTTCGTCTTCAAGACCAGCGATGACTCTGCCACATCGATTCGCAGGAAGATGCTTTCTGCTTATGAGGAGGACACAGTGGATCGCTGCAGTATCCAGTGGTGGTTGCAGGGGTTTAAAGGTGATTTCTCTCTACTGGACAATCCGCGATGCGGTAGACCATCGACGGCAGTGAGTGATGGGAATAATGAGACCACTGATCAAATCATCCAAAATGACAGAAGTTTGACGACACGATAGCTTACTGAAATGACTCATTTGTCATTGGGTAGTGTGGTATCACTGATACAGTCGCTACGATACAGAAAAATCTCTGCACATTGTATGCATAGATTATTGACAAGAGAAATGAAAACGATGAGGAAGAATGTGTGCGAGGGTCTCTTGAAGACCCTCTCTGAAGAATGGAAACAGTGTTTTGACGGCTTCATTACCCAGGATGAAACATGGTTGTTTTTGTCCAAACCTGGGAGCAAAACCCAATCGATGGAGTGGCGTCATCCGGGTTCTCCTCGGAAGAAGAAACCAAGACTTTCACGAACAGCAGGCCGAAAGGTGATGGCCTCCATCTTCTGGGATCAGTGTGGTGTCATTTTCACTGGCTTTTTGGAACCTGACTCCACAATTAACCGGGACCGTTACTGTTTGTCATTGGACAAGCTGCGACGTGCCATCAAGACCCACAGACCACAGCTTCGGGGTCACCTCATCAGCTTATACCACCACAATATCAAACCCCATTCAGCCCTTATGACGCAGGAGAAAATCAGGAAAATGGGATGGAAAATTGTTCCTCATCCTCCCTACAGTCCGGACTTGGCTCCGTCTGATTTTTACCTCTTTGGTCGTCTGAAGGCCCACCTGCGCTGTAAAGCATTTGATAGTGAGAAAGACCTTATTTCCTCTGTGAAGCGATGGTGTGAAAGTCAATCCCCAGAATTTTACCAAAGTGCATTTACATCATGGAAAGAAAGTTGGGCCAGATGCGTCACAGGTGATGGAAGTTACATTGAGTAGGCTCAATGTATAGCTAAATGTTGCAAGTATGGTCACAAAAAATTTCATTCTCCTCCTGCCAAAAATAAAAAAAAAATTAGAGATGACTCTGCAAAACTTTTTGAACGCCCTTTGTACACCAGATCGACGTTGGGTGTGGTACCGATGGGCGAACGTGATGTGTAGTAAACGCCATACTTAGCGTACCACTTTCATGTGTTACAATGTAGATAGAAGACAATTTAGTGAATACATTGTCGCCGTGCCTCACATCGTTTCGTGGTTCCGTGGAACTCGAATATCTCTCATTGTAAAGAGAGACTGTGAATCTACATCCGCCTCTATTTCATCATAAGTGCATTATCTGAAAAGAATTTCATTAAAATGTCGAAACCCTGATATTGTTTTCTACTTAATGTCAATATAAATCAGGTTCTCAAAGTTCTCCTTTATTTAGAGGTCTAGTTATATCTAATTTTCGTGTAGTGTACTGGACTAGGGGTCGTCTATGATAGAGCATTTCTCCCTAAAACATTGAATAATAACTCCTAATCATTCTAAAAGATAGGCTAGAAATGGCTTAAAAAGGAAAAAAGTGATTATATAAAGTTTTACGCGTGACAAAGAAATTAATTAATGTCTTTGGTCATCCTCACTATAGAATCTTAGGTAATATGAACTTTAGGTATCTTACTTCATATGCTAAGCATAGGTCGATTGGCCAACTTTTCATTTCTAGACCCAAATCTCCAACTGTGGTAGCTTTGCATAAACAACTCGTATTCCATGTTACGAAGTTTCGGTGGTCTACATGTGTCTTGGTTATAAATATAGGTGGCAACAGCGAATGTTTCTGCAGCCCCTGTTTCAGTGGAAATTCGATGTTTTTGACACTCCAAATATTTATAAAAATGCACATTAGAAATTGTTTTCAATGCAGAGGAAATCTCAGTTCATGCTACATCGGTGTAGAAGTGCTGAGAGCAGAAACTGGTTACTGAGAAAGAAGGAAGAAGCCATTAAAAAGAAAGTAAAGAGATGAACATGGATTGGACAAGTACAAGTTGGCAGTTTAGCGTATTCTTTTCAAAAAACCATCCCGGCATTAATACCAAGTAGTTTAGAGAAACAACGAGAAACTAAAAGTGGATAGTTGGGCGGTGAACGGAGTCCCATCCATCCTGAATGGGAATTCACTCCGTGTTTAGTAACTTTCGCAGTCAGTAAATAAACATTACAAAACCCTCATGGTACGTTTCATGCAGTGTTATTACTTCGTTTCGACATTGCAGCATAAAATATTACTAGGGGGTCTTTGCTTGTAACCACGCCCTTCCGTATAGTTCATGTTACTTTGCTTACAGAGCTGTAGGTATTTCTCTCTATAGATGCATTTCGCCTCTTATGTAAGAAGCACCTTCAGTAAATGTTTAGAAAGAACTGACAATTTCTGACTTAAACTTTTCAATCTGTAATTAATAAGTGTAACATGAAAAGTGTCGTAATGCTATTTTGGAATAATATACACTCCTGGAAATGGAAAAAAGAACACATTGACACCGGTGTGTCAGACCCACCATACTTGCTCCGGACACTGCGAGAGGGCTGTACAAGCAATGATCACACGCACGGCACAGCGGACACACCAGGAACCGCGGTGTTGGCCGTCGAATGGCGCTAGCTGCGCAGCATTTGTGCACCGCCGCCGTCAGTGTCAGCCAGTTTGCCGTGGCATACGGAGCTCCATCGCAGTCTTTAACACTGGTAGCATGCCGCGACAGCGTGGACGTGAACCGAATGTGCAGTTGACGGACTTTGAGCGAGGGCGTATAGTGGGCATGCGGGAGGCCGGGTGGACGTACCGCCGAATTGCTCAACACGTGGGGCGTGAGGTCTCCACAGTACATCGATGTTGTCGCCAGTGGTCGGCGGAAGGTGCACGTGCCCGTCGACCTGGGACCGGACCGCAGCGACGCACGGATGCACGCCAAGACCGTAGGATCCTACGCAGTGCCGTAGGGGACCGCACCGCCACTTCCCAGCAAATTAGGGACACTGTTGCTCCTGGGGTATCGGCGAGGACCATTCGCAACCGTCTCCATGAAGCTGGGCTACGGTCCCGCACACCGTTAGGCCGTCTTCCGCTCACGCCCCAACATCGTGCAGCCCGCCTCCAGTGGTGTCGCGACAGGCGTGAATGGAGGGACGAATGGAGACGTGTCGTCTTCAGCGATGAGAGTCGCTTCTGCCTTGGTGCCAATGATGGTCGTATGCGTGTTTGGCGCCGTGCAGGTGAGCGCCACAATCAGGACTGCATACGACCGAGGCACACAGGGCCAACACCCGGCATCATGGTGTGGGGAGCGATCTCCTACACTGGCCGTACACCACTGGTGATCGTCGAGGGGACACTGAATAGTGCACGGTACATCCAAACCGTCATCGAACCCATCGTTCTACCATTCCTAGACCGGCAAGGGAACTTGCTGTTCCAACAGGACAATGCACGTCCGCATGTATCCCGTGCCACCCAACGTGCTCTAGAAGGTATAAGTCAACTACCCTGGCCAGAAAGATCTCCGGATCTGTCCCCCATTGAGCATGTTTGGGACTGGATGAAGCGTCGTCTCACGCGATCTACACGTCCAGCACGAACGCTGGTCCAACTGAGGCGCCAGGTGGAAATGGCATGGCAAGCCGTTCCACAGGACTACATCCAGCATCTCTACGATCGTCTCCATGGGAGAATAGCAGCCTGCATTGCTGCGAAAGGTGGATATACACTGTACTAGTGCCGACATTGTGCATGCTCTGTTGCCTGTGTCTATGTGCCTGTGGTTCTGTCAGTGTGATAATGTGATGTATCTGACCCCAGGAATGTGTCAATAAAGTTTCCCCTTCCTGGGACAATGAATTCACGGTGTTCTTATTTCAATTTCCAGGAGTGTATGTTGCTTAATCCTGTATATCAAACGTTTGTATGGGTGCAAGAAATTTCATTTGTGAAACGTTCATTGATAGCCTCAGTGTCTGTTGTAGTTGCTTTAGTTCTGGGAGGGTAGGAGGAATGAAGGAACAAGTTCGGTTTGTGAAACGTTGCATCGGCAGCTAGGGTATCTATCATTATTGTGTCAGTTTTTGGTAAGTAGCAAAAATTAAGGGATATTGGCGTTCGACATCCGGTCGACAGAATGATCTTTAGGGATGCAGCAGAAGTTCAGTTAAATAAGGATAGAAACCAAACTGGCAACGGCAATTTCGAAGGAGTCATCTCAGCAATTAACTAAGGTCGTTTAGGGAAATCGAGTTGAAGATGTAACTGGATGACTGGACGGGGACTTTGAACCTCACTCCTTCCAAACACGAATCCAAGAGATTAATCACTGTGCCACCTCTCTTTGTAGGTAGCAGGAGACCTTCTGTCGATATTCAGAGGTGGGTATACTGTATAACGTGAATTTGTCAAATCTGTTAATAATCATTTAATTTTACTGTAGATTACGAGTAAAGTAAAAAAAACAATTATGTATGCTATCAGCATGTAGCTACATTTTTATTGATAAAATACATAACGTTTTTAAATATACTGAAATGTTCCACATAGCAATCAGTTGTAGCAAATATGAAGTACGGAAAGTACAATTAACTAAACAACAATAACCATACTTCAGGCGCATTTTACAGCGTGCTCAGTAGGCCAACTCTCAGAGCACCAACCGTGAAATGTGTTAAAGTCCTAGTTAGTGTACAAAAGGTTGGAAGCGAAGGTCATAAACAGCTATCTAACATTTTTCAGGTATGGTAGCTGAGTGTATTTGTCGTTACAACGCCATGGTTTCCGGTATCTAATAACGAAGTTACAGTATTTCTCTCGATATTTCAAACATCTTTAGTTTCATTCATAACTGCAACGAAATGGATTCTTCTTTCAAGCCAAACAGCCTATTTCTCGCAAAATTATGAATAATGTTTTCAATAGTTTTTAGGAAAAGAACTTGAAGTAAAATTCAGAAAATTTCGATCTCGATGTGGTTTACATATTCAATGGCCGTTTAGTTCACCAGAAACAACGGCACTTGTAATATTCTTCTAATATTATTACATCACGTAGATCTACAAAAGCTAAACAGATGTTCTAATGTGACTGGCGGAAATATCCCAATATCTTAAGATTTGTGAAACTCCACAGATCCTAAGGTGTGAGTGATCTTATAGGAAACATCATTATTTAGTTTTTAGTGATCATGGTAGTCAGTGTTTTTAACATTTGCCTTGAGAAAACATTACGTACTGACTATCAGAGCGTAGACAAACAGTTGCTTCGTCTGAACGTTGATTCCTTTTTCACTATAATTTTTTTTCAGTTTATTCTATAAGTTTCATTGACGTTAGATCAATTTCAAAATGTTAGGTGTAGCTTATTAATTTTCATTTAAAAATTACACACAATTTATCCATCAGAGTACACGGGACGTAATATATGTTTACATGTCAATAAGTGATTTGTTTATACTGAAACAGAGAAACCGTGGGCTACTAGCGTACAAAGCGTTAACTCTTGAACAGGTTTGTCGATAATGTTTATTTACTCATCGTTAACTGCTGCCGTTCAAAGCAGTTGTTATATGAATTACACACACAAGTTCAGATTTAACAGAATATTTGTTAGTGAGAGAAGCAATGCCACGCTGTGAATTGGCAGTGACGAGTACTGAGACATTAACTTGGTTACTAAAATCTGTTAAAGCACAAATAAATTAAACAGTACTCTGTGAAACCGCTTTCAATCTAAACGTTTACCAACTATATACAGACGATGAAATAAAACAGAAAGCCGATTCGCCACAGCACAGAGTAGGGCATTCCGCTGATGACGAGATAAAAGCGAATACACAGGATGCTGCCACCACATTTCCAGACACGAATAGAAGGTATTAACGACTTTTCCAGCTGCGTGCCACATGGGAAGTACCGAAGTTCCATTCAACGATAATAAGTTTAATTTACTGAAATTCGATTGAATTGTGACAAATGATAGTATTGTTGATTTAAAACTACGCACCGGAAATAAAGTACAATATACTCAGATTCAACTTAATTTAGACAACGAAAACGATTATTTTGAGACAGATCCCATTCCAACCATTGTAGGGACTTTCCACCTGGCCACCGATAAAGGAGTGTAGAGCTGAAACAAAATGAGGACGAACTTAACCTCAGAAGTTGTGCAGAAATAAATGTAATACACATGCAAGAAGTTAACGGAAGCCATAATGAGACATCAATAAATTTCCGCAACTCTTTTTGAATACGATGAGCTGATGTCAATTACCAAATTAATGGTCATGTCTTTGTGTGATTCGATTCTTTCCACGTGTAATTATTTTTTTTATAGTAATTGAATTAGAGCATGTGGAAATCACATTATGTGTCACGAATTGCTGTTATGGTGAACCAGTATTAGACTACGGTTGGAGATTATCAACGTGACGCTCAACCAACAGACCTACTGAATACGTAGGAACACAAAAAGGGTGCAAAACGCAAGAAAACGCAAAGAAAATTACAAATGAATTAAATAAAAAGTTAATAAACGTTAAGCTACAAATTACATTCTCCTCAGGTTTTGTAAACAAAACGATACCAAACAACTTTAAGTCCTTATTAGTGAGAGTCGCTTTTATGCGAATCCTCAGTGAAAATACTTCCATACGACCTACCTGATTACGGTTTCACCGTACTTTCTGCAAATATTTTAAGGCGAATACAAGAATTGTTCCTTTAAGAACGATGTGGTCGATTTATGTCTCCTAGTTGTCCAGATGATCTGTTGCTTCACCACACACACTGAAGTGGTGATTATCAAACGGAGGTACTCAGCAAGTGTAAGTCAGTATGAAATAGATTTTATGATCATAGAGATACTGCTTTAGATGCTGGTTCTATTGAAATATGAAGGCAGGTACTTCGCAAACTGCTATAACTCACAGTGGCACATAAAGCCCTTCAATGGGTCAAACAACACAGAAAGCGGATAGTAGCTGACAGGGGGTATGAGATTTTGCCTGTCGCATCGAATGCACTGACTTGTCAGGCGTTTAATCCGCAATGTGTGGAGGGTATAGTTCAGGCCAGAGGTAGTTTGTGATGTTTTGGTGGTGTTTTTCATACCAGGACTTGGGCCCACTCATTCAGGTTGCTGTGAACACGAACCTCGATATTTGTTGTAACATTCTCAGCAATGTGAGTATTGTGTGGAGACTTCCGTCTTCCAAGACCGTGATCACAGGACTGCACACCTGCTTTCCTGGTTTGACGAAGACAGCTTACTACATTTTGACTCGCCTGCTAAGTCCCTTGATCTCAGTCTCACAAATAACATCTCGGACGATTAGGAACAGCTGGTGAAAATTAAGAATCAACATGTACGAAAATTGGTAATTCGGTCATACGCCGGTCATCAATGAGTGGCTTCATGTAGATATGGCACACGTGAAGAACCTCATGGACTGCATTCGTTTCTGAATTGAGCCTATTATCAAGGATGAAAACAGTGTTACATAGTTTTAGCATTATATCTCCCTGGGGGTGACTAGTTTTGTGGGGTAGTTGATAATTACGAGGCTACGCAGATTTTGTATTAGGTGTCAGGTGAGTCAGCTCTCTAAATATGATTTAAATAATTTGAATACCCGGATAAATTTGCTGTTATTTTAATATAATGTACACTGAGGTGACAAAAGTCATGCGACAGAGAAATGCAAAAACACAGTTTGCAGTAGTATCATGTACACAAGGTATAAAAGGGCAGTGTATCGGCGGAGCTGCCATTTGCACTCAGGTGATTCATGTGAAAAGATTTCCAACTTGATTATGGGAGTTAACATACTTTGAACGCCGAATGATAGTTGGAGCTAGACGCGTGGGATATTCCATTTCCGAAATCGCACCTTGAACGACTAGAGAATACGAGCATTTCCGTCACCTCGGTTCAGCATGTGTCCTGTTGCCTAATAGGTACAGAGTACGCTATGGGCCATGATAAACTGTTCCCTGCGTGATGACATCGATGCATATAAGGCGCGAATGGCGTCCTGTGGTATAGCTATAAATGCTGCATTGACCTGGTTCCAAAGTTCATCTGTGATGGTTGGCACTGGATCACAGCATTGCACCTGTCGTTTAACCATATCCCACACGTTTCCGATTGGTGTCAAGTCTGGTGATCTGGTGTGCCAGGGCAAATGTCTGATATCCTGTGACATCAAGAAGCAACGTCGTACAACAACATGTGGTCGCGTATTGTCTTGCAGAAAAATGGCGTTTGGACTGTTGTGCAGAAAGGGGATGGCTACAGATTGCAGGATGTTATTCCCGTAGGTCACAGTGGTCACAGTGTCCTGGACACGAACCAACTGTGGTTTTACTCAATAACACCTCACAACATGGTCTTGAGTTGACGCTGTATGTCTCGTGCGAATGCAGTCACGGCGATGCCGCTCGCCCTATCTGCGACGAACCAAAATACGACCATCATTTTCAAACAGAACCTGTATTCGTTCGAAAACACTATCTAATGGCGTTCCCGTCCCCAGTGGCGCCGTTCCATATACCATTGCCGTCTAGCACGTTTCTGCAAATTCGTCAAAGGTAGCCAGAGAAGTGGAAGACGCGCACGTGACACATGCCGTAATAAGCGGCGAAGGACTGTCACCCCTGATAGTGTACAATGTGTTATACAGTTCCACTGTTTCGCCAGAGCCGACGAGGACTGTCCTGCACTGCCATTCGGATGAGGTGTCGATCTTCTCTGGGGGTGGTCTGGATGGTGCAACCTGACCCATCTCGTCGTGTTGTACAGCGTTCTGTGAGCCATTCTGCACACCCCAATTGCACTGCCGAAACACTTAGTCCCACACGAACAGCAATTTCCCGGATGAATACATCACATTCTTTCATGCCAATAATGCACCCTCTTTCAAACCTACTAATTTGATGGTACGGTTCGCACATACATCTGCGGCTCATTCTTTACGATTGCTCAAGTGACACTGATCCATCACCTTCAGTTTATAGCAACAATGAGAGCATTTTAACGGTAGATGGTGTTTAGCTGTGATATCGATGTTGATCTTGAACCCGAGAGCCGACATAGTTCAAATACTTATCATTTCTGTAGAACATACTAACGTAAATGTCCTGTGAATATGAATGTTCTATCTCTAATAATTCAAGATGTTCTGTTGTTTTCTTTGTCAATGTCGAGATGGAAGTTACAACTCTCTGACAGGAAAACCACATCCCAAGGCAACATTTGTTTCTACAACTGCTGATGATGTTGCTGAGTAAGATGCTTGTTTAGTTTTTAACTGTGCTAATTTTGGGAGACTACGGACTCTAAAGAGGCTAGGATTTAATCCAGGAGCTTTCACACTGTCGATATTGAAGGAAATCGATAACGGGAGAAGTGATGCAGCTGACATTATTGTTACTCAGTTTGAAAATCAGTTTAACCAATGAGGACAAGTAAAGGAAAGACTGCTTGAGGATGAAGAGTACAATCCATATGGTTTGCACTAGTTCATCCAGATGAGGTAAGGTCTAATACAAACACTGTCAAATCGTTGATTCAGGTTTCCTGTGGCTTATATTTTCTCCACTTTATGTGCCTTTTCCTTACAAACCACTGACATTATAGTAATTAACTTTGTCTTGCAATTAGTCAGTGCTACAGTGAAACATTTTGTGTAAGAAATTTCCATTTACTAAAATTGTAAGATATTTATGTAATAGAAAAGCCCTTGGATTTGATAAATTTTTTCTCAGAAAATTAGAGGGCTATAAAAATCTAGCAAAAAAGAAATCAATATCCTGTTCCACAAATATTTGTAATGATGGTATATTAAACTTTGTACAAAAATACATTAATTCATTTCTGACAGACTTTTCAGAAAAGGAAAATTTGTACTTGCCTTGTTGAAAAGGTTTCAGTTGTTTGTAATTAAAAAACATATAACTTCAATAAGTATCAAAACATATGTATGTATACATATAACATTCCTTAACAACCGTTGCAAATTTAGTTACACTCCTTGAAAAGTTTGGATTTTATAAGTTTTTTTTTCAAAGTATTGCAACTACGAATACGCCCGCCCCCTCTCCCTTTAACTTCACTACTACCGGAATCTTGAGATGACAGCCATTTCTGACATCAGTGTTGCTACCCAGGAAGCTTGGGTCACGTTATTGCCTCTTACACTGATGTCTGTTACATTGGCGGTATAGCCTACCTTGTTGACATTCCGGTTAATACTTGACCAGAACTAACCTTTTTTTCTGAGATAGTCTGGTAAACTTATTAAAAATTTTTAAACATGTACAATTAACTTGTCCTGATGCGCAGCAAAAGTCATGAAGACCGAAAAATAAAACACTTTAATGCTAAATGAAACGTCACACTGTACCGAGTACTTCCAAGAAGGATGCAGCAAACCCAAGACAGGCTGAGCCACGGCCCGTACATCACGCTCTCGTGAAGTTTGACACGCCGAGTCCGACTCTATCTACATACTAGGGAATTATGAGAGTGTTAATCTTTCTCACATTTTGATAAATATTACTTTGTTATTTCTGTATTACATTGAGTAACATAGAGATTAAGGCTTGCAATGTGCTGTTTGAGTCATTTATATCGTCGAAAATCCATGAATAGAAAACGATGTAAAGAGTTTTACTGCCGCGCGGTGTAGCCGCGCGGTTAGAGACGCCTTGTCACGGTCCGTGCGGCTCCCCCCGTCTGATGTTCGAGTGCTCCCTCGGTCATGGGTGTGTGTTTTGTCCTTAGCGTAAATTAGTTAAGTTAGGTTAAGTAGTGACCGATGACCTCAGTAGTTTGGTCCCATAAATAAAAAAATTATTACACCATCGAGAGCGAGGCCATCATAGACGAAGCATCGGATCAGGTATAGATTGCGAGAAAGCAGAATAACTGGAAACAATCTGAACCAGCGACACCAACATTCCCCTGAAATGATTCCGGGATATCAAGCAAAACTTAAATCTGAATGAACCGACAGAGAATGGATCACTCCCCTTCCTAACTTACGTACTCTGAATGTTATGTTAAGAGTGAAATATAGCAGTACGAATTTTGCTTCACCATGAAGTATACAATTGTTTGTGAACTATATTGATTATCCGGAGACTATCATACCGAGAAGTAGAAACCTAACCTTCCGTTGCTGCTCTATTCAGAAGTCATAAGAGAAGTTCCTTATGAAATTTTGTTTTCCTTGCCAGAATAACTTGAAGTGTCTCCAGATCTTAGTAAAACCATTTGAAGTATTCTTTCTTTTTCATTTTGTTCTTGTCGCAGCTTCCTCAGTGGTTACTCAAAATACATAACGTGGATTCTGGGATAGTTCTATTTAACGGAACACGGCTGACTTCCTTCCCCATCCAGTCCCGTCGTAGCATGTGCTCCGTCTCTAACGACCTAGTCATTGATGGCACCATAAATCTTAATGTTCTGTCACTCGTTTCTATGGTGGTTTTAATCTTAGGACTAGAAGAAAATGCACGTCATCGAAACAGAAATATTTTAGTTCACCTTGTCTTGCTTATAGCATCCTCACCATTGTCAACGATTAAGGAACAGTACATAAAGAGTAGCTAAAGAATTTTCTCGGAGAATTTATACCCGGTCTTTCACAAGAGAGAGTGATCGTGTATGCAGAAAAAATCTCTGTCAAGGAAAATAAAGCAGTGTACTACTTGATCCTAGTCTTTGGGAAGATCTGTGTCCAAACTGTCCTTCATGAATTCATATCTTTTTTAACGTCACCTTAAACCGTTTAGCAAGCATAAGACAACACTTTCTTAAAGGTTCGAAATCTACCAACAGTTCCGCATCTTCAAAAATCACAGTAATAAGCATTAAAACTTCATAAAACTACAGACAGTACAACGCCATAATCTTTTGGTTTTTCAGTTGACCAGGTGACGATGTGCACAAGTACGATTATTAAGCCTTTTTTTTTCGTAGAACACAGAAGCATTAGAATTGTTTAATGAGCACGCATACAGCAATGGCTGTGCGTGAGGTTTCGTAGTCTGTGCAACCACAGTTCTGGGAGCTGCACATCTTGCTGAAACTCTGCCAGCCAAGTTAGTTAATGGAGCACGACTCTGTCAAGAGCACATGGGGGCAGTGGCCCCACATGATTTATTCGACGTGGATACCGCGCTCCCAGTGCGAATACGGCTCGCTTCTGCCTTGTTCTTTCCGCGTGCACTTCTGCGAAATTCAATTTACTGTGGCTGTTGATATCTAAACAAAGTACCAAAGCTCCTTACTCTCCGTGTTGTCTCAAGTGTAAAACTGGTACCAGACATTTAGACAACTGTATTTTGTTTCTGGTCCATGGGCTATATATATATATATATATATATATATATGACATTCTTAAATTACGATCTTCACTTGTTCTTTGAAATTCATTTGCACGTGCATTTTCGCTTTTAAAGAAACTGAGATACATCATCCATCGTATCAGAAAGAAGAAATAAATTTCATCATATACGACAGCAAACGAAAAAATATAGCAAATTTGAGCTGTACATAATCCACTTACAACATAGCAGATTCGGAAACTTTGATGTTGTTTTAAAGTATGAAGACTGCTTGTAGTGTAGTTTTGAGAGTTTGTAAGAGCCTCTGTATGCTTTTAATAAGAATGTGAGGTTCTCTCTTTCATGATAATTTTGAAACACCTGTAGAACTCACATTGCAGAGGTAGAGAATTTTCATGAAATGCAGTGTCGTTTTAACGTACAGGGGTAAACGGCAATCCTGTTTCTGCACACTATGCTCTTTTGAATGGTTTTCAACAACATGTTTTGTATGAAAGTATATTATTCACATTCACCGTCTAAGGGTAAAATGAAACTACATTTTCGTCTTTTTTCCTGGTCACAAATTTTTAGGCACATCTTCGGTTCCGTTCGCTTTATTGTGTTGACGTGGCTGCTGTTTTCTGAAAGGACTGCATGCTTACGATATTTTAGATTCGAGTAATGTCTTGTTTTCTGACTTTTGCTAAATTAACAGTTCAGGATACAATACAGGAGCCGTAAAGCGTATCGTATTTGATATTTCCTGATTTATTTATTAAAAACATTAAATTTTCTAACAAAAAGAGACACTGTAAAGAATTTAATAAATCAAAGAAATGCTATGGCGACTATGGATCAAAAACAATCTCAGTGAGTGCGGTGTGTGTTGGTCTTCTTTGTATATGACTTGAACAAAAACGTATGTTTCTGTTTTTTGTATTTGTTTTGGCTCTAGCTGCCAAGGTATCTAGCCAATTACATTGTTATTTAATATGTTTACAAAAAATGGTTCAAATGGCTCTGAGCACTATGGGACTCAACATCTGAGGTTATCAGTCCCCTAGAACTTAGAACTACTTGAACCTAACTAACCTAAGGACATCACACACATCCATTCCCGAGGCAGGATTCGAACCTGCGACCGTAGCAGTCACGCGGTTCCGGACTAAAGTGCCTAGAACCGCACGGCCACCGCGGACGGCTAATATGTTTACAAATACATATTCATTTGTTGTGTTTACTATGAACTAGCGATATATGTCGCTCTCTCCTAATTATATATCATTACTCCAAATAACACAACCATATAATCTTCCTTATTTTTATTCTGATGACAATAACTGGCACAATTTTTAAGTCGTATCAGCTGTGTTTTTTTTTGGATATGTCACACATACAGGCATATAAAGTGATCTGGGGAAATCGTGAGTAAAAATTATGCGAAACCTCAACAGTATTTCTAACTTTATATGGAGTAGTATGTGTTACGATCATTTGTAAGTTCATTCCATTAAGGAGTATTTTCTACCAATTTTTATTTGTATATTTCCCAACGTTTCGATTGTCGTAGGATTGCATTTATTAGTGTACGAATTACTGCAGAAATATTTCCTATATATCTTACCAAGATTGCTGTCAGTAGGAAATAGAAAGTAATTTCATGTCACCACTAGTTTTGAGAACATGCAGAACATTTAAAAACTACACAAGAACAGAACGAATCTCAGTCATATTCATGGCTGAATCCATTTGTGAGTAGTGACAGACGATGACGAAGATACATCCGTGATAGGCTCCTATCAAGCAGAAAAACAAAACATATTACCCGAAGAGGAATTTTTTTATAAATATCAATTTGTGACTTTTGTACGAAACAGACTGACAGACCATTTTACTCTTTAGAAATTACATCCGGACATGTCCTTTAAATAGCAAATCACGCCTCCGTCCCTCAAACACCCCCAAAGCACATGTTTCTTTCTTGTGTCGTGCTACCACAATCTCCTAATTTATAATTGACTTACTTTCGTTTTGATTTGAGAAACATGGGTGTTGTATATGAGCTGTAACATTACTAGCGACTGGCTCGAAAATATGCTGAAAATATTTAGCAGTGGCTGGCAAGGGGATGGTGGGCTAGCTTGCCAGGTGGGGAAGCCCAGGTGGCGAGTAGACGGTGACGCAAGACGGACCCGACCGTTTAGCAGGGGAAAATGCCTAGCGCCGCAGCTGTACGATTGGCTTTCTGGGAGAGCGAAAAAATGGAGCCTCCAGTGGCTTGGAATATGTAGATAAATTATAATATTCTACGATACATACATAATATGTATTAGTCGTGCTGCGAGAAAAGTAGATACACCATATGAATCACATCAGTTAAACGAGCTCATTGAAAACTTAACACTGCTTGTAAACAGACTATTTAAAAAGTTATTTGTGGTTCTGATTATTACAGTCTATAAAAATTATAAAAAATGAGCAAAAAACACTGTATACAGTTTTCGTACGCCATTTGAAAGTTGATACCCCAACGATTACGATAACGTATTACTTTTACAGTCAGACTTACTGATTGTAAGTATCTAGGTCTTGCTCTATGATCTTGATTGTTTCTTTGACTGGGCGTGTAGGGTACATGTTTTCTACATCAAATGAGACCAACATAGTTGTATCTGGAATATTATGTGCTTATGTGGTCTATTAGTACTTCTGCATTTTTCACTGTTCCGTCATTTTGTATTTTATACTTTTACGTATGTTCAGCATATGTCTGACAAGGGTGTATGAGAGTGCTTTTCTGTAATTTACGATGGACCTCACAGGAGTACATTCTTTATGAAGCTTTGGCTGGCTACGGATTTTTGAGGCAATAAGTTTAGTATGTTTCATACGAATTTTTGTCCGTCATCCAGTGTGTGTTCAGTTGTCTTTAGTACATTTTGCATTTTTGTGTGGAACCTGTTTGTTGGGTCTGACTTCAGTTCTGTGATTCTATTCTGTGAAAAGAATTATTGTGTCTTGTTACTGTATTCTTGTTTATCCATAAGGACAACTGTATTCCTCTTGTCTATATTGAGAAACGTAAATATATTAAGGAGCTGGACAGTCCACAGCTCGTGGTCGTGCGGTAGCGTTCTCGCTTCCCGCGCCCGGGTTCGATTCCCGGCGGGGTCAGGGATTTTCTCTGCCTCGTGATGACTGGGTGTTGTGTGCTGTCCTTAGGTTAGTTAGGTTTAAGTAGTTCTAAGTTCTAGGGAACTGATGACCATAGATATTAAGTCCCACAGTGCTCAGAGCCATTTGAAGGAGCTGGACATAAGTTTTCAGATACCAAAAACAGACAGATACAAAAAATCTCTAGTAACAAACCTCAACAAAAGAACAAGCAAAACATAAAAATAAAAAAAAAATCACACAGATCCAGAGACCCACAACACCAACCACAAACATACACACCAACATCACCACCACTACACAGCAAGGGAACAACACAGAAACTCAATAGACTAGCTGGTACACACTCACGTATGGAAAGAAAAGGAGACACTGAATTGGGAACACCCTAAAGAAACTGGAAATAAAAACTGGCTTAGCAAAGCATTAATTCTGTACAGAAATGTCGAAAAAAGGAAGCTCACACTGCCATGTAACAAAAATCTGGCATTAACCATCTCCACAGTAACACCTGCGACACCCTATACTTACAACAGTCGGGCAGAACTTTTGACAGTGGCCACTGAAGATGCCTTAGAATACAGTAAAACGTGTCGGGTCTTAATAAGACTTTCATTACAGTTGAAAAAGACGGTAACTAACCTACGCATGGAACTTGTATATCTGCAAATGCGGAAACAAGAGGCAACACGTGTCGTAAGATATATTTAACTGAATGTGCAGGCGTAACCTCAGCTCATGGTTTTGTTGAGAGAATCTGCTGTGTGCAGCATGTTTAGCCTCAGTGTAGGAGGGAACTCATCTTTTTACAGTGAGCTGAGTTAGTGCAGCAGTCAAATTAACAGTATGCTGTTCCTAGTGTGAGCACTGGTTTATGTTCAAGTGCTGGGCTTTACTTCTGTTATGATTTGTATTTTCTGGCGTCAACGGTCTGTCCGATGTTGCTCTAGCGGCCATTATTATAAACCTGGGTATATTCGTATTTTCGTTCTCCTTGCTGTTCCTATGTTCGTCTCAGGGACGAAATTTGGAACTGTTATTAAAAATTCATATTATTTGCTATTTATAGAGATTATTTTACTTTTTCCTACTGATAAAGGCAATCGTACAGAAATTGATTAGTCACACAAAGTGCTTGCTTTGTTCTCACGAAACGTGCTGATCCACCGAGACATGGAAATTCATATCTGCCCATGTCTAGAAAGCTGAAAATAACTTGAAAACATTGTTCATTCATGGCTTTCAAGAAATGTACAACAGTGAAAGTGTTTGGCAATGTTATAATCGAAAATTAACTGTATTTGTGAGAATTTTTGTGCGGAGCGAAATTGAAACACTTCTTTTGTACTTATGTTTTTGCAGCGTTTATGTCAAATAGTGCCCTTAGTATGTTATAACAATTTAACTGCGAGTTGTCAACACTTGAAGAATAAACTCAGGAATACATATAATAATTCTTAGCCTTCTCTATAACTTTCCAGGGCTTATACAGGTCCTAACCTACTAAGGTGGCGAAATTTGGGCCTCCTACCTTTCAAGTAGCGTCATGTTCAAAGATAATTAGCTCTTAATTGCGTAAAATGTTGCCATTTTGAAAGATAAAAGGTATACAGTATTTACAGGTCGAAACAAAAAATTCGTAAGCTTCACTTGAACTGACTCCATCACAAACGCACACACGCACGTACACACACACCTACACATACACACACACAGACACACACGCACGCGCACACACGCACGCGCACACACGCACGCGCGCGCGCACACACACACACACACACACACACACACACACACACACGATTCCAACTGTCAGACACCGCTGTTTTGGTTGTTTCTTCTGCTCCTGCAAACAGAGAAGCCAGATATTGCACGCATTGTCCCTCGTATCCGCCCTCCCCCCTCGCCCGCCACCGTTCTCTCTCTCTCTCCAACTCTCTTTCTTTTAAATAATCCAGGAATTGTATGCGTAGTCAAAACCTAGCCATTTTTGACTAGGTAAGGCCAGATATAATTAGATATTGTGTTTATGGGCTGTAGAAACTTTCTGCTACAGCTCGTTACGTGTTATCTACCAGCAGATACGTTCTTGGGTTGGTCTTCTAACATGTTTGAATTTTGTATACCTTAGTAGATCAGTTTAGGGAATAGCCTTTCTCTAAAATTGCCTTGTTGTTGTGGTCTTCAGTCCTGAGACTGGTTTGATGCAGCTCTCCATGCTACTCTATCCTGTGCAAGCTTCTTCATCTCCCAGTACCTACTGCAACCTACATCCTTCTGAATCTGCTTAGTGTATTGATCTCTTGGTCTCCCTCTACGATTTTTACCCTCCACGCTGCCCTCCAATGCTAAATTTGTGATCCCTCGATGCCTCAGAACATGTCCTACCAACCGATCCCTTCTTCTAGTCAAGTTGTGCCACAAACTTCTCTTCTCCCCAATCCTATTCAATACCTCCTCATTAGTTACGTGATCTACCCACCTTATCTTCAGCATTCTTCTGTAGCACCACATTTCGAAAGCTTCTATTCTCTTCTTGTCCAAACTAGTTATCGTCCATGTCTCACTTCCATACATGGCTACACTCCATACAAATACTTTCAGAAACGACTTCCTGACACCTAAATCTATATTCGATGTTAACAAATTTCTCTTCTTGAGAAACGCTTTCCTTGCCATTGCCAGTCTACATTTTATATCCTCTCTACTTCGACCATCATCGGTTATTTTACTCCCTAAATAACAAAACTCCTTTACTACTTTAAGTGTCTCATTTCCTAATCTAATTCCCTCAGCATCACCCGACTTAATTTGACTACATTCCATTATCCTCGTTTTGCTTTTGTTGATGTTCATCTTATATCCTCCTTTCAAGACACTGTCCATTCCGTTCAACTGCTCTTCCAAGTCCTTTGCTGTCTCTGACAGAATTACAATGTCATCGGCGAACCTCAAAGTTTTTATTTCTTCTCCATGAATTTTAATACCTACTCCGAATTTTTCTTTTGTTTCCTTTACTGCTTGCTCAATATACAGATTGAATAACATCGGGGAGAGGCTACAACCCTGTCTCACTCCTTTCCCAATCACTGCTTCCCTTTCATGCCCCTCGACTCTTATAACTGCCATCTGGTTTCTGTACAAATTGTAAATAGCCTTTCGCTCCCTGTATTTTACCCCTGCCACCTTCAGAATTTGAAAGAGAGTATTCCAGTCAACATTGTCAAAAGCTTTCTCTAAGTCTACAAATGCTAGAAACGTAGGTTTGCCTTTTCTTAATCTTTCTTCCAAGATAAGTCGTAAGGTCAGTATTGCCTCACGTGTTCCAACATTTCTACGGAATCCAAACTGATCTTCCCCGAGGTCGGCTTCTACCAGTTTTTCCATTCGTCTGTAAAGAATTCGCGTTAGTATTTTGCAGCTGTGACTTATTAAACTGATAGTTCGGTAACTTTCACATCTGTCAACACCTGCTTTCTTTGGGATTGGAATTATTATATTCTTCTTAAAGTCTGAGGGTATTTCGCCTGTCTCATACATCGTGCTCACCAGATGGTAGAGTTTTGTCATGACTGGCTCTCCTGAGGCCATCAGTATTTCCAATGGAATGTTGTCTACTCCCGGGGCCTTGTTTTGACTCAGGTCTTTCAGTGCTCTGTCAAACTCTTCACGCAGTATCTTATCTCCCATTTCATCTTCATCTACATCCTCTTCCATTTCCATAATATTGTCCCCAAGTACATCGCCCTTGTATAAACCCTCTATATACTCCTTCCACCTTTCTGCTTTCCCTTCTTTGCTTAGAACTGGGTTGCCATCTGAGCTCTTGATGTTCATACAAGTGGTTCTCTTCTCTCCAAAGGTCTCTTTAATTTTCCTGTAGGCAGTATCTATCTTACCCCTAGTGAGACAAGCCTCTACAGCCTTACATTTGTCCTCTAGCCATCCCTGCTTAGCCATTTTGCACTTCCTGTCGATTTCATTTTTGAGACGTTTGTATTCCTTTTTGCCTGCTTCATTTACTGCATTTTTATATTTTCTCCTTTCATCAATTAAATTCAATATTTCTTCTGTTACCCAAGGATTTCTATTAGCCCGCGTCTTTTTACCTACTTGATCGTCTGCTGCCTTCACCACTTCATCCCTCAGAGCTACCCATTCTTCTTCTACTGTATTTCTTTCCCCCATTCCTGTCAATTGTTCCCTAATGCTCTTCCTGAAACTCTCTACAACCTCTGGTTCTTTCAGTTTATCCAGGTCCCATCTCCTTAAATTCCCACCTTTTTGCAGTTTCTTCAGTTTCAATCTGCAGTTCATAACCAATAGATTGTGGTCAGAATCTACATCTGCCCCAGGAAATGTCTTACAATTTAAAACCTGGTTCCTAAATCTCTGTCTTACCATTATATAATCTATCTGAAACCTGTCAGTATCTCCAGGCTTCTTCCATGTATACAGCCTCCTTTCATGATTCTTAAACCAAGTGTTAGCCTTATGTTTACTAATTCTAACAAAATCACCGAATTTGATTTTAGTTTTTTGTGGATCTGTTATCTCGATCTGATTGTACATAGTATAGAAGAGGCTGTTATCTTTTAAATCATCAGGTCCCATATTAATTTATCTATGTTATATTGATTAGCTAGAACTTGCAACGTATAAATCCATTTTGAAGAATCCACAGCAGCTAAATCTTTGAACAACTTTCCTTTATGAATTATCTTTAATCACTCCATAGCTGGAGCATTTAAGCTTGAAAAATGACCTGTAATGATTAATTTTATGTTTTTCAGTTAGAGGCTTGGAATGGGTATTGAAAAATTCCTTATCAAGATCTGTATGTAAATGAATTTGGATCCCATTACTTCTGTTTATTTTTCTAATCACATCTACGACCTTAGAGGCAGTGTCTGTTTTATAACAGTGTCCCATGCATATTTGGAGTACACATCAATTACAGTTAACAAGTATTTATAACCTGAATTGTATTTGGAATATGTAATCAGGCCAACCTAATCGGTCTGCTGAAGGTTGTCCGTTCCTTCCATGCTAACCACTCCCCTCGTATAAAATTCGTATTATGACCAATGAAACTTCAGGTATTTCAGCTTTCATACTCATTACAATGGCAACAGTAAATAGAGGAAAATCTCATGGTAATGAGGTATCAACACTGAAGTATTTCTTCATATAATATGTCACAGAAAGGGACAAAAAATGAACAGAAATACACTAAATATAAATTTAGTTATAAAAATGTTAAGGTCAATTCGCCCCAATTTTGCTGAAAAAACATTAAATTTCTTTCATTCTTCAACTATATTCATTCTGTTAATTAATCTCACACGCGATATCTTGCATGTTACTGTCACTCCATTACTGTTCCAACAGTTTCACATTTAACTCCCCAGTCACTGGTTTTTTTTTTTTTTCATTGTAAACTTTCGATTGGAATTCAGGAAGCAAGGAGCAGCCCTTGTCCTCAAAATTATGCCTATTGTATTCTAGCCACAAGTCTTTAATCCACTATACTTTCTCCAAACCCTTCACGAAGACATGTGACTCATTTGGTACAACTACGCAATAACATTCAGCGCCACCGTCAATGGCATGTGAGCTGAGCCAATAATGTGATGGTGATGATTTCGCATTAATAATTTTGCAGAATTTATATGCAGCTCATAGTGGAGTATTTTTCACTCTAAAATGAAACCACCAGCAGAAACCACACTACTTCCAGCACCATCCAACACCCGAGATGGTAAACAATGTCATTGACTGGTTTTCTGCGAATTGTCTTACTATCAGTTTTAAAAAGACACAAATATATTTAGTTCTGCACATTTAGAGGTACTAAACCAGTGGAAAGTGTATATACGGGGAGAAAATGATAAACAGGGTGGAAATTCTAAATATTTAGTCGTCTATATTGATGAGAATTTAAACAGCGAAAAGTACTTTTTAGAACACCACAAAAACTCAATAAAAGAATACATGGTCCATAGTAAGCTTTAATGTAAGCGATCTTCATTTACATCGTGAGATTAACTAATTTCGACGATTTGTCATTTTCAAGCATGTATGCGATATTACTTATTATATTTCGTAATCGCCCACTTATTTTTCACTTCACATAAAATGGAAAGTAGTCGAAGTTAGCTCATCGCACGATTTACATTACAACCTTCTACAGGCCATGTTTTCTTTTATCAAGCATTTAGAGGCTGTAGATTCTCACAGAAACAAAACCTTAAAAACACTTAGTTCATCCACATTTGCATTTGCAATCATTGCAAATCTTGGGAAGAGACAAGTCAGTAAGCTGTATATTTCTCATATTTTCTTTCAATAACGTCATAGGGAAAAATGTTCTGAGACAACAAACCTTTGAGAAAGAAACTCTTCGTTGTTCGAAAACGTGCTATAAGAATAATAGTTTGTTCTCAGTCACGATCATCTTGTAGACGTCTTGTTATGGAGTTGGGGATTATTACTGTTGCTTCACAGTATATTTATTCCCTCATGAAGTTTATTGTACATAATCCACTGTAGTTCACAGGAACAATGATGTACATAAAAACAATCCCATAAGAAAAAAATGAAATTCATTACTCCGCATTAAAGCCGTCTTTAGTACGAAAAGAGGTACCCAATGTCGCATATTTTGATCAGATAGCCACTGATATAAAGTGTCTGATAGCCAGCAAAGTAAAATTTGAAACCAAACTGAAAAGCTTCTCGTTAACACTCCCTCTATTCTATGGAAGAATTTTTGTTTTCGTAATGTGTAAAAGATGGTGGGAAGGAACTATGAGCTCACAATTGTATATTTAATAGTAATGACAGAAAAAGCAAAAAAAGAGTACAGATGTTCAGCATGTAGCCAGATCTACAAATGAATTTGCGATATGAATGGAAAATAACTTGTTTCATATCATCGTGTAAACGATTCATGGAACACATAACTAACTAACGAACAAGAAGGCAGTGATTCTTCTGCTTGCAGGTTGGAGAACTTGAAGCATCTGGGTAAGGGCAGGAATACAGTACCCACAGAAAAACTATCGGTGTTGGAGAAGGGGGAATGCCATCCAGCACTGATCGTGAGACACATCAACACTAAGTTTGAAATAGCAGTCCTGGTTTATCTGAAGGTCAGGAAAATATATCTGTCGTCAGAATTGTTGAAGCTCAATAATGGTTAATTTTACTTTCTCAACAGCGGCACCGTGTGCATGATATATCATGTAATAGTGAACAACATGGACATAGTTGATTTCGAAAATAGTAATACGAACTCACGTCTTTCTATTATGGTAGCTTAGCAGAAAACTGCATATATTAGAATGTGAATTCCTATTCATCTACTCATAAAATGTCACTCAGTGGATCTGTAAGATCTCTAAAAGAAGATTTTTGTGGCTGTGTGTTTAACTCACATAAGTGTTTAGTTCTCACGTTCGAAGACACTGGTTTTGGATACGATCCAAACAATTTTTCAGAAGGGAATGTGAAAATAATACTCGTACGATCACTTTAGAGGGAGTGCTTTACAGATACTTAATACTTTGTTCTTTGTAAAGCGTATGATAAGTTTACATGTATTTATTACAATGAAATGTTTCTGTTTCACTATGAGAAATAAGTTTATTTTACATTAAAAATATATTATTCATATTCTATATAGTTTTCTCACAAAATGTTATTCAATATTATTTCGAGTTTATTAAGGCAGATACAGCTTCAGACTTATCTAGTGAAGATAACTAAATATTTACTCAACTTGTAACCACTTACTGCTTGCAGCATATTATACTATAAAAATAATGAAGATGATGATCAAATTAGTATGTTTCCACTGTTTGACAGCATAGGACAGCAAAAGATTCGTGCTGCAACTTATAGTGTGTGTGTGTGTGTGTGTGTGTGTGTGTGTGTGTGTGTGTGTCTGTGTAATGGCACCAATTTACACACTTCAGCGGCAAATATCTTTGAACATGACGCCGCCAATCTTACGTACTTCATACGAAGCTTGCGTAATTTTTCGGCAATACCTCATATCTTTGAATTGGCACCATTTTACCCAATCCAAAAGGCACCTAAATTTACATCTGGATTGTGAATGGCTGCATATTTTTATGGAGACTAGTGTGTGAATAAGTGTCAAAAATTGAGTTATTAATTTTTGTCTTAAATTCTCTGTAGTTTTCTGAACAAGAAAAAGTTTACTTCGAGGAAACTGAACAGAAGAAAGTCCCAAAATTACAGGAATTCACACGCATGAAGACGCTCCCATGTCACGCAGACAGCTTTGTTAAAAACAGAATTTTGTTCTCACTTATAATCTGTAATGTCTTAGTGACACAAGATTATTAGAGAAGTAATTACATGGTAAGACTCAGAATTCAAGTCAGAGTTTTAGCGACTTTGTGTTTGAACAAGTACCAAAAGCTGTTGTGATAGGGCGAAATATTTTGAAAATAGGTGTGCTGGATGCTCTGGTATGTTTCAGTGATACTGCAGTGTCAAGGCGTAAGGTTGTGGAAGTAATGGGAGTGCCTGGTGGACTAAATATACAAAGAACTGTAACTGCCACTGACCATAGGAGTCTCTTTGAAGCGGAGAAATCAGTGATGGAAGCCACGACAGAAGTAAGAATAAGAAGTCTGACAAAGAAAAGAACAACGCCAGAAACGAATGATTGTGGGTCAGGGATGCGTTAGTGCTACGCTGGGTTGGTAGAACAACTACCTTTAAATTGTATTTCCCGGAATTAGACTTTTTTGATATTCTGCTACACACTAGTTAAGAAACATTAAAGATAGAGTGCTGAAATTTTCTGTACTGTCTTAAAACATACTTGACGAAAAACTAGACTAAACTTAGGTGACAGAAGTCGTGGGACAGCGATATGCACGTATGCAAATGGCGGTAGTATCGCTTAAATAATGTGGAGCTGTCATTTGTACTCAGATGCTCCACGTCGAAAGGTTTCCTATTTGATTATGGCAGAACGACGGGAATTAACAGACAATGAACGCGGAATTCTAGTTGAAGCTAGATGCGTGGGATATTCCATTTCGCAAATCGTTAGGGTATTCAGTATTCCGAGATCCACCAGTGTCATGCGTGTGCCGAGAATAGGAAATTTCAGGAATTACCTCTCAACACGGACGACGCAGTGGCCGACGACCTACACTTAACGACCGAGAGTAGCGGCATTTGTGTAGAGTTGTCAGTGCTAACAGACAAGCAACAATGCGTGAAATAACCGCAGAAATCAGTGCCGGACGTATGCCGTTAGGAAAGTGCGGTGAAATCTGGCGTTAGTGGGCTATGGCAGCAGACAACCGACGCGAGTGCCTTTGCTAACAGTACGACATCGCCTGCAGCGCCTATCCTGGGCTTGTGACGACATCGGTTGGATCCTAGACTACTGGAAAACTGTGGTCTTATCTGATGAGTCCCAATTTTATTTGTAGGAGCTGATGGTAGGGCTCGAGTGTGCCGCAGATCCCACGAAGCCATGGGCCCAAGTAGTCAATAAGGCATTGTGCAAGGTAGTTGTGTCTCCAGAATGGTGTGGGCTGTGTTTACGTGGAATGGACTGGGTCCTCTGGATGTTAGGCTACCTGGAGACCATTTTCAGTCAGTTTTGAACGCCTTGTTCCCAACAACGTTGGCATTTTTATGGTTGACGATCCCCATGTGAAAATCTCCATGTCACCGGCCCTTAGTTGTTCGCTATTAGTTTCTGGACAGTTCGAGCGAATGATTTACCCGCCCAGATCGCCCGAGAGGTCAGCTAGTGAAAAACCCCTTGCACTGGAAACACTTCCAGCTATTGAGGCAGCAGGACTCACAATCAGTATATCTGAAGGTGACTACCAATGACTTGTTGAGCCCATGCCACATCGTGTTGCTGCACTACACCCGGCAGGAGGAGTTTTGAAATGATATTGGAAACTACCCCATGACTTCTCTCACCTCAGTTTATTATTATGACTTATAGACCTGTATTAAAGCGTTGAACACTATTTAAAGAAAAACTATCAGTTAATTACCGAAATTTTTTGAACCATAATTTATGACACAACATCTTTTTAAAAGGGCACTTTTAATATAGCAGTGTAAAGAAGTTCCAGAAGAAAATCAAGCCTCTACTTTGTTTTTATTTCGAGATAAATGTACCAATGCTGTACATAAATAATTAACATGCCTAATTTCGCTTTCAACACAAAATAAAGCAAAAATATGCGTGAGACCAAAAGATGTGGTTTATAAATCAAAAAGTTCCCAAAAGATCTCTTGAAATATGGTAAGCATTACATGGGTTTAAAACTCTTATTCTTTGAGCTACACTATTCAGAAAACTGACAAATTTTTCTACATTTACACTTGTGCCCAGTCCCCTTAATGCCGACTAAAATACTGTTCTGAGATTGGCAGCAGGGGTAGGGGGAGGAGGAAAAGAGGAAAGGGCATGGTTTATTACGTGATGATGATAAAGTCATGATAAGGGTGATGCCGTCGTCAACAACGAGATGGCGTCATGTATAAATAAGGGCATCACACACTGCAAACCCTATTTCTGATCCAGAGCCGCCACAGCAATCCTGCTTGTATGTAGTGTGTCTCAGGAGGAATGGTGAATATTATGGCACATGAGAGGAACGATCGTTCGGATTAAAAATGTCCAGTTAACATGAGTACTAAACTGCATCCCGTAAGAGCTATGAGTTCCTATTCAATAGAAGAGATCTGCAGGGATGTACAAGTGCTCGAAGCTTTTTCGTTATGCGCTTTGAAGCCAATGCTCACTGCATATTTTTTTCCTGCTTCGGACCATAGTACGATCTCTCAAAATATGGAGAGTAAAGAGACTGCAGTAGAAGAAATTTGTTTCACAGTATCAAAGATGAATATATGTTTGTTAATATTAGGATGTTTATTTCAGACCCTATGTTTACTAGCTTTTTTTGCTTCAAATGATCATTCCTATTATTTCCCAGATTACTGACCGTCGCTCCTGGAATACCCTGCATAAGTGAACTTAATGTCTGCAACATGAACGGCGGTCATTTGTGAACACATGTATTGAGTTGAGTAGTGGTCATATGACCAGCTGCTTAAAGGTACGTCCAGAGCTTGGCGAAGTGTCTTAAGTTGGCGAGAATTTAGTGGGTAAGGTTGGTGATTGAGATTTGAGTGGCCAGAGCGTCGCATGGCCCAACATAGTATTAAGTGTTAGGCTTAGTAGATTTCTGGTAGTTGCAAGTTAGACAATCAGAAATATTTCAAGACTAAGAATAGATTCGTAGAAGTGAGCTCTGCTCGCTGAATCATGTAGGCAGTTAGAGATTTTCATGTGGGTACGAGTGATTCTTTCTCTTGCGACCACGCGAACTTTATCGTCATTTAAAAAGTTTTAGCCAGCCGTGAACTTTAATATCTTGCTACATTTTGTTATTCCAAACTTTTTCACGGAGCTGTTGATTGTTTGCCGCGATAGCACTGATTAATGAACTTTAGCTTTCGCAGTGAATGTTAGTGCGATTTCACTCAGGCGAACTTTAATATTTTGAAACTGTTTTTCGTGATTTATTGCGTGGGTTATGAACATATTTACCCTTGCTATTTCACTTTGACGGCTTATACACCAACAAAATATCGTAAAACGTTTTTCGGTGTATGGGTCGAGAACGACACACGTAAATGTACTATGCGAAAGAGAAATGTATGGAAAATTTACTACATATCAGTGATAATAGAAAATTAGGTTACAATCATTAAAAAAGTCTAGAAAATGGCACCACCCTTCCATTTATTTAATCAAGTTATCTGAAGATACTCCTTACGGTGCTTTTAATGACATCCATAGCCCACCCCTTTGATGGACAGTGATACTCTTGTTTATTAAAATCAACACATAACATGGCGTTTTACATCGTCACAATCTCAACCTAAAATGACGTATATTTAAATAAAGGAATCCACAAATTTCAACATATGTGGCACAATGCAGCACAATAATTCTGGTGTACACTCGGTTGTAGCTAATTGGTGGCCCAGCTTTAAAACTGCATACGCTCCCACTTCATTAAAGAGTTATGATGGCCAGTTTATTTTGTTGCACGCTTGTCGGATAACACTAAACGAACTGAACCCGAAGCTCACCACCGCCACTCTAGAATGTATTCGAAAATATGTAACGCCCCACAAAACCTCGCTCTTCACGCTTCCCCCATTCATCCACGGTGCATAAGCATCAAATTACGGAAAAAATTAGACTCCTAACGAGTTTTAAATTTTACTATGTATGTTACGCCACGGCAAATTCGACAGAGCGCAAAATGCAAAACCCTCTCAGAAATCCGCCCGGAGAGTTCAGCTGCGTACGTTCCTGTACAAATATTTGTTGTATTAATACTTGAAAAAGATTTTATAATTGGTAACAGGCAATCATTTCACAAACACAAGGATTTTTCCACTAGATCACAAACATTTTTTTCTGTATGCAATTGCTTATGTTCAAAACTTATGCCTGCCCCCCCAAATTTTTCAAGCATTAAATTCGCATGAAGTAATTTTTTGATGACATTATGCGTTTAATATAAAACATTTTAATATCGTTAGGATGTAGGTACTTCCTTGAATCGCTTCGATCTCGAGGTGCCACTTGTCGTTTACCGTTGCACCACACCAAAGACGACAGAGACTTGCAAGAAGTAAAGAAACTGTCAGTTGTCACACCGAGTGGCACTGTGTGATGTTTAGGGACGACTCTCGCTTCTGTATGCGGTAGTCATATCGACGTCAACGTGTCCATATACATAACCACGGACCCAATTGGCATGTTGCACGAGGTTAATGCGAGACCAGCCACTTCAGTTCGCACCAGAGATACTTTGAGGAATGTACCTATCCTCGACTGACCTTCCAGATCCCTTGATGTGTCACCCATAGAACATGTCTGAGATATTAGGCTCCAGCCAGAAATATTCATGAACTGACACACCTTATGTTTCAGGCATTGAAGGAAATTCGTCAAGAAGATATTCTGAGGCTATTTTCTTTCCTTCCACAATAAATACAAAGATTTATTGGTAACCTTGGGTGTCACATCTTATACTCATGAGCAGTACCAAGCTATGAGGAACATTCACCTAGGTTTCCATTGGACCTGTGTTAGTAATTGAAGACACAATGACAGCTGTGAACTATGCAAACACTGCTGGGACACACCTGCATGCCTTCATATTTGATGACGTCGAAGGTGCTGCCATCTCTTAGCCTGTGTAATAAGGCTAGAATCGTGCCACAGTTGTTTCAGAAACATGTTATCAACCAATGTTAATATCTGTACCATTAAATTCACCTGACCTCAACCCAATGAAACAAATATGGGACGTTATCTGGGGCAAGTTCCACGCCCAAAGATCATCGACAATTAATTTAAGGGTGCTGAGTGATGTATGTGTAGACATGTGGTGTCAGATGTCTGTGCATGCCTACTACGGACTTACTGAATTCATGTTACGCAGTATTGCTACTGTATTGCGTTCCATATACTATTAAGCAGAAGGTTACAATGTTTTGCTTCATCAGTCTATGATTAAGGCAGCATGTACTATTCACAGAATATGAAACTTTTGGCACTCCCTCAGGCTGGCAGGTACAGCAACCGTATTAAGATTATTTTAAAGAAAAACATTCTTTGTTGCATAGAATAAGAAAATTAATTCTCAACAACAACTAGCAGCCTGTAAAGAAATCAAGCTCGTTGGTCAGACTCTGTTGAGCATGTATGGAGAAGGGGAGGAGCTAGTGAAAGCATAGCTTCTAATATGCTAGATGCTTGAATGACTTAAGTAATTACTAGCGCAACGCTCGAAAAAGATATGGTACATGGATCGAATCCCAATTACAGATATGTTTTTAAAGGACAAAATAAAAGTAACGTTTAGTCTGCGTAGAACAGTATAACTGATGATATACACACGTTTTACCCTTCCCATTGAAGCTGTAGCTGAACAACCCATTGTCTGTAGTTATAGGAGACAAGGTGTTCAATAATACACTGTCCATCCAAAATAAACGACACTGATCTTATTTCTGGTGTGTAAGCAACGTCAGCTTGAACTACCAACTGTAAACAACAGATTTGGATTCGATCAGTCAGATGTGAGCAGGCTGTTAAATAGTGGACTTGCGGCCGTAATATGTGTGTTGTCATGTCACAAATCTCCATGGAGCAGCATCACTAAATCAAGTGTACAAGGCATTATACAGAGTGTTTTGACGAACAGGAAGGTGTGTACGAAGTTTGTCCCATAATCTTGACTTCTAAACAAAAACGACGGACACCTGCCGTGACTTGATTGAAATGCAAAACGCAGGCAATTCTTTTCTGAAAAAAGTCATCACGGGTGATGAGACTAGGTGTTATCAGTACGAACCTACCACAAAACGGCGAAGTGCAGAAAATCACATGCAGTGTCAAGAAATTGAGGACATATCAGACATTGAAGCCAATGTGATGCACGAGTTGAACAACATCACAAGAAGGACCTTTCTGGGAGTTTCACACGGCTGTGTGAACGTTGTGTGAGTTGTACTAAAATGTACAGACGGTACAGAAGCATTAAAACCATCATGTTGAGCCTTTTATACTTTTTTCATAAAGTTTAGAAACTTTTTGTACTGATGGGTTAAGTAATTCTGAGATTAGCGTTTCATTGTGTTCTCATGTTTCCCTTCTGTCAATACTCACCATGAGGCCACGATGGACTTCTCTGAATTTCTTGCAATGAAGCTTTTATACGCCATGAATGAACATTGTTTTTGTGTCGATTATTACAATATTGGTGAAGACTAAGTTGTGTTTGTGAACGGCCTTTAATCACATGGCCGAGATGGTACATAATCTTCGAATGTCACTGTAAGTTTTTTGTTACGCAACTAACATTATATAGAACGATTTAAGAAACGTCGAACTGTCAAAAACTAACGATAACAGCTTCGTTCATAACGTAAAACGAGAGCAGCTAGAAACTGCTGCATTGTCATGTGTTTGATATATTGAGTTGGTTCCACTGTCGCTGAGAACAAAAGCAGTCGTGTTTTAACGTGAAGCATTTTTAGGCTATTTTAATTCCTTCGGCAACAGGAACATAATCATACTGAACTAGATCACGGTAAATGACGTACATAAACTTTTAAAAATGAAATTTATTATTTGATGTACGTACAGTACAGTTACGTAACCCAATTTTTTAAATTACTGAATATTTCTACAAACAAACCTGCTATTTTGAAAGTCTTTACAAACAACCAGTAAAGTAAGAAAAGAAGATTGGGCTTCAACCAATAAAGGTTTTCCGATGTCTCGGTCGTTAAAGTCTATTTACAAATACGTATGACAACTGGTGTTGCAGTTAATAGCCCCTTATCATCTTCAACTTTTGTAGTCCTGTCTTCCTCAGCTGCGTTTAATATTACGGTATATTGATAATAATTATTTTTGACCGTCTAACTACAACTGAATGAAACACAATTTTCGTGCCTTTCGCCTTTATTCTCTTCAAGGTATCTTCAGTGGGCTGGAATATGTACATATTTTTACTATTGTAAGCACTGAATATGCCTTGCGGAGAATAAAAGCAAAACGCGTATGGAACTAAAATTGTGTTTCATTCAGTTCCAGTTAGACGGTCCAAAAGTAAAAACTATCAGTATACCGTAATAGCCCCTTGTCTTTTCAGAGGTTCAACTCAGATGATTTGGGGAAAACAACGGAGACAGCAAATCTGGGTAGACAGGTGTGAATTTGAGCGCCGTGGTTTAGCCTTTGTACCACGTTGTTCAGAATATTAACACTGAATTGCAGTTCTATGAAATTATATGTCTGTCTCCATGTGAAGATTTATACATGTTAAAAGCATATCTATTGCACTGTGGTCTTCCTAATAATAAAGTGCAAAGCAGTTTTATTGTCTCGTTTTGTTTGCGTCTGGTTTAAGAGTTTCTAGTGGAAGCCACTTGGGGCAGCTTACGCGTCAGCTGTGTTGCCTGCAGTTATCACTTGTAGCTGCGCTGAGTGCATGTATGATGTAGTGTCATCTGTGTGTTGAACATCGTGAGGGGGGAGGAAGAAAGTTGAAGTATCAACGCACTGTGTGCTCCGTTGAATAGTAACAAGGTACCGCCGAGCTCAACGTTCCCTGTTGTCGGACGATTGTCACCAAAAGAGTCGTATATCCTATAATCAATTAAGGAAAGCGAATATATTTGGAATATAACCCAGGATTTTGGCTTAAGGTTTCGTGTTAGGGGACTTAACGCCACCAGTTCTCCATCTCTTGCTAGCCAAATACTGGTGGTGTGAATTTCTTCCACCACAAGGATATCTGTGTCGAACGGCTACGCAAGCGGACGAACGGACAGAAGTAATCATATTCTAAAGTACCTGTGACAGCTTATTTTGTATTGGTCTGCGAAAGGCAGAAGTTTGTATCTGAGTACCGACCAGACAAAATGTTTTCTTACTGTCATGAACCATGATGTCAGTACGCTGACTTCATAGATTCCACGGAGACATCAATCGCGAGTTTTCAAATTTAAATGCTGTAAACATTTAAAAAGATTTTGTTCAGGTCCTATTAACAAACATTATAACCACATACATTCACATTGAGAACAAATGAAAATAAAACTTCCGTCTATAGGTAGCGATTTGTATCCGCAACAAAGCCTTTACATTATTATAGAGGAACAAAGAATTCTAAATATAGCTATACACAAGCTTCGAAAGACCTCTGTTCATGGTAAGGTTTAATTTTCGGCATCGGTAAAATCAACAAACGAATAATAAAACTTTCAGAATGTTTTCTGCTCTCCCTCCACGTAGCCCCTTGTCTGCCACTCATTTACGAGAAAAGAACTTTTCGCAACTCATGCCAAACATGCGTTAACAGGAGCCGCAGAACCCACCGTAATTTTACAAACAATATTCTGCTTCAGACCTGCAACCGCGCTACCAACAGAAATAGCCTCTTGTTGAAACGGTATCATCGATAAATGACCAGAGTTCCGCGTCCGCTCAGCAAATCAGTTAACAGTTTCCTCATTGATAATAATTCTTTGCCTTGAGTTCAAGAACTGACAACAGTGAATATAAAGCCATATGCAACAAGATAGAAATTACTGCTTAGTGAATAGTAACCCAAAATATTCTCAAATAGTTAAGAAATAAACACGATGTTTATACTTTCATCAGAATATCTCTGTTTCCTCGGACGTTTCTTCCGGCCGTGAGAGCTGAGACCTATAATCCAAACGTTATGATTCACACTGTAGTGACAGCCACAAAAACAAGACTGCATTCTGACGTGCAAGTTTGTTTACTGGTATAACACTACGCACATACTGGGAGAAGCTGGTTTAAAATACCTGATCCACCTTCTAGAAATCACCAAGCAGGTGAATATTAGTTTTATCGACTGCGACAAGGCACTGGAAATATAGAAGGTTAAGAAAGGAGATGTTTACAAAGCAAAAAGTGACATTTTGAATATGAATGACTAGACGTAAAAGATGAGCACTAAAGTAGGTATAAGAAATGGATTCTCGCTGTCACAGAAGCTATTCAACATAAATATGGAGGAGGGATGATAGGTAAGGTCATAGGCATGCAATAGGCATTGTAATTGAAGGAAAAAGAATAAAAACTATAAAATACACCAATGCTGAAGCAGTCCTGGCGGACTGAGAAGAAGAGCTACAGAAGATGTAGAAAAATATTGAAAGATGGGGCGAGGAGCATGGAATGAAGATTAATATAGGAAAGACAGAAGTGATTGGAGTAAATAAGAAGGAAACTCCTATAAACATATTTTAGACGGAAGAGGTAGAACAAGTAAAATCCTTTCAGTACGTAGGATTATTAATGACATGGAAAGGAAGCAATACAGAAGGAATAAGGAGGAGGATGTCTATGGGAAAGACAGCACCTGTGACAGCTAAGTGAAGTAGCTAAGTGAAGTAGGTACTAACATTTTCAATTCTAAAGGAGATGAGGAAAAAATTTGCTAAATGTTATGTCTAGATTGTAAACTATAGAGTAGTGAATCATTGACAATTAAAAAGGAAGGAGGAATATGTTTAGGAAGTTTTGAAATATGGCTATGGAGAACAATACTTAAGGTGAAGTAGACTGACAGACTTAATGAATGACATGAAAAAATATGAGATGAAAAAATACGAAAAAAATGAGATGAAAAAATATGAAAAAAATATGAAAAATGAAAATATGAAATGTAAAAATATGAGAAGAATAAAGGTTATTTGAAGTGAGGGAAAGTTCTGCAGCATAACATTATATTGGGAAGAGTAGAGGGCATGACAGGAAGAGGTAGGAAGAGAACTGGAGTGCTGGATGGCATTCGAAGAGTACGAGCATACAAACACATGAGATGCTCAGGAAAGGACAGAATGGAGAGCCTCTAGTTGCAAACTGTCGTAAGGCAGTTGCACTAAAGAGGAAGAGCACAGGTAGTCAAGATAGTATTCTTATTTCATTTGGTCAGTCGAAGATACGTTAAATCATTTTACTACCCTTCATTTCTTTTTTTGTTTCCACATGTTCGCATCTGTTCCCTAATATTTGTCATATATGAATTTATTACCAATTTTTTCTAGGAGTTGCTCATGTGATACGCAGTGCACGATACACGTTACGGCTGTTTGGTGTTGTTCTGTATCGTTCATTTTAAGCATTCACGGACATTTGTCAAAAGTTCGTGTAAGTCTATAGGGCCAGATTCTTCGAGTACGTCTGTAAAATGTTCCTTGAGTGGCATCTTCTTCATACGCACCATACAGCTGACAACTGCACATGCTTCGACGTGAATCTATTATCAACAGCAAGATGTCAAAATATCAACATCAGTGTTGTTTACAGGTAGGTGTCTTGGTACAACCACTTTTGAACTATTGTGCACCAAACAACCAGACAATTTACCACCATTTATTAGCGCACGTTTGTACAGCTATTTGTACTGCAGAAGAAGTGAACTTAAATCGAATGAAGTGGTATTGTACACCGTTGAAAATAAACCAACAGTAGTTATGTGTACATGTAATATATTAGTTTCACATTCGTACAAGAACCATAGTGTTATAACATGTTGGTTGTGTCAACCTAGCAGTACTGTACGTAGTGACGTTAATATAAAAACTCTAGTATGTGACAGTAGCTATGCCTGTAATGTAAAGATAGTATGCTTCATGTGTTTAGATGAACCAAGCGCTTTTATGAAGGCTCAGGTTGTGCAACACAAAGCTGAGAATAGGTACGTATGGACACTTATTTTATGTTCATATGAAAGTCTGTCCCTGCTGCAATATTAGTCGTGCTTCCAGTTAACCACAGCGGCATTACTAACTTTACCAGTTATTTTAAGTACGACTAAATGTTGTGGTTTATATATGACCTTTGTTTACTGTATGGATTCATAATAAGAGTTCAATATTTCTGCTTTGGGAAAAGATGATTGTAGACCCTGCGGGTATTATTGTAATATTCCTTATGTAAGTGGCTTGAAACGTTTTCGGTAGGCAAATTTTACAATGTTTTGGGTATCTACCATTAAAAAGTTTCTTAATGTTATGTTTTGTTTGTATGGGCTACCTCATTAGAAAGAGTCTTACTCAAAACTGTAAGCAGTATGGTAACATAATAAACTGCCCCTTTGGTGGAAGCTTACAATATATAAAAGATGCATGGCATAAAATATCAACATAACTATGACGGCGAAGACACAAAGGGATTGCAGATCTTGACTGCATGCGGGCATTGATTGAAATCAATGGGGACAGTTGAAAATTACTGCCGGACCGGTATTCGACCCTGAGTCACCTCTTTATTAGACGGATGCTCTGACCACTGCTTAGTAAGCATTAGGCCGAGGCCCTAATCTCGATCCGGCACAAATTTTCGACTTTCCCCACTGATTTCAATCATTGCCATCTCACAGCCAACGTCTGTTACTCGTTTGTGTCTTAATTCATAATAGCTGCTGGATATACACGGAAATATTTATTCTCAACTGTCTTCCTCAAACATATGTATGATTTATTGTTTCTGAGGTTATTATTTTTACTTTGGCTTCTCCCTCAGTTGGGAGAGGAACTGCAGCAAACTGAGTATATTTTTGTTTCCGGTTGAATTTTCTTCCCGAACCTTTAACCATGTTTTTTACGTTAACGTATACGTTGATGTTACATTTATTATTGAATGCTATTTGCGGAAGTACTCGCTGTAAGAAACTGTTGGGAGCTATAGATTACCAAAAATATTCTTGAAGTGCTGCCGAAGTCTCTACTATTGGAGTGCTTGAGTTTTTGTGCTTGTTCGTTCACTTGAGTTGGACAGAATCAACTGAACATGAAAAATATGTTAGATGTTTCAGCTGCGCTGACAGAGTATTTAAACAGAATAAATATTTGGGTTTCACACGAAATATTGATTTTAGACATCAACTACGTGTTATTGCCCCCACCCCAAAAAAATCGAAGTAATGACTAGAGTATTTTATTTATAATTAAAGAATCTATATTATTTTTTGTTAAAAACCTTAATAAATATTCACGCAATAAAAATATTTTGGAAGTAAACAACAGCTCCAGTTTGAGGAAGATTTATTATTTTGACCAATTCAACTAGTGAATCGTCATTAGTTCGCGTCATATACGTATTTACATTCAATGACCATTTGGAGAACCAGTGGACTTTCGTAACAGTTGATAATGAGGAATAAAACGACGACCAAACGTGTTAGTATGCCATTCAGATTGTATGTTATTGTAATCTTTACTGAACATTTCTCCTGTCTGCTTTTTCTACTATGAACATTAAGTTTATTTTAATGGCTATATGAAGTTTCCTTGGCCTATTCTCAGAACTTTCTTTACAATATTTTAGCAATTGTTCACTCTTTTGTTACGTGGAGTAAATCAATTAGCACACATCCTGTAACTACACACATCAAAAAAAGTTTTGCATCACCTCGGTTCCCAGAACTCCTGAAGATAGACGTTGACTATGGGTATTGTATCACAGACAGTCCCTTTGTCTGTTCAGAGATGTCACTAAACCCCCCCAAAGAAGTAAACAACCATGCATGAGCAGCGCCTATTAGACGGAGAGGGTCCGACAGCCGATCACTTCCAGTCATTCCACCAGGAAGGAGGTACACGGCTCATGTTGTCTGTAGTTCAAACATATCTAGACGGTCAATACCTTGGTTCGATGGCATCCGCATTGTTACTTTGTGCAAGGAAGGGCTCTCCACAAGGGAAGTGTCCAGGCGTCTCGGAGTGAACCAAAGCGGCGTTGTTCGGACATGGAGGAGATACAGAGAGACAGAAACGGTCGATGACATGCGTCGCTCAGGCTGCCCAAGGGCTACTACTGCAGTGGATAACACCTACCTGCGGATTGTGGATCGGAGAAACCCTGACAGCAACGCCACCATGTTGAATAATGCTTTTCGCGCAGTCACAGGACGTCGTGCTACGACTCAAACTGTGCGCAATAGGCTGCATGATGCGCCACTTCACTCCCGACGTCCATGGCGAGGTCCATCTTTGCAACCACGACACCATGCAGCGCAGTACAGACGGGCTCAACAACATACCGAATGGACCGCTCCGGATTGGCATCACGTTCTCTTCACCGATGAGTGTCGCATATGGCTTCAACCAAACAATCGTCGGATACGTGTTTGGAGGCAACCCAGTCACGCTGAAAGCCTTGGACACACTGTCCAGCGAGTGCAGCAAGGTGGTGGTTCCCTGATGTTTTGGGATGTCATTTGTGGGGCCGACGTACGCCGCTTGTGATCATGGAAGGCACTATAACAGCTGTATGATACGTGAATGCCATCCTCCGAGCGATATTGCAACCATATCGGCAGCATATTGGCGAGGCATTCGTCTTCATGGACGACAATTCGCAGCCCCATAGCGCACATCTTGTGAATGACTTCTTTCAGGATAATGACTAGAGTGGGCAGCAGACATGAATCCTATAGAACACGCCTGGGATAGATTGAAAAGGGCTGTCTATGGACGACATGACCCACCAACCACTCTGAGGGATCTAGTCCGAATCGCCGTTGAGGAGTGGGACAATATGGACCAACAGTGCCTTGATGAACTTGTGAATAGTATGCCACGACGAATACAGGAATGCACCAATGCAAGAGGACGTGCTACTGCGTATTAGAGGTACCGGTGCGTACAGTAGTCTGGACCACCACATCTGAAGGTCTCGCCGTGTGGTGGTACAACATGCAATGTGTGGTTTTCATGAGCAATAAAAAGGGCGGAAATGATGTTTATGTTGATCTCTGTTCCAATTTTCTGTACAGTTTCCGGAACTCTCGGAACCGAGGTGATGTAAAACTTTTTTTATGTGTGTATATAGCACTATTGTCATTGGTTTCAAATGATCTATATAAGTGGGAGAGGTAATTCTAGTAGCTTCCGTCATCTGACTATCATATATCGTGGGTTTTTTATACTTTCGAAGATTGATGTAGTACTGTATATTCGGATCACTTTCGTCAGTAACGCAGAAGTACTTCCTGCTCCATTTTTCTGGTGAATATTAAAAATCTCAAACTTCTTAAGTGCGTATCTGAACGATTAATCACTCTAAACGCATATTCCAATGCCTATCGGTGTTTTACGGTAGTTTTCATTATCGTCCATCTTACAAAACTTTGTTGACTAGTATTGCTTCCTCCAGTGCTTTATCTTTTCCAGGAAACAACGGAACTGCTTTTCTTACGACGCTACTTTCATCTAAGTCTTTGACCCATTATCTCCAGTGCAGCATAATTAACCAACTACTTATATAAAATTATATATGGGACTCCAGACCAGTTTTAGAACTCAATACACAACTTTCGCTGTTGCTGTATCTTTGAGGTTCTGAGTGGAATGACATAGCTGACGAAGAGGAAGTGAGTGAGCAGAATGGATAGAAGAATAGCTGGCAGGCACTGAGCTGTTAACAACATCTCAAAGCCATCCCCAAGGTTTGTGTAAGGGTGCCTATTTTACGTGCACCTTGTGGCACAAGTTAGGGCACATACATATATACACACTGAAATAAACATAGACACTAAAAGTATGTGGTGAAACGTTACAACTGTAGCAATTATTTCTCAACCATTGCTAGTGCTTTATGTAGAGCATGTTTGGCTGCAGCTTTATCAAACAATGGTACATTAGATTTGAAGATTAAAGTATAACGTATCATCAAAGACGACCTTTTTAGAGATAAAGCACACACTTGGAAGAACAAGGATGGGGAAAGAAACCGATCGAGTTCGTTTTCAGAAAGATATGCTGCTGTTTGCTTGAGTGAATTAGAATAACGACGAAAAACTTAAATTTGGCTGACGATATGCGGATTTGAACCAAATCCTCCAAAATGCGAGTTCAATGCCCTTACATCTGTTCCACTTCGTTCGTTGAGTGAACTTGAGAATAAACATTCATGTTTAAACACAGAAAATTGCAGCTTCTAGCAGCACTTCTTTAAGAGATGTGATTAATTTCATTCTTGTTCATATCAACTGTTAATTACCAAAACTGAACTGTGCTTCAACTACTGATTTAGAACGTTGAACGATTTTTGCTAGACAGCGTGTTTGAGGCTGTTCTCATCTAGGTAGACTATTAAGGACCAACAAAAGCACTTTTGTAATTCAGCTCTCATAAATTCCAAGTATCTAGTGAATTCACCTGCCACGATCCACTACCTCTCTTGAACGTTGGCCGAATGGTGTCTGTGGCGAGCAGGATATAAGCTCCGTCCAAAAAGTAACTGCTGCAGGGAGAGGAGCAGCGTGGAAAGAACTAAGCTACCCTACCTCATGCAACTATGGCACTATACGTACGGTTTGTGCGAGCATCTACCACTCCAGATATCACATAGTGAAGTAACCACTCCTGCAAAGTTTTTCGAAAGTGAGAAGTCGAAAGCATCACTCATAAGAGATCAATAATAACTTTATCACTCGTTCCTCCAGCTGTAGTTGTGTACATTAACTTTTACTGTGTTTTAGCTGCAACAGAAGTATTTTTCCCAATGGGAACCGGTGGTACACATTTGTGAATGTTCAACATTTTCATCGTGTGGAAGCGCTGCTATCCGCTGGGCATTCCTATGCAAGCCAACGTAGCAGTTCGCAGCAGATCGTCATCACCCGAATACGGGCATGTGGTTGGTTGGCTATATTCCACTGAATAACTGGGTATTGTTATTGTTATTTTTATGATAATTATTAAGTGATAACTATACTATGTATCACAATAGACTGTATTTCGTAATCGTTTTTTTTTAGTCTATAAAATGAAGCCAAGTATACAAAGTATGTTTTGAGAACGGGTACATATTTTTGTATAAATCTTGCATCTAAAATCATTAAAAATCACCTAAAAGCATTACGACGTAAAGAAAAGTTTTCCTTCCTCCAGAATAAATTCTGGATGAAAGGGTTAAAAAAATAAACAACCAGACTTTAATAGCTATTATAGTTCGATACAAAATATTGCTGCTGTTTTATCGTTAACCTTGCCAGTGGTCCGACTCAAAAAACTAGCGAACTGATGTATATTGACTTCTACTACCAACTGAGAACTAGTATGCTGAGGAAGTCAGAAAATTACAGAATATAATAGTCTACAAGAATTTTACACTCATAGCATCTGATAACAAGATACTCGAATTTTCCATGAAGTGGACAAACTCCTGCTAGCAAATATTGGTTCTCAATACAACTTTCCGTTTTGAACACAAGCGCATCCATTTTGACGTTCGATTAATTTAAAGCAGAACTAAAAGGGCAGAGGGCTACTTCACCATTGTACAATATAGCTTAATAATACTGTCCACTTTGTAAATAGTGAAACGGATCAATAATACTGTCAGTCTAAAATATTAGAGGGGAATACAGGGTTCTATTGTCAGAATGAGTCCTTTCATTGCAACAAAGGAAATGAAATGGTTCGAGGCCGTTTGTGTTATGGCTGCTACGAGAGTCAGAGACTTTTTTGTGTTACACTGCTCGTTTCGAGTAAGTGTTCGATTCTTGCAAACATTCTCACACTATTTAATAGATACTTAAGAATAATATGATGACAGTTCCTCAGTTTTCCACTTCCAATTTAAAATACCTCTAATTCTCAAGGGTGTATCTACTTTTCCGGCTTTTTTCCGGAAGCAAATAACCCAGAATCGTCACAGCAAAACTCAGCATGAGCTACAAACTCCTACAAGCACATGAGATACCCGTGTAATTTTTCTAGTTTTTTCGAATTTTTAAGATTTCTAGCAGGCTAGCTTACAATAATTTACGCCATTCTGCTGCTTTTAATGAGTTCATACATATAAGACATTAAAACTATATCTTTAAAATGTAAACTAAGTAAAACATTGTGCGGTAAGGTGCACATTCAACACTGAAAAAAGTGAGAGGAAAGAAAATAGTTATGTTATTCACTGAGACAAATATAGTTTTGTTTTAGTTACAATCACGACAGAAACAAACAATAAGTTTCAAAACAATTGGACTTGGGATGCAACTTCTTTCAGTTGATCTATATTTACACCTACACAAAAACTCTGCAAGCCACTGTAAGGTGCCTGGCAGAGGGTGAATGCTACACAAATACTCTGCAAGCCACTGTAAGGTGCCTGGCAGAGGGTGAATGCTACCAACATCATCGTTTTCCCTTCCTATTCATTTTGCGTCTTTGGCGGGGGAATAAATGGCGTGTGACGAGAGCCTCCCGTCGGGTAGACTGCTCGCCTGGTGCAAGTCTTTCGATATGACGCCACTTCGGCGACTTGCGCGTCGATGAACTGATGATGATTAGAACAGCACAACACCCAGTCCCTGAGCGGAGAAAATCTCCGACCCAGCCGGGAATCGAACCCGGGCCCTTAGGATTGACAGTCTGTCGCGTTGACCACTCAGCTATCGGGGGCGTGGGAAAATTACTGTCTGTATGCCTCTATACGTGCCAAAATCTGTTTTTCTAGTGGTTCTTGAACGAGATATATGTTGGTAGCAATAGAATGGTCGCACAGTCATCTTCGAATACAGGTTCTCTAAATTTATTCAACAGGATTTCGTAAGAACTACGTCGCCTGTCTTCAAATGATTCTCATTTAAGTTACCCTTACATTGCCGTTACAGTTTCCTATGTGCTATATCGATCTATTACGATCCCAGCAGTGCGCCTCTGAATTCTTTCGATGCCTATTGTGATACGTACATGGTAAGGATTTCAAACTCTGGAACAGTACTCCAAAGTATACATACTGACCTCTTCACAATTTTCGCCGCTAACCTCGGAATCAGACACCGTCGGATATTTTCTCCGTGTTATTGACATTATGTTACATTTATCCACATTTAAAAATAGCTGCCATTCATTACGAGAGGTGGAAATTCCGTCCAAATCTTCCTGCAACTTCTCAAGATAATCCGACGACGATCTTTTCGTGAATACAACAACATTGTCAGGAATCATCTTATGGTGCTGCTGATCCATAAGAGTTTCGCACAGAAATATAGTGGTGTTAAGCGCAATACGAGACTGCCATCAAGATTTAGGATACCATGGTTTACCTAAAACGAATAAGGCAAACACTGAGTTGGGTCCCTTGGAAATGACACCATTAATTTCTCGAAATTTCTACTATCCAAGTTTGTTCTCCCTTTCTCAAGAACGCTATGACATTATCCAGATTTTGTAGTTACTAGAAGAAATTCCACGAGGAAAAAAAAGAGTTGAAGGCTTAAAAGTGTGACCATCGCCCAGCTCACCTTCAAACATATAATCTCATTCCATATGCGAAATAGAAATGATTATTTGAAGTGTTCAGTCACGCACAAACGATAATATTTTCACAACGGTGGTAACAGATAATACTGTAGGAGGACCTCGAAAAGAATAAAAAAAACCACCGGAAAATTTAAAGAAACAATACATTTGCAGATATCGACATGAGAACCTAGTACGGTGTCTGAAATGTTATGATGTTCCATATAAAGGATAGCCTCTTCCTTTTCACTATCTTATGTTGGTCCCGTTTCAGTGAACTATTAAAAATGATTTCGAAGTATACTGATTTTGAATATAAAAATTTCAGACGTCCTATATTTGCACCTTTGAATAAATTAAGCATAGTGCATATTCTTACTATTTTTCGTCTACTTCTTCCGTCTGTGAATAACGTATGGCTTTTCATTAAGTAAACATAATTCAGACTTGTTGGTATTATTTGGGCAAAATCGGTAATGTGATCTTTATATTTGTTATCTAAACAATAGGTTATGCTTTTATATATCTTTTGTCGACGATGTGAAAATTTCTTATTTGTCTTCAGTTCATACAAATTTGTAAATTTAAATATTTTGTTGCCAGTAGTGACAGTTTGCTCTGCTTATTAAGAATATTTAATCTGTAAGTCAGAAAATTAGTTTCATCCCACATTCGCTTAACGCTGCAGTACACACACGGTGCGTCCGCACTTGGTACTAATGTTCTATGAGAACGAGCTTTGCTGTACACGGAAATGCCAGGGAGTGGACACACGACACTAGCCTAGACAGTAAGAAGTAACGCACTTATTCCGCATTCAACTTTTGCGCCAGTGCTTGGGACCGGCACTGACAAAGTTAGAAGTACATACTTATGTTGGGTGTTACGTTTCAGTTTATACATTATTACATATTTATGGGTTTTAAATGAATGACAGAAGTAATTTTACGCAACTAAGGTGAGAGCCATACCAACAGAAAGCATTTCTCAGCGGTACCATACGATATGGTAGAAACAGGCAATACTTCATGTCGCGTGAAATGTAATGATAATCATGAGTGGATGAAGAAAACAGTATTTACTCTAAAAATAAATATGTGCTTGTTAGAAACTGTGGGTTAAAGAGAAGCATTTCGATGTAGAAGGAATATGAGCTATACGAGAGATCTCCATGGAAGGCCGAGGCAATGGACCTATGCCCAGACCTCACCAGGAGAAACCCTTATTAGTGCCGAACTTTATGAACTTGGTTGATTCTGTTTATCAGACTTTAGAAATGACATAATATAGCACTGTGAGCTGCATTTCAAATTTGAACAGATTACAGATTTATGCAATGTCATTTTTAAAAATGGTAAAGACTTCATTGTTCAGTGAGATGCCATGTTCAACGAGCGTGATGCAATAATTTGCATTGACTCTAAGTTCATATAAGTAACGTGAGGTATGCTAGCAAACTCATATGAAAGTTAAAGTCAATTTATTATTCGTTCTGTAGTAAATAATTTGTTAAGTATTTTAGGAATGCGCTATTATTATTCCATATAGAAAACATAGATTAGCGACTAATGTATCACAACACTTATTTCCAGAATTCATTTAGTTGTTTGTATCATTCACTACTGGCTGCTTCTGTTTAGTTTTGGTTTATTTGCTGACAGTAGAAAACGACTAGATTTAACTCATTTTGATGGCCAGAAAATACACGAAAAGTTTCACTGTAATGAAAGTGCTAGTATAACCTACTTGGCCGCGGCGCCATGTTGCAAAATATTTTACTGTTCTTCATTCAAGTACAGGTTCAAAAATGGTTCAAATGGCTCTGAGCACTATGGGACTCAACTGCTGTGGTCATAAGTCCCCTAGAACTTAGAACTACTTAAACCTAACTAACCTAAGGACATCACACACATCCATGCCCGAGGCAGGATTCGAACCTGCGACCGTAGCGGGCGTGCGGTTCCAGACTCAAGTACAGGCGCCCAGTGTGTGTGTAAAAAACTCATTAAAAGTTTAATTATAAACTATTCTGGAACTGGTGGCATGCTTCGTTCCTGAATGAACTTTGTGAGATGCACCAAATCTACAATGAAGGGCATCTTAAAAGCGTCAGCAATGAACAGAATTCAGACCGATTCATAGGCATGAAGGAAAGGAGGTGCAAAGAAAGCTTTCCACTTTAAATGGTCTAATAATCGGTAGTCGGAGAAGCGTTGGTGTGTGGGAGTAATTCTGTGTAATTTTGTCACATTTGGTGTGGATTTAAGACCTTATGGATCAGTGAAACACCCTGAGAGACTGAAAAAAAAGGACAGATAGCGCTGCTGTGGAGATGGAAATAATTAGCGGAGTGAAAATTAGGGATTTCTTACTGAGACAGTAGAGTATTATCAGTAGGAGAAAATTTTGGTGGACAGCATCAGTGATACCATAATGAGAGCTAAATTTCGACCTCAGAAAATTGCGAAGAGGTTGGCTCACTGGTCTAGCAAGAACATATTAATCGGCTGAGTAAATTATGTGAATTAACTGCTATATTATAAAACTGTTTCAGTTTTTAGTTGAGCCTTGTCTCAGCTGTGACAAAGTGCATCAGTTTTCATTATTCTACAAAGAATATAACATATCTTGTCATATGGAAAATTATTAACACGAGATTTTGCTCAAGTGGGTAGATCAGGGAATATACAAACCAAGAGTTTTACCGAGCGAGGTGACGCAGTGGTTAGCACACTAGACTCGCAGTCGGGAGGACGACGGTTCAAACCCGAGTCCGGCCATCTTGATTTAGGTTTACCGTGATTTCCCTAAATCACTTCAGGGAAAAGCCGGGATGGTTCCTCTGAACGGGCCCGGCCAACTCCCTTCCCGATCCTTCCCTAATCTGATGGGACCGATGACCTCGTTGTTTGGTCCCTCCATCAAAACCAACCAACCAAGAGTTATTAAGAAAGTCATGCACAATTAAACGATTAAAATTAGCTAGATAGAGCTGTAAACGAATCTTGCTACTGAGAAACAATATACGGATGCTACGTATTGCATATCGGATGCTACGTATTGCATATAGTTGAGTATATTCCTAACCGGTGGGCTGGCTGCACGACAGTCCATCCATCTCCACTTGTGAGAGAATTTATTGTGTAATGCAGATTTTAGAGGAAATCGCAGGTGCTACACAGGGAAAAGGCGTAAGCTGTCAGACGATAATTTCTAAAAATAATCATCGTTCAATGTGAACTTCGGATATCAGTTTTGATTCATCACACGGAGCAAGAGTATTTTGAAATTTAGAGTCTGACAAGAGCAGACTTCATAGCCCTTGCAAACACTCAAGACCTCGGGAATAGACGGCTTACTCCCGGTCTACACCAGAATGAGCGCCACAGGTGTGCTTCGCCTCTGAAGTATAGGTAACGACGCGTTTAATTTTAATGGCATACTTGTGACACTTAGTAACGGAAGGAAACAGTGGGCAGCTAGAATGAATCGCAATTTGCTAAAGAATACACGGAATAATTACGAGAATTACAGAAAGGAGAGATGTGGAATCCTTTAGCGACGTAGTTCTGCTTCTTTTCCTAACTCTTAAGAGAAATGTGTCATTTCATAAGCACTAGCTATGCTTCGTATTCATGTTTTTTTCTTCCCCTTGCCTTACACTCTATAGTACTGGCCGAATGCAGGGGATTTGGTAAGGAAGGAGGATTAGGGTTTAACGCTTTTAATGATTTGAGATTTAATGATTTTGTAGGTTCATCACTAAGCAGTTACCTAATTATTCTCCATGTAATATTCATAAGCAGAGAGTAGCGTGTCGCATGTATATGTTATAACAACAAGTAACTCAATTTTGTTGCCAGGTATTGTCAAAATAAGTCAGGTTAGTCTATGTAATTTACCTCTTTCAACAGAAGACTGAAACTGCTCATACAGTCGAAGGTACTTTTACAAGATGACGTATTTGCCGTGTTTGTTAATCACGAGAAAAATAATATAATTAATACAAATTTGTCAAATATATTAACAGTAGCTGATAAGAAGTTGATAAATTCCAATAACTCAAAAAAATATAGGAAAAGTAAATTTTAGTACACAATAAAAAAGGAAAATTTAATAGCAGATAAACCCTCAACGAAAGTGTTAGTCATACTTTAATGTCTTAAACTTTGGAACCTATATACCGTGATTCGTGATGCATAAAATGTGTCTTGAAACAGTTTCACATAGGATCATTCTTCGCTGTAGTACGCAGAATGTTAATGAGCAAGTTGGATGGTTGTGCATATCCCACCTCTACAACACGGAGTGAATCGTGCTTCGGTAGCTCAGATGGTTTATGCCTCTTCACTAGCTTTGTGGGGACGTGCTGACCTATCAAAAAGTGTCTGTTCTGCCGGCACGGTAGCTCAGCGTGTTCGGTCAGAGGGTTAACAGTCCTCTGTAATAAAAAAAACTAAAAAAAAAACTGAGTTACCCGATCACAGACGAACTTAAACGGCTGTCTTACGACGTCCACCCCGAGCACATACAACGAACGAAAACGAACAAAATGAGAATTAAAAAAAATAAATAAATAAAAAAGAGATGGTAGAGCACTTGCCCGCGAAAGGCAAAGGTCCCGAGTTCAAGTCTCGGTCGGGCACACAGTTTTAATCTGCCAGGAAGTTTCATATCACCGCACACTCCGCTGCAGGGTGAAAATCTCATTCTGGAAACATCCCCCAGGCTGTGGCTAAGCCATGTCTCTGCAGTATCCTTTCTTTCAGGAGTGCTAGTTCTGCAAGGTTCGCAGGAGAGATTCTGTAAAGTTTGGAAGGTAGGAGACGAGATACTGGCAGAAGTAAAGCTGTGAGGACCGGGCGTGAGTCGTGCTTCGGTAGCTCAGATGGTAGAGCACTTGCCCGCGAAAGGCAAAGGTCCCGAGTTCGAGTCTCGGTCGGGCACACAGTTTTAATCTGCCAGGAAGTTTCGTATCAGCGCACACTCCGCTGCAGAGTGAAAATCTCATTCTGAGTGAAAGTAGTTTAGAATGTTTGCAAATCGCGTAACGGAGACTCAGGATTTGGGTACCAATCGGTATTCACCTAGTGGGCTATGGGAAACTACGTAACAACCACACCTAGGTTGGCCTGCAAACCGACCATTGTCGATAGTCCACCGGACAGATTCGATCACTGCATTCATATTGGCACGTGAATCTACACGCAATGCGAAAGCCATCCATAACCCTTGTTATCTAACACAAAGTGACATTAAAAAGTTCCAGAGTCTCTCATGAGCTGCTAACTGTGCATATGTCTGAACTTCAAAGGACATGATGCCTGATTTATTCTGGATCTAGATTCAAACCCAGCACCTACAGGCAATGTTACCGAAGCAAACTTTTCGTGCCTGGCCGAGACTCAAACACAGGACTGATTTTCATTACTGACTAGGTATAAAAACAGTGACTTATCTCACTTTTAGCAAATATGAACTCGATATTACATGACGAAAATGTTTTTACTGGGCTGCGACTCATGTCCGCCAAATATTGTTCCCGTCATATAACCACGAAAGATATTAAAAATGGTTTGAATCACCAGAAACGAACGTAAATGGCCTGAACTAAGTATTGTGTTGGACAGAGTTTCGAACCCAGCACCTGATCGGGTTGACAACGGAGTACGGTAAAATATCAACTGAAATGACGAGACAAATAAGTACTTTCTGCCTTTCTGGGTCTCTTACCCGACACCTATCGCCGTTGTTTTCTACCCACGGATTGTTATTAAATCTGCAGCCTAATTAAAAAGACAGTCAGCTCTGTTTTCGCAAGTTGAGCTAATGAGAGATTTCAAGAGCAAATCGCGGAGGAAATCTAATCGTGATGTTCTATAGGGACAGAAACCCCCAGAAGCATGTTAGAATCGCATTTAAACGTTTGATTTGGTTCGAAATCGGCCAGCCCTAAAATATGTTGACTACAAAAACGGATTCCTCCAACAGGCACGAATTACAAGGCTTTAGTCTGTCACGTGACTTCGCAAACTCATGACATTTACACTGCCCAATCACATTAATGTGACCATCTGTCAAAAGCCTGGATAACCACTTTTTGAAGCGCGGACCGCTGCAAGACTTAGCTACACAAAGAGAACAACGAGGTCCACAGCCCGATCGAGCTGGTCCCACAGATTCTTGATTTGGTTTAAACTCTGGTTGTCTGATGTCGAGGGATGCAGTGAACTCATCGCAGTGCTCAATGAATCACGCACGTACACTGTGAGGTGCGTGACACGTTGTACTGTCCTGCTGATAAATGTCACTGCGCAGAGGAAAAGCAAACTGCATGCTGGGGTGGACATGGTCCCGAAGCTCAGATGCATACGTGTATTGATCCATTGTGCCTTCCAAAATGAGGAGATCTCCCACGGAATGCCACGAAAACGTTCCGCAGATCGTAATGCTTCCTCCTCCGACCTGGACCCATCCGACGATGGTTGCAGGTGTTTGCTTGAGTGGCTTCATGCAGTACACGCCTACAGCCATTTGACTGATGGAGCATAAAAAATGATTCATTTGAAAAAGCCACGTGTCGCCATTCAATGGACGTCCAGATTCCGATGAACAGAAGTCAGCATGGCTGCATGAATTAGGCACCTGCTGCAGGGTCCCGTACGCAGCAAAGTTCGATGAACGGACGTTGAGGAGAAGCTGCTGGTATCTCCCTGGATCGATTGGGCGGTCAGTTTCTCAACAGTTGCACATCTATTCGTCCATACACATCTCCACAACCGTCGTTCATCCCTGTCATCTACGGTCCATGGTATACTAGAGTTGCTTCGGCACCAGTCTTGGATAACGTCATATTGGCATGCACGGTATACTTTAATTACGGGGCCACGCGAACAGTTTACAGAGTTAGCTCTTTACGATATGCTTCCACTCTTGTCCTTTTGTATGTCAAATAAATCGCTACCCCTCCAGATAAATCGCTCCGTTTGCGCATTACGACAATGGCTGCACTGTATTCCGCGCCCGCTCGCTCGCTAGCTGAAAACACTGGTTTCCAAACCAGGTGCAAAGGAAGTGTAAGCAGCTTACTTGCTGTTCCTGCATGGACCTAATTGGTTGACTGTGGGGCCTAGCGATTCGAGTTGGCCTCGGTGAGCGCCTTTGGCCGTAGAGACGCTCTTTGTGACGACTTCGGTACTGCGGGAGAAACTACTCCCGCAGTAGGTCGGGACTGTATTCCGCGTTTGCCCGACGTACTTTATATACTCTCCACTGCCTGTCCTGCCACCTGCCATGTCATGTGGCTGACAAAAGCGGCCCCACCATTTCTACTGCAAATATCTCTTAAAGCAACTAAAATACACAGAAAGTATAATTTCATTACAGACTATTACTATTGTATAGTCGACGAACAATTTTTCAACATCACTTATGTGAAAATAGTTTCAACAGTTTCCTCACTCTCCTGAAAATGTTGATACATGGAATCGGCGATATTTGTAACCACGCTACAGAAATATATGTTTATTTCAAGAGCAGTGGGATGTGCGCTTGTTTCAACTAGAAATAACGTGACAAAAAGTTCATTGCTGACTGGGACTCACAAATCGTCGTTGACTACATACGAAGAGATGTTAACTATGCAATTTCTTTTCATCAATAGTTAGGAGTGTCATAGTTGAAATTGAAATAATTTGACGAAAAGTGCTCTGTCTCACTGTGAAGTGAAACAGACACATAGCATTAATGCTGTCAGTGAATGGAGAGACGTTTAGAAAACATTATTATTTTCTACCAGCATTTGAGTAGGCACGTGCTAGAGCTTGGAAAGACATAATGAAAACTTTTGTCCAGGACCAGCCTTCGAGCCCAGACACGCACCTTCCGTGGAGGCCTTGAGGAGTTTGGAATCTTGAACGAGCTACGAATTTAATACTTTTTTTTTCATCATGCGGGGCCATAGTCAAAACATATTTCTTTAAAGTCAGTACCGCCATTAGACTTTTGTTTATTTACAGTGTTACATTTACATTTACACAATCATGATTTCGGCTTCAGAGTGCTATTAATAAATGTTTTAAGTGTTATAAATTGCCTAAGATGGCACACTGTCATATTAAAATACACTATTAGACACATTGTCTAAGAGTGGATATTTCTGGCAGAGCCTACTGCTTTATTTCATTACTGGTGTTCTCAGTAATGAAACAGAGCAGTAGGCTCTGCCAGAAATATCGACTCTTAGACAGTGTGTCTAATAGTGTATTTTAATATGACAAAAAATGGTTCAAATGGCTTTGAGTACTATGGGACTTAACTACTGAGGTCATCAGTCCCCTAGAACTTAGAACTAATTAAACCTAACTAACCTAAGGACAGCACACACATCCATGCCCGAGGCAGGATTCAAACCTGCGACCGTAGCGGTAGCGCGGTTCCAGACTGTAGCGCCTAGAACAGCTTGGCCACTCCGGCCGGCTTAATATTACAGTATGTCATCTTAGCCAATTTATAACACTTAAAACACTTGTTAATGGAACTTTGAAGCCAAAATCATGATTGTTTAAGTGTAAATGTGACACTGCAAATAAACAAGTCTAATGATGGTACTGACTTTAAAGAAGAAACGAACTGATGGAACTGTACCGTCATGAAGGGATCAAATCCCACGAATGGGAAGGTCCGAGTTCGAATCCCAGTCCAGAACCAAAATGTTCGATACCTCAAGTTCAAATAAAACGTGAAACAAGTGCCTGAGACCTTACATGGCTTTTGGTTCATTAACTAAAATAAAGTTACTAGTGTAAGAAAGATTACTGGTGACAGACTTCCTACGCGCCACCACTTCCGCCTCAGTCTGAGCCACACCAAAACACTAATGGGTAGTGAAGGGGCATGATGTTTACTGTGAATTTGGGAGAATTTATCTATGCCTATTACAAACTATCGCCGTAAGTGGGAACAAAATGGCTCTGAGCACTATGGGACTTAACATCTGAGGTCATCTGTGCCCTAGAAATTAGAACTACTTAAACCCAACTAACCTAAGGACATCACACACATCCATGCACGAGGCAGGATTCGAACCTGCGACCCTAGCTGTCGCGCGGTTCCGGACTGAGTAGCCTAGAACCGCTCAGCCACCGCGGCCGGCCTAAGTGGGAGAGAACCCAGATCTTACGTATGTCAACTTAGCATCAATGCACCCGTTTTTTGTGCGCCTCCTTCCGTCCTCTTACAGCCCTTCCACTCGCTCATCTTTAGTTGCCATCTCAGCCTATTTTCGGTACCTTTTATCTTCTTTGTTGAAACGTAAGAATTCTCCTGCGAAGTGGAAAAAATTAACTAATGTAACTATTTCGTTTGATGTGACAATTTCTTTTTTGTTATTTATTTAATCTAAATTTCTTCTTAACAATGAATTAAATGATATGAAAATTTTTTGATTTCGTTGAACTGGAAAAGAAAAGCAATAATACAGTGAAGTCCTTCTTGATGGTTGCATGTTCCTTTTTCCGTAAAATGTAACGTAATTCCTTGTTCTTCTGAAATTCTTTGCATTTCTCTTCCTTATAAGAATTAAATTTATATTTCTTTATAAATGCAAAGAATTCTGGTATTTTGTCTAAATCCAATCGCTTGTCATATATCGATACTGAGGCTCTGGTTTCCTTTTCTGGAACATTAGAGAATTAAATGAAATATATTTCTTCTCCTTCGTTGTAGATTTTTTCTTTTTTCTACCTATCCTACTCCGAGACGGTAGGGAGCGGTTGAAATACAAGTAACGTAATGAGTAAAGATATTAATCTTTTGATAAATTCATTTGTTCTGCAGTTCATGGTGTAATATTGTCTGTTGATACTTAAATTCCGCTAAACTCAGTGTTTCTGGTGTTATCGTGTAGTGTACGAATTGACCCGATACCCATATTACCATATTGTTTTCTGGCTATGGTACGGCTTTTGGTCTGGTGTCACAGATTCTCGTATCTTGACATATCGCGGTACCGTCCACAGTAGTGATGCAAGTTTTTGCTGAGTCCATTCCAAGATTCCGCGAGCATGGTGAAATGTTAACTGGCGTGTAACTGTATCCTCTTCATTGCACTTATCAAAATTCGGCGAATCCGCAAGATAAGTATATATTTTGTTCTCACCGGAATCATTTCCTTGACAACTTCATACCAATCTGTGTTAATACCTAATGTAAGCTTTCTGTTGTGAATGTTCTTCCACACCTCAGACTGATTGACATAAGGGTATTTAGTTTCCATTCTGTTAGGACCCGAACGTTTCTTAATATAGAGGTACCATTTCTTTGCATTGCACATTTTGTGTTCTTAGGAATGTAGTTGTTCTCAACTATGGCGGATCTGAGAAAGTTGAGCTTCGAATGTACTCCTCTGCGAATATGCAGGTGCTACTTGACTTTCTAGCTGAACTTCTTTTAGAAGAATACTTTTTAAGCTGGAAGGGCTCTATTTTGATCTTTTAGGGACATTGTGTACTAATAATGCTTTGCGTTTTGAGTAACTGTCTATTTACCCGATCCTATCCTCTTCAGAGAGTGATGTTACTGTGCTGATTTCACCTGAAAACATTTACACGGCATACGAAATATCCAATCGCTTATAGTAGATATTTGGCTGTTGGAGCTGGTATTGGCAAAATCTACGCTATGTAATACGTTTTTGATATGAACTTGTTCACTAGTTTTACTTACTGGATCATATCGAGACTTCGCTTGGAATGTAGTTGTATGTTGGTCCTAACTTTGTTCAATGTTGATCGTCAGTTGCTAGTCTGCATTCTTGGCGGGTCTGATGCCAGATCTAGTCCAAGACTTCGTATCTTGGTTGCTGCGGCAACCATTATTGTTCTTCCAGCAATAACCATTTCTTTAAGTTAATTATTTTGGATTTTTTACCGTTGATCATGGCTCCTGTACCTGCACTGTAAGTGTCAAGTAAATGTTTTGCTTACGGTATTTGGTCTAGTGTCGACACAAATAATGCTCAGATCATCTGCAAATGCTCGACATATGAACCATGGACCTTGCCGCTGGTGGGGAGGTTTGCGTGCCTCAGCGATACCGATAGCCGTACCGTAGGTACAACCACAACGGAGGGGTATCTGTTGAGAGGCCAGACAAACGTGTGGTTCCTGAAGAGGGGCAGCAGCCTTTTCAGTAGTTGCAAGGGCAACAGTCTGGATGATTGACTGATCTCGCCTTGTAACAATAACCAAAACGGCCTTGCTGTGCTGGTACTGCGAACGGCTGAAAGCAAGGGGAAACTACAGCCGTAATTTTCCCCGAGGGCAGGCAGCTTTACTGTATGATTAAATGACGATGGCGTCCTCTTGAGTAAAATATTACGGAGGTAAAATAGTCCCCCATTCGGATCTCCGGGCGGGGACTACTCAAGAGGATGTCGTTATCAGGAGAAAGAAAACTGGCGTTCTACGGATCGGAGCGTGGAATGTCAGATCCCTTAATCGGGCAGGTAGGTTAGAAAATTTAAAAAGGGAAATTGATAGGTTAAAGTTAGATATAGTGGGAATTAGTGAAGTTCGATGGCAGGAGGAACAAGACTTCTGGTCAGGTGACTACAGGGTTATAAACACAAAGTCAAATAGGGGTAATGCAGGAGTAGGTTTAATAATGAATAGGAAAATAGGAATGCGGGTAAGCTACTACAAACAGCATAGTGAACGCATTATTGGCTGGCTCTGAGCACTATGGGACTCAACTGCTGAGGTCATTAGTCCCCTAGAACTTAGAACTAGTTAAACCTAACTAACCTAAGACAATCACAAACATCCATGCCCGAGGCAGGATTCGAACCTGCGACCGTAGCGGTCTTGCGGTTCCAGACTGCAGCGCCTTTAACCGCACGGCCACTTCGGCCGGCAACGCATTATTGTGGCCAAGATAGATACGAAGCCCACACCTACTAGAGTAGTACAAGTTTATATGCCAACTAGCTCTGCGGATGACGAAGAAATAGAAGAAATGTATGATGAAATAAAAGAAATTATTCAGATAGTGAAGGGAGACGAAAATTTAATAGTCATGGGTGACTGGAATTCGAGTGTAGGAAAAGGGAGAGAAGGAAACGTAGTTGGTGAATATGGATTGGGGATAAGAAACGAAAGAGGAAGCCGCCTGGTAGAATTTTGCACAGAGCACAACTTAATCATAGCTAACACTTGGTTTAAGAATCATGATAGAAGGTTGTATACATGGAAGAACCCTGGAGATACTAAAAGGTATCAGATAGATTATATAATGGTAAGACAGAGATTTAGGAACCAGGTTTTAAATTGTAAGACATTTTCAGGGGCAGATGAGGACTCAGACCACAATCTATTGGTTATGACCTGTAGATTGAAACTGAAGAAACTGCAAAAAGGTGAGAATTTAAGGAGATCGGACCTGCATAAACTGAAAGAACCAGAGGTTGTACAGAGTTTCAGGGAGAGCATAAGGGAACAATTGACAGGAATGGGGGAAAGAAATACAGTAGAAGAAGAATAGGTAGCTTTGAGGGATGAAGTAGTGAAGGCAGCAGAGGATCAAGTAGGTAAAAAGACGAGGGCTAGTAGAAATCCTTGGGTAACAGAAGAAATATTGAATTTAATTGATGAAAGGAGAAAATATAAAAATGCAGTAAATGAAGCAGGCAAAAAGGAATACAAACGTCTCAAAAATGAGATCGACAGGAAGTACAAAATGGCTAAGCAGGGATGGCTAGAGGACAAATGTAAGGATGTAGAGGCTTATCTCACTAGGGGTAAGATAGATACTGCCTACAGGAAAATTAAAGAGACCTTTGGAGAAAAGAGAACCACTTGTATGAACATCAAAAGCTCAGATGGAAGCCCCGTTCTAAGCAAAGAAGGGAAAGCAGAAAGGTGGAAGGAGTATATAGAGAGTCTATACAAGGGCGATGTACTTGAGGACAATATTATGGAAATGGAAGAGGATATAAATGAAGATGAAATGGGAGATACGATACTGCGTGAAGAGTTTGACAGAGCACTGAAAGACCTGAGTCGAAACAAGGCCCCCGGAGTAGACAACATTCCATTGGAACTACTGACGGCCTTGGGAGAGCCAGTCCTGACAAAACTCTACCATCTGGTGAGGAAGATGTATGAAACAGGCGAAATACCCTCAGACTTCAAGAAGAATATAATAATTCCAATCCCAAAGAAAGCAGGTGTTGACAGATGTGAAAATTACCGAACAATCAGTTTAATAAGCCACAGCTGCAAAATACTAACACGAATTCTTTACAGACGAATGGAAAAACTAATAGAAGCCGACCTCGGGGAAGATCAGTTTGGATTCCGTAGAAATACTGGAACAAGTGAGGCAATACTGACCTTACGACTTATCTTAGAAGAAAGATTAAGGAAAGCAAACCTACGTTTCTAGCATTTATAGACTTAGAGAAAGCTTTTGACAATGTTGACTGGAATACTCTCTTTCAAATTCTGAAGGTGGCAGGGGTAAAATACAGGGAGCGAAAGGCTCTTTACAATTTGTACAGAAACCAGATGGCAGTTATGAGTCGAGGGACATGAAAGGGAAGCAGTGGTTGGGAAGGGAATAAGACAGTGTTGTAGCCTCTCCCCCATGTTATTCAATCTGTATATTGAGCAAGCAGTGAAGGAAACAAAAGACAAATTCGGAGTAGGTATTAAAATCCATGGAGAAGAAATAAAAACTTTGAGGTTCGCCGATGACATTGTAATTCTGTCAGAGACAGCAAAGGACTTGGAAGAGCAGTTGAACGGAATGGATGGTGTCTTGAAGGGAGGATATAAGATGAACATCAACAAAAGCAAAACGAGGATAATTTAATGTAGTCGAATTAAGTCGGGTGATGTTGAGGGTATTAGATTAGGAAATGAGACACTTAAAGTAGTAAAGGAGTTTTGCTATCTGGGGAGCAAAATAACCGATGATGGTCGAAGTAGAGAGGATATAAAGTGTAGAAATTTGTTAACATCGAACATAGATTTAAGTGTCAGGAAGTCATTTCTGAAAGTATTTGTATGGAGTGTAGCTATGTATGGAAGTGAAACGTGGACGATAAATAGTTTGGACAAGAAGAGAATAGAAGATTTCGAAATGTGGTGCTACAGAAGAATGCTGAAGATTAGATGGGTAGATCACATAACTAATGAGGAAGTATAGAATAGGATTGGGGAGAAGAGAAGTTTGTGGCACAACTTGTCCAGAAGAAGGGATCGGTTGGTAGGACATGTTCTGAGGCATCAAGGGATCACCAATTTAGTATTGGAGGGCAGCGTGGAGGGTAAAAATCGTAGGGGGAGACCAAGAGATGAATACATTAAGCAGATTCAGAAGGATGTAGGTTGCAGTAGGTACTGGGAGATGAAGAAGCTTGCACAGGATAGATTAGCATGGAGAGCTGCATCAAACCAGTCTCAGGACTGAAGACCACAACAACAACATGATTTTATTCCCCAATTAGACCAATTCTGGCAGTGATCTGTTAAGTTGTCTTAGGAGAGATTCGACCGCAATTGCATATAGGGCAATTAATGGTGGGCCAACATGACGGACTGACCGCTTTAAATCGAACAGCCGAGTTAGCTGCTCATTGATCATGATTTTGGTTTGAGCTCCTTGCGAAATGGCTCTCAAAAGTAGGGAGAGTTTGTTGCAGATGTCAGATTTCTGCATTGCTTTTAGTAGAAAAATATCTACAGCTTTGAAAAAATCAGTAGTTATTACAGAGACGCTTGTTTTATGGATACTCGTGATGGCTATTGTGGCACGGTACTCACTCAGAGTGTCGGTTGTGCGTGCAGGAACGACGCACGCTTGATAGTCTTCTATCACGTGTTTCATTTCGTCCCTTACTCTTGCATTTACTGCCCGAGCTATTATTTTGTAGTCAGCGTAGATAATGGGTATGGGGCTAAAGGATTCGATGCCTGATGGCATGTACTTAGTGGCTACTAATACGGTGAGTTCCTCCTAGAAGCTTGCATGCATCATTGAACACGTTAACCGGCTATTCTGCGATTATGTCCTGGTAAGTGAGGTAGGATCAGCTGGTATGCCATCAATTCCTGCTGACTTTCCTTTTAGGCTTCTCAATAGTGCTCCATATATTTCCTCTTCTGTAATTTTCTTCGCTGAGAGAACTGTCGACTTCTTCTGTCAGCACTTCGTCGATATCATTAAAAAAAAAAAAAAAAACTGATTCGAGGTTTTCATCCACGTCTGTTGCAGTATACAGCTTACGGTAATGTTGCAGCAGTCCGCTTTTGATATGAGCCTGCTGTTGTATTTTTTCGTTTCCTATCTTTAATTTCTCTATTATTTTGAGTTTCGTGTTTTTCGATGTTCGAATTATTAGGCAGAGTGACGATTTCTACTCTTGTATAATACTGTCAGCTCGCGACCTCACTTTCGGACCCTCTAGGTTTTCTGCTCTTCATTTACATTTTCTGTGCTTTAATCTGTTTTATCTATGAACTGTTGGTGGTTATATCTCATATACATTGGTACAGTTTTCGGAGACACAGGAAATTAAATTTCTTTGTACTTTTCTCCCGCTCACATTTGTTGTGACGATATTGTCCAAGCAATCTCTATAGTTTGGGTCTCGTATGCTCCACCCACCAGTTTAATCTGCTGGGGCATTTCCTTATGTTACTGACACAGGACTTCCATGTTTCCATCACCTCAATTTCTAATTACTTGACTCTGCGTATGGAAGTATTTAATTTCCAGTAGCCTTTTCCACGGAAAGTTGTTTGCTCCTGTAAACTGATTCTGGTAAAATAAACACAATGATCGGTAAAGATTATAGGGCAGATTTCTGACGTAGTGACGCTACGCGCTAAGTCTTGTGAGATGTAAATCCGGCCTGTTCTGCTCGCTGAATGACTAGTGACATGGGTGTACATTAATTAGTCATTGCTTGTTGCATCCGAAGTGTTAATAATATAACCATATATTCGAGTTCCACGTATCTGTTGAATTTTTTTTTTTTTTTTTTTTTTGCTAATAACAGGGTTAAAATCACCATTCTGCTACGTGTCGTAGGTAGGACAGACATAACTACCTGTCTCGAAATATCGGCTTTTACTTCTGTACGACTGCTGCCAGACAGAGCATACACATTTAAAAATACGGTATCTTAGAAATTGGCTGATATTCCTAGGGGTGCAATTTGCCATTTTGGGGAAAATTTATGCAGAAAAAGGTGGGAGGTACATAAATACGGGGCGATATTGTTTGGCATGCTAGTACGCAGGCTGCCGTTATCGTATTTAGCCATTGTCATTTTTTTATTTGTGATTATAATGTTGTTTTAGCGATGATATCTTGAACACTGAAGTTTTGAAGGTTATGAGTAGAGTTGTTTATGAGCTAGGAAACGGAGCGTTAACAGAAAATGTATCACATTTGCGCAATTTCGTTCTCTCTAGATTTAACAGAGGGATGAAGGCGGTGGAGGAATATCGAACATTTGTGCCGTGTATGGGGTGACTGCTGTCGAATCACATAATAAAATAGATTTCTCGCTTCATGTAGGATTGTTCTGGGATGATTTATTCGCCACATTCAGGAAACTCAGTGGCCGTAACTCTGTCACGTAAAAGATATATCACTAGTTTCCGGCGAGACTGGAGCCTAGAACCAACGCAGCCTTGGCTTTACGGCGCGATTATGTTACAATAGACCTAGGGAGCAGTTGCAGTATTCAGCGCACCCTCATTGTCCTAGTGATGTCTAAGATTTCGGTTACACGATAAAGCACACAAATCTAAAAGCTGTAAACTCAGCTAAATACTTAGCGATTACAATTACAAAATACTTAAATTGCAACGATCACATAGATAATGTTGTGGGGAAAGCAAACTAAAGACTGCGATTTATTGGCAGAACACTTAGAAATGTAACAGGTCTCTTAACGAGACTGCTTATCCTACGCTCGTATGCCCTCATCTAGAGAACTGCTATGCAGTGCGGGATCCGCATTTGATAGAATTGATGGAATATATAGAAAAAGTTCAAAGAAGGGCAGTTCGTTTTGTATTATCACGAAATAGGACAGAGAGTGAATATGATACATGAACTGGAGTGGCAGTCATTAAAAAGTCGTTTTTTGATGTGGCAGGACCTTCTCATGAAGTTTCGAGCACCAACTTTCTCCTCAGAATGTGAAAATATTTTGTTAGCGTCCATCTATACAGGGAAAAATGATCATCATAATAAAATAAGAGTAATCATAGATCGCACAGAAAGATTTAAGTGTTCGTTTTTCCTGCTCGCCGTTTGATACTGGAATGGTAGAGAAGTAGCTTGAAAATGACTGCCTGGCACTTAATTGAGCATTACAGAGTAATCATTATATATAGATGTAGAAGATAGACAAGCTGCGATAAAAAGAAGAAATTAGTTATAGTTTCGGCGTGGAAAGACCTGCCGGGACTAAACACATCCATTTTATAGTCAGATGACTCACAAAATGTGAAAATCATTCAGGATATTTAATTAGAAAACCAAGAAAATCAAGTGAACTTACATCTACAGCTACGTGATTACTCTGCTATTCACAATAAAGTGCCTGGCAGACGGTTCAATGAACCACCTTCAAGCTGTCTCTCTACCGTTCCATTCTCGAAAGGCGCGCGGGAAAAACGAGCACTTACATTTTTCTGTGCGAGCCCTATTTTCTCTTACTTTATCGTGATGACCATTTCTCCCTACGTAGGTGGGTGCCAACAGAATGTTTTCGCAATCGGAGGAGAAAACTGGTGACTGAAATTTCATGAGAAGATTCCGTTGCAACGAAAAACGCCTTTGTTTTAATGATTGCCACCCCAATTCACGTATCATGTCTGTGGAACTATCTCCCCTATTTCACGATAATGCAAAACGAGCTGCCCTTCTTTGAACTTTTTCGATGTCATCCGTCAGTCCCACCTGATGCGGATCCCACAAAGCACAGCAATACGTCAGAATAGGGCGGACGAGCATGGTGTAAGCAGTTTCTTTAGTAGACCTGTTGCACCTTTTAAGTGATCTGCCAATGAATGCCAGTCTTTGGTTTGCTCTACCCACAACATTATCTATGTGATTATTCCAAGTTAGGTTATTTATAATTGTAATTCCTAAGTATTTAGTTCAATTTACAGCCTTTAATGAAGTTCTTTCAGTACTCATGTGAATAACTTTACACTTTTCTTTATTCAGGGTCAATTGCGACTTTTCGCACCATACAGATATCGTATTTAAATCATTTTGCAATTCGTTTTGGCCATCTGATGACTTTACAGGACGGTAAATGACAGCATCATCTGCAAACAATCTAAGACGGCTACTCAGATTATCTCCCATGTCGTTAATATAGATCAGCAACAATAGAGGGCCTATAACACTTCCTTGGGGAACGCCGGATATTACTTCTGTTTTACTCGATGACTTTTCGTGTAGTACTACGAACTGTGACCTTTCTGACAGGAAATCATGAACCCAGTAGCACAATTGAGGCGATATTCCATAGGCACGCAGTTTGGTGAGAAGACGCTTGTGAGGAACGGTGTCGAAAGCCTTCTGGAAATCTAAAAATATGGAATCAATTTGACATCCCCTGTCTATAGCAGTCATTACTTCAAGAGGATAAAAAGCTAGCTGTACTTCACAAAAACGATATTTTCTGAAACCGTGCTGACTATGTGTCAATAAATGGTTTTCTTCGAGGTAATTCGTAATGTTCGAACACAGTATACGTTCCAAAACCCTACTCCATATCGACATTAGTGATATGGGCCTGTAATTCAGCGGATTACTTCTTTTTCCCTTTTTGGGTATTGGTGTGATTTGAGCAATTTTCCAGTCCTTAGGTGTGGATCTTTCTGTGAGCGAGCGGTTGTGTGTACAATCTGAATCGGAGGCCTATCTTTTATTAAGTGATTTAAGCTGCTTTGCGACACCGAGGATATCAATTTCTATATTTCTCATCTTGTCAGTTGTTCTTGATTGGAATTAAGGAATATTTTCTTCGTCTTCTTTGGTGAAGGAGTTTCGGAAAACCGTGCTTAATAACTCTGCTTTAGTGGCACTGTCATCAGTGACTTCACCGTTGTTATCGGGCAGTAAAGGTATTGATTGTATTTTACTACTGGTGTGCTTTATGTATGACCAGAATCTCTATGGGTTTTCTGCCAGATTTCGAGACAGAGTTTCGTTGTGGAAATTATTATAAGCATCTCGCAATTTGTAGTACGCGCGAACTTCTGCAAAACTTTGCCTCTCTTGGGTATTTGCGTTCTTTTAAATTTAGCATTCTTTTTCTGTTGCTTCTGCAAACAGCGATCTTACTCGTTTTGTGTACAACGGGGATGAGTACCATCACTTATTAATTTATGTGTTATATATCTCTGAGTTACCGTCTTCGAAATCATTCCACATCTTTTCTACGCCTACATGATCAGATCAGAAGGAGTAGAGAGTGTCTCTTAAGAAGGCGTTAAGAGCATTTTTATCAGGCTCTTTTCTTTAAAAAAAAAATATGTACTTTGCCTTTATTTTTGATGGTTGTGGGTGTTACGGTTTCAGCACAGCAGCAACTGCCTTGTGGTCACTAATCCCTGTATCCGTCATGATACTCCCTATTTTTCCAGGATTATTTGTTAATAAAAGGTCACGTACGCATTCGGAACCATTTACGCTTCGAGTGGGCTCATGCACTAATTGCTCAAAATAATTTTCTGGGAAAGCATTCAGTAGAATTTCGGATGACGTTTTATGGTTGCCGCCAGCTTTAAACGTATAATTTTCCCAGCATATCGAGTGTAGATTGAAGTCACTACGGACTGTAATTTTATGATTGGGGTATCTATTTGAAATGAGACTCAAGTTTTCTTCGAACTGTTCTGTAACTCTATCTTCTGAGTCGGGGGTCGGTAAAACGATCTTATTAATAGTTTAGTCCGATTGTCAAGTATAACCTCTACCGATACTATTTAGCAGGAACTATCTACTTCAATTTAACTACAAGGGAAACTACTTCTGACAGCAATAAATATTGCACCATCAACTGCATTTAATCTATCCTTTCTGAATACTTTTAGGTTGTTTGAAAAAATTTCTGCTGAACTTATTTCCGGCTTTAGCCAGTTTCTGTACCTATAATTATTTGAGCTTCAGTGCTTTCTGTTATGGCTTTGAGCTCTGGTTCTTTTCCAATGCAGCTATGACAATTTACAACTACAATACCGATCGCTTTTACAACTACCTTTCTGTGTTTTACCTGCCCCCTTTTAGACGGACGTCCTTCTGTGGTTTTCTGAGATCCTCTAACCTAACGTAGCAGGATAATTCTGTGTCACTACAGAAAGTAACTTGACTGCCGCAAGGTTGCCAAACATTCTCTACAATGTTGCTAAGTCCCATTCGTCCTCGCAGTAGGAAGGAATACTTGGATGGCACTCCGCATCATAGTTGTCATTAATTTATTTTTGTTGTAGTCTCTGTTGTGTTGGCAGAAGAGCCAGCACCGTGTAACTAGTGGAGGCCGAAATGCTCGCTTTTTATCTCACGCAGGCTGGCGTGAGGAGGGAAGGACTATACTGACGTGAGGTCTGGAACATGACACGGAATTAGAATTCAGAAAGCGGACGTAATTAGTTTGATACTTAACTTTAATCCATTAATGATGAACGTCGCTCTTGGCGGTACATGATTCACAATATTATCTGTTCAGAATACATTCTTGAAGAATATGACGCCTTGTTAGGTCGTAGCAAATGACGCAGCTGAAGGCTATGCTAAACCGTCGTCTCTGCAAATGAGAGCGTATGTAGACAGTGAACCAACGCTAGCAAAGTCGGCTGTACAACTGGGACGAGTGTTAGGGAGTCTCTCCAGACTAGACCTGCCGTGTGGCGGCGCTCGGTCTGCAATCACTGATAGTGGCGACACGTGGGTCAGACATATACTAACGGACTGCGGCCGATTTAAGGGCTACCACCTAGCAAGTGTGGTGTCTGGCGGTGACACCACAGTCTCTATGTTAGTACAGTATTCATATGAGAATTGTTGAGGACTAATAGACTGCTATGTTAAAAGTAAATAAGAAAACAAGTTAGCGCTTATTATAATGAAGAGCTCAATGGTAACAACTCCTTAAATAGTAATAAATTTAAAAATGTAGCCTGGAGTGGCGCTTTCGCACAGCGACCCATAGCAACACGATCTATAGCAACATATGGGGATATGAATGCGACGGTACTGAGGGGCAGACAGTGCACGAAAGTGTGGAAACTATCCAGGTGCTGTAGAATACTTACGCTAAATTACCAGGATTCAAAACAGTGTTCGTTGTCAACCGGTGTATTACTCGGACTTGCTCAATAGTGTGTGAATGGTGTCAACAGCGTTAGCTACTATAACATGGGACCATCTTATGGTAGTTATTATTGTAGAAGTCTGTTGTCTCTGTTTTTCTACACAGCTGATAATAATGGTTTACTTATTGTTTAAAATTAGTTTGCTTACGCATTTCGAGCACAGCCCACTGTCAAAACAGTACATTAAAGGTCTTCATACATAGATTTGATCTGATGATGGCAGAAGCCGGAAAGAATTAACTGATAAAGAAATATATTAAGCAATTTAGATAGTTATATTAACAAAATATAATTTGATCTTAATGGAGCACCAACGTTGAGATTGAAATCACGTGACATAATGCTGTGTATTAAGTCCTTTTATACGATTTTCTGATGATGCCCTGTACCTATAACTCATTAACAAATATATTTTTGACAGAAAGTGGACTTTTTTCTTAGAGACCGATTTAATTTGTGAGAAACCACGTGTTCGGTATAAACATAATGGTTGCAGGATCCGTGTGCGACTATATGTCGCAACTGATATGTACACTATGCATCCTCACTATTCCTCCTCCACCCTCCACCAGTCCCACTGTGACTTTTTCATAAATTATGATCCTGGATCCAAACTGATCTTTTTTATATGAATATATTTACCCATTTTAGGTTTGATGAAGAGATGTAAAGAAATCTTGTTGTTGATAGAGAAACAAAATTAATTGATCTCAACCCTTGAAGCGACTCTTGACATGGCCAAAATCTTAAAAAAAACTGCAGACTATTGTAAAGTCTTAATAACTCCTTAGAAATAGCTTTTGAGCACATTAACTTGCCTCCAGTTATTACTGGTCCGCTCTTTCAACTAAAAAACAATAACGATAAATAGACATGTCAGCTAATGTCTTCACAGCCTACTAATCTCTCTAGGAGACTTCTTATTGAGGCATGAGGTCACAGTCGCGAGCATCGCTTAAGTCCTGGTGTGCGTATGGTCCCACTGCTGAAACGTCGGGAAGCTACCCGGATACTGCCCTTTATTGTTGTGAAACTTCCTCATTTTTTAACTGTGTTAAATACTTGTAGATCTTAGTTGTGTTTAGTGTGAAAAAGTGTTGTTGTCGTCTTCAGTCCTGAGACTGGTTTGATGCAGCTCTCCATGCTACTCTATCCTGTGCAAGCTTCTTCATCTCCCAGTACCTACTGCAACCTACATCCTTCTGAACCTGCTTAGTATATTCATCTCTTGGTCTTCCCCTGCGATTTTTACCCTCCACGCTGCCTTCCAATACTTCTCTTCTCCCCAATCCTAGTCAATACTTCCTCATTAGTTATGTGATCACCCCATCTAATCTTCAGCATTCTTCTGTAGCACCACATTTCAAAAGCTTCTATTCTCTTCTTGTCCAAACTATTTACCGTCCATGTTTCACTTCCATACATGGCTACACTCCATACAAATACTTTCAGAAATGACTTCCTGACACTTAAATCTATACTCGATGTTAACAAATTTCTCTTCTTCAGAAACGCTTTCCTTGCCATTGCCAGTCTACATTTGATATCCTCTCTACTTCGACCATCATCAGTTATTTTGCTCCCCAAATAGCAAAACTCCTTTACTACTTTAAGTGTCTCATTTCCTAATCTAATACCCTCAACATCACCCGACTTAATTCGACTACATTCCATTATCCTCGTTTTGCTTTTGTTGATGTTCATCTTATATCCTCCCTTCAAGACACCATCCATTCCGTTCAACTGCTCTTCCAAGTCCTTTGCTGTCTCTGACAGAATTACAATGTCATCGGCGAACCTCAAAGTTTTTATTTCTTCTCCATGGATTTTAATACCTACTCCAAATTTTTCTTTTGTTTCCTTTACTGCTTGCTCAATATACAGATTGAATAACATTGGGGAGAGGCTACAACCCTGTCTCACTCCCTTCCCAACCGCTGCTTCCCTCTCATGCCCCTCGACTCTTATAACTGCCATCTGGTTTCTGTACAAATTGTAAATAGCCTTTCGCTCCCTGTATTTTACCCCTGCCACCATCAGAATTTGAAAGAGAGTATTCCAGTCAACATTGTCAAAAGCTTTCTCTAAGTCTACAAATGCTAGAAACGTAGGTTTGCCTTTCCTTAATCTTTCTTCTAAGATAAGTCGTAAGGTCAGTATTGCCTCACGTGTCCATTGTTTCTACGGAATCCAAACTGATCTTCCCCGAGGTCGGCTTCTATTAGTTTTTCCATTCGTCTGTAAAGAATTCGTGTTAGTATTTTGCAGCTGTGGCTTATTAAACTGATTGTTCGGTAATTTTCACATCTGTCAACACCTGCTTTCTTTGGGGTTGGAATTATTATATTCTTCTTGAAGTCTGAGGGTATTTCGCCTGTTTCATACATCTTGCTCACCAGATGGTAGAGTTTTGTCAGGACTGGCTCTCCCAAGGCCGTCAGTAGTTCCAATGGAATGTTGTCTACTCCGGGGGCCTTGTTTCGACTCAGGTCTTTCAGTGCTCTGTCAAACTCTTCACGCAGTATCGTATCTCCCATTTCATCTTCATCTACATCCTCTTCCGTTTCCATAATATTGTCCTCAAGTACATCGCCCTTGTATAGACCCTCTATATACTCCTTCCACCTTTCTGCTTTCCCTTCTTTGCTTAGAACTGGGTTTCCATCTGAGCTCTTGATGTTCATACAAGTGGTTCTCTTATCTCCAAAGGTCTCTCTAATTTTCCTGTAGGCAGTATCTATCTTACCCCTAGTGAGATAAGCCTCTACATCCTTACATTTGTCCTCTAGCCATCCCTGCTTAGCCATTCTGCACTTCCTGTCGATCTCATTTTTGAGACGTTTGTATTCCTTTTTGCCTGCTTCATTTACTGCATTTTTATATTTTCTCCTTTCATCAATTAAATTCAATATTTCTTCAGTTACCCAAGGATTTCTACTAGCCCTCGTCTTTTTACCTACTTGATCCTCTGCTGCCTTCACTATTTCATCCCTCAAAGCTACCCATTCTTCTTCTACTGTATTTCTTTCCCCCATTCCTGTCAATTGTTCCCTTATGCTCTCCCTGAAACTCTGTACAACCTCTGGTTCTTTCAGTTTATCCAGGTCCCATCTCCTTAAATTCCCACCTTTTTGCAGTTTCTTCAGTTTTAATCTACAGGTCATAACCAATAGATTGTGGTCAGAGTCCACATCTGCCCCTGGAAATGTCTTACAATTTAAAACCTGGTTCCTAAATCTCTGTCTTACCATTATATAATCTATCTGATACCTTTTAGTATCTCCAGGGTTCTTCCATGTATACAACCTTCTATCATGATTCTTAAACCAAGTGTTAGCTATGATTAAGTTGTGCTCTGTGCAAAATTCTACCAGGCGGCTTCCTCTCTCATTTCTTAGCCCCAATCCATATTCACCTACTGCGTTTCCTTCTCTCCCTTTTCCTACACTCGAATTACAGTCACCCATGACTATTAAATTTTCGTCTCCCTTCACTATCTGAATAATTTCTTTTATTTCATCATACATTTCTTCAATTTCTTCGTCATCTGCAGAGCTAGTTGGCATATAAACTTGTACTACTGTAGTAGGTGTGGGCTTCGTATCTATCTTGGCCACAATAATGCGTTCACTATGCTGTTTGTAGTAGCTTACCCGCATTCCTATTTTCCTATTCATTATTAAATCTACTCCTGCATTACCCCTATTTGACTTTGTGTTTATAACCCTGTAGTCACCTGACCAGAAGTCTTGTTCCTCCTGCCACCGAACTTCACTAATTCCCACTATATCTAACTTTAACCTATCCATTTCCCTTTTTAAATTTTCTAACCTACCTGCCCGATTAAGGGATCTGACATTCCACGCTCCGATCCGTAGAACGCCAGTTTTCTTTCTCCTGATAACGACATCCTCTTGAGTAGTCCCCGCCCGGAGATCCGAATGGGGGACTATTTTACCTCCGGAATATTTTACCCAAGAAGACGCCATCATCATTTAATCATACAGTAAAGCTGCATGCCCTCGGGAAAAATTACGGCCGTAGTTTCCCCTTGCTTTCAGCCGTTCGCAGTACCAGCACAGCAAGGCCGTTTTGGTTATTGTTACAAGGCGAGATCAGTCAATCATCCAGACTGTTGCCCCTGCAACTACTGAAAAGGCTGCTGCCCCTCTTCAGGAACCACACGTTTGTCTGGCCTCTCAACAGATACCCCTCCGTTGTGGTTGTACCTACGGTACGGCTATCTGTATCGCTGAGGCACGCAAGCCTCCCCACCAACGGCAAGGTCCTTGGTTCATGGGGGGGGGGGGGTTGTGTGAAAAAGTAATTGCTGTAAATTGCACTACCCAAAATAGTCTGCTTATCTAACTAGTATGGTCTTTTAAATAATGATTTATTTATGCACTTTACATCCTAAATAAGAACTTCGCGTAATGAATGTCACAATTAAACATTGCTCACACAGGAGTTAAGTCTTATGCCGTTGTTTGCAAAATACCATACAAGATGAAATTCAAAGGGCATCTCTTGAAGATAGTGTCAGATTGAGTAATCTAACTTGTGCTGTAAATACGATAAACGTTACAACAGAATTCAGTGTTGTGATAAATAAGTTAAATCTGAAGATATTTCCGAAGCAGATCGAGTCGTCTGCTGTCAACTGAAATAAGAATCACTATTCAGGTTCGGTGCTGTGTGATTTGTTTAGTAATCAGTTCACTGCGACATTTCTTCCACTGTTATCAATTTTACCGACCGGCCGTTATTTGAAGGAATAAGCAGCACGTTGCAATATTTCTTTCACTGCTCTGAATTTTACTGCCCAATAGTTATTTCAGTGAATGGCTGTTGATCCGTGTTCATTTTTACGTGAGATAGCGTTGTCACAAGACAATGACTAAGAACTGAATGACGTTAACGCTCTGTGACACAGATGTCAAAAGAAATGTTTAGAATTCACTATGTTATATCAAACGACAAATAAAAGAGAGACTTGGTGGATTACAGTTCTATCTGCCTATACTAAAATAAGGCAACTTACATCTGAGGTTTGTATTGCCTCAAAAAAAGTGTCATTTAGTGGATTACAATTCTATGGGCTTGTGATAAAATGAGGAAAAGAAATGGCTCTAAGCACTATGGGACTTATCATCTGAGGTCATCAGTCACCTAGACTTAGCCGCGCGGGATTAGCCGACTGGTCTAAGTCGCTGCCGTCATGGACTTTGCGGCTGGTCCCGGCGGAGGTTAGAGTCCTCCCTCGAGCATGGGTGTGTGTGTTTGTCCTTAGTATAATTTAGGTTAAGTAGTGTGTAAGCTTAGGGACTAATAACCTTATCAGTTAAGTCCCATAAGGTTTCACACACATTTGAACATTTGAACCTAGACTTAGAACTACTTAAACCTCACTAACCTAAGGACGTCACACATATCCATGCCTGAGGCAAGATTCGAACCTGCGACCGTAGCAGCAGCGCGGTTCCGGACTGAAGCGACTAGAACCGCTCGGCCACATCGGCCGGCAAAATGAGGAACTTTCACCTGCTGCAGTAAGGTGATTGTGGATCAAGCTTGAGTACCACTGTGTCTACAATAACTGACACGTTGATGTTTACTCTTTACTGTTAGCGTCTGCTCTCCAACAATATAATACAACTTTTCAAATTCGTTTCTGTTTGTGCTCACTTGAGAAGTACTGGCTCTACCTCACATTATGCATTTATTGACATAAAATTAACGGAAGCCGATATCGATGATTTACAAGTCTAGAAATATGGATAAGCGATCTTTACCACAAGAATGGCTCTTTTAAATTTTTTTTCATATTTGACAATTATCGCAATTATATCTTCATTACACTGATACGCATATAAACATATACTAATACAATGACATAAGTCGGAGGACCTTTTACTTAGATTTACAATGTTCTTATGGAATTATACATATTCAGATAATTATAATTATCAGTCAGAATCAATTTAAGACCCAGTGATGTATTCTATAGGTGCGTTACATGAAGCCTGTTGTCAAGATGGTGCTTGGTACCCGAGAGTTCCATCAAGGTTTGTGTAGCAGCACTAGAGTGAAATTTGGAGAGCCGTACAAAAATATGTTGCAGCTGTTTTAAAAGCTGAAACTCGGAAAACAAAATTTATTTGGCAAGTCTCTGATCGTCGACTTACTTTCGGGACTGGAGCTGAATTATCTTTCCAAATTCACTCGATATTTTCTGGCATTTCGATGAAATACTCTGAACAATTGTTAAGTAATAAATGACAATTAGAAAGTTTTATTTTTCGAGTGCAAGAAGGTCATTTTACCCGTAAAATACAATAATGTCTCTCAGTTTTTACTTTGTGAGCAACCTGCTATTCTTTCTGCCTTAACTGCTACTATAATAGTGAGAGAATGTTCCTGACATCGTTTACTGATGCGAATTCAACTGTTGCCATGGGGCCGAATATCGCTGGAAAAGTGGTATATGTAAAACCAGTTGGTTTTACCCTTCTCTGACGCAACTAGAAATGACCAGACAGCTTTTGATAACCATCAACTGAATAATGAAGTTAGTACTATAATACACTGCTTGATTCTCTTTTATTTCTTAGAAAAAGCAGTTCTGGCTCTGTGATCTTCCGGATATAGATGTTTTCTTTAATTTAATTTTTTTTACATGTAGACATCTTATAACTCTATTTCATTGTGTTTTTTTTTTCGTCAGAGGCACCGGTACCCCGTTACGTACCGTCACAAATAACACTCTGCCATAATATTTTATGGGTATTGTTATTTATTCGTTCTTAGAAACTTATATGTCACGATGCGTTGGAAAGACGGCAGTATTAGATGATCACACGCATTATCCTCCTTTACCTTTGCTGTTCACTTAATTTTCAAAGAAAAAGAGGAACATCCTGTCAGAAAAGCTGATAACAAGAAGCCAGTACTGTATGTACGAATCCACAGCCATTTCTGGTCATTATGATGACAAAGCAATTGACGTCGGAGCATGTTACCCACTATATAATTAGTAAACGCGCTACAACTACCATAAAGCCACGAGTGCTTGGTCCAGATTAACCTAGGATGATTTTCTATTGTTTCGTTTGTTGGCTCCATCGAATTAAATGAAAATGGTAGGATATGTTTCATGATAAGAGGATGTTTAAGCTTCCTCCACTGTCTCCACCTCTCTACATATCCTCATATCCTTCAAGTGTGCAACATTCAAGATGTCATCGTAAAAACAATACTACATCTCAAATAAAAAAATGACGATTGATAAATACCTGCGTACCAACACATCAAACACAATCGCGGTGAATTTATGCACCAATCTCGTTTTTCTAGGTACATTTTTCCCCAATGGTAAATTACATCATTAGTAATTCCCACATTATATGTTGCGTGATCACTGGTTACATCGTTGATGTTACTGCATGGTGTACTCTCATTTTATGGAAAATATTTCACGCTGAAAACTAAACTACAATATTAAATGATCTTATACTTACCAGTGTGAGTGCAAAACGTCCGCTGTAGATCATATGCTCCATGTGCTATGCGTCGTCACCATCTTTGCTGACGGTGGTTAGTCAGTAGAGCAAAAACTGTTCCGACCAGGACAGTCAGTCATGGGCTCATTCAAAGAAACTTTTTTCCAAGGTCTTGTTATTACTAGCAGGTTAGAAAATGAAGTAAATTTTATCTGAGCTTCCAACAGATAGGTACTATTAGCAGGCAGACGAGGTGTAGTTTATGAAATTACGAAAACATCGGGTTCAGTAACTGAGCTTTTCTTTTGCATTGCTCGAAGTTTACCTTGAACAGGTTGTGTAGCAGAGTAGCTCAAATGGGATGCAACACTTCCTGTGGAATCTCCCGCAGTCCGTGTGGATTTCGGTTGTGCAATTTTATTTCAGTGATTACAAAATCAATCGATGAACGCATTTAGTAGCCAAGGCAGCTAGTTAATGACGATTCGAAAGAACAAGGAAATGAATGTGTTTAACAGGCTGTAATCCACTCCAGAGAGTCAGGATGTCAGAATTCTCATCTGTTGCGGCGCATTTGCATTACGACAAAATCGTAACCCTGTGGCATTTGGAGAACGGTGGTCTGGTGGACTGATACTGAGTTCGATTTCCCCTTCAGGCTACGGTATTTTAATAGGCACAAACATGTCCTATTTGCTTCCGGTTCTGTAACGTGAAAACGTACGATTCACATTAAACATCATGTCCCTTCGCTAACGACTATAGCAGTGGTTCCCGGGTAATTACACCCTGAGGGGTAAAATGTAATTTTCTGAGCGGTAAAAACAAAAGGATTCAGCTATATTTTGGTCACAACAATAAATTACTTTTAAAAGAACATTACTATTATCACTATGTTGTAAGACTGTTCTACTGACTACACAACTTACCAATAACTGCTTTGTTTTTTCAAATACTAGCATCAGCGCGTAACACGATGTGGTGGAGATTACAGCTTGTGAAATGAATACATGAATAATATCTTCCATACATAGTCCACCCACTACACATGTACTTTGTACCGTTCTTCTATGACAGCGAAATTGTGACATGTACCTCGCATAAGCTAAACACACTGCCTGACGAAGAAACTGAGGCTCCCAGAAGATATGTACGAATGCCATTGTAGCTTAGTAATCATGCACTCCATCGGCGGGTATGTAAATGATTAGAGTTTCAACTCTCTGTAACAGATAGAACGACCACCAGAGTGCATTAGTACTGTTCATGTGTGGTGTTCTTGCCAGGCCTGGTAGGGAACACGAGAGGTGTGAACAGCGTCAGATGTTGAGTGATCACTCTGATGGATACGGAGATGTAACACAATTGTGTGAAACAGCGTTTCAGCACTGCGCAAAGTTTAAAAGTGTCCTCATCTTGAGTCTCCATTTCACCGGCTAGTCAAATCGCGCAATATCCAGGTTTTTGGGGCATTCAGATGTAACTGTGGTCTGATGTTCTGCTGCGTGAGGACGTGAGGGTAGGCATAGTCGTCGTGTCGAGGTTTCCGTCGACCACATGTGACTACCACGAGGAAGGATCGCCATATTCTGCGACAAACACATTGTAACCCATTCTGCCATCGATAACAACTAATTGACTCCTTGCAACTTTCTGTGTCAGAGACCAACTGCCGCCGGCCTAGAGAATTACCGTCCTATGCGTAGGCTGCTCTTAAGACCACCACGCAGAATGCTGCATTTAGTGTGGTGCTGTGACCAGGAAGCATGGACTGCCGATGAAGGGCATAGCATTGTGTTCAGTGATGAATCATATTTCGGCACTCCCCTCGAAGACAATCATCGGCGAGTATGTCGGGGAACTAGAAGAAAGGTCGCATTCTTCCTATGTTTTGGAGAGCCACAGCGGAGTTCTCCTGGCGTCATGGAGTGAGGAGTAATTGGGTAAGACTTACGGTCACGGTTTGATGACACTGTTTCCAACAGAACTAGTGCATGCGTCCAGCCCAGAGGGGATGAAATGTGATACTGGTCAGTGAGTTCATACTACCGATTTTTTTTGTAAATTTCAGTCGACTTTGTAATCACTGAAATGTCACATAACCTATTCAAACATGAAGGTTCATTTCATTTCCTCCTCAGCCTAAGGTGCTTCACTTTCTTTGTCAGGCAGCGTATCTTACGTAAATGTCTTTCCGAGTTGTAGGTTGTTCCGTAGGACTCTAGAAATTCCTTCATTATTCACATCACAACAATAAATGAACTAACTGAGTGAACGGCAACTATGCAATGACTACTACACTGCTGTGAGGCCTACAGAGTATTTTTATCATTATTATTATTATTATTTTACTATTACTATTATTAGTTCAAATGGCTCTGAGCACTATGGGACTTAACATCTATGGTCATCAGTCCCCTAGAACTTAGAACTACTTAAACCTAACTAACCTAAGGACATCACACAACACCCAGTCATCACGAGGCAGTTACTATTATTAGTGTTAGTGGCAGTGGTCAGATACAAATCAGTAGCAGACTGAAGGTTTTCACTTCTCATCAACTCAGAAGCAAGGAATCCAGTAATCAAGTGATTTACGAACAGTAGGCCCTGTGGTTAGTTGGCTTTATTTTCTGAGAAGAGTTTCTAGGCAGCACTTAAGATGCACTGAGATTTGCTTCATCATTCTACAAAAATAATGTTAGAAACTGGCAACACTAAATGTCTCATTAACTCATAAATTCGGAGGTTTAATCAAACGTTTACAAAAACTGAATATCATTTATCTTGCATCATTTTAAAAATAAAAGTGTTCATGACAGTTATTTTCATCCTACGTTTAAGTGAAATACCACTACTGATGACGGTGAAAGGAGGGGAGGAGGGCGTTAGCTCTAGCTTATAGCTTCTTGCGCTCAGGGATAATTGTCTCAAAAAAGGTTGCAAACCACTGGACTAGAGGTTATGTTAGGCTGCGACAGAGGCGGAAATGGCGACACGTGGAAAGCCTGCCACCAGTAATTTTTCTTACACTAGTAATTTCAATTCAGTTAATGAACCAAACGCCATGTAAGGTCGTAGGGCGCTTGTTTCATCCGTTATTGAGCTTGAGTTGTTAAATATATTCATTCTTGACTGGGATTCTAACTTGGATTTTCCCTCTCGCGGGATCTGATCTCTTCGTGACTACACAGTTCCATCAATTTGTTGTTTACCCAGAATTCCAAACGGTGTCCTGTAAACTACACCCAGTGAAACCTGAAACCCATGAAATTTACACCCGGAAAAGGCCGAGGAATGGTCCACAAGTCCCCACCGTCCCAACTCCGTGACTTCACCGGTAGGTGGAAGAGCCCGCCCCCAGTAATGGAGGCGGCCGACGGTGCGCTTTGACGTGCATTGGAGGTCGATCAACAAGAACTGTAATGTCTAAATTTTTACAGTCGGAAGCGTTTGTAATTTTTATATTTTTTATCGGAGAAAAAATTTATTTATTTATTTTTACTTATGACCGTATCTTCAGAAAAGACGATGGAAAACATTGTGGCGTATACCAATGGATCAGCATACGGAAGATATAACGTACATTAGATGCGTTGTCGACGTAACGAAAAGGCCATTTTGCATGTATACCGAGTGAACCATAACTCCAACAAAATTTCGGAGGTTGTTCAAGGATATTTTGCGAGTAATTAGTTGTAAGGGAACTGTGGTCTCATTACAGAGTAATTAAATTTCGTTTGATTTCATACGCGTTGTACTGGTATTGCATTGAAAATATATGCACAACAGAGAAAATGTCAACGGTGTGCGCTGTATGTCCTTTCTGGGAACAAGTTGTTACACTGACTCACGTTACTTGCTGTTGACAACAATAAGGCCTCGTTTAATCACGGTCCTCAAGCTTGCATTCGGTACTGTTCGGTCCAGTCTCGGGTTGGTTTTTCCAGAAATGTTAATTGAGCGTTAACAGTGACGCACAACAAAATGGATAGCTCTACTGATGAAAAATCGGCTGATATGCATCTCATCTAAACGTTCACCGAATGCAGTGGAAAAATGGCAAGATGATGATAGCTCAGCTGTTCCTGCACTGACGAAAGTTTTTCATATGTACGTATGCATTTTGGTGATTGCTTATTACAGGGTTTTTCACCATTATGAAAATATTTTCGCAGAAAGAAAGATAACTCTGATAATAAAGCACATTAAGTTCAAATGGTTTAAATGGCTCTGAGCACTATGAGACTTAACAGCTGAGGTCATCAGTCCCCTAGAACTTAGAACTACTTAAACCTAACTAACCTAAGGACATCACACACATCCATGCCAGAGGCAGGATTCGAACCTGCGACCGTAGCGGTAGCGCGGTTCCCGACTGAAGCGCCTAGAACCGCTCGGCCACTCCGGCCGGCCACATTAAGTCTTAATTACATTATTACATCCTGACGTCTCACGGAGACCTCGAGTCCTTATACCAAAATATTCAGAAAATATCCGTGAACAGACTTCTAAAATTTGTCGCTGGAGATCTGGTTCGCCCCGTTTAGGAGACTTGAGTTGTACGTGCGAGATTGCAGTGACTGTGTATTCCAAATTACGAAGCAATGGTCCTTCGGACACGTTATGAAACAAATGAAGTGTGGTAGCGTATCTTTTAAAATTACCGGATTGTGCGCCAGTTTTCTTCGATACAATACAGAGCTTTTTCTCAACTTTCTGTGGACCGAGGACAGCAAATAATTTTGATAGTCGTGATCAGTTTCTCACATGAGGCTTTTCGAGAGGACTAGATTATGTTCCACGACCTTGTTTGTTCATATCCCTTCCTTTCATATCATATTCATCCACAACTCCACAGGAGCAACGATAAACTCGCATGCGCTTACTGCGGTACCTGCAATGAGGTCATATCAAGATATGTTTGTTAATTCCTGTGTTGTTTATGAAGACTTTCCATTTTCTGGTAGCTCTCCAGTGTTTCATAATTTACGATTTCGTTATGTTCATGTAGTCTGCTATTACGTACTACTGATCGTCTTCTTGAAACATTCCACACATCAATAAAGCGAGAAGCGTACTTCTCTTGCAATATCTCTAAGCTCACAGGCACACTGGGTGAGTGCGGAAAAGAGTCGACGTTCGATCGAGAAGCCGCAGCTCAGGAAATTTAGTGGCAGGTAGCGTTCTACCCCTGCAGGCAAGCAGGTGTTCGCCGGCTCCCGCGCTATTACTTCCTTTTTCAGAGGGCGCCGTCAGCTCTGACCACTACCACTGCTGCTCCTCGCAGCCGAGACGGGAACGTTGCTCGCACTGGTTAACGAACGTCAAGATTACTGGTGGTGCTCACCCTGCTAGTCGAAGACAGTCGGAATTAGAGTCAGCAGTCTACGTGGATTTGATTTTTGGGGAAGGTTTCTGCCCTCACTGCGACGAACAAAGACTGAGTTCTCATTTAAATTAGACGAAAAACTTTCCCACAGAGAGATCGTGACTATGTTTCTTCCTTTATTGCTACAGAAGTTAGAATAGGTTAGTGTAATTTCCAATTACACATAAATAAGAAGAAAAGAGCACAAACACGTCTGCTGTGTAACTCTCATTGAATGATTACTTTCTCGTGAATTAACACGTACGAGTATTTAGCAGAACTACTATGGTATATTTAACTCACATATAGTGTCAAACTAGAATTTCTAAAAAGGTATCACATAAGTGTAATTTCGTCATAAGTACCTTGGACATCGCTCGTGTTACAATGGATTTTTTCTGCTTAACTTCATTTATGGTTGTAAAATGATTGATATCAAAATTAATTAATATGATTTCAGTCGGTGGATGCATATCAGGATGTACATGTTTTTCTTACTGTGGCTGAGTCTTCTGGTGTAATAAGTTATCTATTTCAAAACATGTTCCGAAAGTGAAGGATGAAGTGATACACTCAAGGAAAAAAAGCAAAAAAAGCGATGCACCACTAAGGTATTGTCTGGATGGGACGGAGATAGGTAGATGTGATGTACATGCACAGACAAATAAATGATCTCAATTTCAGAAAAAAATTGATGGTTTATTTAAGAGAGAGAGTGAGAGAGTAGCGCGTTGGTCCAACTCTGGCCCTTATGCAAGCAGTTATTCTGCTTGGTATGACTGATAGAGTTCTTGGATGCCCTCCTGAGAGATATCGTTCCAAGTTCTGTCCAGTTCGCGAGTTAGATCGTCTAAAACATGAGCTGATAAGGGGAAAGCTGGGAAAGGATGTTCATAATACTCCAGACGTTTTCAATTGGGCAAATGGGGAGAGATCTGGTGACCTTGCTGGCCAAGGTAAGCTTTGATAAGCGCGAATACAACGAACAGAAATTCTCGCCGTGTGCGAATGGGCATTACCTTTCTGAAATGTAAGCTCAGGGTGGCTTGCAATGAAGGGCAATAAAACGGGGCGTAGAATATCGTAGACGTACCAATGTGCGGTAAGAGTGCCGCGGATAACAATCAAAGGGTTCTTACTATGAAAGGAAACGGCATCCCAGACCATCACTCGTGGTTGTCGGGCCGTATGGCAGGCGACAATCAGGTTGGTATCCCACCGTTGTTCAGGGCGTCTCCAAGCACGTCTTCGCTGTTCATTGGGCCTCAGTTTGGACTCATCAATGAAGACAATTCTACACCAGTCAGGCCGAATGACGGACTGTGAAATCTGGGGGATAGTAGATGTACTGATAATGGTTTCAGCATCGTCTGCCAACAGACAGCGTAGTGGCATAGCTACCAGAGCGTCATCTGTGTCGTAGGGAATGCTCACAGCCAGAAGACTCAGCGCGGTGTAAACGTGTGAAACAAACAAATAACCATGCCTCGGAGGACTTGTGCTTCCTACAGCCAATCGAATGAGTTTCATAGTGGTAATATTAGTGGCGGTATGGTCCTTTCAGAGAATTGCCGCGCGCCTTGGACATGCTGCGTCAGTTGTGCAACGTTGCTGGTATCAGTGGTACGGTGAACATTCTCTTACCCTTAGACGAGGCTCTGGACGTCCACGCAACACAGGTACCCGCCAGTATCATCGTATTGTAACGGCAGCAGTGGCACATCGTACAGCTACTGCACCACAGATAAGAGGTCTTGCGAGCCCAGACGCGTCAAGACCAACTGTTTCGAATCGTTTGTTCGCAGTGGGACTAAGGGCATGCCAACTCTAGCCCGTCTTCCACTCATGCCACGCATCGACCTGCACGGCTCGAGTGGTGCCGTCAGAGGATCACTTGGAAGATGGAATAGCGCACCGTGGTCTTCAGCGATGAAAACAGATTCTGGTCGTTGGCGCGTACGACGTAAACCTGGTGAGCTCTGTCTCGTGCAGTGCATTTGTCAAAGGCACTCTGACCGCATCCCAGACCTTAAGATGTAGGGTGCGATGAGCTACAACTCTCGTTTACCTTAGCTGTTTCTGGAGGGGTTGCTAACCAGTGCTTGGTACGTGCAGAATGTTGTTGGACTTGTTCTTTTGCCATTATTGCAACGAAAAGGTGACGTGTTGTTCCAGCAGGAGAATACTCGCCCACACACTGTCCGCGAAACTCCACGTGCTCTACAAGACTTGCAGTAACTTCCTTTGCGAGCACGATCTCCGGACTTGTCTACAATCGAGCGCGTGTGGGATATGATAGGTCGAGAAGTGACTCGTGTGACGCGGCAATCAACAAGTCTTGCAGAGCTACGCGAACAGGTCGAGCAGGCGTCGCATAACTATCACAGGACAGTATTCGCCATCTGCACGATTGACTTTATCCCAGAGTTAGCGCCTGCACTGTCGCCCGTGGAGGCTACCTTCCAGAAATGGTAAATACTAAATACCTAATAGTAGCTGATGGTTGGATTGTAAATGGAGACTCGTAGCACGCCAGCCAGCGAAGCTAATCCATTGGCCACATCGCATGCACCACAGCTCACAGGATTGCATCCTCTCCTGGAGTAACAAAGATCCGCTGTTACAGGAAGTCTGTTTGGGTAAAGAAATTGTCAGTGGTCGTCTATGTGGCAGCGCTGGCGAATCTTCTAGTTCTTGTTGTGTTGATATATATTTTCACGTACATGAACATCGGATGTGTCATGTACAGTGGGCCCACATCTGGCCGAGCGGTTCTAGGAGCTACTGTCTGGAACCGCGCGACCGCATAGTGCTCAGAGCTATTTGAACCATTTTTTTGCCCACATCTTGCCTATGTTGTTTAGAGTACGCTGCAGAAGTTTCCCTGGGAAGCCATTATACATCTTCAGTACAGTCTCGATCTCTCTCCCTGCAATTTCAATATTTTTAGAGTCCTAAGAAAGGCATTCGTGGTCGTTGATTTGTTCCGGATGAAGAGGTGCACACCTGAGTACAGTCATGGTCAGTGGGGAACCGCTAACATTTTTCCATGAAGGCATTGATCGTTTTGTCTCACAATGTTACAGATGTGTTAACAGTTACGATTACTTTTGAAATGATAAACATTTTACTTCCTTTTTTCCCATCTGTCTCGTTTTCATTTAACTGCTCCTTTTACGTGTTACGGTCGGCTGGACGTATTTCCCCATTTGCGACTTTGAGCACAATCGCTTTTGTATCACGGAAGATAATCTCATTTAGCTGGTGACGATAATCATTTGACATTCTTGGAAAGGAACTCCCTGAGTCGACTGGCGCCCGACAAGTAGGCCATTGATGATGGCACCAATGAGATGTCTTGGCATAGATGTTGAGTTTCATCTAAGGAGGATTTTCATCCGTTGCGGCCTTGTCTCCATAGATGGTCACCTCACTTAGTTTTTATTGAATTCGGCGGCTAGACGAGTAGCTGGTACCTCTGTACGCTCACGGAGAACGGATATGGCGTGCTGGGAAGCAAAGTCGTCTAGGGTATGGCGATAGGCTTCGCCCCACATGGCGACTATAATCGTTTGCGTGAACAGAACTGCTGTGATGGTTGAAATCTGGCGCTGCAGTACTTGGCTAAACTCATCTTCTTTCTCTGAAGTACTCTACAACGTATCCATGGTGTCCACAGTGGAAACATGCCACATGTTCTCCTTTGTCCAGCAAAAGTCTATTCTAATGCGGGGCGTTATGTTTAGTGCTGTATCTCTTCTGTTCCAATCGGCATATGACAGATTAGAATTGGCATAGGGACTTTCGTAAGTCTATGATATCTCTTTCGACCATAATATTTTTCAGTTGTGTTTCGTCGATACATTGGTACCACTTGATGAATTCTCCAGTAGTAGTTACATTCTTTCATGAAGTGTGAGATTTTCTCGGCTTCTGTCATGTTTGGAGCCATGATGTGGCATAGAACCAGAACATTCTATACGTACGAATGCGTCATTTCGCCATAGTGTTGCTCCCCGTCTTTCAACTGTCTTTCGCTAAGAGGATTGGCTGCTAATTATCTCCAAGTGTTTCCTTCAGTTAAGCCTGGAATTTATCCCTGATATTGAGCTTCTTTTCGTTGTTCACGAACCACTAATGTCATCCCACCCATTGAATGTGTATTCGATCGAATATTTTCAAGCCATTCCTCTGGAAAACACTGACGGATGTCTGACTTGTAGCTGACTCACTGCTAGTTTTGAATCCATTGGTCTCCTGAATGTACGGGACGTGAGAACGATCTTGTGCTCGCGTTCTGTTTCCTGTCCGTGTAGGCAACGACTTTTACGGTGGTGTAGATATTATTAATTGGAGCCACGGAGCTGATGAGAAATACCTGGCGTTACCACCAAATAATGTCATGTCGTAACGAGAATCAAATCTAAATCAGAAAGCAAGCTCGTCGATGCATACACTTACCACTAAAAGCACGTTCATTACGAACACCAAAGTACAGCCAGAAGATAATTGGTCTCTTGGTCAGAGAGTGCTGCTGTTTATAGAAACATTGAATATTTCAGAATATACAAACATAAGAAACTTGGAGAACTTCGAGGAATGATAACTAATAAATTACAAAAAATTGCAAGTGGTTGGGTTGCATGTCACCCAGCGACTCTAACCGCTACGTCGCACTGCATGCAGCACAGCTCACGGGAATGTATATTGAGGTAACAAAAGTCATGAAGCACCTTCTAATATCGTGTCGGACCTTCTTTTTCCTGGCGTAGTGCAGCAGCTCGACATGGCATGAGCTCAACACGTCTTTGGAAGTTCCCTGCAGAAATGTAGAGCCATGCTGCCTCTAAAGACGTCCATCACTGTGAAAGCGTTGCCGGTGCAGGATTTGGGGTACGAACTAACCTCTACATCATGTCTCACGAACGTGCCAAGGGATTCATGTCGGACGATCTGGATTATCAAACCATTCGCTAGAACTGTCCAGAATGTTCTTCAAACGAATCGCGAACAGTTGTAGCACGATGAAACGGCGCATTGTCTTCCATAAAAATTCCATCGTTATTTGGGGAATTCGAAATGGTTGCAAATGGTCCCCAAGTAGCCGAACATAACCATTTTCAGACAATGATCTGTTCAGTTGGATCAGAGGATCCAGTTCATTCCGTATAACCACAGACCACACCGTTATGGAGCCACCACCAGCTTGCATAGTGCCTTGTTGCAACGTGGGGCCATGGCTTCGTGGGGTCTGCGCCATCCTCGAGTCCTACCACTAGCTCTTACCAACTGAAATCGAAACTCATCGGACCAGGCTAAGGTTTTCCAGTCGTCTAAGGTCCAACCGATATGGTCACGAGCCCAGGAGAGGCGCTGCAAGCTATGTCGTGCTGTTAGCCAAGGTACTCGCGTCAGTTGTCTGCTGCTATAGCCCATTAACGCCCAACTTCGCAGCACTGCCCTAACGGAAATCTTCGTCCTACGTCCCACACTGATTTCTGTGCTTACTTGAAGCAGTGCTGCTTGTCTGTTACCACTGACAACTCTACGCAGACATCGCTGCTCTCGGTCGTTAAGCTAAGGCCGTCGCCGCACTGTGTTGTCCGTGGTGAGGGGTAATGCCTAAAATTTGATATTATCTTCGACACACTCTTGACACTATGGAACTCGGAATATTGAATTCCCTGACGATTTCCGAAATGGAATATCCCATGCGTCTAGCTCGAAGTACAATTCCGCATTCAAAGTCTGTTAACTTCCGTCTTGCGGCCATAATCAGGTGGGAAACATTTTCACGTGAATGACTAGAGTAAAAATGTGAGCTCCGCCATTTCACTGCCCTTTTATATCTTCTGTACGTAATACTACTGCCATTTGTATATGCGGACATCGCTGTCCTATGACTTTTTGTCACCTTAGCTTTTATGGGAGGAGCCTTCATTGGGTGAGTGGCCGGCTCATCCAGTAATTTTATAAGCAACCAATTTTGTCAGATTTAGTATATTAATCTCTAGTCAATATATTACATTTATGCTGAACACAAATTTTTGCAATATGATTCTGTAAACAGTTTTTAATATTATATGGTGTGTTTAATTGTATGAATGAACGTGAATGAGACTGACACAAAGTAAGTCTGTTTTAAGAAGGATTTTACAGATACAGTTTTAAAACATTTTATCCACGCTATTCTCTTAATATTTGTAAATTTTAATAACCATTTTGTTGAACATGCACATAACAAGTCACTATCATTCATCAGACCCAGTTAAATGGCCATTCTCTTGTCGATCTCTGCCTAGAGATATGTCACTTGATTCATAATTGCTTTCCATATACGGAAATAGAAGATTTGCTGTTGATAGTATTGAATTTTATTTATCTCGGGCACGACGCTTTTCATATGAAAGTTCCCATTTAAAAGAATCTTTTTTATTTCATTATTACGACGTTGCCGGAATTCTTATTGTGTGTGAACGGAAAATTCATTCTAATGAATACGCTTGGAAATATATTGGCATCTACTGCTCACAATCGGTAGATACTGGCATATTTGAACGTAACTTTAGTTACGGAATTTTGAGTATGCCAGCATGTAAGTGATCATACGTGCAGATCAGCATTTATACGGTTCTTTGTTTTCGACATGCCCAACATTTTGAAATCGATGGTCTCCCTGAATAATAGAAGTAAATAAAATAAATAAATATATTTAAAATGATGCCAGCGGAGTCAAAAAACTAACAAGTAACCGTTTAAAAAAATTTTGCACTGACATTTCTGGCGAGCTTGCAGGTCAGAGGGTCAATAAATTGTGTATCGGTTACCGCTGAAGCAGCGATGCAAGTACAACAGTAGGCGTCCCCCACCTACAGGATTGGTTATGTAGCTCCAAATCGACGCGCGTTTCTGATTGTGTGCAAGTCTTGACCTATTTTAACGCAGTCGAATATTTTCTGTTTTTTTTTATGCTTACCCAAACAATCACGAACATGCGGTTAATATATCAGATATTCATGTGAGAATTTTGTTATACAATTGTATTCCGTAAGTATTATATATCAGTCTAAATTTTATCGATTTAGGGAATTTTGAACATCTGAAATGTACCTTCCACGGAAGTTCTGTTGCAAAGTGGCTCAATTTCCTGAAGTGTCGCATGTATTAGTTCAAGCGCCATTAACCGTGTCGCTTTGCGCAAAATGTAGAAAGAGACAACATCTCTAACGGTTTTTAATAATGTATCAAAACTATTTTGAAGAAGCAGGCGATTTGATCACCACGAGAGCCAGAGACTATCACAAGTACATAATTATGATAATTACAAGAAAATTGTAACAACGGGGGTGTGCGGAGACCGACATGGCAGTCATATCTTCACCAAGTATGGATTCTTGAGGGTAGAGGAAGCAGAGAGGGCCGCAGGGAACAGCAGTAGAGTTTAGCAGCAGGTAATATTTAACGCCAGAGCTAGAGGATTCTCCAGTCGTTAACCCGTCACGCTGACAACTTCCGCCGCTCTCTGTGGCCAAGCCGCATACCCGCTGCTGCGCGGCTGGCATTCCTCGCAGGAATGCAGCCTTTGTCAGCGTAAGCTATCCTTACCAAGTGAGCAGATATAACTGGCCAGATTGTCACAGTTCCTGAGTAACGCCATTTGCTGCGATCGAATGAGATACTACTCGCTCTGATTAATTCTGTAATTGCTCTGGAAGTATTGTTATTAACGCTATTATTTCGTACTGACGATTCCAAAGCTCATGGATTAAAAAAAATGATGTGGCAACTTCTTCCGTTCACCATGGAACATACAATATGAAATGAGGAATTTAGGATCCACAAAACTGTTTTATTCTGTAGATCATTAGATGTGTAATTTTCAGTACGTTCATTAAAAAAAACGTGGTAGAATAGTTTGAAGAACATTGATTGCTTTCACGTTTGTAACAGATGCTCAAAATGACGACCAAAACCTCCATTCCAGTTAGGAATAGGACTATCCGTGATGAGTCTAGTTCTGTCTGACATTTGACGTTCTGCCTATGTTACCAAATCTTGTAGATCTTGTAGAAATGTATAATGAACGCAATGTCAGTGTTTAAGGCCCCGATGACGTTGGATTCATGGTAGACGGCGCAGTAGCTCAGTTACACGAACGCAACAGAAGGAAGGGGCCCTGGTATAGCGGCTGAGTTTCTTTATCGAGAGCAAACGAATATCTCAAAAACTAGCAATCGACTTACAATATGGAAAGATACGTGTGCAACACTTATAAAAATGCTGTCTGGTGATACCCATATTGAGCCTCCCACCACAGCCTCAGATGTGAAATCTTAAGTAGGAACATTCCATTCTTATTGTAGAATCAATTTCCACGGAGTGAAATAAGTAACTTTTGTGTTTAATGCTTCTGTCGTTGCGTGAAATATGGTGCTGTAATCGGAAACTAACGCACCTGAGTTCCAAAACGATATTTTCTCGTGAAAATGCAATTGATAAAAGACACATAAACAGACGTGAGTGACAAAAGACTCGGTATTTTGCAGTTTTTACCATGTAGCTCTTTGGAAAAAATTATTCATTCATTATTTGACTTGACATCATTGCATGAACGTCGTCCTTCATTTCTTAAATACGTTCCTCCGTTATCTGGCTACGTTACTTGAATGCAGGTTATTACGGTAGAAAAGAAAAGTGAATCGGTTTACATTTGTGGAGAAAACAGTAGGAATGTCGATAATGGTATAACAAGTTATGCTTAACGTTTATCAAACAGGGTGCGATGGCGCGCTTCTTTTTGTCGGGCTATTCGACAGTTCTCCACTGACGAAACTGTACAACGACGCGTCAGGAATGTTCGAAGAACAGGTGATGGAGAAAATAATGAAACTGCAATATCAGTTGTAGTGAATCATAACCCCCACATTAGCACTCAACAACTAGGTGGTGACTCGGGAATTTGTGAGACTGTCTTTTACCAAAATTTGAAACGTAGAAAATATTATCCATTACATATTCGCCTCCATAGGGAAATTCACGGCAATGATTTCCCGAACACAGTAACATTTTGCCTGTGGACGCTTTAGCAAATACATAGGACTCCAATTTCTTTGCACGAGTATTGTTCTGTGACGAGTCGACTTTCACGAACGACGGTACGGTTAATCGACACAAAATGCTGTATTGGAATGTGGGAAACCAACATTTGCTACGACAAGCTGAATATCAACGCCCATGGTATGTGAATGTCTGTTGCGGAGTTATTCGTGGCAAACTCATTGGTCAATTCCTTATCGATGGTACCGTAAATGGTGCGAAATATCGATCATTCTTGGAGAATGATCTTCTAGTACTATTTTCAGACCCTCCTTTGAACTTGTGACAGTGTGGTTTCAACGTGATGGTTATACAGCACATTATTCTGCAACTGCACAGGAAGTACTAGATAGCGTGTACAAACGTCGGTGGATAGGAAGAGGCGGTCCAGTGTCTGGGCCTGCAAGATCGCCTGATCTTAGGTTGCCCAATTTTTGTTTGTGATGTTACTTGAAGAATGAAGTTTGTTACGCAGTTTCAACAGCGTGCAATAACCTTGATTCAGCGTATCACAAATACATTCCTGGAGATGCATCGAATCATTCCATGTGTCGATAAATAACTGGCGACATTTTTGAGCATTTACTATGAAATAATATTTATAAACAAGTACCAAGTACGTGAGAGGACACGTCTCAAATGAGAATCCCGTTTGTGAGAGGTGAGAGGACATACCTCAAACAAGCTGTTTTCACATTTACTGAAAACGTCCGGTTTCCTTTTTTTGATCCTTTAGTATCTGCACAGGCGTGAGAACGCCGCACTCTATACTGCCGGCGCGGTTAATTCACCAACTGACGATGGCTATCTAACAACCGAGGAACAGAACTCCGTAACAGGAAACGAACTCACCGTACGAGCGTCTCTGCGGGAAGCAGAGAGACCGAACCCACGTAGAGACGTGCACGGCAATTAACTCAGCAACCGACTGGCGCGGGTGGCTTACGACTGAGTACCTAACAACAATACTCGGCACGAAGAACAAGGTAGGGTCTGCGGTGGATGAGCTCAGTGTGATCACGGGCCCGCTCCACATACTGCCACCCGAAAGTAAACACTTCCGTTGGCAGATCTTCCAATACTAAGAGCCACGTGCGTCTTTCAGGACAGGTTTCCGTACTACTCTGCCTATGACAGATGAGGTGCCTCCAACGGGATGTCGGTTGGTGAGATACTCAATCTCTTCTACCTAAAAAGGCGACGTCTGGCTGTAAATGGCCACGCTTGGACTGCGACCTCCGGTGCAGAACCGGAGAGGGCGCTAGAGAACCCGGCAGCGGACCGACCACTCAAGGAGGCAAGGAGGCACCGCCAAAAGGGTCGAAGGGCACAAAGGCTGAAGAAGCGGTGGGTCTACCGGCGGCAGTGTGGACGAGTCCAACTCCATCGGTGGTCCATGGCATGCGTCTCAGGGCTGTGTCCCATGCAAACGTTCCGTCGGACTGCACACGTTGACCAACGTCGCCCAGTATGTAACCAGAAAAATCGACAACACATCATTGAAGTGAGAGGCAGAAAGGGACTTCTTCATTTGGGTCTTGAAAGTACGCATAAAGCGCTCCACCTTCGAGTCAGAAACCGAGTGAAATGGGGCGGTGGTTTTCAAACTCCTACGACACAAACTGCTTACTGTCGTCGGACATGACGGTCGTAGAGGACCCGTCAGTGACGAAAATAACCGATAATGTGTGAACAGTGGTGAACACGGATGGGAGCTTCGCTACATACTGGATATTGGACAATGCAGCGACCACCATCAACCACATGCCGCCAGAAAATGGACCAGTGAAATCGATGTGCACCCTGTCGAAAGGGTGTTCAAGGACCGACCAAGGAGAGAACTGGCGCGTCCCGGATCTGTGTATATGCGCTGTAAGCGCGCACCAGATGCTCGCTGTCACGATTGTTCGCCGGCCAGTAGAAGTGATGCCGCTTCAACGCTTTCATATGAATAATATCCAAGTGTGAGACATGCAGCAACTGGACTATGCGGGACGTAGTGCCGGGGAACGACCACTCGACAGCGTTTCTCCTCCGTGGCAAGCATGAAGTACACCCTAGACAATGATGAGCTGATCACGTACGAGGAAAAACGTACACCACGCCTGATCCGCACCCGAAGAGACATGTTCCTCCTAGCTGAGCTGGACAGCGGAATTGATTTTTCGGAAAAGCGGGTTAGCGGCCATGGCGGTCGCGACTTTGCGAGCCGTCAATGGAGTTTGCTGCAAGGCATGATCCAACGCGAGCACGAGAGTGTCCTGCAGATCGAATTCCAAGTCGTGCTCCCCCGGTAGCGCATCATCTTTGTCACACTGGGCGTTGGAGCAGTAACGAATATCATAACAGCAGTTATTAAGATAGACAGCCCACTACTGCAATTGGTGGGCGGTTCTATCCGGCAGCTTGGAATGAGCGCCAAATAAGGGAACCAACGGCCTAAGAGGAACATTAACAATTGTCATCTTCAAAAACCCACTTTAGATGCAAGTAGTTAAAAATCTTCTTTCCCATAAGAATTTCAGAGCCACATGTAATTAAATTTGTACCTAACGATGAGGCAACAGTCGAAAACCTGTTTGTAAAATACACTGACAGAACAAGATTGCAGCATCAAGAAGGGGTTTTGTGAAATAAACGAAAGTTGGTAGTAGTGTTTCTACATCTGAAAGACGAGATGTCTATTCAGATTTCGCTCCATTCGCATAAGAGTGGTGCTTGTAGGGCCACTTTGAGGACGTATATCAGGTTTTCTTTAAACACTGCTGTAACGGGCGAGACAATTAGTTACCTTTGAGACCGGACGTGATGAGTTGATGTCAGCGAAGAACGCGTTAAAGGTGACAAAAACGTCATTATCAACACCTCACTGAGTAAGAACGATGTCGTGGAACGGAGCTACAAGAAGTTGGATGTTCCTTCAGCGATACTGCTAAAAGGCTTGGCAGGAGTGCGGCCACTGTACATAATTCCTGGCAGCGGTGGCCACGGACTCCGGATGGACAGGTGGTACTACCAAGACGGAACATCATCGTGTTCGGCATATGCCTCTGGCTCATTGTACTGTATCTGCGGCTGCAATCTGAGAAGCAGTTGGCGTCACTGATGATGATGATGTTTGGTTAGTGGGGCGCTCAACTGCGTGGTTATCAGCGCCCGTACAATTTCCCAACCTTTGCTCAGTCCAATTTCGCCACTTTCCTGGATGATGATGAAATGATGAGGACAACACAAACACCCAGTCATCTCGAGGCAGGTGAAAATCCCTGACCCCGCCGGGAAGCGAACCCGGGACCCCGTGCTCGGGAAGCGAGAACGCTACCGCGAGACCACGAGCGGCGGACGTTGGCGTCACTGTGACACAATGAACTCTTAAAAACATGTTACTTCAACTACAGCTCCGAGCCAGACGCCCTCTACCGTGCATTCCACTGTCCCCAAACAACCAGCATTTGCGACTTCAGTGGTATCAAAATCGTTCAAATGGCTCTAAGCACTACGGAACTTAACATCTGAGGTCATCCGTCCCCTAGACTTAGAACTATTTGAACCTAACTAACCTAAGGACATCACACACATCCATGCCCGAGGCAGGACTCGAACCTGCGACCGTAGCAGCAGCGCGGTGTAGGACTGAAGCACCTAGAACCGCTCGGCCACAGCGGCCGGCCTCAGTGGTATCAAGCGAGAGCTCATTGGAGGGCAGGGTGGAGGTCTGTTGTGTTTTGTGATGAAAGCTGGTTCTGCCTCGGTGCCAGTGATGACCGTGAGTTGATTAGAAGGAGAACAGTTCTGGGCCTGCAACTAATATGTCTGCAACCTAGACACACTGAACCTACACCTAGTGTTATGGGCTGGGGTGCGATTTCGTATGACCGCAGGAGCACTCTCGTTGTTATTACACGTACCCTGGCCGGCCGGTGAGGCCATGCGGTTCTAGGCGCTTCAGCCTGGAACCGCGCGACCGCTAAGGTCGCAGTTTCTAATCCTGCCTCGGGCATGGATGTGTGTGATGTCCTTAGGTTAGTTAGGTTTAAGTAGTTCTAAGTTCTAGGGGACTGATGACCTCAGATGTTAAGTCAGTGCTCATGGTCATTTGAACCATTTCCACGTACCCTGACTACACACTTGTACCTCAGTCTGGTGATCCGACATGTTGTGCTGCAATTCATGAGCAGCATTCCAGGGATTTCTTCCAACAGGATAACCCCCGGCCACATACTGCTTTTGTAACCCCAGGGTTTCGGCATGTTGCCTTGGCCTGCTCGATCACCAGATCTGTCTCCAGTCGAGCACGTATGAGACATCATCGGCCGACAACTCCAGCGTCATTCACCAACAGCATTAACCTTTCCTGTGTTGACCGACCAAGTGAAACAGGCACGAAACTTCATCCCACAAACTGACATCCGGTGCCTGTACAACACAAAGCATGCAAGTTTGCATGCTTGCATTCAACATTCTTGCGGTTACACCGTTTATTAATACACCCGCATTTCACATCTCGCGTTTCCCCCCCATGAACCATGGATCTTACCGTTGGTGGGGAGGCTTGCGTGCCTCAGCGATACAGATAGCCGAACCGTAGGTGCAACCACAACGGAGGGGTACCTGTTGAGAAGCCTGACAAACGTGTGGTTCCTGAAGAGGGGCAGCAGCCTTTTCAGTAGTTGCAGGGGCAACAGTCTGGATGATTGACTGATCTGGCCTTGTAACACTAACCAAAACGGCCTTGCTGTGCTGGTACTGCGAACGGTTGAAAGCGAGGGGAAACTACAGCCGTATTTTTTCCCGAGGGCATGCAGCTTTACGGTATGGTTAAATGATGATGGCGTCCTCTTGGGTAAAAGATTACGGAGGTAAAATAGTCCCACATTCGGATCTCCGGGCGGGGACTACTCAAGAGGATGTCGTTATCAGCAGAAAGAAAACTGACGTTCTACGGATCGGAGAGTGGAATGTCAGATCCCTTAATCGGGCAGGTAGGTTAGAAAATTTAAAAAGGGAAATGGATAGGTTAAAGTTAGACATAGTAGGAGTTAGTGAAGTTCGGTGGCAGGAGGAACAAGACTTATGGTCAGATGAATACAGGGTTATAAATACAAAATCAAATAGGGGTAATGCAGGACTAGGTTTAATAATGAATAGGAAAATAGGAATGCGGTTAAGCTACTACAAACAGCATAGTGAACGCATTATTGTGGCCAAGATAGATACGAAGCCCACGCCTACCACAGTAGTACAGGTTTATATGCCAACTAGCTCTGCAGATGACGAAGAAATTGAAGAAATGTATGATGAAATAAAAGAAATTATTCAGGTAGTGAAGGGAGACGAAAATTTAGTAGTCATGGGTGACTGGAATTCGTCAGTAGGAAAAGGGGGAGAAGGAAACGTAGTAGGTGAATATGGATTAGGGGTAAGAAACGAAAGAGGAAGCCGCCTGGTAGATTTTGCACAGAGCACAACTTAATCATAGCTAACACTTGGTTCAAGAATCATAAAAGAAGGTTGTATACATGGAAGAAGCCTGGAGATACTGACAGGTTTCAGATAGATTATATAATGGTAAGACAGAGATTTAGGAACCAGGTTTTAAATTGCAAGACATTTCCAGGGGCAGATGTGGACTCTGACCACAATCTATTGGTTATGAACTGTAGATTGAAACTGAAGAAACTCCAAAAAGGTGGGAATTTAAGGAGATGGGACCTGGATAAACTGAAAGAACCAGAGGTTTTAGAGAGTTTCAGGGAGAGCAGAAGGGAACAATTGACAGGAATAGGGGAAAGAAATACAGTAGAAGAAGAATGGGTAGCTTTGAGGGATGAAGTAGTGAAGGCAGCAGAGGATCAAGTAGGTAAAAAGACGAGGGCTAATAGAAATCCTTGGGTAACAGAAGAAATATTGAATTTAATTGATGACAGGAGAAAATATAAAACTGCAGTAAATGAAGCAGCCAAAAAGGAATACAAACGTCTCAAAAATGAGATCGACAGGAAGTGCAAAATGGCTAAACAGGGATTGCTAGAGGACAAATGTAAGGATGTAGAGGCTTATCTCACTAGGGGTAAGATAGATACTGCCTACAGGAAAATTAAAGAGACCTTTGGAGAAAAGAGAACCACTTGTATGAATATCAAGAGCTCAGATGGAAACCCAGTTCTAAGTAAAGAAGGGAAAGCAGAAAGGCGGAAGGAGTATATAGAGGGTCTATACAAGGGCGATGTGCTTGAAGATAATATTTTGGAAATGGAAGAGGATGTAGATAAGGATGAAATGGGAGATATGATACTGCGTGAAGAGTTTGACAGAGCACTGAAAGACCTGAGTCGAAACAAAGCCCCGGGTGCAGACAACATTCCATTAGAACTACTGACAGCCTTGGGAGAGCCAGTCCTGACAAAACTCTACCATCTGGTGAGCAACATGTATGAGACAGGCGAAATACCCTCAGACTTCAAGAAGAATATAATAATTCCAATTCCAAAGAAAGCATGTGTTGACAGATGTGAAAATTACCGACTATCAGTTTAATAAGTCACGGCTGCAAAATACTAACCCGAATTCTTTACAGACGAATGGAAAAACTAGAAGAAGCCGACCTCGGGGAAGATCAGTTTGGATTCCGTAGAAATATCGGAACACGTGAGGCAATACTGACCTTACGACTTATCTTAAAAGAAAGATTAAGGAAAGGCAAACCTACGTTTCTAGCATTTGTAGACTTAGAGAAAGCTTTTGACAATGTTGATTGGAATACTCTCTTTGAAAATTCTTAAGGTGGCAAGGGTAAAATACAGGGAGCGAAAAGCTATTTACAATTTGTACGGAAACCAGATGGCAGTTATAAGAGTCGAGGGACATCAAAGGGAAGCAGTGGTTGGGAAGGAAGTGAGACAGGGTTGTAGCCTCTCCCCGATGTTATTCAATCTGTATGTTGAGCAAGCAGTGAAGGAAACAAAAGACAAATTCGGAGTAGGTATTAAAATCCATGGAGAAGAAATAAAAACTTTGAGGTTTGCCGATGACATTGTAATTCTGTCAGAGACAGCAAAGGACTTGGAAGAGCAGTTGAACGGAATGGACTGTGTCTTGAAAGGAGGATATAAGATGAACATCAACAAAAGCAAAACGAGGATAATGGAATGTAGTCGAATTAAGTCGGCTGATGCTGAGGGAATTAGATTAGGAAATGAGACACTTAAAGCACTAAAGGAATTTTGCTATTTGGGGAGCAAAATAACTGATGATGGTCGAAGTAGAGAGGATATCAAATGTAGACTGGCAATGGCAAGGAAAGCATTTCAGAGGAAGAGAAATTTGTTAACATCGAATATAGATTTATGTGTCAGGAAGTCGTTTCTGAAAGTATTTGTATGGAGTGTAGCTATGTATGGAAGTCAAACGTGGACGATAAATAGTTTGGACAAGAAGAGAATATAAGCTTTTAAATGTGGTGCTACAGAAGAATGCTGAAGATTAGATGGGCAGTTCACATAACTAGTGAGGAAGTATTGAATAGGATTGGGGAGAAGAGAAGTTTGTGGCACAACTTGACCAGAAGAAGGGATCGGTTGGTATGACATATTCTGAGGCATCAAGGGATCACCAGTTTAGTATTGGAGGGCAGCGTGGAGGGTAAAAATCGTAGAGGGAGACGAAGAGATGAATACACTAAACAGATTCAGAAGGATGTAGGTTGCAGTAGGTACTGGGAGATGAAGGAACTTGCACAGGATAGAGTAGCATGGAGAGCTACATCAAACCAGTCTCAGGACTGAAGACCTCAACAACAACAACATCTCGCGTTTACATTAACCTGTGGTTTTACAATGTTAATCACTTAAATATGTAACTTATATAAATATGTTCCTGAAATTTCATTCTTCTATATTAATTATTTTTTGGTGTTGCAATTATTCCCGTCAGTATAATGAATATTGTAGTGTTTAACACGAGTTTTTTTATGTTTTTTTCATTCATAAGATCTTTATTTACTAGTTAGCCATGCATAATATACAGCGGAGTTCGTATGTTATACACCGATGAGCCAAAATATTGTGACGACATGTTTAATAGCGTGTTGTTCCACTTTTCAAAAACAGTAAAGAGAAATCCTGCTTGCTATGGATTTTGCAAGTCCTTGACGGGATTCCAGAAATATGTGGGACCAGATGTCTACGTACAGGTCAAGCATCTCCCACATATTACTGTATGGTGGTTTACAGGCACGCAGCTGGCGCCCCGTATGTGTACCAATGTGCACAGTTCAGGCACATTTGCTGGCAAAGACATCAGTGTTCACTACAATACCCTTTAAACCACTGTAGCAAGATTCTGATCTTGCAACAAGGACAGTTATCCTGCTGGAAGATGTCATCGCTATAGGAGGAGACTTCAAGCATACAGTGATGCAGGAGGTCCGCAATAATGTTCACGTAGTTCACTGCTCTCATGATGCCTTCGATTACCACCGCAAATCCCACCAAAGCCTAACTCAATGTACCCAATAGCATAATTCTGCCCTCACCATCCTGCATCTCTGGCGCAGTGCATGTTTCGTGCAGCAATTCACCTGGATGACGGCGTGTAAAGACCCAGCCGTCGAACTGCTGTAGCAAGGGATGCGATTCATTCTACAAGCGACACGTTTCTGTTGATCCACGTTTAAAAAAAATGGGTCTGAGCACTATGGGACTTAGCATCTGAGGTCATCAGTCCCCTGGAACTTAGAAGTAATTAAACCTAACTAACCTAAGGATGTCACACACATCCATGCTCGAGGCAGGATTCGAACCTGGGACCGTAGCGGTCGCGCGGTTCCAAAATGAAGCGCCTAGAACCGCTCGGCCACACCGGCCGGCCACGTTGAAAACTCAATGATGCTGTGCCCACTGCAATCATAACTGACGATGTCGTTGGGTCAACACAGGGATACGCAGGAGTCGTGTGATGCGGAGCTTCATGTTCAACAACGGCCTTTGAACGGTGTGCTCCGAAACACTTGTGCCTGCACCAGACCTGTCAGAAGTCGCTGCCTATCCTAGATTACACAGTGGAGGATCCTCCGACTTCTATGTTTTGTGATGAGACGTGATCGTCCTGTACCATACGGCTTGCTCATTATCTCACCATCCTTCAACCACTTTCCATAGGTGCTTACGCCAGTAGTACGCCAACGGGTGACCAGCTTCGCCATTTCAGAGATTCTAGTTTCCAGCCGCAGCGTCACAACAATGTGCTATTTGTTAAAATAACTTACATCAATGGATTTCCGCATTTGCGGCCTGTATCTTCGCTATAATGACTGCCCATTCGTCTCTCTTCCGCTGACATTCTTTTCTTACCTTGTCACGTGCCCTCAACACCACCAGGAGGCATTCAACTTCGCCGTGGGCAGGGGTCATAATATTTTGTCTCATTAGTGTAAGATGGATGCTTTCATAAACTGACAATGTGTGCCAATTGTTATCATAGGACCTGTCTTTATCATTTTGCGTGAACAAGGAATTTGTTGAGTTCTAGCCCTATCATGATATCTACATCTACATCACTAATCCGGAAATCACATGACAGTGTGTGGCGAAGGGTACTTCCGGTAGCACTAACTGATGCCCCTTTCCCTGGCCGGCCGCGGTGGCCGAGCAGTTCTAGGCGCTTCAGTCCGGAACAGCGCGACTACTACGGTCGCAGCTTCGAATCCTGCCTCGGGCATGGATGTGTGTGATGTCTTTGGGTTATTTCGGTTTAAGTAGCTCTAAGTTCTAGGGGACTGATGACCTCAGAATTTAAGTCTCATAGTGCTCAGAGCCATATGAACCCCTTCCCTGTTCCATTCGAGAAAGGAGCGGGGGAAGAATGATTACCGATAAAACTTCATTATTAACTCTAATTTCTCGAATTTTCTCGTTGGAATCAAATCCTGAGACGTATGTGGGAGGAAGTAATATGTTGTCCGACTCTTCTCAGAAATTACTCTGTTGAAATTTCAGTATTAAACCGCTCTCCAATGCACAACACGACTCTTCTGCGTCTGCCACTGGAGTTTCTTGAGTCTATCTGTAACGTTCTCAATTCTGTGACGAAATGCGCAGCTCTTCATTGTATCTTCTCTATCTTTTTTATCAGTCCTACGGGGCGAGAGTCCCTGATTGGTCAGCAGTACTCAAGAATAGGAAGAACAAGTGCTTTGGATGCCGCTTCTTCAGTGGATGAATTATATTTTCTTAAAGTTCTTGCTGCTACGTATCCAGTATGGAATCTACTTTTCCTGCTATTTGTTTCAAGTGGTTCTTCCAAATAAGGTCGCTGCCAATAGATACTCCTGGATATTTTCCGGTGATTCCTGTTTCCTGCAGTTTGTCATAAACAGTGTAGTGTGGAGTAGTGGATTTCTTTTGCTAAGTATACGCAATAGGTTACGGCTATTTACTTTACTGCCAGTTCCTGCACCATTCGTCGTGTCTTCTGTAGTTCCTTCTGAAAATCGTTACTGTCTTCTGGCGTTGCTGCCTCCTTACGGACAAACGCATAATCTACGAACAGCCTTAAATAGCTTTCGACGCATTCTACTAGATCGTTTATATAGGTTGTAAACAATAAGGGTCCTAGCACACCTCCTAGGGGTACCCACACCCCTCAGAAATTACATTTACATCTGTCGAATGTGTTCCGTCAAGAGCGACGAGTTGTGTTCTGTCGGAAAGTAAGTCTTGAATTCCGTCACGAATCTGGTCCGATACTCGTCAAGTTCATAGTTTTTTCACTAAACCGCAGTGAGAGCAGCGTCAAATACCATCCTGAAGTCGAGGAACACGGCATTAACCTGAGACACAATGTCTATGATGCTTGTGGATCTCATGGATGGAGAAACTCTGAGTTTCGCAAGACTTCTGTTTGCGGAATCCATGTCGATATTTATACAGGAGGTTTTCGTGCTCCGGAAACGTAATAATACACTCGAAGAAAAAAAAAATACACAACGCACCACGAAGGAATTATCCAACTGGGACGAAAATTGATGGATGGAGGTACGTGTCCTGACAAACTAATTACATTTTCAGAAAAATTCGATGATTTTTAAGTGAAAGAACTTCACAAATTAAGCAAGTCAATAACACGTTGGTCAACCTACGACCACTATGCAAGCAGTCTTTCGGCTTGGCATTCACTGATAGAGTTGTCCTCTTGCAGGAACCATGCCTAAATCTGTCCAGTTGGCGAGTTAGATCGTCAAAATTCCGAGCTGGTTGGGAGGAGGCGGGGGGATGGGGGTCGCTGCCCATATAACTCCAAACGCTCTCATTTGGGGAAGGATCCGACGACCTTGCATACCATGGTAGGGTCTAGTACGTGTCTAAACAAGTTGTAGAAACTCTGCCCGTGTCGGGACAGCCATTTTCGTGGTGAAATGTAAGCCCAGAATGGCTTGCCATGAGGGACAACAAGTTGAGGAACTAAATATCGTTGACATACCGCTGTGCTGTAAGGGCGACGTGGATGACAACCAAAGAGGTCGAGCTATGAAAAGATATGGCACCCAAGACCATCATTCCAAGTTGTCGGGCCCTGTGGCAGGAAAAAATCAGGTCTCCAGACACGTCTTCGGCTTGAAATTTCATTGACTGGAGCAGAACTGTCTTCAGTGATGATCCGCGCTTCGTATACAGTCACGATGACCAGCGAAGGCGTGTCTGTAGATGCCTACCTGACTGTCGCCCGCCATATGGCCCCGACAACCAGGAGTGATGGTCTGGGGTGCCATTTCTTTTCATAGGTCCAGTGGTGATAAATATGAAACCAACTGCATGCATCTGTGTTTCTTCCCCCAGTCGAAAACTGTACTGAGGTAGTTCATCTCCAAATTTTGCGATTCCTGAGATATTTTCGCAATAGGAAAAGTGGAAAGGAATGTTTGTTATATATTTATACGTCGTCATCATAATCATACACACTCAGACTGAACAATACTTAACCCCAATTCTTATGTAGGTACGGTAGAACAAGTGAAAATTAAGATACTTTTATGGCCGACTGGTCATTGTGAGGCAGCCTGCACAAGTAACTTAACCTTCAAAGAATAAGTTTTTTACCAAAACTCAACAAGCAAGAAACCTGTTATAGAGTACACAAAATGAATACTGATTAAATGATAGATGAAACTGGTAATAAAAATCTGTTTCACTTTAAAATTAAACTATCGCTCCCTCCCTCCCTCCCTCTGTACGATAAAAATGCCGCATTTCTTAAAGTACCTACTTACGATTAAAAAGGAAAAAACTAATGAATAGACACAGTTTGTTACTGCATAACACCCATATTTCAAGACATATTTTTGTACAGTGCTGATAGCCGCGTCATTTACGGGAGATTATAACTTGTGCAGGTCATGCCTCTTTCCCAGCATAAATGTGGAAGCTGGGTGAGTATCTGTTCACAGCTAAGCAGCCAGATCCAACTGCTCACAAACAACAGGGACCTACCGAAATAAGGAGGCAGAGTCTCACTACTCTGGATGAACTTCATACAACTGGATTGCAGAAGACGGTGAGATCTTAAATGTTCAAAGAACGTACGGTTACAGACGGCGACGTCCGACTATCTCAGAAGCACATGTTCGCCAAATCAGCACCCAGCCAAGACAGCCTCACTCAGTTCCTTGAGGCGCTCGTTGATCCAGGCGGCACGTGCAGCTTATTGAATACCACGGACGCGGCGAGCTTTGCCCTCCTTTTCCCTTCTGCCCTGCCCCTCCCCTCACACTCCCTCCGTCTCCTCACGTCTAAGTAATCAGGCACAGCTCTGCAGGTCTCTAGGATTATTACGTGGGAACCAGTACTGAACAGCTACAAGCGGCTCACGTACCATAGTTGTAAGTTTTATTTCTCTTTCTTATTTTCCTCAAAGATCGTTATTCCCATTGTGGAATTTATACAGAAAATTTACTTACCTATCAGTTAAACCACAATTCGCAGAAAGAAAGAAGTACTGACCAGTGTAAAGCCAAGTAATCTCCATACTTAAGTTAATCGTAGATGATTATGACTTTACTGCTGCATCCACTTTGAGTGCACCATCTGAAGTAATAAGATAAAGGAAAATAACTATTAAATGCGCTTAGATGTTATTTCACTTTCTTCTTTAGCATCCTATGGAATTTTTGTAGATTCCTTGGTTGTTTTAAGGTAAAATTATTTTTTTAGTAAAACTTTCCTTACTGATTGAAGCTGTGTGCTGAACCGATAAGAATTAGGGAAACTCATAGAAGTATTATTAATAGCATGTGGATAGATGTTATTTCACTTTCTTCTTTAGCATCCTATGGAATTTTTGTAGATTCCTTGGTTGTTTTAAGGTAAAATTATTTTTTTAGTAAAACTTTCCTTACTGATTGAAGCTGTGTGCTGAACCGATAAGAATTAGGGAAACTCATAGAAGTATTATTAATAGCATGTGTATCTATAAAAAAGACTTCGTGTAAAGCTCATAAAAAAGTTTCACAGTCATATGCCAGTGAAGGATTTTCTAGATAATCCTAGGAAGCTATGATCTTCGTAGTGGTGACGAACGGTTAGATACCTTGTAGTTTCGAGTTGACCAGTCTGGAATGGATTCCGAGTAAAAGTTACAGAATGCTAGAATGTTATATTTTGATGTTTAAATGTATTCATGTATAAGAATTCTACTAAAACTCTACTGGCTTATCACTACACAATCTCTCAAGCAGATGAACTGAAGTAAGCACACCTGGTTTTATAAGACCATTGAAACTATTCAATGTGAAGTAAATACTATGCTGCGAAACAATCCCCAACAGATTTAAATTGGAAGACGTTGCATAATACGTCATTTTCCTAGCTCATAATTATAGACAATATCTCATACAGGGAACACCCTCACGTCACTGGAGAATAGCACACATCACCGCCGTTTATGAGGGGAAGACAACTGACACCCAAAACTGCAGACCAATAGTCATGTATTTGGTCGGTGGCAAAATCCTAAAAAATATTGTAGGGTAGAATGTAATTACATTTCTTAAAATGGCAAGGTTTATGAGAAAAGTCATATTTGAAACACAGCTAGTTTTTAGTAAATACGGACGAAGACGTATATTTTGTTATTCTGTTCTTGCTAGGCGATTGTAGCTACACCACACTTTTGACTGATAACGAAGGAACGATAAATAATCCCAGGAATATTCGACGGGGTCAACGTATGATTCCTAGTTAGTTACGAGCATTGTGTAACAACAAAAGTAGTGCTAGTGTTTTCGAAAAGTATCATATGACAGATAATGTTATCGATATATAGGGTGAGTCACCTAAAACTTGCACTGCAGATATTGCAGAAAGTGAAGTACTATTGATGCACGATATTCGCAGAATGGGTTCGTAGTCAGTGGCTCGTACTGTTAGCTAATAAAGAGATTGTAATAACACTTAGAAAGTGTATTTTGAGTACAAACGTAAACTTTGAACGGAACAATACCTAATGACATTAACACACTAAAAGTAGGGTAAATTTGAGTGTCAGTGTTGTTTGTTGCAGGATTCTAGTGCGAGTCGTTTACGAGATATCGTATTTTGAAAATTTTCCATACCGACACTTGTTTGTCGCATTCAGTTGCTAGGTACGACGTTGTTATGTTTATTTACAGTGTGCTTGTGTATTGATTGGTTGGTTCATATGGTGCAGGGGACAAGGATGGCCGGACTCTGTTTTGAAGCGTCGTCTTCCCGAATTCAAGTCCAGTGGACTAACCACTGCGCCACCTCTGTCGGTGCTTGTGCACTTCTGGAGTGCACTGTGACTTGCCAGCCAGTTAGTTTGGGACAGTCCAAGCAGTACGTCGTGAACGAGGGACGGGATTTGTCAGTCCAGAGAAATCCGACATGCTCATGGTGTATGGAGAGTATAGGAAGGAAACAGAGTTCGATCTTGTACGGTGTATGCGGCAACATATCCCAAAAGATGTCAATCATTTCGGTAAGTATTTATCAACTTCTTCGACCAGTTACGTGAAAGTGGTAGTGTAATACCTAGACAACGTAACACAAGGAAACAAAACAAGTGACGACAGAACACAGGAAAATTAATGTTCTTGCTAGTGTTGCAGTTGATCCGCACATTCAAAAAATGGTTCAAATGGCTCTGAGCACTATGGGACTTAACATCTGAGGTCATCAGTCCCCTAGAACTTAGAACTACTTAAACCTAACTAACCTAAGGACATCACACACATCCATGCCCGAGGCAGGATTCGAACCTGCGACCGTAGCAGTCGCGCGGTTCCGGACTGCAGCGCCTAAACCGCGTGGCCACCGCGGTCGGCAATCCGCACATTAGCTCCCCGAAATCGCACCAGTAAGTGGCATGAGCCAGGCAAGTGCCCCACGCATACTCCATCAAAATAGCTTATATCCCTATCACATCTCTCTCCATCAACGGCTACATGGTCGCAGCTATGAGACTCGTCTTAACTTCTGTACATGGGCATTAGGACAGGGTACTCCAGATGTATTATGTATCTCGTTTAGTGATGAAGCCACATTTATCAATCGTGGCTGGAAAAACCGCCTTAACATGCACTATTGGTATTTTGACAAAAATCAAATGTCTCCGAGCACTGCTGTGGTCATCAGTCCGCTAGAACTTAGAACTACTTAAACTTAACTAACCTAAGGACATCACACACATCCATGCCCGAGGCAGGATTCGAACCTGCGACCGTAGTGGTCGCGCGGTTCCAGACTGTAGCGCCTAGAACCGCTCTGCCACTCCGGCCGGGAGGTATTTTGACAATCCCCATTAGCTTTGCAAGGTGTAACGTCAGCGTCCATGGAGTTTAAACGTGTGGTGTGGACTAAGGTACCATCAGTTTACAGCCCCGTTTTCGTAGACGGAACACTAAGGCGCCCAAATATCGCAGACTCCTAAAAGACCATCTTTCACGGATGCTAGAAGACGTTCCTCTGCAGACTAAGAGGAACCTGTGTTACTAACATGATGGTGTCCAGCCTATAATGCATGAAGTTCTACAGCATGTCTTCACGAAGTTGTTTCCTAATCGTTGAACCGGATTCAGGGGACCTGTACCTTGGCCGGCCCAGTCTCCGAATTTGATGTCTGTAGGTTTTTTTCTGTGGGGACAGCTGAAAGACGCTGTCTAGAAAGATATACCAACTAAACCCGATGATATGCAACGATGTATTACTGCAGCGTGCTCTGACATCTCCGCTGAAATGCAAGAACTAGTGCAGTAATCGTTCCATACGAAACTGGAAGCGTGTATTGCCACTACTGGTAGTCAGTTTGAACACATCCTGTGTTAGTCAATTGTATCGTTAGTTGTCAGAATCCCCTTAGTTACTGTAAGGAATTGTGTTGTTTATTTTATGCTACCACTGGTATCATGCAAGAGTCGGTGCGAGAAATTTTCAAAATACGGTTTTTCGTAAACGACTTGTACTAGAATCCTGCAACAAACACCACTGACCTTCTAATTTACGCTACTTTCAGTCTGTTAATGTCAATAGGCGTTGTTCCATTTAAAAACTGCATGTTTGCACAAAAATACACTTTCAAAGTTATATTACAGTCGGTTTATAGGCTAACAATACGAACCCCTGAGTACCAATCCATTCTGTGAAAACCTTTCATCAATAGCACTTTTCATTTCTCGAATATTTGGGGAGCAAGTTTTAGATGATACATCATGACTACAAACGATCATGGAGTGACAGTTGCAATCTCACATTGTTTACTGATTATGCCGTGCAGAAAAGTAATGACCTTGGATAGCCGTTCCTGTAAGCAGCTGCGGAATGATGAGTATTTCCGTCAAATTTCCAGGATGATTGTTGAAATATTGAACATAATGTGTATAACAGAGAGAAAAATAGACAGCGCCAGATTTTAGTATTAGTGTAAACCTTGGGATCCGTCACATCACTTAAACACTTAGGTATAGCATTACGAAGCGGTGTGAAAAGAATCGCATACGTAACATGAACACTAGGAAAGAAGAATGACACACTTAGGTTTTCGAGGAAAATCAAGGAAAGCGGAGTGCGTCTCTAAAGCAAACAGCATGAAGGTTTGCCATGCAACCCGTGCCATAGTAATGCTGTAGCAGTTGGATCCTTATCAAGACATTACGACGTAACACGCCGAGAAAATTCAGAGGCGCTGCTAAGTCTGTAACAGTTAGAGATAGCCTGTACACAGGTATAACAGAGATACTCAGCAAATATGAATCTGTGCTTTCGCAGGAAGAAAAAGCTGTTCCTTGAAATCTCACTGGGTAAGTTCAGAGTATCACCTTTCGAAGCAGGCTACGGAACAGATCCGCTTCCCCGATGGTGTATTTGACAAAGATCGAAGGAATTAGTTAAAAGAGATTAGGTTGCCTACAGAAGAACTGTAATTTTTCGTTGCCCCATACACAATGTAATATGATAAGGATTGGTCATTACTGATACGAAGTACACTCTGCCATGGCCAATTAAGGGCTCTTGGAGTATCTATGCTAATATAAATAGAAATTATTCTCTTCATACGAGGTTTCCTTGGTTGGCTACTGCAGAATAAGTATGAGTAAATTATAATCTCCTCATAACTGACGCGGCTATCAGCACATTCAAAAATTTCCATCTTTTCAGTGGCTGCCATCGAAGGCCACAATAACAATTCTATATATTGTATACAACGAAAACGTAAGGGCAAATTATTGATATTATTTATGTACAATGAAGTAGGTCCTAAGAATGATAAAGGAATCAACGAAGAATTGTTGTAACATTGCGGTTTCAAGGCTGCTTTAATATTAGCAAAATGAAATTAATTGCAAGGAATGAAGTGGAAGAAAGTTAACTCTATCAACTGTGTAATTCTGCAACCAACAGCAGCATTGTTGCTTAAAGCGTTCATACCCACGCTGAAGGGTGGCAAATGCCTTCTAGACTTCCCAGATTCCTTATGCTATTTCCTAATCACTGGTAGTTCAGCATCTGTAAGGATAACTGATTTTTATCAAAACATTGACTGTTAAGTGAATGTAGACTAAGCACCTAGAGCTGATGGGTGGCCACCCCTCGGGTATAATACTGCCACACGGTTGGAAACCTGAAAGCTGACTGCTAAATTTTGTTGCATTTGTTATTCAGACGAGTCAATACAGAATCGGGTTCAGAACGTAAACTCTACTGTGAGTTAGTTTTTTACGTGTAAATTATCCGAAAGATGGAGGGAAGATTATGGTGTAACTTTGCGTCAGCATCGAGGTCATTAGAAACGGATCACAAACTCGAAATGTTCCAAGGGTGGCCAAGGAAGTAGGTGTGTCCTCTCAAAGGAACCATCCCGGAATTTGCTTGGAGCTAGTTAGGGACCTCCCGAATGCGAGTCAACTGTACTAACGACTTCGGGCATTTGAGGGGTTTCAGAATGACGTATGCGATGTCAAATAGTGTCGGAAAATTGATAGGAATCTTTTTCCTGCTAGTTTAATTTACTAGCTCTATCATAAATATTTCTTCCCTGTCAATTCCGAAACAAAAAAGCTTGAGTCTGAATGATTTATGACACAAAATATTAATTATATTAATACACAATTTCCTATTGTCATGTAAAAGAAAACTTTTACTTTCTTGCGATCAAAGATTTCATATTATGGTAAATTTCTAGTAATATTTTTAACTGGAAAATAACCAGAAATTTTGGGCGTAAAAAGACTGAATTCTTTTACAATAAGATATTTGTTTGTAGCTGTCCATCGGCGTGATGGCATATGCTGCTTAGAGACACTGAGTGAATATTAATTTCTAAAGAGTTATGAAAGCAAGCTTCTTATCGAGGTCTGCATGACAGCATCTTTCTGCGGATACACAAAATACAGGCACGCTGTGACGTAAATGAAGTATAAAGACGATCACTGCCGTAAGCAGTGGTCCTGTCGGCTTTGGTGACACACACTCTTATTTTATTTTAGCAAATGACGCTCGTTATTGACAGCTTGCCGCCGAAACGCCTCACGTATATTTCTTTAGAAAAGAAACCGCGCAGTTTGGAAGCATTCGACAGCGGCAGTCGCGGGGAGCTTATTTTGATTGACACTTTAAGCTGTTTTTCCTGTTTCCAATAAATTCACACCTAAAGAAGAAGCCTGAATTTAGCGCCTCTTTCACGTACGCCGATGTGCCTTGAAAGATGCTTCTTTACCTACGATACCCTAATTCCGGGAACCGAGTTTTTGCAAGGGGTGCAAAGCATACATATGAATGCGTCCCTAGCGTCGCAGCGACGCACCAATGCTTTCATCAGGCGTAACGAATCAATAACGAATCCTGAAAGACGAATACGGCGGGCGCTATCTCTCTCCTGCTGGGAGCCACACACAGTCACTTTATGCCGTCGCACACTGCAGCGACCATCGTAGGTCGTGTGAGATTTCGGCGCGAACAGTGATTGCTGTCAGCCTCCTGAGAGCCACGGGCTTACCTCTACTTATTAAACATTGATATACTATTAAAGCATTACGACACCGCATGAGATATCTTTCGGTATAAGCGCCGTAAATACTGACTCATGATCGTGAACATCTTGCATCCTTCAAGATTCTGATGAGCGTTAGTAGCTGGTATTTCACGAAAAAGGGATCCAAAACAGCGAAGTGTGTTTATACTATTTCAGCCCTCCTGTTTCGCGCCCAACTGTGGGGTGATCTCGGAGGCGGGGCGTTTGACTTTTTGTTTCTTTTTCTTTTTTTTTTTCAAGCAGTTAACCAATTCAGCTAGAAAACTCTTATCGATTTTGAAAAATCTTTCATGTGTTTTATCAAATATTTCCTCCATTTGAGAAAATATTTTTGGTATCTGAGAACGTCCTTTTTTCATTTCAGCTTTGAATTCTATTGATACGTCTGAAACCACTTGCATAGTCGTCTCTTAAGTTATTTTTTCACCTCTATGAGAGCCATTTTCGTCGAATTTCTTACAAACAATAATCTAAAAAACTGAAAGAAGATAATTGAGAAGCTATTAGTAGCAAACAATACCAACGGCCTGGCTACAATACTAAGACAGGTTCCAATCAGATCACAGAACTTAAGTGCCGTCTGGCTTGGCTAGCACTTAGGTGGATGACCGTCTGGGTCTGCCGAGCTCGGTTGTTAAGCTGTGTGTACTCGGCCCATGTGAGGACAACTGAGAAACTGCTTGACTGAGAAGTAGCGACTTCGGTCACGAAAACTGACAACTGCAGGGAGAGCGGTGTGGTGACCATATGCCCTTCGTTATCCGCATCCAGTGACGCTCATCGGCTGACGATGAGACGGCGGTCGGTCGGCATCGTTGGACCTTCCGGGAACTGTTTGGACGGAGTCAGTCAATAGTAAATATTACAAATTTCTATGATCTGTATTGTTCATAAACTAACAAAATCCATAGAAAGTTTGCTGTCTAAATTGAAATTCGTGTATCTTCTTCAGCTTAGAAATTGTAATCCACTCAAAAAGTTCACTCTATGAATTGAGATTAAACCATCCGCTAGGCAATAATTGGCACGGCGCCAGCTGACTGCCCTCCCCCCCCCCCCCCAGATAATGTACCTGTTTGGTGGAACTGCTGGTATTGTGAACCGCGAGTTGTTTTCTCAAAGAATTCTCACCGTAGAACGGGCTTACGCATGTTAAACATGCAGCGCATGCATAGCTTCTATAATTATTGTCGACCTGCGGCTTTTAATTCTTTGTCGTTCAATACCATTTGAGATTAAATTCGATTTATAGAAAAATATTTTTGCATTTAATACTGATCGCTAATCGTCGATGAACAATGTTTACTAGTGTTTGCTCTTGTTGTTGAATTTCTTGACAACGTCAAATTAGTATTGTTGTCAAGAAAAAATCCAATCCTCTATATGCTTTTAATGCAATATTAATGATTTTTAAATTATTCAATTTCCAAATATTTATCATTTAATAACGTCTTGCTGTATTACACAAGAATTTGTCTGACTTCCTTTTAATCCCGATTCTTCTCGGGGTAAATCGTATACACATGTAATTCACACCACTTGATGGCAGTTCTTCAGTATCACTTGAAAGTAATCTATTAATTCACTTTAGAGATGAAACTTAAAAACCCAGTCTTATTTTACATCCGAAATAATTATAAAGTCCTCAAATCTTGTTGTGTTGTATAGTTGCCCAGTCTTGATCACTCTGGTGCAGTGCTTATAATCGTAATAATGTTGTCAGCATTCACTAATTCTTGCTGAGTCAATTATGACCAACACTGTTCATGTGAAAGCAGCGAAATATTCTTGGATTGTGAGAAGAGATGTCTTAATTAAGTTATTATTCAATAAATCTGCTCTTCCTGATTTTTTCGAAACTGTGTAGTACTTGTTGAAGTCGAAATTATTCACTTTTTCATTTATTGCATTTTACGGCTTATCGCACTATTTTTATCTCAGTACAGTCGCTACATGAAGTGGTGACGACACAAATTTTCGTAGCTAGATCGTAGTCGAAATGAATGTAACTCTTGTTTCTTCTTAATAAGTCTCTTCTGCTTTCTTACTTTCAAATTCGAACAGCTTCACTACAGATTCGTTTCTCAACACGGTCGCCACATGAAAGGGTTCGGATGTACAGGGTGCAACGGACATAGCTGTAGGTATATCTATTGGCGACTGAGGACAATGCACTGAACAACATTACACCAGTATAGATGTCACTCGTAAACTATTTTAGCTATTACAAGTTGTATGTTTCTTGGCTGAATAGTACCTCCAAGTACACTTGAGATGAGCAAGCAATTAATGCTTATTTTCCTCTGGGCAGTAGGTCAGGTGCTGAAGTGTGAATGTGCAGACGGCAAATGGTTAATCTATACTGGCAGGCGTAGCCTACTAAGTGATGCAGTCAAGACCACGCAGAAAACACCAGGTAGTAAATTATGTAACGTATCTGTGGGAACACTTTTCAATGTACAGAAAATAAACGACCAACATATTGATGTGTGTACATATTAATGTTCCACATACAAAAATATCTGCACTTATAACCATTACACCCTATGTATACATGACGTATTTCTTTGGTATTAACATATGTAAAATTTATAATAAAATTTGCTGTAGATACGATTATTCATTTACAGACAATGAAGGGTACAGGAAATTTCACATCTATAATGCCTATGGGAAAAATCTCGAAATTAGTTTAACTAAAATCTGTACTCACAAGCCGGTCAACTTTGTACTGACCCATCACATCTTCATCTGTTATTGAGGAAACACTGGAATAATTTAACGACTGGGGCTGGTTCACATAATCTCGGCCTTTCTCGATTTGGATTTGGAAGCGGAGAAGGCAGAATTATCTATCCCACACCTCTGTCAACAAATAACTTGAAGGCCTCCTCGAAGAATGAAAACGCAACAATTGTTTTCCTTGACATCAAAACAGTATGAGAGATTTTTTGCTCTACAGAGAGCTCTAGGTATCCCGCAAAAAGTAGTTCATGGACTAAGAAGTATGACTTCGGAAAGAAAAAATTTCGTGAAGTTCCAGGGTAAAATGAAGGGCTTCGCATTGCCTCAACTGGCCTCCCAGGAAGGGGCAGTTCTCAATCCTTTACTATAATGCGTGTACACCATGAATCTGGAATCAGCTCGTACCACATCGTCTAAAATACTTCATCACTCAGATGATGTTTGTTTGAACATTCAGTCAGATTTATTTTCGGAATGTGAAGCCCTTCTCTCATCTGAAGTGTTTCGTATAAAAAGATGGCTTCGACCACAGGGTATGGAACATTCGGCTGATACGTCACTTTTTATTTTCTAAGCGTTCCTATTCATGGGTTCCTAACAGAATGATCCTTTAAACAGACACATCTCATACTTGATTATTAGGAGTAGTATTTGATTCTCGTTTATAAAGGGTCCCACACACAAACCGTGTAATAAAAGTAGCTGTGGGAAAGCAACAGTCAGCATCCCGAGTGTTATGGGCTCTTAATCTTCCCATTTATTGATGTTGTACAAAGCTTTGATTCGATTTAGACTGGACTACAGTAATGTGGCGTTCCACAATAGACCAAAGGACATCCTGCGGTAACTAAAAGAACTTAAGTTAAGACGTATTCGACAGTTCTTTGGTGCTATGGATTCCGTCCGTACGAACTCTCTGTTAAATGAAGCCCCTGAAATCCCCTTAAATTTCAGAGTACCGCTGTTGGCGGACAAATTTCTAATTAACAGGATGTCCTTTCCAAATCATCCTTTGAATTACAGACTGACTGCCCTCGACTTAATCTACAGGAATGTTCCTTTTCCTTCCAGCACCTTCCTCCCTCACGCCACCCCCCCCCCCCCCCTTGCCATCATCCCATGGCTCTGGCACTCTGTTCTCTCTGATGAAATGTGTATACATATAGTTAGCACGAAGCCCACTAATCTATCGCGATATAATGTACTAAGTATGACATAACTGGTCGGAATTCTTTTGCACATATATACGGATACTTCAAATCAAAAGTGGGAAGGCCCTCTCTATCCACAAATAAAAGTTCCAAAACCGTTTCGACTGCTGAAAGAAACTTCGTTTTTTTATGCGGAAGCTGTAGCTATTCTGTTGTTTTTGTGGTTTTCAGTCCGAATATTGGTTTGATGCAGCTCTCACGCTGCTTCATCCTGTGCGAGCTTCTTCATCTCAGAATTACTACTGCAACTTACATCTTTGGGAATCTGCTTACTGGATTCATCTCTTGCTCCCACTCTACAATTTTTACCCCCACACACTTCCCTCTAACACTAAACTGATGATCCCCTGATGTCGCAGAATGTGTCCTATTAATAGATTCCTCCCTTTGGTCAAGTTGTCCCACAACTTTCTTGTCTGCCCAATGCTGTTCAGTACTTCGTCATTAGTCAGATGATCGACCCATCTAATCGTCAACATTCTTCTGTAGCACCACAAAAGCTTCTATTCTCTTTTCGTCTAAACTGTTTATTATCCATGTTTCACTTTCACAGAGGGCTACACTTCAGACAAAATACCTTCAGAAAAGGTTTTCTAACACGTAAATCTATATTTGACGTTAATAATTTCTCTTCTTCAGAAATGCTTTTCCTGTCACTGCCAGTCTGCATTTTATATCCTCTCTATTTCGGACATCATCAGTTATTTTGGTGCCCAAATAGCACCACTCATCTACTGTTTTAAGTGTCTCGTTTCCTAACCTGATTCCCTTAGCATCAATTGTTTTAATTCAACTACATTCCATTATCCTTGTTTTGCTTTTGTTGTCTTCATCTTATATCGTCCTTTCAAGACACTATCTGTTCCGCTCAACTGCTCTTCCATGTTATTTGCTGTCACAGACAGAATTTCAATGTCATCGGCAAACCTCAAAGTTTTTATTTCTTCTCCCTGACCTTTAACTCCTACTCTAAATTTTTCTTTGGTTTCCTTTACTGCTTGTTCAATGCGCATATTGAATAGCAATGAGGCTGGGCCACAACCCTGTCTCACTCCCTTTTACTCCCTTCTCAACATCAGCTTCCCTTTCATTCCCCTCGACCCTTGTAATTGCCTTCTGGTTTCTATACAGGCTGTAAACGGCCTTCGCACATTGTATTTTACCCCTGATAACTTCAGAATTTCGAAGAGAGTATTCCAGTCAACATTGTCAAAAGGTATCTCCAAATCCAATGCCATAAATGCAGGTTTGCTTTTCCTCAACCTATCTTTTAAGTTAAGTCTTAGGGGTTAGTAACGCCTCGAGTCTTCCAACATTTCTTTGAAATCCAAGTTGATCTTCCCCGAGGTGAGCTTCTACCAGTCTTCCCATTCCTCTGTAACGAATTCGTGTTAGCATTTTCAACCATGACTTATTGAACTGATAATTCTATGATTTTCCCATCTGTCAGCAACTGCTTTCTTTGGAATAGGAATTACTACATTCTTCTTGAAGGGTGAGGGTATTTCGCCTGCCTCATACATCTTGCACACCAGATGGAATAGTCTTGTCATGACTGCCTCTTCAAAGGCTGTCGGTAGTTCTGACGGAATATCGTCTACTCCCGGAGTCTTATTTCGACTTAGATCTTTCAGACCTCTGTCAGATTCTTCCCGCAGTATTACATCTTCTATCTAATTTTCATGCACGTCGACTTCCCTTTCTATAATATTGTTTCAAGTTCATCTCCGTTGTGCAGACGCTCTATAGACTTCTTCCACGTCTCAGCTTTTCCTTCTTTGCTTATGACTGGTTTTCTATCTGATCTCTTGATATTCATACAGCTGCTTCTCTTTTCCCCAAAGGCCTCTTTAATTTTCCTATCTTTACCCTAGTGAAAGACACTTCTAAATCCGTACATTTGTCCTCTAGTTATTCGTGCTTAACCATTTTGCACTTCCTGTCAATCTTATTTCTTAAACGTTTGTGTCCCCTTTCGCCAGCTTCATTTGCTATATTTTTAAATTTTCTCCGTTCATCAGTTAAATTCAATACCTCTTGTGTTATCCAAGGATTTCTATTAGGCCTCGTATCTTTAGCTATTTGATCCTCTGCTTCTTTCACTATTTCATCTTTCAAAGTTACCCATTCGTCTTCTACTGTATTCCTTCCCCCTGTTAGAGTCAACCGTTGGCTATTGCTCCCTCTGAAAGTCTCAAAGACATCTGGTTCTTTCATCTTATCAGGGACCCATCTCCTTAATTTCTTACCTTTTTCCAGTTTCTTCAGTTCTAATCTTCAATTCATTACCACTGTATTGTGGCCAGAGTCCACATCTGCCCCTGGAAATTCCTTACAATTTAAAATTTGGTTCCTAAATCTCGGTTTAACCATTATATAAACAACTTTAAACCTTCCGGTGTCTCCAGGTCTCTTCCACGTGTAAAAAATTCTTTTGTCATTCTTAAACCAAGCGATAACGATGATTACATTAAGCTCTGTGCAAAATTCTACCAGGCGGCTTTCTATTTCATTCCTTTCCACCGGTCTGTACTCACTTACTATTTTTCCTTCTCTTGCTTTTCCTGCTACCGAATTCCAGTTCTCCATCACAACAAAATTTTCGTCTCCTTTTTCTACTTTAATAATTTTTTTTATCGCATTATACATTTCGTCAATCCCTTCATCTGGGGAGCCAGTGGGTATGTAAACTTGTACTACTGTTGTAGGCATGGCCTTCGAGTCTATCTTGACTACGATAATGCGTTCACTATGCAGTTCATTGTAGCTTACTTGGGTTCTATTTTCTTATTCATTATTAAACCCACTCATGCATTAACCCTATTTGACTTTGTACTTATAACCCAGTACTCGTCTGACCGGAGTCCTGTTCCTCCTATCACCAAACTTCAATAATTACAACTGTCTCTAACTTCAACCTATCCATTTTCCTTTTTAAATTTTCTGACCTACCTGTCCCGTTGAATATTTTACCAAAGAGGACGCCACCGTCATTTAGGCATACAGTAGAGCTGCATGTCCTCGGAAAAAATTAGGGAAGTAGTTTCCCGTTGCTTTCAACCGTTCGCAACACCAGCACAGCAAAGCCGTCTTGATTGATGTTATAAGGCCGAAGGAGTCAATCATCCTAACTGTTGCCCCTGCAGTTACTGAAAAGGCTGCTGCCCTTCTTCAAGAACCACACGTTTGTCTGGACACTCAACATATACCCCTCCGTTGTGGTTGCACCTGCGGTACGCTATCTGTATCGCTGAAGCACGCCCACCGAGGGCAAAGTGCATGGTTCATGGAAGAAGCCTAAAACAGCCTCTAATATATATATATATATATATATATATATATGTGTGTGTGTGTGTGTGTGTGCAGAAAAAGACGACGCACCACGAAAGAATTTACGGAATGGAACGGAAATCGGTAGATGTGATGTACATGTACAGACAAGCAAATGATTACAATTTCAAAAAAATTGGATGATTTATTCAAGAGAAAGAGCTTCACAAATTGAGAAAGTCAATAACGCGTTTGTCCCTTATACAAGCAGTTATTCGGCTTGGCTCTGACTGATATCAGTTTGGTCATCGGGGCTCAGTGAGAAGTGGAAGTCATCACTGAAGACAATTCTGCACCAGAAAATGAGATTCCGGGCCGAAGACGTGTCTGGAGACGCCCTGGACGGTAGTGGGATAACAAACTGTCAACCACCTTACGGCCCGACAACCAGGAGCGATGGTCTGGTGTGCGATTTCTTTTCGTTGCTGAATACCTTTGGTTATCATCCGCGTCACCCTTACAGCACAGCTGTAAGTCTACGGTATTCTACGCCCAGTTTTCTTGCCCTTCATGGCAAGCCATTCGGACCCTACATTTCAGAAAGAAAATGCCCGCCCGCACACAGCGGGGATTTTTACTGCTTGTCTTCATGCTTGCCAAAGCCTAACTTGGCCAGCAAGGTTGCCAGATGTCTCTCCCATTGATAATGGTTGTAGTATTATGGGCAGAACCCACCAACCATATCCGGATTTTGACGATCTAAAGCGCCAGTTGGACAGCATTTGGCACTATATCCCTCAGGAGGGCATCCAACAACTCTGTCAACCAATGCCAAGCCGAATAACTGCTTGCATAAGGGCCAGAGTTGGACCAACACGTTACTGCCTTGCTCAAGTTGTGTAGCTACTTCTCTTCAATAAATCACCCAGTTTTTCAAAAACTGTAATCATTTGTTTGTACATGTACATCACATCTACCAATTTCAGTTCCATTTGGATAATTTTTTCGTGGTACGTCCTTTTCTTTTTGACTTATGTTGTATGTAACCTCCACTCAGGTTTCCAGTGTCCTGACTGTATCCAATTATTTGTCAGCTGTATAGCCTCTAAAGTATAGGAAGTGGAGTTCCAAAACTAGCAGCCTTATGTTGGCAACCATTAGTCAGTGCATTCAATGAGAAATCCAAAGTCAGACGATAGAGTTCCTGGGGCGAGAGCTCACTGCAATATCAGTCATAAAGAAGCAGCAGATATTCATGTTAAAGGATCCACATAATCTGAAAATTTAGTTGACCTGAAACATCCACGTTCTGAGTTGTGCCGTCTTCCCACTCAGAATGTGTTTCCACGATGGTACGAGGACTGGTACGTATCTCAGTTCTTCAGGGGAAGATATCATGCCTGTGTTCAGCTTGTTATTCCTCATGGATCCTAGTTACAAGATGTTCACGGACCAAAATGGCTTATACCCGCTGTATGCCGTATGAGATTCAATACTGAAGTTTTCCGATGCACTTTGACCGCACTGGAATTAGTCTAACTCACTACAATAAGACTACACGAGATACCGTTTTGCATGGACAAAATGGAAGAGACAATGGTATTTAAAACGATTATATCGTGTGAAAGTAAAGTTTCTCACGTGTGCTGCCATTCGATTTTATTTGAGTAATACCTCATATAATAAAGAGCTCTTAAATTTTTACATGCTGCCAAGACATCTTTGTAGTAATAACGCAGCATTGTGAGTTACCTTAACAATAGTTTTATGTTAATACGTATTTGCATGTATAGTTATTTGAAATTTGGCACTGAAAATTTATATTTCCATTGTTTCTATACCCTTCGTTTTTTCTTCTTAAATTTGTAGTGGCAGTACATTTAACTTTGCTAAAGTTTCCGGTAAAATTTGACACAGCAAGACGAACGCCTTCGGTAAACGTGTGCTTTGATATCTATCTTTGTGTTACAGCATCTGTGTTAATCGTTAATATTGTTCTTCCGTCTTTTTCTTTAAATTACCACAACATATTGTTCAATATTTTACATGTATGTCAATCAACAGCAGGCTTCTAAAGCTCTTTGTTAAACTCGTATCTGTATGTTGTCGTTTTTGCTTTGAATTTTATGTCAATTATTTACCTTACCCGTTAGATGCCGAAGGCCAAATAAATAAATAGATAAACAAATTGAAACATGTATTTTCGGTAAACGGAAATCCCACATTTGCTTCTTCAGATGTTCATCCAATACAGTGGAGGGTGAATGTGTGGTGTGGCATAATTGGACAACATGTGATCGGCCCTTATTTCGTTGATGGTAAGTTTAACAACGAACATGACAGGTGTTCTGCCTATAGTTCTTCTATAGTAAGAGATGTTTCAAACCGGTTCTTTCCATATGTACAATCGGTACCAGAACTCTCCTCTACAGTACAAGCTGACCTCCTGGTGAGGTACACAAGTGTATGAAATTGCGATTGAGTCATGTTCTATATGTGTACTCTCCTTGTGAAACAGATGAATGTAATATAAAATCACAGATAGTTTAGAAATAAGACACTCCAAATATGAAGACAAAAAATTCAATACATCATTACTTTTCCTTTATATGACACCACCATGCGACCGTGAGCAGATTTCTTTTATTTAAACAAGGCCCCATTATGAGAACGCCAATCAAATTCATGTTTTCGATATTTAGGTAAAATTGAAAAGGTTCCTGTCATAATTTCTGAAAACGTTGGCACTCCTTCTGCAAACAGAATTCTGTAAAACATTCATCAAGCTTCAATAAGACTGGCACGATGGCCCCGCCATCCTCGCTTTTGCTTTGCTACGGCAACTTCTCTTGGAGTGAATTCGACTGAATAACATTTCCTTCCGGTACCACAGATAGAAGCGGCCTTATTTACACAGCTAAAAGAGCGATTCAGAAGTATTCATACATCCAGCGCAGCTTCCTTCGTTTTTATTTAGCGCTCCACCACTTGAAGGTGGCTGTAATCAGGCAAGGGAAGACGTATCTGCAAACAGAAACGCTTCATCACCTTGCTGCAAGGGGCGCTGAGTACTCCAAAAGTTCCCGAGTCTGTGCTGCGCGGATTCTTGCCAAATAAAAAAGGTTCATTTGGCAAATCTTGCTTATCTATAGCTTATTATGAGAAGTTCCAAGTTAGTCATGACAGACAGTTATCAGCAGATATGCAGGTAGCGTCTGTGTCCTTTAGAATTCTACAGCTAGACTATTGATGTTTGTACTTTATTTCAATCGCGTGTTTATAGATAACGCATTTGCTTCTTACTACGACCGAGCGAGGTGGTTCAGTGGCAGGACGCTGATCCTTTTATTCGGGAGGACTGAGGTTTAAGGAAGAAGATTTAGGTCTTCCGTGGTTTACAAAAATCACGCAAGTCCTTTACAACGCTTCTCCAAACCGAGCTTGTGCTGCGCCACTAATGACATAGTCGTCGACGGGATGTTAAACCCCCATCTTCATTCCTTCTACGACTAAGTCATATTTACAAGATTACAGCTTTGTTATGTGTCTCACTGTCGCCTTTAAATATTTAAAAAAATTTAAAGCAGTCAATGAAAAAATATAGCAACCTATAATACAGGATCAGGTACTTACAGCTGGAGGCATTCTTTCCACTTCGAACTACACACTGATGTGACCACCGACTGTCTTCGACGTCAACGTGCAATAACCAGTCACTGACAGCAGGTGGCAGCCCTAGCAGTGGACGGTGTATAAAATTAGTCATGGGGACGCTGAAAACAGTGGAATCGTTGTTGTAAGCGGGAACGGAGTGATTTATCTGACATCCGAAAGAGCATGATCATTGGCTTTCCAGGCCAAGGGTAAAAGCATTCCGAAACGATTAGGTCTGAAAATTTTTCGCGCGCCGTCATGGATAAAACGTACCATACATGACAATATGGCATTTTCCAAAGTCGTCGCCAAGGCAGCTATGGTACATCACGGGCCATAGATGCCATGGGTGAACAAGGCTGCGGAGATGTGTGCAGGCGCATAGACGTCCAGCTGTTGAGCAACTGACTGACCAGGTTAACCAAGGGGCTACCGAGAGTGCCCTCTCAACGACTCTTCAGCACCTGTTGGTGGCTATGGGTCTCCGCAGCACCGCAACTGAACGTCCTGGACTTCTCAAATGAATCGTGTTTTATGCTCAATCGGGCAGCTGGCCGTCGTCGTGTACGGCGGGCAACGTCTGAAAGCAAACAAGGAGGCCGCGTTCTGGGCTGGAGAATGTTGTCGTGGCATTTCCTGAATATCCTTGGGGATCATGTCCACCCATACATGCAGTTAGGTTTTCCTCGGCAAGATGGCATATTACCAACAGGACAATGCAACATATTACACAGCTCACAGTCTACTTGCGTGGTTTGAAAAGCACCAGGATGACTTTACTGTAGTTGCGTATCCACCAAACTCCACGGATCTAAAAGCATTTGAGAATCTGTGGGACCACCTCGACTGGGCTCTTCGTGCCATGGATCCTCAGTCGAACACCAAGCGCAGCTGGCCACGGCAGTGGAGTCAGCATAGCTCCACATCCCCGTCGGTGCCGTCCAGAAACCCATTGGCTCTCCTCCTATACGTGTCGAAGCGATCCGCCCTGCAGAAGTTGGTTATTCAGGCTTTTGGCAAGTGATCACATTAATCTGATTGGACAGTGTAATACACAGAAAGGAAACGTGGAATATTTCAAGTTCCTTTTACTCGCGTGAGTGTCTTACAAAATCTGAATTGTTAGCCATCCTAAGGAGAAACGCCAATTATCTCAATAAATTACTTCTGCAAAATGAGAGCGCCATTCAGTGGGGGAACTCTCGCATACCCATTCTGTAGGCACCGCAAAAGTGACGCTGATGCTGAAAATCACAGGCCTTCTTGGCCTGTGATTGGTGTACTTGTGGCCTCTCTTGGTGGATTAATCTCTGGTGATCTAAAATGGAGAATCTCGTACCTTGGTAGCCTGAGATAGCAGGTTTATGGGTTGGTTGAGCATGAATGGTGATCACGTGGGGTGTCATCCACGTCTAGACAGGTTGGGATAACTGGTGTGGTCGGGTCTTACCGCTATCCTACAACGCGCAGAGGAATACAAACAACATTCATCTAAAACAGAACTGGTAGATAAACTATATTCTAAGCTTTTACTTTAGCAATAAATTAGCTTAAAATAACTTTATTACCTGTCAACTGCTGGAATAATAAATTTCAACATCTCTATCGTTGCATAAATTCAGAATTTCGTATGTAGGTCACGACAATGTGTTGCTGAAAGTACAGATCATAAGAGAATTTGTGTTTATTTAGATTCCTGTAAGTATATTCTCTCGAAGACTTGGTTATTAGATAACAATGAAACAGAGCGATTTTTTCTGTAGTTGAAAATAGGTTAATGTCGTTTTCGTTACAGAGAACTACAGTATTTCAGCGACCCTATGGCCTGCTGACAAACGTTTCTGTGGTTTCGTATTGGCTGCACCACAACATCGCAGTTTTGGTCATAAATATCCTTGAAAATGTGTAGAGAAAGAGCTTTTAATGCTATGATAATTCTGTGATTAAGCGTTGCTTAGGTGTTATTTGGATATATTATATTAGTGGAAAATTCACAAAACTGTGGGAAGTGTTCTAGAGGAGCCGATGTAATCCATTTCGAGACTTTTACATCTAGAATGAATTCGACGTACAAAACCTGGCCAAATACCGAAATGGTTTTCTCAGCAACGCGATATATGATTCCTTCTCCCATTGTAGTTTGCGGTCACTTAGTCTTTCACGATTTCGCAGGCACCACTTCCTTTTTTAACATGTAATAATGATATAAAAGGAAATAAAACTATTCGAAGAAAACGTATTCTGCATATGGATACCTGGTTGTCCAAACTACATACGAGTATTAATCAAAGAATGACTTCTTACAATTGGCGTTCTCTTATCACTTGAAATAGTGTTTCCTGTTTCACAACACTGAAGAATTTTATTTTTTGATTACAAATTAACACGTGGCTGTAATAATAATAGCAATGATGTCTATGATTTTTGCTTGAAAGCAAAATTACGTCATTAGCGAAAAGGGCAAAAAGTTAATCACGCACAGGAGACATCGCCATGTAACACACCCTCTAGACTTGATAACGACTTCGATTCGGCGAGGAAGAAAGCGCACAAGTTTTTTTAGGCATGTCACAATCGGATAAAGTCACTCACTGATTATTAGCTCCCATGAAGCACCAGATTGCGGTTATGTTTATTGCTACGTTTTCTGTGGGATAAATATCGGGTGATTTAGCTGGCCAGTCCATGTCAGATACAGTGCTTCAGTGTTCGACAATCCAGGAACGAACGCGTGCAACCCTGTGAACACGAGTGTTCTTATCCACGAAGACGGGAGAACTCACAGCTTACTCGCCATGAGGATGTAGGAGAATGGGCAAAAGTTAGTCTCCGAGAATGTTGAAATAAACATCCTAATTCATGTTCATGGTAACGTGAAAGAGTGGGCCCAAGTGATGGATCGAGAAACACTCCCCTACACCCTCATCCCACCCCCCTTATATCACAGAACAATATCTGGCCTGAACTATGCCCTTCACAAACTGTGGATCAAACGCGTTAAAGAGGCGTCGGTGCACTCGACGCCTTGCATTATTTGAATAGACCCAAAATCGAGGCTCGTCGGATTACATGACACGTCTGCAATCCGCTATTGTACAATTTCTGTACTGCTTCGCCTAATGCAGATATGCAGCTTTATGCCCTACTGTGAGAAATTGCCTTTTGTGAGGTATACGGCGTGAAATATCCATCGCAAGTAATTTCCTTCTCAATGCTTGCTCGAACAGTGGTTGAGGTGGATCAGCATCCACTGCCGTCACCACTGTAAAACGGGCGACCTTGAGAATGCGTGACATTAGTCTCCGTTCTCTATCGTTCAGGATTTTCTTATGACCACCGTTTTTACACCATGTTACATGGCTGCGACTGATTGACCATTCCTTGAAGACACATTCGACAGTCTGCGCTAGCATATTAACGAATCAGACAACTTCATTCTCTTTGTGGTCATGGGCACATTTAAACAGAATAGCTCATTTCTACCTTTCTCTCACGTCTCCAAGTTGATACATCTCAGTGCACTGATCCATAAAATCGCTTGGCACATACACTCCAGTTTACTGCTGTCACTCATGTCAGCTGTGGAAAGCCACGTGACCACCTGGTACCAGATATAGACCATCTGCAACCCTCCAAAGCGAGCAGAGTGAGCTTTAAGCGAGTGGGTAAAGTGAAGTGGAAGAATACTGGGCAAATCGTGTTATTCATGGAGGGAGCTTGCACGCCTTGTTTTTTCGCGTGGCACTATCAAAGCACAGCCCTACATTGCTGTTTTAAGCACTTTCTTGCTTCCCACTGTTGAAGAGCACTTCGGGGATGGCGATTGCATCTTTCAATACAATCGAGCACCTGTTCGTAAAGCACGGCCTGTGTCAGAGTGGTTACTCGGCTATAACATCCATGTAATGGACTGGCTTGCACAGAGTCCAGACCTGAATCCTATAGAACACTTCTGGGATGTTTTGGAACGCCGAATTCGTGCCAGAACTCACCAACCGACATCGGTACATCTCCTCAGTGCAGCACTCCGTGAAGAATGGGCTGCCATTCCCCAAGAAACCTTCCAGCACTTGATTGAATGTATGCCTGCAAGAGTGGAAGCTGTCATCAAGGCTAAGCGTGGGCAAACACCATTTGAATTCTAGTATTAGCAATGGAGGGCGCCACGAACTTATAAGTCATTTTCAGCCAGGTGCCCGGATACTTTTGATCGCGTAGTGTAAGTGCATTGGTCATCATCAGAAATGCTGGAGGCATGCATTACCTCCTATGATTGGTATTTCCTCCATATTTATAGCTTTCTTTTCCTTCTTTCCTGACTGCTTAGTGAAACACTCACGTGCAGTTTCCCCAGTCTTGTTCTTCAACGCAGCCTTATGATCCTTTTAATTCCGTAATTTAATCTTTATTTCAGTATCTTCCAGCTTATAGCTTATTTTTCATGCGGGTGCGCTCTTGTTCTCTTTCGGTGTATCGTTACCCTTGTCTGCCATTTTATACTAACGCCACCAGATAGTGTATGTTAAACTATTATATTTAAAAAGAAATCAACCCGATGACTCCATGATTTATAGGTTTCAATAACATAAAAGATGGAAGTACGAGGGCTGCTGAAACTTAATGCCTCCGAATATTTTATTTTGTTCTCAACACCGGTTGAGGTATTACAGATCATGTATATTATTTGGCCGACTTTCCCGCTTCACTGATGCAAGTTGCAATCCTGAAGCCTAGCAAGCAGAGCTGACGTTGTGGCTCCGTCAACAAAGTAAAACATACTTCAGTGACGGTATCAAAAATCTGATATTTCGTTGGGAGAAATGTGTTCGTCGTCAGGGTGACTATGTTGAGAAATAAATACGTAGACAAGAAGAATACAGATGTAGAATATTAATACAGCTTATTCTATTTAAAAAGCTACAAGAGGTTTCACATAAAAAATTTAGTAGCTTTGTTTTGCAGCACACACTAGTAAATCGGTAATGCCTGCAAGCTCACCTCTTTATTTTCTATCTGCTGAAAATAAAAATTTACTGGAAACTTTTATTTGCCTCTTAAAAATGCACCCCACACCTCAAATCGCTATTGTTTACTTCCTTTTGATTACTTACAGGACTGAAGGGGGTAACAGTTGTCGGAAGTAGTAATGTTGATGGCACATTTCAAATACTGTTTGCGTATGATTTCCGTCTGCACAAACTTACCCAAATCTCCCTTAATATTTTGTCCGGTGAGATCATTTTCACTCAATTCGTCCAAGCATAAAGACAAAATTCCATGACGAAAAACCTCGCTCACAGGTGGGCTGCGACAAATAGTTTCTCAGTTATCCGAGTAGTCTTGTTTCTTTTGTGTCGTAGTATTTTCCCATTTTTTCATAGGAGCGTCCGATTAATGGCAGAAACTAACGCAGGCAGGTCTGGTGTTTTCGGTCAATTCAGTGACTTCAGTGGGCAAACTGTTGACACTCGAAAACTACTCTGAGCCACACAAGAAGATCTTACAATAAAACAGCCACTAAAACGTGAGAAGTGGAAAACCACACACCTCCAGGTCCGGACGACACACCAGGAGAAGTGGTGCAGTCACTTGTCCTTTTAGGGTACTGTTCCGGACAGACTGAATCTACACTTACCTATTTTTTCTCCAATGAGTTAGCGCCACTGAAGTCCAAGCTCCTTTGTACTAAGAGTATTCGGTTTTGTGCCAGCCTTTCTGTTCGTGTAAGTACCAGTCGAGCCCGAGCAAGCCTTCAGGTAGGCATGTAAAGTTGCTATGTTCCTGCTAAGTCTTTCTGTAATATCGCAGAAGAAACAACCAGCTTCTCGCAGCCCTATTACATAATATAGTTTAAATTCAGTGAAGTGTTGATAATGGCATCTTTGTCGTCTTAGAGGCATTCTTGGCTAACATCAAGTCACCACGACCAGTCTCAAAGGTAACTAACACTCGCGACCGTTACAGAGTGTATTTAAGACAAATTTCTTAATGGTGCTACTAACACCAATCTTATGCGACCGGCGCGAAACGTGAATAGATATCAGATGTAGAAACACGCCTACTAATTTTCGTTTATGTCGCACAACTCCTTCTTGATGCTGCAGTTTTTTCCGTCCGTGTAGTTTGTTGGAAGGTTACTACTGCTGACGTGATACCAACCCCGTGTTGACCGAGACATTTCGGAATAGCCGGAGTCCGGCCTGAAATCTCACAAAGAGAGTATAGCGAGTAAGCGTGTTGTGCGCAATCGGATATAAAAGTCGTTAATTTATAGAAGTGAGGTTATTGAGAAAGTCAGAGAATACACCTCAAATTAAGACCGATCGTTAAGAACTTTCTAGCAATTGCAAACTCGATCCGTACGGTGTTAAATCAATGACTGCGGTTGTCAATAAAATGTGAGTAAGCTCGAAGGGTTAATATTGCTTGTTTCTGAAGTACAATAAATCGAGTGCTGTCAAATCAGTGTTAACTTCATTTAATCTCGTCATGTTAACGACAGTATTTTGGTGGGAATTACGGTCAGAGTTATTGGAGTTGTAGATAGAACACGTGTCATCTGGCAAGCGGTTAAAGCTACATCGAACTGGCACGTGTGCCTTGGTTGTTCGCGCTTCATGATGTAACTATGGTGTCCCTTTGCCTAGTAATATTTAGACAGCCAAAAATGCACAAGTTGACTTAGTAGAAAGGTGGAGCGATTTACAGTAGTCTTTTACATGAGCAGAATAAATTGTGCAGGAATGATTCACAAAATCCAAGAACGCTACAAAAACAGTGGATTAAAAATGGAAGCCGTTCAGGTGCCCATATTTCTAAAATTCTCTTGACTTATTTGAGAGAAACTACTAGGAAACTTATTAATGAGTACAGTTAAATGCAACATACACTTAATAGGCCTAAATAAAGCCCAGTTAAAGTCCAAGAAAGGGAAAAGTACACAAAATCCAATTAACAAGGCGAGACAATTAGCTTAAGCAACACATGCAACATGTGTAATAGTCAAAGAATGGTTATTAACTGGGTGTTTGAAACCTTATGGCAGTCCTCTCCTTTAGAAGGCTAATGGAAACGTGCTGATCAAGAGTGTTTTGCTACTGTCTGTTACATGGGTTGCCCAGAAAGTAATGCACTGCATTTTTTTCTTCAACAATTCTTTATTGAACATAATAAGAATAACACACACGAAAGAATGGTGTTTTATCTACATACCCTATTTTTCCACGTAATCTCCATCCCGTTCTATGGCCTTCCTCCAGCGCGAAACAAGGTCGTGTATGCCCTGCTGGTAACAATCCTTGTCCTGGTGGAGGGGCCAGTGCTTCACTGTGTGAACTTCCTTTGCCGATTGACAGATGCAGCGCCAACTGCCGAGTCGTAATGTGTCTGTCCTCTCGAGTGACAACCTCATCTACCTGCAATATGTCAAGTGTGAGATCCGTTTATGGTCTCCCCCGACCGCTTCAAATCGTGGAGCTCCGCCGAACCGCCTTCTGATGACCTCACCCTCCATGTCCAGCGACTAACTGCACTTCAGTCGACAGCAGATGCTCCATAGACTTTGGAAAAGCGTTTGTGAATATTCCCCACAGTTTTCTTCTCTGCAGTGAGAAATTCAATGACAGCACTTTGCTTGTGATGTACAACACGTACAGACGCCATTTTGAAATTGCACTGCAGCCACGCTATCTGTCGGCAGGGACGGAAAATTGGCACGCTCTCTCAAAAGACTTCAAATAACATATACGTAACGTTTCGCATTTGTAGCACTGTTTTCGGCTGAGAAAAAAATACGGAGCATTACTTTCTGGGCAACCCTCGTATATTATTGTAACCACGAGTACATGATGCTGTTAAAACAGAGTACAACGGTTATTAAACATATGAAGCGATGCAGCCACCGTCCTGTCTACAGCTCTGAATTGTAGCATGATAAGTTGGAACTACTTCAGGAGATATTGTAAAAAGTAAGGGACTGTTAGATGCTGTGAGGTACGCAGACACCTTCTTACATCTAATGCACGTCTACAATTGATGTTCACTAGAGAAGCTGTCAGACGTTTTGGAATAATGATTGGATAGCGGATTTAGCTGCAACTCGAACATGGATGAAACTACAAATTTAAAGCCCATATACAATGCGGATAAGCAAGACAGAATGCTGCAATGAAAAAAATTATTAATTTAAGAAAAAAAGATGTTCGCATTTGAATGTAATTTAGCGCTATTACCAGTCAATATTAAACGCCGTTGAGTGCTGTGGAGACAATACTTGGACTCACATGCAGTGGCTGGTCTATTACACTGGAGAATACAACGAGATATACTACCGTGATTTTATTGATATTTCAGCACCATGCATGTAGCGCTCTAACTCTATTAATGGCCGTATTTATTTTGGATTTACAAGTCAGAAAATAAGGTTGTCTCTATTGTTTTGAGAAAAAAAAGTTTGGAAGAGAGCTAATCAGAAGAGGACCAGTATAAAAACGTGAAATACACAGAGGAGAAATCCTAAGAGACAGAAGTTTTTCCTCAAGTTAATGAGAGCTTTCAGTTGTCACAGTTAGCGCCAAATAGTGGACTAGCCCACATTACATTTCCTACACATTTTGACAGAACTGGTTGGAGGGCCATGAGTAGCTATGACAGTCATGAAACAGGTATATAAAATTTTATCTTGTGGAAATTCCATCTAGTGGAAGACTTAGTAAAGTCCGCAGATTTTGAGGCAAAACAGCTTACTTCATAATTAGAGTGATATACGAATCTGACGCTCTACATCTTCTTTCCGATCCTGTCTCAGGAAAGCATCGCCTAATTGTAGTAGACAGTCATGGGACGAAGACAAGAGATATGAGAAAGAAACTCTACCGGAGCTTGGGTGCTTAATGGAACTGTGAAGTGAGGTGGGTACTGTATAACACGAGAGTGAACACCAGTACTCGTTAAATTTGTGGTAAGGTCTTACAGGACCAAACTGCTCAGGTCATCGGTCCCTAAGCTTACACATTACTTAATCTAACTTTAACTTACTCTATGGACGACTCACACACACACCCATGCCCGAAGGATGACTCGAACCGCCAACGGGGGAAGCCGCGCGGACCGTGACAAGACGCCCCAGACCGCGCGGCTACCCCGCGCGGCTCACTCGGTTAAGACTCAAGTGAGGCGTTCTCGTCTGTCACTCTGCTGTGTGGAGGTAGAAATATATTTCTGACACTGTTTCTGCTACAAGAAAAGGGCAACTGATTGACAACAAAAAGCAATGCTCTAGAAAATGAACATGTTACGTATCTGAAGGTAGCCACAAACTGCTTGAGTAGTAACTATAGCAGTAAAAAAGCACATAACATTAAATGTAAGGAATCTGTCAAATTAAATTAATATTTGTATAGAGTAAAACACAGCAACCTGGAAACTGTTATATAGACGAACAGAATAACTACAATCTGAGTAATCTGGAAATGCAGAACTCCATTTTGGTTACCAAGAAATTGTATTGTAACGAATCAACAAAACTTGTCATCGTGATTAAAGGGTGCAACATCAGCATGTGAGTGTGTTTTTATTGCACGATAATTAATCACGTTCAAATCACGTTGGTAAATTTGTTGCTGCATGTAAGCAGTGGATGGAATATGGTAGTATTCAGCGAAGATCGGCTACAGTATGATCGCCGGATGTGATGACCGCCATATTCTCCGCATGGCCGTAGTGGACCGCAATTTCGTCCACAGTGTTCACTCGACGACAGCAACGCATGAGAACCGATGTTGTTGTTGTTGTTGTTGTGTTCTTTAGTCCGAAGAGGATTTGACGCAGCTGTCGATGCTACTCTCTTATTTAAATCCCTCTTCATTTCCAAATAACGACTGCAACCAATAATCATTTGAACCTGCTTACTGTATACACCCGTTTGTTTCCCTCTAAAGCTAGCCCTTGTGGCCGAGAGGTTCTAGGCGCTTCAGTCCGGAACCGCGCTGCTGCTACGGTCGCAGGTTCGAATCCTGCCTCGGGCGTTGATGTGTATGATGTCCTTAGGTTAGTTAAGTTTAAGTAGTTCTAAGTCCAGGGGACTGATGACCTCAGATGTTAAGTCCCATAGTGCCCAGAGCCATTTTGAACCATTTTTTTCCCTCTAAAATTTTTACCTCTCCGTTTCCCCCACCAACACACATGAAACTGACGATTCCTCCTTACCAGAGGATGTATCCTGTGGTGTCATCCGAAGAGTGAGGTCCCATGTTAGAATTGGTACCTTGCGACAGAACCACAAGCTAAGGACGATAGCTGCTACACGCAGCCACAAAATGAGAGACTTCAACGAGGAAACGCCTTCAAGAGGTTCGGTGAGCCGTCGCTGCTGGAAGTCTAGTTACGGCATAGAGCAGCGCTGTTCGCCCCAACCGGCCGGGGTGGACGAGCGGTTCTAGGCGCTACAGTCTGGAACCGCGCGACCGCTACGGTCACAGGTTCGAATCCTCCCTCGGGCATGGATGTGTGTGATGTCCTTAGGTTAGTTAGGTTTAAGTAGTTCTAAGTCCTAGGGGACTGATGACCTCAGAAGTTAAGTCCCATAATGCTCAGAGCCATTTGAGCCATTTGTTCGCCCTATCCTTTGATAGCCCACTTTGATAACTGACCCCGACAGCAACCTCATTGTAGTCCAGATCCTGGAGTGAGCTAGTGTCGTTAGTCAGAACATGAGCCAAAGTTCACAGTGAAATGTAAATGACATTTGACGGTCATTCAGTACAAGAACTCAATTATTATTATTGTGTTCTGTGATTGTATCAAATGTATATCGTACCTCATATGGATATCGATTTCTTCCAAAATTAAGTATCCGCTATTAAATTGTTTTGGTGAAACTCACCTAAAGTTCATTATATGTTGTAGAATCTACACGGCCTACTCCAGAAGTTAAACCCATACATAAAGCATCTGAACTGTTATCTAGGCTTGATACGATACATAAAGTATCGAAGTTAACTCCATTTAACTGTTACCTAGGCTCGCTACGATACATAAAGTATCATATCAATCGATCCATTCGGTTTGTCAAGATGTGCCATAAATTTATTTTTTCCCCTATGCTATCAGTACCACCTCATTAGTTACTCTATCTACCCATCTAATATTAAGCGTTCTTATGTTGTACCACATTAAAAAATCTTCATGTCTCTTCTCCTATGAAGTGCTTATCGTGCACATTTTACTTTCATCGAGTGCTACAATCCAGCAAATACGTTTAGAAAATATTACCAAATACTTAAATTTATTTTAGATGTTAACAAATTTCTCTTTTTTTTAGAAATGCTTTTCTTGTTGTTGTCAATACGCATATTTTATCCTGCATTGTGTGTTGTGTGCGTAACGACTCGGATAAAACATTCAAACTAACATGTGCATCGTATCGATGTGAACTGCAGAAAGATAATGACTAATAATGAGTAATCTGTGAAATGTTCGCTGCGCTTTTATTCGTGGATGATCTAAGACAGTTTCCCCTGTTGAAAAAATGCTTGTACAACATACTAGGTTTGCACGTTTCAAGGACTACGGTTTGAGCTAAATAAGGTTTGAACGGTGTCCTATCAATCATTGAATTGAAACTGTTTCACGAGGGCCACGGAGCAATGTATTGTATACAGGAATATACTCTATAGTTTCAAATTGTGCACACTCTAGAACTTAAGTCCCACGACATCAAGCTCATGCGACAGCTGCAACAGCGCAGAAACCTGCTACAGATATTTGACGGATCTGGAGGCATTATTTTCAACGCAGAATCGACGAATATCAGCATCACACGTCATCGTAAACACACTACATCGGAATCCTTCAACGACGCGAGGTGCTGCCAAAACAGAGATTTTTGAGAAGACGTCTACATAAAATCAGACTGTCAACTGCAAATGTAATGTAGTACTTATTTGCCGATTAAATGGCTCTGAGCACTATGCGACTTAACTTCTGAGGTCATCAGTCGCCTAGAACTTTGAACTAATTAAACCTAACTAACCTAAGGACATCACACACATCCATGCCCGAGGCAGGATTCGAACCTGCGACCGTAGTGGTCGCTCGGTTCCAGACTGTAGCGCCTAGAGCAGCATGGCCACTCCGGCCGGCTGCCGATTTAAAAAAAAATGGCTCTGAGCACTATGGGATTTAATTTATTTGGTCATCACTCCCCTAGAACTTAGAACTACCTAAACCTATCTAACCTAAAGACATCACACACATCCATGCCCGAGGCAGGATTCGAACCTGCGACCGTAGCGGTCGCGCAGTTCCAGACTGTAGCGCCTAGAACCGCTCGCCCCCTCCGGCCGGTGCCGATTAAAATAAGACGTTGTTGAAGTCCTCATATTGTAATTTGTCGATCTACAATAACATTCTCACTGCAACAATACAAAAATAAAACTGTAGAGTTTGTTCCATATCCCTTCTTACAAATTTTCCGATTATTTGTGAAAGAGTACTGACACACTGCCCAGTCATTCAAAGCATTAAACATGTTCTGTATAGTCTGATTCTCACGCAGTACATAGATATTTTTCTGAAGTGAGCCAGTTTATTAATCGCCATTGTACGGCATCTGGGCCAACCTATCAAACATGTGCTTTGTACTGATTGGCTGAGAACTGCAGCTCGCACAGTATTTGAAACTGACAGCTGATGAGTAGGTATGCAGGATTTAAAGGGACACATTTTAAAGCAGGGCCGGCCACAGCACGTCAAACTAGACGCGGCCTGGATGTGAGGGCTGCGCGCGGGCCAAGGCTCGGCCTATCTCTGCTTTCCTCGCTCCTTCCCGGAAGTACTCGGTACAACGCGAAATTTCATTTCACTTTGCGACGTGACATTTTTCGATCTGCATAATTTTCTGCAGTTCGGCACAATTGCTGCGGTAGCGCTGTTTACCCTCCGCTATTTGTTCGTAGTATAAAGGACGTTCACAGGTCCAATGGCTGTCAGTACTAAGAGAGGCAATCTAGCGATCTATTGTCACAAGCCTTGAAAAGTGAATGAGTGCTGCAAAAGAGAGGAATGAGAATTCTCAGTATATATTATGCAGTTACGTAAGCGACGGATACTGCGCATTTGCTATGAAACGATATTGCTATACCATGCAGAAAGAATTTACAGGTTTAGTTTATAATGAAGGAATGAAAGATAGCAATGATCGACACACTAGATTCACCCTTCTGTAAATGAAGAAGAACATTGTGCTAAATTTACGCGCATGCAGCACATGAAGAAATTGGTTGTAGGAATAGTAAAATTTCTGAAGGAAAAAAAATTCAGGAAAGAAAATTAGAACATCCAGAACGGATTGCAGACTTTGCATTTTAAATGTACTTGGCTGCACACTTCCCACGGTATAACACTGCAAGGCGACAAAAAATTCCTTTCCGATTAGATGGGGATGCATTTAAAAAGAAAATCTTGTTATAGAAGCGAAAAGTTCTTACCAACACACTCCAGTTCCCTAAGCTCACTACCATTAAATAAAACGTGAGGTTTCAAGAGTTCATTGAGTTCTTGAAAGAATTACAAGGGTAGTTACCTGAATGTTTTTCAGATACCGCAAGTCTTACAAGTGTTTTAGGACTATTTGCGAGTCCGTTTGCCCTTTCAGTTGAAAGCGCCCCTGTGCATGTCCAGATGCAACTGTCTGACCTGCAACGTACTTCCCATTTTAATAAAAAATCCTTTTACGCCAAAAGTGTCCAGAATGTCAACGTTGCTTTCTTCAAGTAGAGTTTTCACATCCGCATAATGAGGTTGCAAAAGTTCTAGAATATATCGATTGACATATTTGTGTGAAAGATCTTCTCTCGATTGTGAAACAAAATAATCCACGATTACGTGGAACATTGAGTGTGAAACTCTGTGGAAATGTCTGCTTCTGTCTGTATGCCGACAGCTTCTAAAAGATAAAAATTATATGATGCCTTCAGCGCACCAAAAATAATTAAACAATACTGAAAATTTGTTTTGTTTGTGTTCTATGTTGTTGCGAAATATGAAATATAAAACAAAGTTTTATGCAGCGCAACTACACTGCCATTTAAATGCGGTGCACTCACAGTTTCCCTCTCTTCCCTCTCCTCGCAGGGCAACAGCGTGCCCTGACTTTGGGGGAAATGTGCAACGAGACTTGAGACCTATGCCGCTAGTGCCAGGACATGGCAAGCGAGATGAGTTCTTGATCACACCTGATTTAAAAGGAAACAGTCCAAAGGGACCTGATTTAAGGAAATACTATTTAAAGGGACGTGACTTAAAGAGACGCAATTTAAAGCGACAATTTTTCCAACAACGTGTGTTTTGTTCCACTGTTCTAGATGTCAGATCAATGACGCGTCGCGTTGCGGCTCTTCGCATCGCGCCACATCGTTCCACATAAACGTCATTATACTTTCAGCTAGTCATAATTCACCATGGGTCCAAAAGTATTCGAACTATTTATCATCACTAAGCCATTCTTATAGTACCAGTGTGTGTATGTGTGTCACCATTTTATAAGCATTAAGAAAACACGTTCTCCTATTGAAAGAAATATTGGTGTCACAACATATTCTCCAGAATTGATGACGTCACAGCAAATTCCACAATCACTAGTTTCACAGATCTCCAACCAGAGATACTGTATGTATAATAAATACTACAGTCCGACAGAAAAATTCTCGCTATGTCACCAGTACAAGACCAGTTTGTGCGTTAAAACGTGGTTGTTGTAAATAATAATGGTGTCACTGTATATTATGCAAACTGGTGCTAAATATTAACCTAATATACGACATGGTAGTGTATATGTTAAAATGAGCATATTGTCTTTTTGTTAGAAGTAATGACATCTTAGTATATTAGGCAAAACGGCGGTAAATACACTCCTGGAAATTGAAATAAGAACACCGTGAATTCATTGTCCCAGGAAGGGGAAAATTTATTGACACATTCCTGGGGTCAGATACATCACATGATCACACTGACAGAACCACAGGCACATAGACACAGGCAACAGAGCATGCACAATGTCGGCACTAGTACAGTGTATATCCACCTTTCGCAGCAATGCAGGCTGCTATTCTCCCATGGAGACGATCGTAGAGATGCTGGATGTAGTCCTGTGGAACGGCTTGCCATGCCATTTCCACCTGGCGCCTCAGTTGGACCAGCGTTCGTGCTGGACGTGCAGACCGCGTGAGACGACGCTTCATCCAGTCCCAAACATGCTCAATGGGGGACAGATCCGGAGATCTTGCTGGCCAGGGTAGTTGACTTACACCTTCTAGAGCACGTTGGGTGGCACGGGATACATGCGGACGTGCATTGTCCTGTTGGAACAGCAAGTTCCCTTGCCGGTCTAGGAATGGTAGAACGATGGGTTCGATGACGGTTTGGATGTACCGTGCACTATTCAGTGTCCCCTCGACGATCACCAGTGGTGTACGGCCAGTGTAGGAGATCGCTCCCCACACCATGATGCAGGGTGTTGGCCCTGTGTGCCTCGGTCGTATGCAGTCCTGATTGTGGCGCTCACCTGCACGGCGCCAAACACGCATACGACCATCATTGGCACCAAGGCAGAAGCGACTCTCATCGCTGAAGACGACACGTCTCCATTCGTCCCTCCATTCACGCCTGTCGCGACACCACTGGAGGCGGGCTGCACGATGTTGGGGCGTGAGCGGAAGACGGCCTAACGGTATGCGGGACCGTAGCCCAGCTTCATGGAGACGGTTGCGAATGGTCCTCGCCGATACCCCAGGAGCAACAGTGTCCCTAATTTGCTGGGAAGTGGCGGTGCGGTCCCCTACGGCACTGCGTAGGATCCTACGGTCTTGGCGTGCATCCGTGCGTCGCTGCGGTCCGGTCCCAGGTCGACGGGCACGTGCACCTTCCGCCGACCACTGGCGACAACATCGATGTACTGTGGAGACCTCACGCCCCACGTGTTGAGCAATTCGGCGGTACGTCCACCCGGCCTCCCGCATGCCCACTATACGCCCTCGCTCAAAGTCCGTCAACTGCACATACGGTTCACGTCCACGCTGTCACGGCATGCTACCAGTGTTAAAGACTGCGATGGAGCTCCGTATGCCACGGCAAACTGGCTGACACTGACGGCGGCGGTGCACAAATGCTGCGCAGCTAGCGCCATTCGACGGCCAACACCGCGGTTCCTGGTGTGTCCGCTGTGCCGTGCGTGTGATCATTGCTTGTATAGCCCTCTCGCAGTGTCTGGAGCAAGTATGTTGGGTCTGACACACCGGTGTCAATGTGTTCTTTTTTCCACTTCCAGGAGTGTATTATGGAATGAGCTTTTCACTCTGAGAGTTTATCCTCATATGAAACTTCCTGGTAGATTAAAACTGTGTGTCCAGCCGAGACTAGAATTCGGGACATTTACCATTTGTGGACTAGGGGTCTACCAACTGAGCTACCCAAGCACAACTCACGACCAGTATTCACAGTTTTACGTCCGCCAGTACCTCGTCTGCTACCTTCCACATTCCATGGCAGTTCTGCTGTGAATCTTGCAACACTAGCACACCTGGAAGAAAGGAAAACTTCTGTGAAGTTTGGAAGGTAGCAGACGAGGTACTGGGGAAGTAAAGCTATGAGGACGGGTCGTGAGTCGTACTTGGGTACCTCAGCTGGTAGAGCATTTGTCCGCAGAAGGCAAAGGTCCTGAATTCCAGTCTCTGTCTGGCACACAGCTTTAATCTGCCAGGAAGTTTAATATTAACGTAATTTATAACATTACAGAGTTAAAATACCGTTATGCCATATTACTCAAAGTGGAAAAAATTAGTCCTCTAAGCGAATTGTCGACTATTTTGTTTAAAAAAATGGTAGACAATAATACCATAATTAGCATTCCAAAATGGCTGTCTTAGAGTTTCGTATCAGCAAAGTTTTGGACATCTTCTGTAAGCACTCCGATCACACCCCTCCATGCATAAGTGTTACTGATTTCCTACAACTTTCGAAGACTGTTAACCAAAGATACTGTGTGTGTAAAAGAAACAGCACAGCGCTACAAAATACACATCTAGAGGAGTGACTAATATCTCCAGCTAAAAGTGCCACGCCAGTGTTTGTTGGTTACGAATGACATTTCTCAATAAAGTTTTCGCAAAAGAGCGTTTTCCAGTTTGAGTTCACATAGTGGAAGTATACTAATATACCTTTCTGGTGACAAATCAGGCATTACATTATTGGTTTTGGGAAAAGTGTTCTACTAAGTAACAGATGACGTAGCAAGAGTTTATCTATAACGCTGTGGCATTTCTTATACAAACAATATCTTTCTTTGGAAATCAGTAGTTCTTATGGAATTTGCTATGACATCAGTAATTCTGCAGAATATGTCGTGACATCATTATTTCCATCAATAGGGGAAATTGTTCGTTTTTTTGACACAGACGTTATGAGATCACACAATCTCACTAGAAATGTAGGAACGCTTAACAATGATAAATAACTCGGATGTTTTTCGGCCCATGCTACATTCTAATTGGCTGCGAGCATCATGACGTCGACATGACGCAGAGTGGCACCATATGACGCCGCGCGATGTTGAAGTGGAGTCTAGAGCAGTGGGATAAACTCACGTTATTGGAAAAGTTGCCCCTTAAATCGTGTCTCCTTACATATCGTCCCTGTAAATTGTTCCCTTTACATCGTGTTCCTTTAAATCATGTCCCTTTAAGTCTAGAATCCACCCTGCTTGTCTACTGATCTATACATATTTGAGACTGACTTGTTTATAATACACTGAAGAGCCAAAGGAAATGGTGTATCTGCATAATATCGTGTAGGGCCCCCGCGAGCACGCAGAAGTTACGCAGCACGACATGGCATGGACTCGAGTAACGTCTGAAGTAGTGGTTGAGGGAACTGACACCATTAATCCTGCAGGGCTTTCCATAAATCCGTAAGAGTACGAGGGGGTGAAGATCTCATCTGAACAGCACATTGCAAGGCATCCCAGATATGCTCAATAATGATCATTTCAGGGGAGTCTGGTGGCCAGCAAAAGTATTTAAACTCGGAAGGGTGATTCTGAAACCACTGTGTAGCAATTCTGGACGTGTGGGGTGTAGCATTGTCCTGCTAGAATTGCCCAAGTCCGTCGGAATGCACAATAGGCATGAATGGATGCAGGTGATCACACAGGATGCTTACGTACGTGTCATCTGTCAGTCTCATCTAGACGTATCAGGGGTCCCATATCACTCCAACTGCATATGCTCTACATCATTACAGAGCCTCCACAAGCTTGAACAGTACCCTGCTGACATGCAGGGTCCATGGATTCATGAGGTTATCTCCATACTAGAACACATCCATCCGCTCGACACAATTTGAAACGAGACTCGTCCGATCAGGCAACATGTTTCCAGTCATCAACATTCCAATGTCCGTGTTGATGGGCCCAGGCGAGGCGTAAAGCTTTGTGTCGTGCAGTCATCAAGGGTACACGAGGGGCCTTCGCCTGCGAAAGACCATATCGATGATGTTTCGTTGAATGGTTCGCACGCTGACACTCGTTGATGGCCCAGCATTGAAATCTGCGGCAATTTGCGGAAGAGTTGCACTTCTGTCACGTTGAACGATTCTCTTCAGTCGTCATTGATCCCATTCTTGCAGTAGCTTTTTCTGGCCGCAGCGACGTCAGAGATTTGATGTTTTACTGGATTCCTTATGTTCTCGCTACACTCGTGAAATGGTCGTATGGGAAAATTCCCACTTTATCGCTACCACGGAGATGCTGTGTCCCATCGCTCGTGCGCTGACCATTTTCAAATCCACTTAAATCTTGATAACCTGCCATTGTAGCAGCAGTAAACGATCTAATAACTGCGCGAGACACGTGTTGTCTTATATAGGCGTTGCCGACCGTAGTGCCGTATTCTGCCTGTTTTCATATCTCTGTATTTGAATACACATGCCTACACCAGTTTCTTTGGCGCTTCAGTGTGTTACGCGGCTGGGTTGGGCGCATCGGTGTTGTTCGACGAACTGAATACATATGGAGTAAAAAACATATTTACTAAAGTTATTATACAACAACATTTGGCACTATACACTGTGATTTTGCTTAATGTGGTTAAATTGCAGAATACGATCCCTAAGAGGATCAGGAGAAAAAATTTCATATGACACATGGGCGGAAATGAGTTTTGCACTGGGTAGACCCACTTCATATTGGAGTCCCTTTTAGATTGAATGCGCCCATGCGAATACAACAATCATGTGGAGACGTTCCATTTGTACTAGTGTATCAGTTCCACAATCAAGAGGGCAGTAATGTTGCCCACGATGGCGCGCTCATACATCGGTACTTAGGGACATGTGCTTTCTCTTACCGATGTGTGAGGGCACTGCCGTCATGGACAATATTTATGGCCTCTATTGTGTGAAGTTGGAACAGTAGTACAAACAAAACACTTCTACTTACCGGTTGTGTTTCCATGTGTGCCCTCAACCTTTTAACTCCACTCTGATGTGGGAATACCTCCCCTGGAACGCATTTCCGGTCACGTCATATGACCTGTTTTGCTCCTTATCCTCTGAGGGATCGTTTTCTGCAGTTTAACTCCATGTAGCAAAATCAGACGTTATACCTTTGGGAACTATACTGACGGGAAAAATTCACAACAAGTAACAGTTGTGCGACGTAAACGAGAGTTGGTAGGCGTGTTTCTACATCTGAAAGATGATGATTATTAGAATTTCACGCCATTCACATAGAGTGGCACTAGCAGCGCCACTAGGGGGATGCAAATCACGTTTGCTTTAAATACACACTGTAACGGTTGTGAGAGTTAGTTTCCTTTCAAATTGGACGCGATGACTTCATGTTAGTCAAGAATGCCTTTCAGGCAACAAAAACGCCATCATCAACACATCACTGAGTCTCAAAGCGGTCATGTAATAGGGCTACGAGAAATTGGATGTCCTTTTGCACGACATTGCAGAAAGACTTGGCAGGAATGTAGCCACTGTAGGTGATGCTAGCAGCAGTGGTCATGAGAATGTCCGGTCGCAAGAAGACCAGGCTCCGGACGACCATGTGACACCACCGAGAGGGAAGACCATAGTGTTCGGCGTATGGCTCTGGCACATCATACTGCATCTGCAGCAGAAATATGAGCAGCACCAGTTGGCACCACAGTGCCACAACGAACTACTACAAATCGGTTACTTCAACTACAGCTCCGAACCAGAGACCCTATAGCGTGCATTCCACTGACCCCAAACCACCGCCGTTTGCGACTTCAGTTGCGTCAAGGGAGAGCTCATTGGAGGGCTGGGAGGTGGTCTGTTGGATTTTCTGATGAAAGATGGTTCTGCCTCGTGCCATTGATTGCCGTGTGTTGGTTAGAAGAAGTTGCTGGAAATTCACCTGACGGATATCGTACCAAATTCTGTCCAATTGGCACGTTAGATCATCAAAATCTCAAGCTGGTTGGAGGGTCCCCATAATGGTCCAAACGTTCTCAGTTGGGGAGACAACGGACGACCTGGCAGTCCAAAGTAAGGTTTGACAAGCCCGAAAACAAGCAGTAGAAACTGTCGCCGTATGTGGGCGGGCATTTTCTAGCTGAAATGTAATCCAAGGATAGCTTGACATGCAGGGCAACGACGTGGGGCTTAGAATATCGTCGATGTACCGCTGTGCTGTAAGGGTGCTGCAAATGGCAACCAAAGTAGTCCTGCTATGGAAAGAAATGACACCCCAGACCATGTGTCCACCCTAGACCATCTGGCATGGTTGTCGGGCCGTATGGTGTGCGACAGCCAAATTGGTATACCACCGCTGTCCACGTCTTCGCTTGTCATAGGGGCTCAGTTCTTAACGGGATTCGTCACTGAAGCCACTTCTACTCTACTCAAATTCCATACCAGAGACGAATCTGGAGGCGCTCCGGGCAGCAGCGGGATACCAACCTGACTGTCGCCCGCCACAATCTGGAGTGATGGTCTGTGGTGTAATTTCTTTTCATATCAGGAGCCCCTTGGCTGTCATCAGTGGAATCTCTACAGCATGGCGGTGCGTTATTAATATTCTACGCCCTGTTTTGCTGCCCTTCACGGCAAGCCATCCTGGGCTTAAATTTCAGCAAGATAACGCCCGCCCACACAGGGCGGGAGTTTTTACTACATTTCATCGTGTTTGCCAAAGCCTAATTTGGCCAGTAAGATCACCAGATCTCTTCCCCACTGAGAATGTTTGGAGTATTATGGGCAGGACCTTCCAACCAGGTAGGGAATTTGACATTCAATGCGCCAATTGGACAGAATTTGGTACGATACCCCAATTCATCCAATTTTTCTGTAATTCTAGACGTCTGTTTGTCTGTACCTATACATCACATCAACAGATTACCGTCCCAGTCGGATAGTTCCTCCGTGGTTGGTCGGTTTTTTTTATTTTGTTAGAGTGTACTGTGTCTTTGTGTAAAATTGATTTCCGCCACAGGTATTCCTCTTGCAGCTGCCATTTTCAGTAACTTTGGTGTATAAAAGAATATAATAAGAACAACAGTGGAACAAATTTGTCCTCAAGTGTCTAAATAGTGTTACGAAATAAAGTATTTGCACATACTCTCTGGGAGTATATGCACATATTCGATTCACTGGGAAACAATATTTTCGTCATATGCACGAATATAGCACTAAACGTAGGGAAAGTGGAGGACATTAAGTAGAGGAAACCACGGCACGTTCAAGCATGGGACTCGTTTACTCAGAGTACTTTTCTCTGGAACCATTCTTGTTAGAACGCTATCGACAAAAGAGTAGTAGTCCTGCCATCTTCTGAGGGCTCTCGGAAACTTCACGGCACTTTCTGAGTGAACGTCTTAGCGCGAAGAACATATTTTTGTTTCTGTGCAAGACGGGTATAATTTGCTTCTCAAATATCGAAGCTCCCAGGGACAATACCTTTTAGAATTGAGAATGGATAAATATATCTTCGCTTACACGAGATTTCCCTTGTTTGAAAGGTAAATCTGTAGAATTTTTAAGTCTGAAAGTTACTATTGTAGTTTCAAAACCATTTGAAATATGTCAATGGGGCACGCATGCGCAGTTATGATAGGGCACGTTTACGCTCTATTTTGTATTGCCATCCTAAGTGATACCCAGTTAAGGAAACTTTAAGACAATAGTAGGTAGAAACGCAATCTAAAGAAATGAGAGCAAGGAGAATAAACGGCAGAAATTTTTGTAAAAGCTATTTGAACGTAACGGGTCAGGAGCAGAAAGGATTAATTGCATGAGAGCATGGACTGATGGACTGATAAGGGCAAGTAATTGCTGAAAGCGAGCGAGGAGAAGTAAAAATGAGGATAGGCCTATCTCTGATGTCGTCATTAGTTTTTTGCACAAATATAGGTTTTTCACATGGTAACTCTCCATTCTCTCCTGTCTTCTGCCTTCTTGTTAAGTTCCGAGTAATTTCCGCTTGTCTTTTTGTCGTCTGTCATCTTGTACCTTCTTTCTCTTAATAGCCCCTCACAAGCTAGTCCCTCCACAGTGTCTGTTGACAACCGCTCCCGTAACAAAAAATGTCCCATCCTGTTCTTATTCCTTTTTCTTATAACTTGCATAAGTATGGTGTAAAGGATGAAAATTTACTTATATTTACTGCTTGAAACGATTCCATGAATCAAAAACAAATCAAGAATAGGTCCGGTGCCTCACAACGATTATGCCACAGGAAACTCATTATTTTGTGTGTGCATAATCTGCAACACGTACAATGATCGTGAATAGGGCTTTAATTAACATTCAATCTTATATGTAGGCCATATTATTCTAAAAGGTAGAAGTTCGCAAAAAAATTTGTTTACCGACGGCAAAATTTTTGTATTTTACCACGTTAAGGGGTTAAGGAAGACTGTAATTTTGTTTAGTGCCAATAAAACATATTTCTAAAATTTTAGTATAATGTTTGGTTTACTCATTATTGCGTTGTATCATACGTGTAAACGTGCCCCAAAGGCATGTAAACCTGCCCCATATCCGGGGCACGTTCACACATTCGACTTGGCCCTATATAAAATTATTTTGCGCTCTTAAATGCAATGCTGAGTTAGAAACAGATATACCAAGTTATACTTCAATAACCAAGTTAAAAAACAAAATAATTTTAAACGCAATAAACCTAACCAAAAAATTAAATAATTCCTAAAAGAAATCCGCATAACTGTGCCCCGGTCTCCCCTACTTTCTGACACGCACAGTATGGTATCCTACATATTATTTAAACTGATATTAACGCAGCTGATATTTCTGCGGAAATCTCGTTTATCAAGGTAGCTTGGGATAAAAGTACAACAACAGAATTTTACTATATTAATAAGGTTTTAGTTCCGTACCTCATGGCGGCGAAAAGTGTGTGGGCATAACTAACAGAGTAGGTGATCTCTCCGTTTGTAGAGGCAGGGCTTTGTTCCGGCGTATGGTAATGGAGAGCACCTCGGCAGCTCTCGCAAAGAATTCGCACGCCGCTTTTAATGAGTTGCTGCGCCCTTTGATCGCAGTGGACGCGCTTTAGATCACTCTGCTTCCTGTCCTCCCTAGGCGGCAGCACAAACTGGGACAGGCAGAACGAGTTTCTGTGTCGCCGCTTCGCAGTTCCACTCCAAGGCGCTATATTGGGTGTCCACTTGCTGTGTACTGGCTACAGGACCTCTTGATACTGACGGCTGCAAGGACAGGCGAAGGTTCGCCAGCAAGTAATTAAATTCGGATTCTCATTATACGTCGGGGACTACCACAATGGTCGACGAAATACTTTGTCAGACTGACCGTACAAAGCGAATGGCCGCTGGGCACGCAAAGGTGAGAAATGCTGGGCATAGAAGCTCCTGTTCCTGTTCTTTTACTTTTCCGTATTACCATTTTTCTCCAACATAACTGTACTTGTATTAGTTACAGTGAATTCTGCTGAATGCGTGGACAACCGACAATATACCCATTAAGTCTCCTTACAGTTTCAAAAATCTGTTACAACCTCAGTTGAAGAGATATCTTTATTAGGTTTGCACTATGCCGTTAGAGGTTTCCAAAGATTTTTAAGGGGTTTTATTACTATTGATGAATGAGACACCATGAAACGAAATCCGTACAAAACTCCGTACTCAAGAGAAGCCACAGTGTTTATTATCGGACCTACAAACTAGGAAAACTTCTAAACTATGCATGGGAGATTTCCAGCGTCACTTCTATCAGTTTGTGCATGGCACACGAAATTTATCGAGACAAGAACAGTGTTCGATAAAGGGATACGGGAAGGCCAAGAACATTTAAGGAAAACATTGAGTATTTGATGGTTTTTCCAGAAAATCTATAAGCTATGCTGCATGGCAGTTACAGCAACTACATTCGTCAGTGCACAAAACCTGACAAAAAATTTGCGACTGTACGCTTATGAAGTACAGTCATTACAGACGCTGGAGGTAAATGACGAATCCAAACGAAAAGAGTTTGCAGCTAACACGCTGAAACAAATGTCGGTGGATAAAACATTTCTCACCCGAAATTGTTACAGTGATGAGGCAACTTTTCATTTTTCAGGGAAACTGTACAAGTTGAGACCCAGGGGTCGGAAAACACTATGTGACTTAGAGAATTAAGCGAGATAGTCAAAAAGTGAATGTGTAACTGCAGCGCTGGCCTCCTTGTCTTCGGCATGACACCATTAACAGCAAAATTATTATTTTATTAAGTATACCGTATATCAAACAAATGTATGGGATATCACTGACCTCAACCTGAGCATTACCGCTGCCATTGCTATTGTCAATGAGAATCTGTTACAACGAACATGACAAGAAATCGAACATCGCTTGGATGTCCTATATACAGCTAACGATGCCCTTATAAAGATGTATTACTTAGGTCGATAAAACCTTAAATGTACGCGTATATGTCGCATTTTGGACTAAATGTGATATGTCTATCTTCTCATTTGCCTGTGCATTAAATTTTCAAATTGTTAAAGAGAGTTTATAGCTACTATACATGTAGTACGTTTCAACCGTAGGACATCTTCACTAATTTCGCACTTTGTAGAAATCCTTACAAGTGTGATGAAAAACGGGGGAAAGAAAAGGAAGTGGAACTCAGTATAAATGACATTTTGTTCTTATTCAGATATGTTAAAAAGCCGACTACAAGCAAGGTAGCTATCAGAGTAGTATTAGAAAAACGACAGGTCTTTAACACAATTAAGTACAGTTCACGGGCATAGGGAAAGTACTTGACAACCTTCAGTGGAAGAAAATCTCTAACAGGATGAAAGATATACTGTACCTTTAGAGACGAAATCAGAACCACTATTATTAAACTTGTACAAGAAACTTAATAATGCTCACTGAAACTAAGAACAATATCACCAAGGCAAACATCATGAGAGAGGTAAGATAAGAAAGTACCATACCAGCTCAATAATTTTACCTTTGTGTTGAATATGCAGTACCACCTTTTAAATCATAAACTCAATAAGTAAAGGTAGACGTCAGTAGAAAACAACATGCCGGTTAAGATAACTGAAGCCGATAAGAGTGTAGTTATACAGTAGCGGATCTATTTTCCTATATACATGCAGTATGTTACATTTATTCACGCTAGAGCCTGCACTATCATCAATCCTCTGCAGGTCATTCTGTAAATCGATACCGTCTTCTGTCGTTGCTACTTTCCTATAGACAGCCGCATCACCTGCGAACAGTCTTGAAGATCTTCCGACGTTTTCTACTAGAACATTTACATACACTGTAAACAGTAACGGTCCTATCACACTCGCTTGGGATACTCCGGAAATTACCCTTACAACTGTCGGTTTCGTTCCGTTATGGGCGAAGTAGCGAATTCTATCCGCTGGGCAGTCTTGGATCCAGTCACAATTCTTGTCTAATACTTGATAAGCTCGTATTTTTTTCACTGTCTGGCAGTGAAATACGGTGTCAAATGGCTTCCTGAAGTCAACGAACACGAGATAAACCTGAGCGCCATTGTCTATAGCGCTATAGCGCTACGGATCTCGTGGAGGCACAGAGGGAGCAGGGCTTCGGAAGATGTCTGTTTGCGGAATCCATGTAGATTTTTATACGGGAGGTTTTAGTTCTCCAAAAATGTCATAATTATTGAGCATAAAACATGTTTCATAATTCTATACCTGACTGACGTCAACAATATAGGCCTACAGTCACGTGCAACTGTCCTAAGACTTGTTGAAAATGGGAATAACCTGCGCTTTTTTCCCAGTCGCTAGGTACCCATCGTTGCTCCGGCGATCTATGATAAACTGCTGCTAAAAGAGCAGCAACTTCTTTCGCATAATCTTTGTAGAAGCTTATAGGTGATGCCTTTTCACTACCAAGCGATTGTGATTACTATTCTACTCCGCAATCGGTTATTTCTATATCTGCCATTTAGACGTTCGTACGATGATTGAAAGGAGCTCGGGAGCTTCGGGGATTTCATTCGTCAGTCTTCAAGGTCAGCGAGTACAGAGTGAAATAAGAATTGAAATTCCCTGTCCCTATCCTACGATCGAGCGAGGTGGCGCAGTGGTTAGACACTGGACTCGCATTCGGGAGGACGACGGTTCAATCCAGCGTCCGGCCATCCTGATTTAGGTTTTCCGTGATTTCCCTAAATCACTCCAGGCAAATGCCGGGATGGTTCCTCTGAAAGGGCATGGCCGACTTCCTTCCCCATCCTTCCCTAATCCGATGAGACCGATGACCACGCTGCCTGGTCTCCTTCCCCAAATAACCAAACCAAACCTATCCTACGCCACTTACATATGAATGGTCAATACCGTCATAAGGACACCTGCCCTGTACTTTATACAGAAAGTATACGTCAGAAAAGGCTGCTAAGACGGACTGCCAGTATTTCTTATGTTGAAAATTACAAATATCGTGTGACATCAGGCAGCTGGAAGTGTACATCCCTACAGACTGTGTTATACGGCTGGTGCAGGGCTTTGGGGGGCTGCTCATGTCATTAATACATAATATGCCATAATCCGATAGTATCGAGCTGGTCGTTTTCGGACACGATTGTTTACAAGAATGGCTCGCTTGTGTTACTCATTTAGCATCCAGACACAAAAAGAAAGAAGGAAGGATGACCGGCGTTTCATGAGATTATTAGAGGCGCTTTGCTCTGACTTCTTACTACCGAAGGGAAAGGAAGCGGCCATGGGCCTTTCAAAGAACCATCCTGTATGGAGTAATCTGTGTGGCTGCGGGAAACCAATATCCGGACGGTCGGTCCGAGAACTGAACCCGCGTCTCTCGAATGCGAGTTGAGAGCGTTAGCCTCTACAAGACATCTCTCAATCCCCGTGAAGATAGTGCTGAATTAGTATTTACTGAGTTTTCTTCCTATCTGACTGCTAGTAGAATTTGTATACTCCTGGAAATTGAAATAAGAACACCGTGAATTCATTGTCCCAGGAAGGGGAAACTTTATTGACACATTCCTGGGGTCAGATACATCACATGATCTGGACCGAAGCAGTTGTGTTAGGCTGTAGAAGGATCGATTTCCTGCCTGAATCGTGGCTTTGATCTCTACTTTGCAAGACGAGTTCTCCCAGGTATTGAAATTCGCGGACTTCCTTGTAAGATCCGTCTCCCATCTGTAGTGACTGTAGTTGTCCAGTATCTTGTTTTTGACGACGAGTCATAAAGAGGTAATCCGTCTTGGCTTCGTTTATGAGTAGCCCAGATTTTCTGGCTGCCATTTTCCGTGTTATTTCAGTTCCTCTTTACAGTCGCTGAGTAGGCAGCTATAAGACGTAGAAAGCTGTTGTCTGCGCGCCAAGCAGTTAAACGTCAACGAAGTTTAAAATACTTGAACAGAGCTACAACGCTTAAAAGGTTATTGCTAGTAACACTGAAGATCTTTCAAAAAGTGTTTTAAAAGTAAATGTTTACATATCATGTTGTAATGCTGTTATTTCTAGTGGTGCGAACTTCTCGCAGCAAATGTAAGGGGCGAACGGTCGTTGGTGTTGTTGCCTCACTGTTCCTTCTATTGTTTAGTTAACTGCGTACTCTGTAGTACTAATTTTCACGGACGCTGCATGAAACGGAGCCTGCATTTTTAAATTAATTTCGCGTGTCACGTCAACATCGTTAGTCATCGGGCTCAGTAATTACTTAATTAATTTGGATGGTCGGAACAAAGGTGGGCGCGCTCGCACCGTCGTGGTATTCTCTCGCGACTCATCTCGAGTGTTTACTCCTTCATTTATATTTAGTTGTTTACAGACACAGCTATTAATAACATTTTGCTGTGAACAGCACACATCCAAATATAATCTTCACATTTAACTAGATATGGGTAATAAGCTGTTTTTCTCGCACTCGCGAGACAAACATTGTGAGCATCCCGTATTTTATCACTCAGACACAGTCACAAAGAGAACGGTAAAACGGATGGTAATAACCAAACAGACAAGAACAAGCACGTTTTATCGAACATATACTCTCGGAAAGCTAAAATTTCCGTTATTTATACGTAGAATCACAATATAGCCCACACCCTCAAAGGTAAAGTGTAACTTATTTTCAACATCCGTGGGTTAGTGACAACTGTTTACCTTAGAGGCCGAATGACAGCGCAACAGCGCCTGTCTCGTGTTACGCAGGATTGCTGTTTGTAGTCTAATGCATAGACACACATTAGTGTCATGATCGATCAAATCTTCTATACTCTTAATTGACATTGCGTAACTTTCTGATACAATCCGACATGGTACAGAGAGCAATGCGATAGATCCGACGAATTAGAACGCAGTACCACTGATAGGCTGATATTCCAACATGTAAATACACTCCTGGAAATTGAAATAAGAGCACCGTGAATTCATTGTCCCAGGAAGGGGAAACTTTATTGACACATTCCTGGGGTCAGATACATCACATGATCACACTGACAGAACCACAGGCACATAGACACAGGCAACAGAGCATGCACAATGTCGGCACTAGTACAGTGTATATCCACCTTTCGCAGCAATGCAGGCTGCTATTCTCCCATGGAGACGATCGTAGAGATGCTGGATGTAGTCCTGTGGAACGGCTTGCCATGCCATTTCCACCTGGCGCCTCAGTTGGACCAGCGTTCGTGCTGGACGTGCAGACCGCGTGAGACGACGCTTCATCCAGTCCCAAACATGCTCAATGGGGGACAGATCCGGAGATCTTGCTGGCCAGGGTAGTTGACTTACACCTTCTAGAGCACGTTGGGTGGCACGGGATACATGCGGACGTGCACTGTCCTGTTGGAACAGCAAGTTCCCTTGCCGGTCTAGGAATGGTAGAACGATGGGTTCGATGACGGTTTGGATGTACCGTGCACTATTCAGTGTCCCCACGACGATCACTAATGGTGTACGGCCAGTGTAGGAGATCGCTCCCCACACCATGATGCCGGGCGTTGGCCCTGTGTGCCTCGGTCGTATGCAGTCCTGATTGTGGCGCTCACCTGCACGGCGCCAAACACGCATACGACCATCATTGGCACCAAGGCAGAAGCGACTCTCATCGCTGAAGACGACACGTCTCCATTCGTCCCTCCATTCACGCCTGTCGCGACACCACTGGAGGCGGGCTGCACGATGTTGGAGCGTGAGCGGAAGACGGCCTAACGGTGTGCGGGACCGTAGCCCAGCTTCATGGAGACGGTTGCGAATGGTCCTCGCCGATACCCCAGGAGCAACAGTGTCCCTAATTTGCTGGGAAGTGGCGGTGCGGTCCCCTACGGCACTGCGTAGGATCCTACGGTCTTGGCGTGCATCCGTGCGTCGCTGCGGTCCGGTCCCAGGTCGACGGGCACGTGCACCTTCCGCCGACCACTGGCGACAACATCGATGTACTGTGGAGACCTCACGCCCCACGTGTTGAGCAATTCGGCGGTACGTCCACCCGGCCTCCCGCATGCCCACTATACGCCCTCGCTCAAAGTCCGTCAACTGCACATACGGTTCACGTCCACGCTGTCGCGGCATGCTACCAGTGTTAAAGACTGCGATGGAGCTCCGTATGCCACGGCAAACTGGCTGACACTGACGGCGGCGGTGCACAAATGCTGCGAAGCTAGCGCCATTCGACGGCCAACACCGCGGTTCCTGGTGTGTCCGCTGTGCCGTGCGTGTGATCATTGCTTGTACAGCCCTCTCGCAGTGTCCGGAGCAAGTATGGTGGGTCTGACACACCGGTGTCAATGTGTTCTTTTTTCCATTTCCAGGAGTGTATAATTAACTATATCTGATGTACTGTTGAAAAGAGAGCTTGTTGCGTCACTTAATGTTTCTGAATGTGGTAACTGAGATTGAAAGACTAAATGGGACGGATGGATGTAACCATGCAGTGTAATATACTTTTAAGCATTAGCAAAATACCTATTGGTGCTTGTGAGCACTTTTACACCTCCAAACTAAACGAATTTCAGATCTGCACACCTTCTGAGTGACTGGAGAAGACATGACGTTTTCTTTCGGTACTACCAACGTGTCTTCATTGTAACGTATGGTTATGATCAAGACAAAATGCCCTTGCGTTACAGCAAGATGAACAGATATGGAAGAAAAAAATGGGGACTGTGATGCAGCAGAGGACGTTGTGCCAGAGCAACAACGAATCTGTAAGGAAATTCTGAGAGTGCTAATCTTGACACCATTTACTCAGCAGCCCTGCATTGAAAAAAATGTCACAGGACATAGGGAATGCTCCACTGGAAAATTTGTGGTAGGGGACCTGGGGTCGGAGAAGCCAGCTTAAGGACTTATAGAAGTAAACTTGTCTATCGCTTTGCCTAGCATTTCTGTTTCCCAGCTTATTTACAACCAGCATGTGTACAAGTTAACACGTACTGTCCTGTTTATTTAGATGTTCATTCTTTATTTCCTGCAATGAAACAAGGAGGACGATCTTGATTACAAGGAAGTCATGATGCGGCTTTTGTTTACTTTATTTGTCCATAAGGTTGCTCTGTTTTATCGTATTTGCATTGTCCAACGACAGAATGTGCTCTGAATCAACGACAGACCCATTCATTACTCAGTTATATTCAGAAAAGTAGAGTACAATATCATACGATGGGATGGTAACGGTACAGTATTTGCTGGTCGCTGGACTGGAAGGGAGGTCCTATTCCATGGCCTGCGAGGTCACCTGACCTAAATCCCCTTGGTTACTTCCCGTGGAAGTATCTAAAGTGTTCAGATGTTCAAATGTGCGTGAAATCTTATGGGACTTAACTGCAAAGGTCATCAGTCCCTAAGCTTACACACTACTTAACCTAAATTATCCTAAGGACAAACACACACACCCATGCTCGAAGGAGGACTCGAACCTCCGCCGGGACCAGCCGCACAGTCCATGACTGCTGCGCCTTAGACAGCTCGGCTAATCCTGCGCGGCTATCTAAAGTGACTTGTGTAAGAGGCCCCAGTGGATACGGAAACGAAATTTGTTGCCAGAATTGTAGAGACCTGTGATGTGATTCGGAATAACCCCAGGGATACTTGCCAGGGTGCGTCGGAATCTTGTTCGCCGAAGTCACGCTTGCATTGAGGTTGATGGCCGTCAGTTTCAGCACATTTTGTAGGATACAGTACAAACGGCACGTTATTTATGTCCACGATGGTATTTGCAGTTAACAAATGTAAATACAAAACTACACAGAAATGTAATTTTATTCCTATTATTTCCTTAAGCTCGCTTCTCCGACCGCAGGTTTCCTACCTCAAATTGTTCAGTGGAGCCTCCTCTATGTCCTGTTAAATTTTTGCACTCTCTTACGAAAACACAGTGCGACAGGGATTCTTTGACACATTTAAACACCATAGGCAACTCAAGTGGCACTACATAACATTGAACATGCACATTTCTTCTTTGTGATCTTAAATCTGTGAAAGTCATAAGAATACAGTTTACATTGAGAAAGAAGTAGGCTTAGCATGTGCTGATTAAAACGTTCTGAAGAATCAGGGTTGAAACTAGATTTTAAACTTGATACATAACGGTACAGCTTTCTGCACATATAGGCTCGAATACCATTTGGTAGGGTGTGGTAATTTTCTAATTTTGCCAAACTAAGCTGTTATCAGCTGAGTTAAAAACTACACTACATACAATAGAGCGAAGAGTCGACCAAGTCCTGGTATGTGCCGTTTACGTGATTGCTCTGTTGTCTCTTACAAGAGTAGCTTCGAAAGAAAATGCAAACTATGTAGCGTGGGACATCCTCAGACATGTTACTAGATCGAAAGACCTGAATAAATTTCTCTGTTTGTAGTGGATGCTGCAACACCTCGTCATAAGAGACAACGAACGGTCTGACAACTTGAAATAGTTTGTATCCTCTTTAATATCTCTTCCACAACTGTAACTGCTATCGACGGCTTGCAGTTAAAGCAAAGGCAGAGCAGTCAACGCTATCTATTGAGAATATTAACTTTCAACGGAACCTGACAGTTCGTACCCCATACGCTATCGTTTCTTAATTATGGTCTCAAGCGAAAGAAGATTGTTACCGTTAATAGATTAGAATCGATGTAAAATGTGTAAAAAATATAACAACCATTGGACGAAATTACTACAAGACTAAGTGATAAATGCTGATTACTTCTCATTCCTATTAGTTCTCAGTTCCTTGAAGAATCAAGCCTGTAAAATATTTATCAGTTCATTAGAATTTGTGAAACAGCTCTTTAATGATAATCTAAGTTTGTACTTAGTACCTGCTTCGATCCTAAATTGTATTTGTTTATGCAGAACCTTACCTTTGAATTACACAACTTTCAATGTCTATGTAGTTGCTGTACTGAACTTATGTAGGTTCACAATACCAGGCAACATTCCCAGGTAGAGACAAAACCATAAACACTTTATTTTAATGAACACAGAAGTATTGATTCACAACTATTGTCCACAGATGTAACCAATTACCAATATCATCCGAACACAAATAAATGACCTTCTTGATCGATAATCGATACTGATAAACTGCCTCCCATATTTGATATGAAATACGCTAACCTTGAAGTAAATATGCCCAAGGGAGATTTAAATCACTGTAGAGTGTTTAATAGTACAAGTCTAGGTCCTAAGTCCAGATGTACCCAGTCTTGGATGACAGTCCCTGAATGCAACAACGAAAGTCAATAGAAGCCAGCGGATAAGAAGTCTTTATGCCCAGAGTCCACGGGAGGCCAATGTCGAAGAGGCGGAGGGTCAAAGATAACTGCTGGATGCCTGCGATGGCTTCAGAGGCATAATTTCCAGGTTGATGTTACGCCTGGACCTGCTGTCGCTAGGAGGTGTAGATCCAGATTTATCCCTGCGACTGAAATGGTTGGCTCAGTGAACTGTACGGCCTGATACTAGATGGGTGCCGTCTTATATACACGCTCGGTGGATGGATACCAGTTCAGTGTTTAGTGAACACGTGATCGGTGAACATAGTAAGCCCGTGAATGTTGCGCCTTCAGCGGCAATTGAAAGCCCCCTGATGGCGAAGTGGGTGCCACCCGTTTCCGTTGCATCTGATGGAGTTCTTCTTGACATCTGTTTTGGTCGAACGATACGTTGTTTTCATGCAGTCCCACTACGGTGCCGTGTCTTCGGCAACCCGCTGGGCACGTGTGTATTACTGGAAGTTAATACTGTAGGCGTTAACCAAGGACATAGCGATAGCTAAGATGAAAAGCGACAATTATTACACATACCTGATCAGATTGTTCGTAATTTGAGAGAACGGTTATCCGTCTGTTTCAGTGTTGCAGAAGTAGAAGCAGGTGGACAGTCAGGGTACAAAACAGATCAAATACACTGTACGACACAGTTAAAATGTGCCTGTATCAAAACCCCGTAATTGTCTCCCATTACAAAGCAGAAATTTGGCTCAAAGGTGCCTAAACCCTTACTCTGTAATAATGCAAAACCGTGGACCATTGCAACCTCGCCCTCGGTCTCGGCGACTCTTCAGAGAACAAGGTGTCGAAACACTGGGAGAAGGCTAAGAGGTCAGAAGTTCACGACAGGTGCAAGGGAGGGTACTGATGTCACAGAGGAACTAAGTTGCACCAAAATTCTGCCCAACGCCGCCATGGACGTGTCAGACGACTGTAATGTCGTCACACCAACCCTTCCCCACATTTACCGACTTATCCTGATGCCTCTAGAATAGAGGTTACAAATGCGCCGCCCAGCGTTCAAATCACGCTGTTTTTTTCACGGATCGCCAACGAAAACATTTCAGACGCACTGCCTCTGCTAATCGACACGAAAAGCCGTCAGCGGCTGACATAAAAGGCGTCAATGAAACCATCCATTCCCTCGAGGTGTTGATTCCCACAGGTATCGCACTTAAAAACGACAGTTTGTAGTGTGTCGAGCAACAGGACGATGTTCTTGACAATATCTGACACCCTACGGACGATTCAGCCCTTCTCCAAGAACATCGTGTGCCCGCAACCCCAGCGAACTTGATAAGTGTAGTGTGTCACCTCGCTCCCTCTTCCCCTCCCCGCCCCCCCCCCGCCCTGCCACCCGCGATCACACCACAGGAGGGAGTGAAAGACAGCTTTGGATTTGAATGGTTTTGGAGGCTACCAGTGATTCCGCCCTGTAAACCAGAGCAAAAATTGTGCCCGTGCTATACTCCTAAATTCTATGACGTGCAGAGGAGTTGCAGGCTCACGATGTTATTAAGGAAGGGTTCAATCATCCGGGGGTATCAGCAGTGTCAAAGGTTGTCTAGAACGTCATCCTATTGCTCATCCCACTGTGAACCATCGTTCTCCACCGCGAAATGTGTTGGAATCGGCGCCCCAAGGGAAGGGGTGGTTTCATTGACGCCCTTTACGTCACCTCGCGAAGCCGTTTCTGAGCAACGGTGGTTCTGAAATGCTTTCCTCGGACGTCCATCATAGAACCACGTGATTTCAACACTGGTCGTTGCGATTCTGTCCTCCGTCGCAGAGGCGTCAAAAGAAGAGGTTAAATGTGATTAAGACGATGTATAATGACATTTTGTATCGTAAGTAAAGTCCACGGTAGCGTTTGGTAGAATTCTAAAATCATTAATCCACTTTCTATCTCATATGAATTTCTGAGCTGTGGCCTTTTTTTCGCCTATGTCTGAAGCTCCGCCGAGCCGGAGGGTTACGCCGTATAATACCACGCAGTGGGAGGCAATTAGAGAGTTTATAAAAGTGACCCTTTAATTGTTGTGCGCACTATAGTTAGATCACTATGCAGCAAAGAGATCAGAAATCATCCGAGTGAGACGTACGACAACGATATTCGGGTAAACATTCATGACTGATATGAAAGCTGCCACTTTGGAGTTTCTACCACATATCAGTGAAGAGAAAACGAAGTTCTTGAACAGTGGAAAACTGAATGTCTTAACCTGCGTCTGATTCAGAAACACGATACATGCGAGAGGAGATTAAAGCTTTACCAAAATTAATGACGTAGCTGCTCTCTTGGCACATGCTATCTGTCTTCTTTATATCCAACAGTGTAGCAATATGTCAGTCCCCTTTTCCATAATTTTTGCTGTCTTCTTTCTATCCGTCAGTGAAACAGTATTTCAATTCCCTTTTCCACACTATCTCATTTTTCCTTATCCTTACCTATTACTGAGTTTTTTCCCATTTCACCAGCTGATTTTCCACTATTTCTCACTCTCTCTCTTTCTCTCTCTCTCTCTCTCTCTCTCTCTCTCTCTCTCTCTCCCCTCTGTCTCTTGTCTAAACAAGTCAACTTCTTTCTCACATCTGATTCCACCAGTTCTGACTCCATGGATTTCTATTACTATGTCATTATTCTTGGCAACTTTAGTTTATGAAAAAGTTATGTAATGTACTGATAATAAGGTAAGACTGACGTTGCCGTAAAGTATTTATTAATATTACTGTTTTATGTGTATCTCACATACTGTGAACGTTGTAGAACATATTCGCATGAATAAATGATTTATATTAGTTCCTTTGTAGTAGCTTGTCTCTTCAGTCGCAGATATGTAAACGAATAGGCTGAGTGGAAGTTTGTGAGGCTATTGCACCCTTCCTGAACGGATAGAAGCCGTTGTTACCGGGAAAACAAAGCGGCTGAGATTTGCAGTAGCTCGTTTATAATTTCCGTTTGAGTGCCGATATCGAACGCATGGCGTGGATAACGAGCCTTGTGGCCAGTGCGGCTGTGGCGCCATTAAACATTTACAAGACACTCCGCCGCCTAAGTGGCCAGCAGACGTCGCCAAGGCGCTCCACACTCAGGAATTTATCTTGCGCACTGATCCGATAGGCACATCCTACGCTTACCACCTGGGCTAATCCTGGAGTAACAGTAAATTCTGTATCTCATAGTGTGAGGGCATGAATTGTCTGAAGTAATTTTGTATAGAATATTATCAATTTGATGAGACTGTTTTGTACTAAAAGACATTACTACCAAAGTAAGACGATACAGAGGACTGAATAATGTTTCTGCTATTTTAGCAAATGAAATATTTAAAATATCTTATACAAACATTCACATTGATTAATGAACCGACTACGTTATCGTATGTTACCGCCTAGCATACTTAACGTTACATAACACGTCAATGCATACAATGTTTAGGTCGCAGGTTCGAATCCTGCCTCGGGCATGGATGTGTGTGATGTCCTTAGGTTAGTTAGGTTTAAGTAGTTCTAAGTTCTAGGGGACTGATGACCTCAGAAGTTAAGTCCCATTGTGCTCAGGGCCATTTGAACCATACCATATTTATGTATCTATGATGTGTAAAGACATGCGCCATTGTTAGAAACACCGGATCCTGATTTTTTAATAGTAGTTGTAAGTTCTTCATGGGTGCGTACCCGATACACTTGTCCTTCAAAAATGGTTCAAATGGCTCTGAGCACTATGGGACTCAACTGCTGAGGTTATTAGTCCCCTAGAACTTAGAACTAGTTAAACCTAACCAACCTAAGGACATCACAAACATCCATGCCCGAGGCAGGATTCGAACCTGCGACCGTAGCGGTCTTGCGGTTCCAGACTGCAGCGCCTTTAACCGCACGGCCACTTCGGCCGGCACTTGTCCTTCAATCTTGAAAATTAAAGACATGTTCATTTCAGGGTGGACAAGAGATAACAATCGCGTACGACATGGAAGATTGGAAGAAGTGCCATAGAGACACACTGACGCTTTAGGAAGAAAGAAAGATTAAAGATTTCGCTTTCTATCAGCGAGGAGAGTGTTACGGACAGAATGCAAAGTCGAAGTAGAGAAAATGTAGAAATCGAGCTGGCCTTTTGAAAGAATACTGTGCACGAATTTGCCTTAATCAATGTAGAAAATGCACAAAAAACCAAAATTTTGATCAGCGGATTGTCCTTTCGAATGGAAGTCAACTACGATAACTTCTTCAACAAACCTTTCGCAGCTTTTGTTGGGAATAGACTGTTGGCTTTTTTTGCTCATAGCAAACAAGGACCGCCAAAAATTTAAGTGGGTTGTCACAAATGACCGTCATCCCATTCCGATGAACTTGTTGGGAAAGCTGCTTTCTCTAAAAGGGTGTGACTGCGACAGAAACGATCGTGCACAGAGTATTAGTTAAGAACGAGTGATGTTTAGCAGCAAGTAATGGGATCTGCTGCATTGTCTATCAGATTACTGCTGACAGCTGGGTTGGAAGCCATATTGGAAAATTTCCCTAAAAAATTTAAACACTGATTTGGTTCATTATTAGTATGACGCATGCAAGTGGATTTAGAAAGCTTTGGGGGGCTACGTCATAACATATTAATGAGCCTGTTAATACCCCGGAAGGAGTAATTAGTACTGAGAGAGGTATTGTTCACTAACAAGGCTGCAGTATATTTTTAATGACATTACAGTTACATTCATAGAAAAGCACTTCAATCATGGTTTTAGATGTATGGCAATGAATGTAAACCACCCTGGATGGGTAGTGCGAGTAGCTCTCTTTGGTATCATTAAAACCATTGTGCTCTGTTTTATCGATTGCAAATGCAGATTTATTCTTATTTTAAGGCACCACAGATCATTGATATTTTTAACGAAAACTAGTATAACAGTTATTCGGAGACAATTTGTGGCTTATAATAATCTCTGATAAGATTAATGCAGACTCTTATCAACATAACGCATGGGTCTATGTTTCATCAGTGTGGACACATCCACTATGTACCATGTCGACCGTTTTCTGTTGTTTGTACTTAATTTTATAAGAGGTAATAAAAAAATCCATTTAAGGTGGTTGCTGTAACGTATATGAAATCCAGTGCCACTACGATGCAGGTAGATAAGCACAAACACGTAGGAAAGGGGTTAGTGTGTCCTTCGAATGGAAAATTTTTGATCGCCTCTTATAATATTTATCCACGGGAACTACTCGAACGTAGAAGAGTGAAAGAATAAAATAAACTGTATGTTACTTATCTTTGTGAAACTGAGATGTTATTAGTTTCAGAAATACGTATGTATCACCTACTCCATGGTAAGCGACTGCCGAGGAAACATTTAGAGGTTTGTCGTTAATTATATCTGGAGCACAATCGTTTCACATAAATATTCATCAACTGACCTTCACCAGAACTAGCATTATAATTTAGTGTTGCTTACCAATTATTAAATGATGAAAATTTTTTCTTCAGAATACCATGGAAACTTACGTGTTCTCAGTGTATAACGTTGCATTGATGAGTAAAAGAGATATCCATTTATTTCAATCATTAAATGCGTTAACACCTGGTTAAGGCAGCAAACGTAGGACAAAGACATGGAAACTTAGTATATTGGCTGAAGATTACTAAACTACTTTAATACGGTTATCTTCGATGAAAGTACTTGTATGTGTTGTAAACTGAGCTACAAACACAGCCGATTACCAACACTTCAACTAAGATAAAGAAAAAGAAAAGTGATTATAAGGCAATGATAGTATGTAACACATATGTCTGCATAAACCGCTAAACTGTCGAAAGTAACCTGATATTATCTAATAAAAAGAAGGTTACAGAGGAATTCACTTTGAATAGAAAACAGAACTGACAGAAAATAAAAAAAGCAAAACCCTTGAAACTGTTTCTGACGAAAATTTTGTTGCATGTAATGTATACGCGTACTTCCCTTATTTGTGATTTGTTATAGATGAAGAACTCAACGACTATTTCAGCTTCAGTGATTATTTAAATGCATCCCTAGATTAATTCATATTAAAAATACTGAATACTGTAAACAGATACCATTCACGAAACAGACAAATGCGATAACACTTCATGGCGCTTTCTGCCACGTTATGGAATATCTAAATTGACTCATCGAGCCACCTCCAGAAGTTCCTAGGATGAAATAGTTTTTCTAGGAAAATTCCAATCCAGGTTGCTGCCAGTAGTATCCAGCATTGTAAAAAGTTTGGTAACTTTAAAATAGCCTCCTATTATCGCAAAAATGTGGCTTCATCAACTACAGAAAGAAAAACTCGTGATGTTACGCTGCAGAAAAGATTCCGTGATATTCCTGATCCAGTTTCTCAAGACCCACTACAATTGTGTTACAATTACGATTAAGGCCACTAAGGTAAGTCAGGAATAACTGGAGGGATGATGGATTGTCATGGATAGAAAGTGAGAAAACAGCAAACGCAAGTTGAATGAAAGCTTTCGCGGTAGGAATTTTGCTTCTGTCAAAATTTGCGGGTTCAGGGTCATTGTCGATGCACCATTCGCTAACGTTTTATTACCATCTGCGACGTGATACGGAATGCTTATGACAGGTGGCATCATTCTCGATTACAAATAATCCATCGTTACAATTCTTGTCGTTGAGCAAAGTGTACATCCATATTTTATTTTATTTTACTTTATTCCCTCCACTATTTGGTTAAACTGTTATGCTGTTAATAAATTTATACTGACCCTCTACACAAGCTCTATAGTCTCTTTAAATTTTGTTTCATATTCTACATACTCTAAAGCAGATTCTGCAACATCCGGATTACAAGTTTCTCCAAAACGATAGTTTCTCTTGTTTCGCAAAACACACGTAAAAGCTTCGTTTTCTTGGTCCAGTACAAAAGTGGAAACAAATGCACGGAATTATACACCCAACAGCTGTCGACAATGACTGATACAATATAAATAAATAATATTAACTCCATACTTTGCCAAAATTTCAAATGCAGTTAGTAGTAGTAGTAGAGGGTTTTTTTGGGCGCACGACAGCAAGGTCTTCAGCGCCCGCTCAGTAACAGATTGAGATGGGTTAGTTGTTAGTTGTCTCACTGATAATAGGAGCGAAACCTTCTCTGAAAATGATTGTTGTTCTTATAAGTAGTAGAAGCCTTTCTTCTAGTCTGAAGTGCTCGTTCCATCTTCTTATAAAAGTAATTTTTGTTCTTAAAAGCCTAGTATACCTAACTGAGCTCATATTATAAATAATCTGGCTCCCACATTTTACTTTCTCCATTCACTAAGAATATAATTATATCTCTCTTGTAAACTTTATGAGTCAGAGATCCATCCACAGTGTAATTACTGATACATACGGTATATTATATCGCATATTGCTCTTTCTTTCTATAGTAATTTGAGTTTTTGAATTAATGCTATTGAAATGTACCACGAAAACATCTCTTCACCATGGATTCATATTACGAAGGTATCAGTCACAGTTTTATGTGCCCATTGTTGAAAAATCTTGCATAGAGAGGCAATAGAAAGGTACAATAACTTAATAATTTTCATAGGAAAAGAGAGGAATTTAAATAAAAAATGAATATCGACTCTGCACAGAGAGAAAAACACCGGCCGATTATCTATAATCGATAACGAAGTTTCACTTGTCAATGTATACATCACGTCTTGTTCTCCATACAGCTCATAACGTCCCCATAAATTCTGGACCTATTGAGACCTGTGCGCAGTAATCAGTGTTTCATCCCTGATGAATTTCTGCAATAATAAGCATATTTTGATTAAGCTCATATCTATGATGGGTCTTTATACTCTGTTCACGAATTACTCGAAATATTAATGAAATATGAAAAATTATCATGTGATTTATCATGTCTTACCACCGAATAATAATTCATGCTTATATGTTGCAAAGTGCTGTATTATTCCCCAAAATCACACGTAAAAAGTGAAGTAAAATCCGGTTTCAAAACTAAGTTGCCTAGTCCTTAACAACAGTCACTTTTTATTGTTAACTAAGTTGTCCCCCACAGATTCTGTTAGTACATTACAGTTGTTTTTATAACTTGTTTCACAATACATAATGAAGAAGTTGACAGTTGTATCCTTCATGAGAAATAAAATATGAAAGTTTCAGTAGATTAATAGACACATTTATCGGTACCGATTAATATATAAAAGGCCATCGACTTCTATGTGGGTATTTAAGCACCGACATGTAAACAAGGGATTATTCTCCAACTCGTGTGTTTCCGACGCGCGTGCGATAAATGCGGAAACATGAACTATGGCAACGTTATTACCAAATGTGTCCGAACAGGACCGATGTACTGTTACTCTTTTCTTAGCAGCCGAAGGAAAAACATCGGTAGATATCTATGGGAGAATGAAAACGTATATGGGACAGCATGTTTGTAGAAAACCAGCATTGTGGAATGATGCGCCAAGTTTCATGATGGTCGAGATTCGGAGCCATATCGCAAATTTCGTAACCCAGAAATTACGCCAACTCAGGTGGGAGACACTCGAGCATCCGCCCAATAGTCCTAACCACTAGATACGCAATTGTCACGCATTCAGTTCCTTAAAAGGGCTATGAAGGGTCGACAATTCCAGTAGGACGAGGACGTGCAGAGCTACTTGATACGTTGTTTCATTATAAAAACGTTCTAGCGTGCCAGCATTTATTTAGATATAATGTGAAGTAACATTATCCACTTACGTGGGTTCCAGGGGATGGCCACAAGTTTGTGTGTGTGTGTGTGTGTGTGTGTGTGTGTGTGTGTGTGTGTGTGTGTGTGGCCCTCAACGTAACTTAAGGCGGGGTATACGCTGTTGCATTACAAAAAACACACATATTGTGATTAAATCACTGTGAGAATCTTCATGGTATTCTTGATATCACACATGCACTTGACACTTGACGTCCTTGTTTAGAATTCAAAGAATATCCCTTAAGCAAAGATATAAATATATACTGTATTTCCTATTAAGCAAAGATGTAAACTAAGCAAAGCGAAGGTGTGTGGGATGCAAAGGAAGACGACACACTTACACCTCCTCCAAATCAATCAACCGCACTCGTACAGACCTTTATCACAGGTAAGGGGCGGCATTTGCTAGTCACCCTACTCCAGGAGGTCATTTGGAAACAGACGATGTCAACAAAATTCGCCTGTTTGGAAATAAAATTTTAAATAGAGTACTTCTTCCATAAAATTCGATCCAAGATGGCTAACGTGGCAAAAAATAAATAAATAAATAAATAAATAAAATCCGCAAAGTTGCAAAAAAAAAGTTTTTACTTCAATAAGTAAAAAGCTATGGCTCCAATCAAATAATGTTATATTAGATAGAAAGTTCTAAGGTTTGAAGAAACCTATAGATAGATGTTTACAGGTAAATCCCCCCCCCCCCCTTCATGAACCATGGACCTTGCCGCTGGTGGGGAGGCTTGCGTGCCTCAACGATACAGATAGCAGTACCGTAGGTGCAACCACAACGGAGGGGTATCTGTTGAGAGGACAGACAAACGTGTGGTCCCTGAAGAGGGGCAGCAGCCTTTTCAGTAGTTTCAGGGGCAACAGTCTGGATGATTGACTGATCGGGCCCTGTAACACTAACCAAAACGGCCTTGCTGTTGTGGTACTGCGAACGGCTGAAAGCAAGGGGAAACTACAGCTGTAATTTTTCCCGAGGGCATGCAGATTTATTGTATGATTAAATGATGATGGCGTCCTCTTGGGTAAAATATTCCGGAGGTAAAATAGTCCCCCATTCGGACCTCCGGGCGGGGACTACTCAAGAGGACGTCGTTATCAAGAGAAAGAAAATTGGCGTTCTACGGATCGGAGCGTGGAATGTCAGATCCCTTAATCGCGCAGGTAGGTTAGAAAATTTAAAAAGGCAAATAGATAGGTTAAAGTTAGATATAGTGAGAATTAGTGAAGTTCGGTGGCAGGAGGAACAAGACTTTTGGTCAGGTGAACACAGGGTTATAAATACAAAAGTCGAAACAAGGCCCCGGGAGTAGACAACGTTCCATTAGAACTACTGACAGCCTTGGGAGAGCCAGGCCTAACAAAACTCTACCATCTGGTGAACAAGATGTATGAGACAAGCGAAATTCCCTCAGACTTCAAGAAGAATATAGTAATTCCAATTCCAAAGAAAGCAGGTGTTGACATATGTGAAAATTTCCGAACTACCAGTTTAATAAGTCACACCTGCAAAATACTAACGCGAATTCTTTACAGACGAATGGAAAAACTGGTTGAAGCTGACGTCGGGGAAGATCAGTTTGGATTCCGTAGAAATGTTGGAACACGTGAGGCAATACTGACCCTACGTCTTATCTTAGAAGAAAGATTCAATCTGTATATTGAGCAAGCAGTAAAGGAAACAAAAGAAAAGTACGGAGTAGGTATTAAAATCCATGGAGAAGAAATAAAAACTTTGAGGTTTGCCGATGACATTGTAATTCTGTCAGAGACAGCAAAGGACTTGGAAGAGCAGTTGAACAGAATGGACAGTGTCTTGAAAGGAGGGTATAAGATGAACATCAACAAAAGCATAACGAGGATAATGGAATTTAGTTGAATTAAATCGGCTGATGCTGAGGGAATTAGATTAGGAAATGAGACACTTAAAGTAGTAAAGGAGTTTTGCTATTTGGGGAGCAAAATAACTGATGATGGTCGAAGTAGAGAGGATATAAAATGTAGACTGCCAATGGCAAGGAAAGCGTTTCTGAAGAAGAGAAAAATATGGACGATAAATAGATAAGACAAGAAGAGAATAGAAGCTTTCGAAATGTGGAGCTACAGAAGAATGCTGAAGATTAGATGGATATATCACATAACTAATGAGGAGGTATTGAATAGAATTGGGGAGAAGCGGAGTTTGTGGCAAAACTTGACAAGAAGAAGGGATCGATTGGTAGGACATGTTCTGAGGCTTCAAGAGATCACCAATTTGGTACTGGAGGGCAGCGTGGAGGGTAAAAATCGTAGAGGGAGACCAAGAGATGAATACGCTATGCAGATTCAGAAGAATGTAGGCTGCAGTAGGTATTGGAAGATGAAGAAGCTTGCACAGGATAGAGTAGCATCGAGAGCTGCATCAAACCAGTCTGAGGACTGAAGACCACAACAACAACAACATCAAAAAATCGTTAAAAAACGAGTTCTACATCTACATCTACATACATACTCCGCAATCCACCATATGGTGTATGCCGGAGGGTACCTCGCACCACAACTAGCATCTTCTCTCCCCGTTCCACTCCCAAACAGAACGAGGGAAAAATGACTGTCTATATGCCTCTGTACGAACCCTAATCTCTTTTATATTATCTTTGTTGTCTTTCCGCGAAATATAAGTTGGCGGCAGTAAAATTGTACTGCAGTCAGTCTCAAATGCTGAGTAGCCTCGATTGTTCCTTAACGTTCACGTTTCCATACTTGCTACTTATACTAAGTATAGCCCGTGATGAGTTTAAAAAAATCTTGTTTGAAAAATTAAAAACAAATTGTTTTTCAAGATACCTTGAATTTAGAAGAAAAGGAGCGCTCGATAATTTTGTGCTACGATCCTATTAAATAAGTTTTACAATTTTATTAATTGTAAGGATGAACAAATAAGTTAGATAAACTTGCTCTTTTGTTGGGAGTGACATTTTTAACTATCTCGAGTTTTATTTCATGAAAATAACTTTTCAAGAAAGAAATTACTGAAAGTTTTTAATGAATTTGAAAAAAAATAAATCTACGGTTTCCTGGATCCGAGATATCTTTTTGTTTATAAAAAGCTCTAATGGACGCAATTAAAATTTTACAGCGATTCGTTTGAGGGAGGTCAGTACTGAATATTTATATTGTCAAGAAAAATGCTAGGTTACTTTTCACTAATTTCTAAAGTTAGTGACTGAGTAATAACATGAAGCATGCAAGTGTGGAGTACGTCAGCTGGAGCGTCAGGTGGATTCGGTGGATCCGACACACACACGCTCTGAAAACTGGTACTAAACAGCCCGCGTTCGCAGTCTGAGTTAACTTAAAGAGATAAACACAAATGTTATTGAGATAGTTAAAAACGCCCAAAATAAGTGAAAGTTTTTGGATGTCATTTGTTGATCATTACAATTAATAAAATCGTTAAAATTATTCAATAGCGTCGTAGCATAACTCTTTGTGAAGAATATGTATCTAAAACTGTTACTGTAGAGCCATCCGCTTGCCAGTTATCGAGAGTTATATCTGGAAAATATTCACATTTTTAAAATTTTTCATCCAAATACTTTTTTGACTTATTGCGGCCTATACTTATAGTACCGGAATGTGAATGTTAATGAGTTACAGAGAACCCAATTTTTAATGGTTTTTCAATATATCTGGAGACGTAAGAAAGCAATCGATACTTATAAGATAGTTTCGATAGATATTTTTAAGTGCTGCAGCCTTCTTCTTTAACATTTTTCGATCGGAGCTATAGTTATTTACTTATCCCAGAAAACCATTTTTTGCAACTTTGCGGATTTTTGGCCATGTTCGCCATATTGGATCGAGTTTCATGAGAAAGAAACTTTATTTACAATTTTATTTCCTATATTCTCATATCTTTTTTCTTCAGGTAATGATTTTTGCAATCACTTCTCCACAATCCTTGGAGTAAAAGTCGTCTCGCCTTCGCCCTAAGCACAGGCCGATGTAGTCCAGTCTGTCGCTCCCGAGGGCAGCGCTTACTTGGGCCTCCGTCCTGGCCGTTCAAGAGGTCGCAGCCTCACGGGACCGGGTCGCTAATCATCCACGGAAGCTGCCTGCTCATCCCGCATTACGGCTTCCTTCGCCTGACCGTCCACGAGCCCACAGCCTTACGGGACCAGGTCGCTAATCTTCCTCAGTACCTTCCTGCTCATTTCCCACGAAGGCACTTATGGACTTCATCATTGTGAGACCTCCCAGACATTGTCAGGGACTGACATTTCAGTTTGTAATTTCAGTTGAGATATGTTTCTTAGTTAATAAACAAATAGTTGTTATTGCTACCAGTTCATTTAAATTGTCGCCTGTAGCATCACTCGGCAAACGGACAGTAAACCCCAATACTTCCTAAATGAGCAACTGGAGGTAGCTTGCAAACAATTTCTAAATAATTTCATTGGGCTCTTCTTACAAGTTAAGCACAACACAGACGTCCAACAGTCAGAAATCTGTACAAATGTATCCACGTGTTAACAACTGCTAGAGAAGCATAGCAACTGGACACCAAAATCAAAGCGCGCAGCTTAACCTGATAACAACTCTTTTCATTTTTAACACTTCGTAAAATCTTTTACACTGTAACTTGAAAAAAATTTGTATTTGAAGCAATCTATTCCTGTTGACAGTATAAAGTTATGTAAATATGAAATCTAACGCTGAGCAAATGTGTTGCCCTCATTCCACCGTCTACCTTTTTAGTTTTGTATTTCAGTCACATAACTGATAAACTACAACGATCATTTAAAGTTATATATACATAAATGTGTATAAATATGGGGTGTTTCTCCTAAGAGTCGTCAGACGCATTTTCTCAGTTTTTTTTTTTTTTTTGCTGATATTTACCATTTCCGATATGCAGTGTGTAGTTGCAGTCAGCCCAAAGAAATGTTACTCATCACGCGTTTCATGTTACGGAAAGCTCTGGTTTGCTTCCTGTTACAAGCAAAATGAGTTTTATAGAGGAATTTTACGTGCCCGTTTGACTGAGCGGTCCAATATTAGTCTAGCGCGATAGTAATCTAATTGGTATGTATTAACAAAGAACGTAAAATAGGAAAAATTAGCAGTATTCCAGCACCGAGTGAGCAGCGCAGCTGTTTGGCGATAGCGGTCAAGCGCGGGTCAGGGCGGTGTTGTTGCTGCTGGAGTCCTGGTTAGTCTTCGTGTTTTACTGTCCGTTTTATTATCTGTGGATAAAACGAATATTTAACGAGACTAATTAGAGACTGCTCTATCGAATGGGCGTATAAAATTCGATTCAAAAATAATTTTGTATGTAACAGGAAACAAACAGACGCTTTCCGTTAACACTGGACGTCATATGAAAGAGGTGAAGGGCATCGTTTGTCTGTAGTGACTCCAGCTTCATTTCACGAAACCGAAATTGCAAATATCTGCCGAAACGGTAAAGAAAGTGTGACTGACGATTCAAAGGAGAGACACTCGATATATGCCTAATTTATAATATGCAATGTTGTGATATTCTAATATTTCGTCATTAAAATAAATGGAAACAACTTGTCCTATAGTCCTTTCATAATATCACTCATGGAGTAGAAGCATTTTTCTGCCATTAATGCATCATGCTGCGCATCCTACATGCCTTCTTTGTTTAGAACATTATGTCCACCGACGTACTATAGATATAAATTTGGCCAGATGACAGCAGCGACGCCTGGCAAGGTCTGACTGCTAGTCAACCACATGCACAATGCATGTAGCATCAGTGTGAGTGCTGTTCGTGTGTAGAATGGGAAAGGCACGCTATCTGTCTTTGGTTACACGATAAGTCAGTCAAATGTAAAGGCCGTAAATTCAACTAAATACCTATTAATTACAATTACGTACAACTTAAATTGGAAGGAACATATAGAAAATGTTGTGGGGAAGGCTAACCAAAGACTACGTCTTATTGACAGGACACTTAGAAAATTTTACAGATCTGCTAAAGAGACTGCCTACACTACGCTTGTCCGTTCTCTTTTAGAATACTGTTGCGCGTTGTGGGATCCTTACCAGAGAGGACTGACGGAGACATCGAAAAAGTTCAAAGAAGGGTAGCACGTTTTGCATTATCGTGAAATAGGGGAGAGAGTGTCACTGAAATGATACAGGATCTGGGATGAACATCATTAAAACAAAGGCGTTTTTCGTTGCGGGGGAATCTTGTTACGAAATTCCAATCACAAACTTTATCCTCAGAATGCGAAAATATTTTGTTGACGCCGACCTACATTGGGAGAAACGATCACCATGATAAAATAAAGGACGTCAGAGCTCGCACGGAAAGATATAGGTACTCGTTCTTTCCGCGTGCTACACGAGATTGGAATAATAGACAATTGTGAAGATGATTCGATGAACCCTCTGCCAGGCACTTAAATGTGATTTGCAGGGTATCCATGTACATGTAGATGTAGAATCACACAAACGGGTGAAAACAACATTTGTAAGAAATGTAACGCTGAAGACCTCTAAATGACATATTGCAGTCACGTCGGACATTCATGTGTTCCGTTCAGAGACCCATTTTCCATCCTGATAAACGTGGATAAACTAGGTAATTCTCGTACTGAATGACAGAAATTGTCATCTAGTCAAGAAAGAACATATGAAGATTCCTTCATATCTGGGTAATTGACCAGAGACCCACTGTTCCAAACTAACGGTATATCATATAGTTCCGTACACAGACGAATACACTCTGTGTTGTCAATCGTCTTTTGATACTCAGTGGAACCATACCTGTTCACTTCTGAATAAATTCGAGTGCAAGTCTCAATAACACACACGTGTTCCGTGTCAGAATTGGCCAAGAGTGAGATCGAAAAAGAAGTAGCTACAGGGCCACAATCTTTCGAGTTCTCAATCAGGGACACTTCTTCAAGTTACTCGTTCTCAGTTGCACGGAAGTGGAAACGTCATATAAGCTCTGAATCTCTAACGAAGCTAAGCTGGCCATTCTGATCTGTTACATCATTTCACGTAAGCCTAATTCTTTATTTCTGGGCTTAGTAGTGCATCTTAAATTATACGTCAACTTCAGTGTTAATGATAACTGTATAATGAATATTTTCCTTCACATAAATTATTTAGTTATAACGATGGAAACGCTGAGTGTGCATTCAGCTCTGTGTAAAACCACAGAGCTGTAAATTTTTTCTTCGCAGTCGCAAATTTTAATTTGTATATGGTTGAAGGGAATTCTTTGAACTCTTAGTTCTTTGGTATACGAGACTGAACTGAACAATATACATATATGCAAAGAAAGTTTGCTTTCGACTCTACCTTCATTGCAGTAGAACAAGGAATCATTTTATTACATTAAAAATGTTATCACGAGTGACCTTTGGACAATATAGAATGGTACCTAATACCATAAACGTCTAACGACGATATTTTAAAGTAACAAAGAGAAGAAAAAAGGAGATTCGCTTTCCGTAAGTGGTGTTACGTCACCTGGGAAATGGGTTGGGCGTAATTCGTATTCACAAATGCTGGAAATGGTCTATGCAGGAAGTATAGTCCCCTCTACGCCTCTGCACCGAAATTATGGAGCGGAAGGTGAAAGGAAACCGCCCATAGAACTATCTCTTCCCTTATAATTCACGTTTTTAGACTTTTCTCTTCCTTAACGTGTATGCGCCTAGGCTCTCCTAGGACTGTAGCCATTATCCACATTAAACATTCTGGTCGACATACCAGTTTCCACGTCTTCTTCTGCTGTAAAATACTGTTAAGACGAAGCGTGGGATAAGGTCTTGATATCTTCAGAGATACTGAGAAGTCCTTTCGTAAGGGTTGACTTTTAAAAAATTCTGGATGTGATGTGCCGCTTATCTTCAGAACAGCTTTATTCATTTATTACTTCAGTTTATTGGATTCAGGGTCATGCCCATGCAGCTATCTCAGTAATGGAAAGTCGATACGATAATTTATTGGAGACGATTTTCTTGTCAGTTACGACGATACAAACTTAAGGACACCACAGGTCCCATTCCCCGAGAGGAGAAAGTCTCCGACGTGTGCGGGAATCGAACCCGGGTCCCTTCGGTTAACAATAAGCTCCGCGGACCGCGCAGCTACCGAGGCGGATGTTCTGAGCAGTTTTAGAACACAGTAAGGCGTATTTGCCCAAATTTCTTTTCACAACATCCACAACGCACCTTACATACATCAGGGTCCGTCAAAGTTGTTGCCTTCCATTTAATGTCAAACGCGGTCTGGGTTCTCTTTCCGTTCCACTACTGCAGGTATCCCGAGATGGAAGCTATACTTCCTATGTTGTCCATTTCCTGCATTTACGCATGGGAATCCTTCCCCCAGATGCCGTCACTCCTCGTAAGTCATATTTCACTCATCTCACAGAGATACATTGATCTCAGACGTTAACAGTCTACTGACGATGAAGGTGGGTCAAATGTTCGAAAGCTCGAGCTTTTACTCAAATAGGACGCGAATTGAACGTTGGGATACTTTCACACCAGGATGCATATAACAGGCTGTTAACTGTACTGAAGGAATTTTCACAGAAACAAAGATAATTGGGGTAACAAACAGAGTAAATCATAATTATGTTATTATACAATGACGAACCACTGGAGACCATGAATCCATTACACCAACATACTCAGGCTATATATTTCTGAATAACGTCCAAACTCGGACAGTACTCCTGCATCTTTCTCCCTAGAGAAACATTTCTGCTTTTGCTCTGAAACTTTCCTGTATCATTCACGAGCGTCCTGTCAATAACTTTGGTGCCACTGACAGTATTTAAATTTGACCAAAATTTGTTTGCGTTTTGTGAGGGCTCTTTCAATAACATACCACTAAGTTCATTGCTGATCCACGCATTGTACACTTGAGAGCCAGACGTGTTTCATTCAGCATCTCTCTGTCTATGGTCATAAATGCTACATTTTAACCCCTTATGCAATAGTCGACATTCTATTATATCTCTCGACATTTTTTGCAGTAACTGCACACTGAGGTGACTAAAGTCATGGAATAGAGACATGCACATATACAGATGGCAGTAGTATCGCGTACACAAGGTATAAAAGGACAGTGCATTGGTGAAGCTGTCATTTGTACTCAGGTGAATCATGTGAAAAGGTTTCCGAAGTAATTATGGCCGAACGACGGGAATTAAGACTTTGAACGCGGAATGGTAGTTGGAGCTAGACGCATGGGATATTCCTTTTCCAAAATAGTAAGGAAATTCAATATTCCGAGATCGACAGTGTCTACATCTACATCTACATCTACATCTACATCCATACTCCGCAAGCCACCTGACGGTGTGTGGCGGAGGGTACCTTGAGTACCTCTATCGGTTCTCCCTTCTATTCCAGTCTCGTATTGTTCGTGGAAAGAAGGATTGTCGGTATGCCTCTGTGTGGGCTCTAATCTCTCTGATTTTATCCTCATGGTCTCTTCGCGAGGTATACGTAGGAGGGAGCAATATACTGCTTGACTCTTCGGTGAAGGTATGTTCTCGAAACTTTAACAAAAGCCCGTACCGAGCTACTGAGCGTCTCTCCTGCAGAGTCTTCCACTGGAGTTTATCTATCATCTCCGTAACGCTTTCGCGATTACTGAATGATCCTGTAATGATGCGCGCTGCTCTCCGTTGGATCTTCTCTATATCTTCTATCAACCCTATCTGGTACGGATCCCACACTGCTGAGCAGTATTCAAGCAGTGGGCGAACAAGCGTACTGTAACCTACTTCCTTTGTTTTCGGATTGCATTTCCTTAGGATTCTTCCAATGAATCTCAGTCTGGCATCTGCTTTACCGACGCTCAACATTATATGATCATTCCATTTTAAATCACTCCTAATGCGTACTCCCAGATTTATACCAGATTTATACCAGATTTATGGTATTAACTGCTTCCAGTTGCTGACCTGCTATTTTGTAGCTAAATGATAAAGGATCTATCTTTCTGTGTATTCGCAGCACATTACACTTGTCTACATTGAGATTCAATTGCCATTCCCTGCACCATGCGTCAATTCGTTGCAGATCCTCCTGCATTTCAGTACAATTTTCCATTGTTACAACCTCTCGATACACCACAGCATCATCTGCAAAAAGCCTCAGTGAACTTCCGATGTCATCCATCAGGTCATTTATGTATATTGTGAATAGCAACGGTCCTATGACACTCCCCTGCGGCACACCTGAAATCACTCTTACTTCGGAGGACTTCTCTCCATTGAGAATGACATGCTGCGTCCTGTTATCTAGGAACTCCTCAATCCAATCACACAATTGGTCTGATAGTCCATATGCTCTTACTTTGTTCATTAAACGACTGTGGGGAACTGTATCGAACGCCTTGCGGAAGTCAAGAAACACGGCATCTACCTGTGAACCCGTGTCTATGGCCCTCTGAATCTCGTGGACGAATAGCACGAGCTGGGTTTCACATGACCGTCTTTTTCGAAACCCATGCTGATTCCTACAGAGTAGATTTCTTGTCTCCAGAAAAGTCATTATACTCGAACACAATACGTGTTCCAAAATTCTACAACTGATCGACGTTAGAGATATAGGTCTATAGTTCTGTACATCTGTTCGACGTCCCTTCTTGAAAACGGGGATGACCTGTGCCCTTTTCCAATCCTTTGGAACGCTACGCTCTTCTAGAGACCTACGGTACACCGCTGCAAGAAGGGGGGCAAGTTCCTTCGCGTACTCTGTGTAAAATTGAACTGGTATCCCATCAGGTCCAGAGGCCTTTCCTCTTTTGAGCGATTTTAATTGTTTCTCTATCCCTCTGTCGTCTATTTCGATATCTACCATTTTGTCATCTGTGCGACAATCTAGAGAAGGAACTACAGTGCAATCTTCCTCTGTGAAACAACTTTGGAAAAAGACATTTAGTATTTCGGCCTTTAGTCCGTCATCCTCTGTTTCAGTACCATCTCGGTCACAGAGTGTCTGGACATTTTGTTTTGATCCACCTACCGCTTTGACATAAGACCAAAATTTCTTAGGATTTTCTGCCAAGTCAGTACATAGAACTTTACTTTCAAATTCATTGAACGCCTCTCGCATAGCCCTCCTCACACTACATTTCGCTTCGCGTAATTTTTGTTTGTCTGCAAGGCTTTGGCTATGTTTATGATTGCTGTGAAGTTCCCTTTGCTTCCGCAGCAGTTTTCTAACTCGGTTGTTGTACCACGGTGGCTCTTTTCCATCTCTTACGATCTTGCTTGGCACGTACTCATCTAACGCATTATGTACGACGGTTTTGAACTTTGTCCACTGATCCTCAACACTATCTGTACTTGAGACAAAACTTTTTTGTTGAGCCGTCAAGGACTCTGAAATCTGCTTTTTGTCACTTTTTCTAAACAGAAAAATCTTCCTACCCTTTTTAATATTCCTATTTACGGCTGAAATCATCGATGCCGTAACCGCTTTATGATCGCTGATTCCCTGTTCTGCATTAACTTTTTCAAATAGTTCGGGTCTGTTTGTCACCAGAAGGTCTAATATGTTATCGCCACGGGTCGGTTCTCTGTTTAACTGCTCAAGGTAGTTTTCAGATAAAGCACTTAAAAAAATTTCACTGGATTCTTTGTCCCTGCCACCCGTTATGAACGTCTGAGTCTCCCAGTCTATATCCGGCAAATTAAAATCTCCACCCAGAACTATAACATGGTGGGGAAATCTACTCGAAATATTTTCCAAATTATCCTTCAGGTGCTCAGCCACAACAGCTGCTGAGCCAGGGGCCTATAGAGACATCCAATTACCATGTCTGAGCCTGCTTTAACCGTGACCTTCACCCAAATCATTTCACATTTCGGATCTCCGTCAATTTCCTTCGATACTATTGCACTTCTTATCGCTATAAACACGCCTCCTCCTTCACTGTCCAGCCTGTCTCTGCGGTATACATTCCAATCTGAGTTTAGGATTTCATTACTGTTTACGTCTGGTTTCAGCCAACTTTCTGTCCCTAGTACTATATGGGCGTTGTGACCGTTTATTAATGAGAGCAGTTCTGGGACCTTTCTGTAGACGCTCCTGCAGTTTACTATTAGAACATTAATATTGTTATTCCCTGTTGCATTTTGCCTACTCCTACCTTGCCGCATCTCAGGAGGCGTCTTGTCGGGCCTAGGGAGGGGATTCTCTAACCTAAAAAACCCCCATGTGCACTCCACACGTACTCCGCTACCCTTGTAGCCGCTTCCGGCGTGTAGTGCACGCCTGACCTATTCAGGGGGACCCTACATTTCTCCACCCGATAGCGGAGGTCGAGAAATTTGCACCCCAGATCTCCGCAGAATCGTCTGAGCCTCTGGTTTAAGCCTTCCACTCGGCTCCAAACCAGAGGACCGCGATCGGTTCTGGGAACGATACTGCAAATAGTTAGCTCTGAATTCACCCCGCGAGCGAGGCTTTCCGCCTTCACCAATTCTGCCAACCGCCTGTACGAACTGAGGATGACCTCTGAACCCAGACGGCAGGAGTCATTGGTGCCGACATGAGCAACAATTTGCAGTCGGGTGCACCCAGTGCTCTCTATCGCCGCCGGTAGGGCCTCCTCCACATCTCGGATGAGACCCCCCGGCAAGCAGACAGAGTGAACACTGGCCTTCTTCCCCGACCTTCCCGCTATTTCCCTAAGGGGCTCCATCACCCGCCTAACGTTGGAGCTCCCAATAACTAATAAACCCCTCCCCCCGTGTGCCTGCTCGGACTTTGCCGAGAATACTAAACTTCAGGCATTACCTCTCACTACGGACAACTCAGTGGTCGATGGCCTTTACTTAACGACCGAGAGCAGCGTCGTTTGAGTAGAGTTGTCAGAGTTAATAGACAAGCAACACTGCATGAAATAAACCCAGTAATCAATATGAGTCGTACGACGAACACTTCAGCAAAATTCGGCGTTAATGGGCTACGGCAGCAGACGACCGATGGGAGTGCCTTTGCAAACAGCACATCATCACCTGCAGCGCTTCTCCTACGCTCGAGATCATATCGGTTGGATCATAGACAACTAGCAAACTGATCCGATGAGCCCCGATTTCAAGTGGAAAGAGGCGATGGTAGGCTCAGAGTGTGGCGCAGACCCCACGAAGCTATGGATCCAAGTTGTCAAGAAAGCACTGTGCAAGCTTGTGGTGGCTCGACAATAGTGTGTGCTATGTTTACAAGGAAGGGACAGGATCCTCTCGGCCAGCTGAAACAATCATCGACTTGAAATGTTATGTTCGGTAACTTGGACACCATTTTCAGCCATTCATGGACTTGATCTCCCCAAACAACGCTGGAGTTTTTATGGATGACAATGAGCAATGTCAGAACGTTCTCTACAATTAGAGCGAATGATTTGGCCACCCAGATCGCCCGACAAGAATCCCATCCAACGTTTATGGTATATAATCGAGAATCCATTTCGTGCACAAAATCCTGCGCCGGCAACACTTTCGCAATTATGGACGGCTATAGAGACCGCATGGCTGAATATTTCTGCAAGGTCTCCCATCGACTTGCTGAGCCATTGCCACGTCAAGCTACTGCACAACTCCGGGCAAAAGGAGCTCCAACACGATATTAGGAGGTATCCCATGACTTTTGACCCTCAGTGTATACCACACATATATTTAATATCTCATTAAGATGTGACACGACTGTCTGTCTGTGTTATTGGGCATGCAAATCTTCCTATTAGTTTTACCTGGCCTTTTTACTTCAGTAGTCAGTGTTGCTACAACTCCCTTAAGATCACTAATAAAAGCTGCAATATGGACATCCTCTAAGCTACAGAGTTTTGTCATTAGGTCTGTATAAGTTTCGGAACTATCTGTTCTAGGTAGTTTTCCGAGAAGGTATTCAGTAATGTTTCGCAGTATCTTTTAAATGGCCACCACTTACAATTCTAATTATCACATCCGACTGTCGAGCGCTTGAAGTCTACTCCAGTGATGAGAGTACGATTAGGAAACCCACAGATTAGCGAAAAGAAATTTCCTCTAATGTTTTCGGTTGCATCTGGAGATGAGTCAGCAGGTCAATAGGAAGAGTCCAATTACAAGTTCATTCCCCGCCTTGATGCTGAGTCTTGGCCAATCAACGACACATGCTGCTTCAGTTTCTCTCTCTGTCGATTTGAGCTTCATGTCTACTGAACAAATACACCACCTAATTTTCCCATTTGCCTATACTTATACCTCAAATATCATAGTGGTTTTTTAATTGGTGAAGTGTGTAGTGCGGATGTGATTGCTACCAGTTTTTGTGAGTTTTAACAACGTAATGGGCTACCAATAACGTTGTCTGTACTTGTTGCTCTTCTATAAATTCATTAGTGATTTTCAAATCTAAGATATTTCAGTTAATGTTCTGCAGCACACTTATATTTTTACTAGTATGAAACAGATTGAATTCTGTGTATAGTTTGTAAATTTCATTTTTAGTGCTACTGAAGAGTAGTGCGTTGTATTCAGAATATCGCTAATAATGAACTGCTTTCTGACACAGCTTCCGTTTGCTCTTGCAATATTTTGTTTTCTAAGTCACTAATAAAAATGTCTGCAACGGGACTGGAAACTTATTTTTCTATACCAATGCTATTTGTAAGATTTCACATTTGATTATTGCTAGGGAAATAATTGTGTGGTGGTACTAGTTTAACCAAGTCAATATTTGACAGTGTGAACATTTATTAATTTGTGTACGTTTGATCACGTTCTTTTGAACTGCATTTATTGTACCCACTGCAGGTACATTTTCAGTAAGGAATTCTAACAAGTATTTCCGAAGTTCATGTTTTTCTTTTTTTTAAATTCAGTTGTATGCTAATTTGTTAGTTTATTGGTCATGTTCTCAGAAAGAAATTTTTGGTTCTGTAGTCTTGTTCATACATTCTCACTTACGAGCTTCCGTCATCTACCTTAACAACTATTGCTCTGTACCCTCTAAGATTCTGATTTATGGTATTATATACTTCATCTTCTGCAATATCTACATAGGGGTGGCATTATTCTTTCAGTAAATTTTTTATATTTACACCACTACAGTCTGAAAATCATTTCTTAAGTAGGCCATGCTGTCGCATACTGTAAGCTGTGTTGATTCAATCATAGTTCGACTTTGCACTTTTAGGCTTTACTTGTAGCAAGAAGACCAGATTTTTGCATAGATTTGTGATGATTTTCACATCAATTACGTATAGGGTTATCAGCACTGTAACTAAAATAATTAAAGACGAATGCCAGTAAAATGTCTAGTGCATGAAAAAGGAGTAAAATAGAATCCTGTTTAAAATGACACTCACGTTATAATGTATTATAAACTTGGTAAAATGTATTAAAACACTTTTTAGCTTTAATAGTGCAAGAAAAAAGCTAAGCAGTGACACAGCGAGTTGCGGATGTCGGTCCACGAAGACAATTGATGAGCCAGAAACCCTGATAATACACTATACAATCTTCTCATGTATGTAAGGGAGTAACTTGGACATTTCACAGTCCACCATATTCGACTGATCGTTAACTAAATTACAGGTCATGTCTGCTAGTTAATGTAATGAGTCAATTATAATGTAGTGCACTGTGATCCGTTTGCCATAAGCACTACACATCGGAAAGACCTCTCACTGGGGCAAGAAGCCATATGCCATAGGCCTGTGTCCTATGCGTAGACGAGTAAGACGGCCCTATGCCTATGTGGCAGAAAGGAGGCCCGCCAGGATGCTGTTGTTAAAGAACCACAGGTTATTATCTGTCACTTCCTCCCATTTTTCTTCGCATCTATCCATGACTGTGGCTCAGCAGCGAGGTGATCGTATGTAGGGGAAGATTACAATCAATCATGTGATTATCACTACATCCTTCCTTGGATGCTACACTTGATAAATCATTTCCCTGAATTCCCACATGCGCTGGTATCCAGCAGAATGATACTTCCTACCCATCTCTGTAGGCGGAGAAGCACTTCCCGGATGTTCTGGACTATATCTGCAGGATTCAAGACTCGTACAGATAGGAGTGCACACAGAGAGTTGGAGCAGACGGTAAATTTGGCAGGCCAAATGCATCTCATTTGCTCAAGATATAGTGTAATTCTCCACCATACACAATAAATTCTTTTGGCAGGTGAATCTTGAGGGCATATTCATGGAAATGGTAAAGCTGCCAATAGTTCCGTTGCTTAGTTGATTCGAGGGAGGGAACCAAACAGCGAGGTCAGCTGTCCCATCGGATTATGGAAGGATGCGGATGCGGAGGGAAGTCGGCCATGCCCTTTCAAAGGAACCATCCTAGAATATTCCTGAAGCGATTTAGGCAAATCATGGAAAACCTAAATCAGGATGGCCGGACGCGGGTTTCAAGCGTGGTCCTCCAAAATGCGAGTCCAGTGTGCTTATCACTGCGCCACCTCGTTCGGTGCCAAGTGTTTCCCACTGCTTAGATCATATATGAATTCAGCTACATGGTTGTGGTAATTACTTTAAATTCCATAAAACAATGCGTTAAATCGTACGCAGGAGTGCAATCTCTCCTGTACCTGAGGGCATCTAAAATTAATCTGGGTAACTTTAGTAATAAGGATGACAGTCGATAGCAGTTCTGGGTTTAGGAAGGTACTTGCCCCACACGAAGCGCTTCATGCGGATCCCAAACAACCTTGTTGCCTGCATGCGACATAAGAAAATTTGTTCCATAATGAGGCACACGCTGTGCCTCCGGATAATAAATAGCGATCCGCAGCTTCAGCACCGAGACTTGGGATGGGGTAGATCCTGTAAGCCCTGTGGCTAGCTTGATCTCCTCGTGGTGAATAGCGTCGATGATCTTAAAAAAACGTGATCTCGCCTGTACATACAAAATCCGCTCCTAACCGAGCTAGATTTCACGAAATCATAACAAAAATGGAGCCGACACGCCCTGTCTGTTTCCCAAGATCTGTGGTCAAGGCACTTCAAGACCTTTATCATTGCCTTCAGGGTCCTGGCTTTTAGGTCCTTCAGGTGTGTTAACCACCGAAGTTCTTAATCACATGCAAAACAATGTAACCCGCATTACATCCTTAAAACATAGAATGGTGTTCCTCATTTCCAAGTCAGAGAAATTATGAAAACAATGAGAACAGTTAAAATCAACACACACTTATCTGCAGAAAATTTATAACCTATCTCTGTAGCCCACTCCTCAAAGCTCACAACAGCAAGTCGCAAATGGCGAGCTGTGTTTCACGGCAACAAAGAATTGTAAAACCATCCACAAATAAGTAAAATCGAACAGGACTGCTTACTTCTAACGTAACTCTGTTTATGAAGAGTTTCTGCTGTGTTTATATCCCGTAAAGTACATGGGATCTATTATCTGTGGCGACAAGTGTGTTGAGTGGTGTAATTAACGTAACTGGGCAAGTGATTCGTGCACCAGAGTAATCCTATGGAATGAAATAACTTTACATAATGACCCCCACACGCAACGAATTTAACCATTTTGTCGTTGTAGTTAAACATATATCAGTATTATGTACCGTTGAACCATGGACCTTGCCGTTGGTGGGGAGACTTGCGTGCCTCAGGGATACTGGTAGCCGTATAGTGCAATCACAACGGCGGGTTATCTGCTGAGAGACCAGACAAGCGTTTAAGCGTTTGGTTCCTGAAGATGGGCAGCAGCCTTTTTAGTTGTAGTAGGGGCAACAGTCTGGATGATTGACTGAGCTGGCCCTGTAACATGAACCAAAACAACATTGCTGTGCTGGTGGTGCGAAAGGCTGAAAGCAAGAGGAAACTACAGATATAATTTTTCCCGAGGCCATATAGCTTTTACTGTATGGTTAAATAATGATGGCATCCTCTTGGATAAAATAATCCGGAGGGAAAATAGTCCCCCATTCGGATCTCCGGGCTGGGCTAACCAGGAGGACGTCGTTATCAGGACAAACAAAACTGGCGTTCTGCGGATCGGAGCGTAGAATGTCAGACCACTTAATCGGGCAGGTAGATTAGAAAATTTAAAAACGGAAATGGATAGGTTAAGGTTAGATATACAGGGAATTATCTAAGTTTGGTGGCAGGAGGAACAAGACTTCTGGTCAGGTGAATAGAACGAAGAAAAGCTACTACGAACGACATGGAGAACGCATTATTATAGCCAAGATAGACACGAAGCCCACACCTACCACAATACTACAAGTTTATATGCCAACTAGTCCCGCAGATGGTGAAGAGATTGAAGAAATGTATGATGAGATAAAAGAAATAATACAGATAATTAAGGGACATGAAAATTTAATGGTCATGGAAGACGGAAATTCGTTAGTAGGAAAAGGAAGAGAAGGAAAAGTAGTAGTTGAATATGGACTGGGGGTCAGGAATGAAAGAGGAAGTCGACTGGTAGAATTTTGCACAGAGCATAACTTAATCATAGCTGATACTTGATTTAAGAATCATGAAAGAAGGTTGTATACGTGGGAGAGATCTGGAGACACTGGAAGGTTTCAGATTGATTATATAATGATAAGACAGAGATTTAGGAACCACGTTTTAACTTGTAAGACATTTCCAGGGGTTGATGTAGTGGACTCTGACCACAATCTATTGGTTATGAAATGTAGATTAAAACTGAGGAAACTACAAAAAGATAGGAATTTAAGGAGATGGAATCTGGAGAAACTGAATGAACCAGAGGTTGTAGAGAGTTTTAGAGGGAAGGGAACGATTGACAAGAACAGGGGAATGTGATACAGTAGAAGAAGAATGGGTAGCTTTGAGAGATGGAATAGTTAAGGCAGCAGAGCATCACGTAGGTAAAAAGACGAGGACTAGTAGAAATCCTTGGGTAACACAAGAGATATTGAATTTAACTGATGAAAGGAGAAACTATAAAAATGCAGTAAATGAAGAATGCGGAAAGGAATACAAACGTCTCAAAAATTAAAACTACAGGAAGTGCAAAATGGCTAAGCAGGAATGGCTTGAGGACAAATGTGGGGATGTAGAAGCTTATATCACTAGGGCTAAGATAGATGCCGCCTACATGAAAATTAAAGAGACCTATGGAGGAAAGAGAACCACCTGTATGAATATCAAGACCACAGATGAAAAGGAGATGGAACCTGAAGAAACTGAAAGAATCAGAGGTTGTACAGAGAGCATTAGGGAAGGGAAAGTAGAAAGGTGGAAGGAGTATATAGAGGATCTACACAAGGGCTATGTATTTGAGGGCAGTGTTATGGAAATGGAAGAGGACGTAGATGAAGATAACATGGTAGACATGATACTGCGTGAGGAATTTCACAGAGCAGTGAAAGACCTAAGTCGAAACAATGGCCAGGTAGTAGACAAAATTCCGTTAGAATTACTAATAGCCTTGGGAGAGTCAGCCATTACAAAACTCTTCCATCTGGTGAGCAAGATGTATGGGACAGGCGAAATACCCTCAGACTTCAAGAAGAATATAATAATTCTAATTCCAAAGAAAGCAGGTGCTGACAAGTGTGAAAATTACCGAACTATCGGTTTAATAAGTCATTGTTGCAAAACACTAATATGAATTATTTACAGACGAATGGAAAAACTGGTAGAAGCCGACCTCGGGGAAGTTCAGTTTGGATTCCGTAGAAATGTAGGAACAAGCGAGGCAATACTGACGCTACGACTCATCTTAGAAGATAGGTTACTCACTGGCAAACCTATGTTTCTAGCATTTGTAGAATTAGAGAAAGTTTTTGACAATGATGACCGGAATACTTTCTTTCAAATTCTGAAGGTGGCAGGGGTAAAATACAGGAAGCGGAAGGCTATTTACAATTTGTACAGAAACCAGATGGCAGTCATAAGAGTCGAGGGTCACGAAAGGGAAGCAGTGGTTGAGAAGGGAGTGAGACAGGATCGTAGCTTATCACTGATGCCATTCAATCTGTATATTCAGCAAGCAGTAAAGGAAGTAAAAGAAAATATTTGGAGTACAAATTAAAATCCAGGGAAAAAAAATAAAGTCCTTGAGGTTTGCGGATGACACTGTGGTTCTGTCAGAGACAGCAAAGGACTTGGAAGAGTAGCTGAACGGAATGGACAGTGTCACGGAAAGAGGACATAAGATGAACATCAACAAAAGCAAAACGAGTATAACGGAGTGTACTCGAATTAAATCAAGTGATGCTGAGGGAATTAGTTTAGGAAATGAGACACTTAAAGTAGTAGATGAGTTTTGCTGTTCGGGCAGCAAAATGAATTCTGATGGTCGCAGTAGAGATGATATAAAACGTAAACTGGCAATGGCAAGGGCGTTTCTGAAGAAGTGAAATTTTGTTAACACCGAATATAGACTTAAGTATCAGTAAGTCTTTTTTGAAAGTATTTGTATGGAGTGTAACCATGTATGGAAGTGAAACATGGACGATAAACTGTTTAGAAAAGAACAGAATAGAAGCTTTTGAAATTTGGTGTTATAAAAGAATGCCGAAGATCAGATGGTAAATTATATAACTAATGAGCAGGTACTGTGAAGAATTGAGGAGAAGAGGAATTTGTGGCACAACCTGACTAGAAGACGGGATCCTTTGGTAGGACACGTTTGAAGCATCAAGGGATCACGAAATTAGTATTGGAGGGAAGTGTGGAGGGCAAAAATTGTAGAGGGAGACCAAGAGATGAATACACTAAGCAGATCCAGAAGGACGTAGGTTGCAGTAGTTACTCAGAGATGAAGAGGCTTGCACAGGACAGAGTAGCATGGAGAACTGCATCAAACCAGTGTTCGAACCGAAGCCGACAACAACAACGTTCGGCACTATGGCCTAGGTTGGCAACACCCGACCTGTTATTCTACGTTGGCCATACTGCCTATCGACGCTGCTTGTGACCTCTTTGATAGAGTGAAGGATTATCTGTGCTAACTCAGTGCGGTGATGGGGTGGCAGCAAGGCGTATTGGAATGGGTACTGCGAATAAACAGCAACGTTCGACACAGATGGTACGTTTACTTGTCTGTGCCTAAGCGGAAGGGACCATGGTCTTGTCGCACGGAGGTCTTTTATTGTGTATGCTTGTCACGAAAGCACTGTGCACTTATGGAATGTGAATGAGGCGACGCATAGGAATAGTGTGTCGTCACTTTGTCAGACATTCATTTCCTATAGACACTGTGTACCGATGGTTGTGTCGCTATTTCATGATTTTCCATTCTTATGGTTTGCTGTTATTTACTGACGGAATCGTTCGTCTACATTTTATGTGCTACGTAAGGTGTAGTGTTTCAGCACTTTCGTGTACACACATTGTTACAGAGGCGTTTGCCCGATTCAGGCTACTCAGTGGTATCCACTTTTTGTGTGTGATGTTAATGGCATTTCATTATAACATATACATTATATGCTTGCTTATTTCTTAGTTCATAGCACGGTTGTGCAGACCACATGCCAGTGAAACTTGTAGTGCGTGTTTCTAACATTGGCGTGTTTCAGGTACACTGTGAGATATCGTATTCTATCTCATATGACGGAATTTGAAGGTAGATGATGTAAATTCCTTGCCCGCGAAAGGCAAAGGTCCCGAGTTCGAGTCTCGGTCCGGCACACAGTTTTAATCTGCCACGAAGTTTCATATCATCGCACACTCCACTGCAGAGTGAAAATTTCATTAAGGATAGACTTCTTAAAATTCTTGCACCATCGTAGTAGATTGGGAAAAAATATCGTGCTGAGTTGAGACAAGACACCACATTTATAACAGCAAGGTATGTCTGGCGAAGATCCCATAGTTCAGGAATTTCCTTCGACAATTGTTGGACCACCCATACAAAAACTTGAAATACCGTTTCAGTTATAGTATTATCCTGCACTTAACTTCACGGAAAATATAAACAGTAAATATTTGAATAAATGACAGGTACAATGTGATACTGCAAGCACTGTACAGCTGACATCTTCCAGTGATGGATCGATAAGACGCCACCTGTACTGGAGGAAGGTGTAACTGTGTAAAATATATAAAATTTGTAAATCAATTAAGTATAACACACCAAAACTGATATATTTTGATTATAAAAAATACAAATAAGAATGATCTTGCAGTCACAGGGTGGTTATTGCTGGATGAAGGCTTTCACTTGCCGTTCAGTGCTATCTGATTCATGTTTTACAAATAATACTATAGTCACTGTCCTTTCTACAGTCCTCATGCAGCCACTTCTTACATCCATTATATTGGATCCAGTCACACTTGGGTCCTCTTTTGTTGTAAAAGGTCTCTAACAGGCACGACAAATATCGTCGTCGCTGTCATTCTCTCCATCCGCGTTACAAGGGAGGCCACGACGTTTGGATCACAGATTTACTTCAGACTTTTTACGCCTTCAGTAGGCAATTAAAACAACATAATGTGCTAGTAGTAAGGTGCAGTACTCTGGCAATTCCGAGAAAATCGCAAGAGAACTTAAATGCGTCTATTATGCAACTAATGTATCCATGTGAAAGTATTGGAGGTTAGAGTTAATGGTTGCTAAGTGGTTAGCGTTCGTGTGATGTAAGACGAACATGTATGAATGTATGAATGTTGTGTACTGAATACATTCAATTTAGTTACACTACAATGCTTATATGGAGAAAATAAAACTGATTTTATTCCTTCCATTGCATTGTCTTTTAGTTCACTTGGTTTGCATTTTTCCTTCAACATTTGGTTGTTGGTAAACAATTACTAATAAAAACAACACCTTTCCGAGTTTCTGAAAACAGTTATTTCAGTAAATTCATAGAAACGCATATGCCATGTATTAGAACCAGTATCGAGTCCTATGCTTGTAAATACTTGCGCATGTTTCACTCACGGCCATTGCTGCTTGAAGGAAATACAGTGTTACAGAATAAGAAGAAAGATAAATAAAATTTACTAGTTATTTTATAACGAAATCAAATTATATCAGCCATTCTAAACGCTGGATCAGAGAGAAGGAAGTCCAGCTGTATCGCTGCTTTGAACCCTCCAAATATTCCTATACGTTTCTTTCTTCATTAAATATTGGTTCGTGGTGATCGCTTTGTTTTGTGGTTTCATATTGTTTGATTGTCTTTCCATTTGTTCTTGACATCTGCTTCACTTTAACTTATTTTCTGAATTCGTTATAGGTCAATGTCTCCCAGTCTTTCTGTGTGCATTAGAAGCCGGCCGAAGTGGCCGTGCGGTTAAGGCGCTGCAGTCTGGAACCGCAAGACCGCTACGGTCGCAGGTTCGAATCCTGCCTCGGGCTTGGATGTTTGTGATGTCCTTAGGTTAGTTAGGTTTAACTAGTTCTAAGTTCTAGGGGACGAATGACCTCAGCAGTTGAGTCCCATAGTGCTCAGAGCCATTTGAACCATTTTGTGTGCATTAGTGATAAACCAGACCACATACAAGCCAATACCCCAGAAGGGTTCAGTATCTAAAAAAAGTTTACATTCAAAAATGATTTGATTCAGCTTTACTGTTTTTAAAATTACGGTAAAATATATGCTATTTTACTACAACTTCAGAAAATAAATCTCACATATTTCGGAAGGTGGTACGTTTAACCAAAAAGTAGTGGAACCATACTCATTTACAACATTCTATGAGAGTTGTCATATAGTTTTAATTATCACCTTGAAAAAATGTTTTATCGTTAACATTTCGGTTGTTTGCAGGCACGTACATGCAGTCATGGTACACATTGAAATCCCCTCACCAAAATACAGAAACCCGCCCCCTAAAGAAGGCATAATAAAATGACGCGGCGCATTGATCGAGTTCGTTATTGGATGTCAATTCGTTTGCTGCAGTTGAAGGGTAACAACGCAGCAACAATGCATACTTAATTTGTGGGGGAGTGTACAGGAAAAATGCATAATCATTGGCACAGTTCTGATGCGCCGTAGAGGTTTCCAGTGAGATCAAACATGCGTGAATGACGAAGAACGAAGAGGAAAACCATTTCTTTGTGAACAACTGGGACTCGCCAGGTAAATGGAGGCCCTGGTGCTCGAAGACCGAAGTGTCATAAACGAGGCTAAAGTGACAAAAGTGAAAAGCATGTCATGGATCAGTTTGAAACGTTCTGCACACCATTTTGAACATTACAAAGGTCACCGCTCGCTGCATTCCGCGACTGCTCACACCCATTCAAAAACCCAGCCGCACCGAGGCAACAGCGGAAATGTTGGAGCCGCGTCAGGCCCTCCAAATGATTTTGTTAACCACCTGAACGCCTTGGGCGAGCGTTGGGTGTATCATAGTGACCCCGAGATGAAGGAGCAAACAAATTATTTGGAACACGTGAACTCAAGAGCGCGTAAGAGGCAATGATCCTATCATCATCAGGCAAGGTGATACTGAGTGTAATGCTAACAAGTTATGGTCGCAAGGAACGAAACGTCACAGAAACACACTATTAGAATCTACTGGCGAGGTTACGGGACGCTGTCAAAAGTCCCAGGAAGCTGCCCTGTAGGTGTTTTCGCTCTACGACAACGTTCATCTCATTCTGCACACTATACTGTCATATGTAATGCTTCTTTAGACGATCAGATTGTGTCTCACGCCAATAATCTTTTGACATGCTACACATTGGCTACTTCCTCTTTCTTCATATGAAAAATCATTGTGTGGTTGGCATTTCTGTAATGACAATGAGGTGATTTTCGAGATCGAAGTAAGAATGCAAACTTTTACAACCAAGGCCTCTGTCTAGTTACCCATCGATGGTAAGAATGTGTTACGTTGAACGGTGAATACGTAGAGCAGGATTAACAACGTCAATACACTGTCCAGTAACATTAATGTGACCTCTTGTGAATAGTCTCAGTAACCACGTTTTGCAGTGTGCTGGTGTAAGCTGTCGCCAACACACCGGTCAGCAAATACGAGTTGCGAAGATCGATAGTAGGCACTGGATCAAGCTCGCCTGCCGTGAGAGGTCAGAGACACACAAACAAGCAACACGCCGCCAACACCCTCACGACACCATGTATTTAGGCCGCAGCCGCCGACCGGAGGGCCTCACACTGACTCACTCATCCAGTTTGGCTTCTGTCAGTGCATTCGCAGAGCAGGCTCAGTTCACATCGCAGGTTATGACAGTACATAGCGACCAGATTAGTGACTATATCAGGATTACCGATGTTGTCTGCAAGAGGACTATTACTCATGAGATAGTACCACAGCACATGGACACTATTCCAGTTAAGTAAATACTTCCAGTACAAATCAATAAAGAACCGTATTAATCCAAGTGTGCATTTGTGTTGTAGAAAGAGGGTACTGGCCACCCATAACAACACTCTCTCTCTCTTGCTTTCTTCCAGTACAAGACTTTACATGCAGCGTGGAGTGCTGTGAGACGTGCAGGAAGAGATTCAGTGACGTTCTGGGAGGTACCGACAGGGAAGTGGTGCCATGCCGAATCCAGTGGCTTGGCTAGTTGTGATAAGTTTCTCGATTGAGAATCCATGGCCTGATCCGGGTGGTCCCACAAATTCTAGACTGGGTTTGAATCCGGGGAGTTAGCTGGTCGGTGCAGTATGGTAAACTAATGATGGTGCTCTTCGGACCACTCACAACACAGCGAGCTGTGTGGCCCACTAAATTGCCTTGCTGGCAGATGCCATCGTGTCAAGGAAACACAAACCGCATGTAGAGGTGGATGTGGTACCAAAGGATAGATGCGTACTTGTGTTCACATATAGCGCCTTCCAGAATAACGAGAACACGCAGGGAATGCCAGCAAATTATTCCCCAAACCATAACGACCTGGACACGCCCAACGATTGTTGCAGGGCATAAAAACCTGATTCATGAAAATCTAGTTGAGGCATTGGCATGCAAATTCCAGCCTTCGTCGTCAATGAACAACCGTCAGCATGGGTGCATGATGCATGAACCAAAGGCCTGCTCAGGAAGCCCATTCGCAGCAACGTTTGCTGAGTGGTCGTTGACGAGGCACCCCTGGTAGCCCCTTCGTTCATCTGAGCGGTCAGTTGAAAACAGTTACACGTCTGTTCGACCGTAAACTTCTCTGCAACCGTGGTTCACCCCTGTCATTTACTGCGTCTGGTGCACCACAGTTCCTTGGGGCCAGCCTTAGATAACATCATTTTGCCATGCACCACAACGGCTCGTGAACAGTTTTCAGACTTAGCCGTTTCGGAAATGCTTCCACACTTAGCGTAAGGCCATAATCATGTCCTTTTGGACGTGAGCTAAATCACTCTGTTTTTTCATTCCTACAACGGCTGCACTGTTCCCCGTGTCCCCTGACACGCTTTATATACACTCAACTGCTAGTGCTGCCACCTACGGTCTGTGAGCGGTTATTGCACTTTGACGTCGAACAAAAGCTGTGGAGACATTACTGTGATTGAACCGTGCATTTTCCAAGCTCGCTACTTCATTTTTTCCATTGGTAACTGAAATATTATGACTGCGCCTCGTATGTTATATTCGCTTTGCTCTCAGCCAATGCACATCGTCAATCGCGAGACTAGTTCAGTCAGTTTCTTGCTATTGATTGCACTCCCACAATAGAAAACTATTTTCTCACTTGTAAGTTGTGGTGAATGTAATCAATATACTAAGACTTTTTCCAATACTGACGGATGCTCGTTACTTGTCTTTCACCAAATGTTGCTAGTTATGTTTTAGGAAAAACTATGTTCAGTGTATTGTCAAACTGTACTCCCAACAGTTTCGTTTTCCTCTGGCTTACTTTCTGAAATGCATTAATCTCAGCTAGAAACGTTCGTTTTCTTCGTTATTTGTGCTTCCGTGGTATCGAACGAAGTCGCATTCGCTACCGCAGTCAGAATCCGTACAATTTTTGACGATCTGTGGCGTGCATGTCAAATTACGCGACGCAGTGCTCAATCATTTGCGGATCGGGGTTAATTCTCTGTACTTATACGCTATTAAAATCAGTTTCAAATATGGGTCGCCAGCTTAGCTTTAACCCGTGAGACGGAGTTAAATTTCTCAATGCCTAAAAACCAATACTTAATGCCTCCGTAGTTACCCGATTATAAAAAGGAAGATTCTTAGAACCGAGCACTGGACTGGAACAAGTATACCACAAATAGATCCTTCACCGTCTCCAACTGATTTCTAGCAACGCCCGTCGATAATCTCCTCCAGGATAATAATGCGAAGCCAGAAAGGAAAAGAACAAACACAAAATACCGTACTTGGAGTTTCCTCGACAAAAAACCGAATTTATTATATTCTGCGAGAGTTCGCAAGCTCCACCTACTTCATTTAACACCTCCAGTTACATAGTGGCTCCAGGTTCTGCTATGTGGCCTCTTCCTGCGGAATACATGTGTGCCAATTAATATCGAATCGACAAAATAACCAAGCTTAATCCACAGCTATGCACGGGGAACGGACTTATGAGCTCTTTCATAGCTCTGCACAGAGGCAGAAAAACTTTATTGGTCTCCGAGGAAAACTCATTTCTGACTTTACGCACTCAACAGGATTGAAATATGACTATGTCCCACAGGGTCCCAACTCACTTTATGCACACAAGAGAGCCCCTCACCGACTCCAGAGTTACACTTCGGAACACCACTTTTTCCCCAGAGGACATGAAACTTGCCTCCGCCACTCTGCGGGAGATGATGGCGTACGCTAGGTTTCGTGATCTCCAAAACCACTCCACGAAATTGTTTTAACATCCATCCTTCAGTCAACCAATCAAAGAAACAGAATGCAGCGATTTTCATTTGCCAACTTCTCTGGAAAGCTTTACTGCATTCCAGGGCTTGGCGAAACTACAGTGCCTCACAAGACAAGTGAAACACACAGAAGACGTGTCTGATGGGATGTAACTTTATTCACGTACACGCTATTGGGGAGTACGTAAATTATTTGCGTTGTAATTCTCTAAGGCAGAAAGAACGGCAACTAGAGAGCATTAATATTGTTGATATTTATTGCTTATATCAGGCTTAGTCCGGTATTACGGGGCGTCAACAGTGTCTGATATCGAGTGATGACAGTGAAGGACACGGAAATGCCGCGTAATTGTGTGAGACAGCGTTATCATCAGTTGACAGACTTGTGGATCTACAGCAACCGGTTCGTCGAATCGTGCTATATACAGATTTGTGGGGCATTCGGATGTAACAGTGGCCCGATGTTGGGCAGCGTGGGTATGTGACATACTCGTCGTCAAGTTTACAGTCAGTCACGTCCGGCCACTACATGGTAAAATCGCCGTGTTGTGGACCAAGCACATAGTACCATCTTCGCATCAGTACCTGATGTCTGAGAACAAGTAATGGATTCCCTGTAACATTGTGTATCCATACGCAACGTTGAGCGGAAACTAGTAACAGCCGGATTATGGAATTACCTTCCCATGCACAGACTGCCGCTGCTACCGTCTACTCAAACGTTTGCATTTCAAGTGGTGCCGTGTCCGGGAAGCATGAGCTGCTGATCGACGGCGTCACGTTGGATCAGCGATGAACAGCGGTACTCCACTACCCCGGATGGCCATCGTCGGAGATTATGGTGGCGAACTGAGGTGAGGTGCCATTCCTCCACTGTTTAGGAGAGACATAGCGATGTTACTTCTGGCGGTGTTACTTCTGGCGTCATGGCATGGAGAGCAACCGTTCTTTTCGAGAAGTACTTCATAAATTAGATGCGGTATTGTAATCGCCGAAATAGCATCACATACCCTCTCAAACCCCGAAGTTTCATTTAGTTTCCTCGTCTCCTTCTGACTGATTCGCATTTTTGTCAGGCAGTGTATGTATACGACTGGAGGTGGCAAACATCTGGCATTAGGAAAAAGTTACTCGCCCTTGAGCCATCATATTAGGCCATGGAAACCGGTTTAGAGGGACTGCGGAAAGTCCAATCCATCATCTGTGATATAGAAGGATACAGTCATACGGATAAAAGAAAATGTCTCTGGTGCCCTGGATAACGCAAGGACAAGGACTCCGACGTGACCAGAAAATGGCGTGGTCGGTGCCTTGGTTGACAAAGCTGCAATCTGGAAAGAAACTGATAGCTCATCTTATCCTGTTAAAATATTCATCATGTTTCCTTGCAAGCGTACTTACTTCTGTAAGGAAGTTCGGAAGATATATCACTTCGGAAAAAAATTGTTATTCTGTGATGCAAATGCCTCTTTCGTTTCCGTCCTCGTTCTTTCCAAAATACAGCGACTTACTGTCAAAGTACCTACAATCCATGTGATATGTGATACCCATTGTGGATCTGTGTGGGACATGAGCACATCGAAATTGGCTCCGACCTCCTGCCAACTCTTTGACAACTCTTGTGTTCGCTGAGCTACCTTCAACGTCTGAGGGGGTACACTCAACAAATGTGGGGGAAAACTTTTCATTGCCAAAGAATAACGATATATAATGCAGCTACTGAACTTCGCATTTGGAGCAGCTTCTTTCAATAATGGATGGAATCCATAGGGAACGACTAATGTAGAAGGAGCTCCGTCTCTACATACAACTGCCAACTTCGAAAATTGCCTCTCATTTCCTTGGGAAAATTATTCTCTGAAAGGAAGTGATCTTCACCATGTGTAGTAGTGCCCAATGAATCCGACAACACATATTCTTCTTTCTGGGAATCATCTTCTATGTATCTGGTACAGACAAGCTATTAGTCTAACTATGGTTAAAACAAAGGACTTGACATTATTTCGTTGAACACCGAATGAAAACATCAAAACCAGTGTACTCGATACGACAGTTCACTATATTCTTAGAAATAGGAAGGAGTGCTGAATTGTAATGCCTCTGAACTTTTTATCCTGTTCTCAATATCAGATGAGGTATTACATATCGTACAAATTACTCGGTCTACTTTCCCGATTCGCTACCGAAAATTGCAACCCTCTGCCGCTAGAGGGCTCCGAATTGTAGCGTATGACGTGGAGGAGTGTAACGTAACTGTGTGTGAGAGAGAAACAACGTGCTGCAATCTAGTTTCGAATTCGAAGAGTTCGTCCATTCTTGTGGCATCATCTCCTTCAGCATGACAATGCCAGACCACACACGAAATCTACGACATTTGCAACATTCCGACGGATCGGTTCACCGCCATCGATCATTCTCCATACAGTCCAGAATTGGCCCCATCCGATTTCCATCTGTTTTCAAAATTTAAAGAACACGTTCTAGGACTATGCTTTTATAGAGATGAAGCGGTGGAGGCGGAAATGATGTTGTAGTTCCGTCAACTAAGAGGAACGTTCTACAGCGAAGGTATCAACAAACGGGTCTCTAGTTGGAAGAAATGCTTTCGTCGCCAGGATAACTTTGTTGAGAAATAAATATGTAGAAATGAAGAGTAAATATACAGACTGTTAATACAGTCTGTTTTGTTTTAAAAGCCTTAAGAGGTATTACGTAAAAAATTCGGAGGTATTACTTTTCAGCACGCCCTCGTACATATGTTGTTTATCTATCACACATGTTGCTCTTCGGGATCAAGATTCGGCATAGCTTGAAGAGAAACTTCGAAAAAAATAGCTTAATGAAGAGACAGTTTTCTATGCTGAACACGGCGACGGCTTTCAATTCCTTTACCAGCTAACTATCAGGGTATACCCCAAAAGAGAAAATATTCTCTGAAAGATCATTTTTCAAAGTGGCATGGTTCCTGAAAACAAGCAAAGTTAAAAATTGTCTGAAGTATTTTAGAGCAAGAACCTTACATTATGCATTAAAGGGAGAAGTGCCACGAACATTTAACATTCTGAGTCAAGAATACAACGCAACTAATATTTACTAAAGCGATGATATTGTGGTTACATTTATGCGCAAATGAACTGAGGCATTCTGAACTTTTCCTTACCCGTTTCGCCCCAGTTTATTGGGAAATACTTCAGCTACCTCGAGTAAAGATATATACTTGTACGAGCAGTGCATTGCATATATTTTTCTTTGGATGTAATCTCAAAATTATGAGTGTTGTACTACTACACGGGAGTGATGAAAAAATGGTTGAAATGACTCTAAGAACTATGGGACTTAACGCCTGAGGTCATCAGTCCCTTAGACTTAGAACTACTGAAACCTAACTAACCTAAGAACATCACACACATCCATGCCCGAGGCAGGATTCGAACCTGCGACCGTAGCAGGAGCGCTTTTACGGACTGAAGCGCCTAGAACCGCTCGGCCACAGCGGCCGGCTACGGGAGTGATGATTGTGCCTTATATTACCTGACAAAGAAAACAGAAGGCCATGCCAGAGTGGCAGTACCGCCTTGTTGATATCCAATAACAAGCAACGGACGATGATAAAATCTGCATGCTGTCTTCAGAGGCATGTCCTAGTGTTAAACCTGTTTCAGCCTCGGCTGCAAATGTCGCCACTCATTCGTTGCGATTACAGTGAAGATTTTCGTTTTTCATGCCAATGCCAATATTGTACCAAAATAAGCATAAGTATAAAGAAAGTGTAGATTTCTATTAAAAACTAGACAAGCTTGCAACCACGATTATATCCATGATTAATGTCATATATCTGTGTACAACCTTTATTCCGCAGTGAAATAGCCGGCTTGAAGTAGTTGCAGAATTCAGTTCAGTCCTAATTGTGACGCAATTTTTAAACTGTTGATCATTGGGTCATTAATCTTTTTACCATTACTCATCCGTGAAATCACACTACAAACAAGGCATAAACTGATTCACTTACTTACATCTCATCAACTCAGCTATTTATGTCCGATAATGAATAATTAATACTCTAAATGAGTAAAATGTATCCCAGTACATGGCAAATAAAAAAAAAATACGTATGTTTCTCGTTCAAACAATTATAAAGTCATTGAGAAGGTAATAAAATCGGAAGTACAACAATGCACTCGCCTCACGTCACGTATTCCTCAGATCGGTCGGTCAGCAGGCGACCAACCAGTGAATTATGAAACAACGAAATATCAGATAACTTAGTGGATCCAATAATGCATATACCGTAGCAAGCAAGTGACCGGTTGCTGTCTCCACCGCGCGTCACGCGTTGGTTCTCGTATTTGACAGTTTTAGACAATAATTAATTACCTATCAAAAAATAGTTACCTTTCAAATAATTGTTAGTTTAGGGACATACTGAGGATGATTTTGTAAAACAATTTAGCTTCGTGACTAATTCATAATCGAAACATTTTCGTCTTTAACCCATAAAAATATTCATTTTTCTTCTCACTGTGAACCCCCGGGTTTGGAACCACCATTAAACGTACGACTTCTGGTCCTCATGTTTTTGATCTAGACTGTTTTCGTGGAACTTTGAGCTTGTCCTTGTTTTCACTTGCTGCAGAACGTGCTGAATATATCATATCCATCGGTATTAATATTATGTGAAGCTTCAAACTGTAACGCCGGAAATGCATATCCTCCTATTTCCATCTGTTGTACTATTATTTTTTTCCTTGCTTTGTTACCTCAAGATATGACATTTCTGTCTCTTTGTATATTGTAATTGTTTTACTGTTGGTATATATATATTTATACATTTATGTCGATGTATAATTGGTTTGTTTCGTGAATATTATTTGTATTTTTACGCTGGGTCTTGCCTAGGGAAAACTACGCCATCGAACGATTACATCGATAGGTCGTGTGAAGAATCAAAGTGTGTAGGATCTTTGGTAGGGTTAACTCGGTCGCGTGGAGCGCGGGCTGAGCAGAGAGGGAGTCTGGCTGAGGTAGCGAGTGGAGCAGGTGCGTTGTGTGAAGCTCCCGCGCGTTGCCGCGCTTTCGGGGTTCGGCAGAATGTAATTGCGCTCGACTCGCGATGATAGTTTCTGACATGGTGTCGCGGACGGGAAGCATTAGTTGGCGCACATCAAGAGCCCGTTTCGCCTGGTGACCGTGTCGAGAAGAAGGCGCGCCAACATCCAGCTTCTGCAACAGCGACGGCCGACAATGAGTGACTGTCGCCACCTCCTCGATCGACGGCTTCAAACCTTCAATCAACCAACAAGGAAGACTGGAAGCACGTAAAGTTTTAGAACTGTATGGCAGACCTCAGCTTTTAAAATTGTTCCATTTGTCTCGCAAAATTACAGCAACTTAGCATGAACCTTTGTTGCTCATTGTCCCAATTGCATTGCCAAGTAGGGTCCCTTCCTTTTCCGAAATGAAGCCGAGTGTCGTTGAAATTCAAACGCCAGCATTAAAGTAATATAGCTAACTCGTTTTCACTGCTTTAATTTCAAAGTTCAGTTAAAGTATTTAGATTACACAAGCACGAATTAAGAGTGCGAGTTTTGTTACCGTATTTTAGCTTACCTGTGACTGCAGCTCAGCTTGGTACGTACTACATTTTACTATTGTTAATTGTTCAGAATCATTTAATTCAAGTTCAAAGTTAAATCTCTTATTTCTAAATTGCGTAGATTCAAGTAGCTTTTGAAATGATTGTTGAGGTAGTCCAAGACTAACCGTATTTTACTGAATTTCGATGTGCTTCAGGAAGAAAGCTCAGCGTTAACTTCAGTCACTAAATTAACTTTCGATTTTCCGGCTTTGTTAATTCTTTTGCTAAATTAAGTCAGAGTGTAGCGAAATTTATTACTTCTGACAAACTTTCAGTTTTCACACTACATGTGTCAACCTTCAGTTGCCACACTTCTAGTGCTAATTATATGTGTAATAACCTTTCTTTTTCAGTTACTATAGTAATTGTCCTTAGGACTGGCGACTGTAATTTCCCCCAAATCTCAAATATCTAATTAACGCTAGTTAATTGTTAACGTAACGGCTGCACATTTACTTTCTTTATTAACTTTACCCCTTTTCAAAATTAATTTCCACCAGTTTCATTAGCATTTTTCCTTTCAGTTAGATGTAACCCTTTCCTCCCTCTTTACCGACAAATTAACTTCGGTGACGATTGCTTTTCCCAAATTTCCATTAGGTACACGCGGTTTAATTTTTCACTGTCATTAAGGTCGATAAGTGAGGGGGAGGTCACACGTGGCGACCTGGTGACAGGACAATCTTCAGATTTGAGGTTGTTCTGGACACGAATTTTGCATTGTGCAAATCTCGTAACAAAGTATTGGTTACGTACAGGCCGTTACGTCAGCGAGAATAAGTAGTGTGAGTAATCCTAATTATATTTGGGATTTGGCATTTATATTGAAAATTATTAAAATGAGTGAAGGCAACAATTGCCAAAATTTCGTAGACTTGGATACGGAACAATCGGTCGAACAGTGGGAAAAGCGCACCGTGGTACCCATTGTTCAGGGGCAGGCGGCTAGCATGAAAGACGCGACCGCCGAAACGCAACAAAGAGCAGAAATGGAATTCCAAACTTTAGAAAATGTTTCGGAATCGGAAGTGAAAATCAAATCTGAATCCCTTGATGTCGAATACGGGGGGACAATTAAAGAGGAAGCCGCTACGGAAGTAAAACCGGTAGTTTCCGGGAATTTAACTGATTTATTGAATGTTTTGATTAACGAAATCGAGTCAATCGGCCAAGCTAGAAGATGAGGCTGCCATGCAAGAAGCTCAGGCTGCCAAGCAAGAAGCTCAGGCTGCCAAGCAAGAAGCTCAGGCTGCCAAGCAAGAAGCTCAGGCTGCCAAGCAAGAAGCTCAGGCTGCCAAGCAAGAAGCTCAGGCTGCCAAGCAAGAAGCTCAGGCTGCCAAGCAAGAGCTCAGGCTGCCAAGCAAGAAGCTCAGGCTGCCAAGCAAGAAGCTCGGGCTGCCAAGCAAGAAGCTCAGTCTGAAAAAATTGAACGGATGCTAGACAATCAGAACAAAGCTATTAACGTTGTTAACAACAATGTTGGAGTTGTTAACACAAAAGTTGATAAAATCAAAGAAGATATTGTTGTAATTAATACCGAAATCGGTAATCTTAAACAGGAAATGATAGGCGTTCAGGCGGAAATTGCGAGCATAAATACTCGTTTTTATTCCGAAATTAGCAGAATCGAAAAAAGTGTAGGAGAAGCAGTTGCTCCAATGATTGAGAATAAGGTGACGGAACAAATTCAATTAGTGAAAAAAGAGGATCAAAAGAAGGTGGAAACTTTAAAGGCGTTAGTATCCGAAGTAGATACCAAAGTGACGAAGCAGGCTAATACCTGCGAAGAGAAAAAAAGGGAAGTAGAAACGCTTGCGACAACCACTTGCCAAGTAATTACGAGAGTGTCGGAATTAGAAAAGAAACTTGACGAAAAACAGAGCTATGTGCCAATCTGTGCACATAGTTCGGAATTGTTGACGAAAGAGGAGCGGTTCGACCCCTTGAAAAAAGGCGGTATACACGCGACGGATTTCATTAAGAATTGTGAAAGAGTTTTACCCAGATCATGGACTAATGAGAGAAAAATTAATGCGGTTATTGATGTGCTGGCTGGTGATGCCAAGCGTTGGGGCTTAAACCTCAAGATTACGAACCTAACTTTTGACGAGTTTAAAAATTTGTTTCTGGCTGAATACTGGTCAGAGCAAAAACAGCAAAGTGTCTGGCGCGAATTTGTCGTATCGAGGCCTTTCGATGCGAATTCGCGCGGTTCGATGAAGGAGTTTTGTGAGGGCTGGATCCGCAAGTTGGAATATTTGCGTGATCGCCGCACGGAATCCGAAATAGTCTGGGAACTCTACAAGAAGCTTCCAGATGATACAAAACGCTACGTAGGAAGCAATTACAGGACAATAAATGATTTCCTGGAAAGAGTGGAGGACGAGGACAATTGGCGCAATAATCGCGACAGTGGTAGAGGCCGTGGTAACAACAACGGGTACCACAGCAACCACAACAACGATAACCATGGGAATAATGCATACCGCAACCATGGCAGCAATAACAATAATGGTTCGGACCGTAATAACAATCGGTACAATGCAAATAATAACAGGAATGACTGAAACCAGTATCACACTAGCGTGATACGGGCTTCGCAGAATAGTAATAACGCCAGAGAGTGTGATCAGCCGCCTCAGCAGCATCCGGGGAGCGTATCTGCTGGGACGAGACAGGGAAACCATTAGCCGCGCCGGTGAGGGGCCGACCGGGCGTGGAGAAATGTTGGCGGCCCAATAACAGGAGAAAACCCAGGTGTCGCCGTTATGAAAATTCCGTATGGAATAATCAACGGCGGGAGAGTGTGCCAGTGTTAAGAGAAAGGAGTGCGCCCACAAGTAGTAGATCAGCTGTATACACGGCAGTAGAAAATACATTCACTGTCAGTGAGAACAATTCAAGTAGCGTTCCGGAAATCGATTATAAAGTGACAGCTGTAATACCCACAGCGGAACTGGAGATTGAGTTTAAGAATGATTCGCAAGTGTTGAGAGAATATCAGATGTCGGATAAAACGTCCGTCATCGAGCGAGGGGATGCAGAGAGGGATGAGGTCTGGTTAAGGCAGTTCGGTCGCTTATACGACGAACTAAGAGATTATAGGGGTCTGTATGGGAGAAGCGTTCATGGGGAGCGCGGGCAGGATTTGCCGCGTCTCGTCCCGCAGGAAGATAGTGTTTGTGAAATGATAGAAATTTCTGGCCCTAACCGGCAGACTTTACCAGAAACAGTTGATGTTAATGGGGAGCACGAGCAAGATTCATCGTGTTTCGTCCCGCAAGAGTTGGATGTTGAGGTAGTAACGGAAAGTTCTGGCCCTAACCGGCAGACTTTACCGAAAGTTATAGTGGTAGAAGTAGCCGACCCATCCGACGCAAACCTCCAGTTTAAACATTGCGAAAGTATTAAGGAGAAAGATTGCGAAAATTTCAGTGATAGCCGGACACGATTGGTAGAAAAGCACATAGATTACAGCGTGTATGAGGTTAGAGCTGACATTATACGGTCAGACGATAGCAGTGTGGGTTGCGCAGATCTAGCGGTAGTAATTGCAGAAACTACTGGGCACATTCCTCCAGGTAGATTGGCAGATGAGATCAATCTGACCAAAGAGGAATCAACGAAGGTGACAATTAGTGAGTTGATTGCAAAGCAACACTCACTAGTTAACGAGATACAGGAAAAGGTTTCGGTATTGGAGGCGAAGCTACAGACTAAGCCTCAGGACAAACGTGTTGAAATTAAAACTGTATGTGAACAGAGGCTGAAAATGCCGCCAGATAAGCAGGATTTAGGATCAAAGCCGGATGGTTTTTTCTGGAATGACCTGGATATAGAAGAGGATTTATTGTGGGAAAATAAAGAAACAGTCGAGGACAAGTGTAGACAAATAGTAGTGTCGGTTAATATGCACGACCTACAACTAAACGTGTTGATTGACACCGGTGCTGAATTGAGTGCTGTATCTGGGAAAATATTTGAGTTACTGAAAGACAGACCTGGCGTCGTAGTTATGCCAGTAACAGGAGTGAAAATTATCGGTGCTACTGGGAAGGCCAGTAAACCTGTCACAAAACAGATTTTTGTCAACTTCGAGATAGGTGGGGCACGATTTGAACAAGAGTTTGTCGTCGTGCCAGACTTGACTACGGAAGTAATTATCGGGTTAGATTGGCTATTAAAGTGCGGTGCAGTGATTAATTGCGAAAGTAAAACTTTGACATGTACGTCACAAGATAAAACAATAGTAGTTAGCTTTGACGAGACAGGAGACGGTGTGCATAGGCAATACCAGCCTATACACATTGTTAACTGGCCGGATGACACTGACGTAGGAATGAATTTGAACTACTGTAATGTGAGAAATCTCGGCATTGACAATAGTGTAGAAAGTGAATTGGAAAGTATTGTAGACGGTGTGTCAAACGTAACACACGAACAAAGACGAGGCCTGTATGAAGTGATAATGAGGAATAAGAGTGTGTTTTCAGACAAACCGGGACTTGTGGAAGGATATAAATGCAAGTTGCATGTAATTCCGCACGAACCATTCTTCGTGAGACCGTATGCTATACCGCTGTCCAAAAAGGAAGCAGTGCAACGGGAGATAGATAAGATGATCGAATGGGGAGTGATTGAAAGAAGTACGAGTCCATACAATAACGGTTTGGTCATTGTAGCAAAACGGGATGGTAATGTGCGTATTGTGATTGACGCACGCACGTTGAATAGGGTCGTTCAACGCGAAACAGACAGACCAGAGAGTATGGAGGAGATTTTGCAACGTTTTCATGACGTTAAGTTCATGACTAGCCTCGATCTGACGGTTAGTTACTGGCAAATAGAACTCGAAGAAGAATCTAGGCCATACACCGCCTTCTTGTTTGCGGGCAGGTGTTATCAGTATAGAGTACTGCCGTTTGGACTTAATATATCTGTGTCCGTATTCATCAGGACCCTAGATAAAGTGCTAGGACCGGCTTTAAGTTAAAGATTAACTGTATATGTTGACGACCTATTGCTGGCCAATGCGACTTGGCATGACCATTGTGACCCGTTAGATGAAGTTCTTAGAGCATTGCGCCGTGGCGGAATGACTCTAAAGTTAAAGAAATGCGAATTTGCGAAGCAGGAACTGAAATTTTTAGGGCATGTAATTACCACTGCTGGTAGTACGAAGGACCCAGAGAAACTAGAGGCAATAAGGAATTGTCCTCCACCCAAGTCTAGGAAACAGTTAAAAAGTTTTCTAGGGTTAACAGGATTTTACCGTAAATTTGTAAAAGGACAAGTGTTTAATGATGAAAATTTGAATAACCTCTTACGCAAAAATGTTCCGTTTGTGTGGACTGACGGGTGTCAGGCCGCTTTCGAGAGATTAAAAGACGAGTTGTTAAGATCTAACATACTATTTCATCCTGATTTATCGCTACCCTTCCACCTGGGAACAGATTCGTCAAATTACGGGGTGGGGATAGAACTGTTCCAAGAAGTTGGTAAAGGGGAGGATAAGGAACATCGGACGATAGCGTTCGCGAGTCGAACTTTATCAAAAAGTGAGCGAAACTACACGATTTCTGAGAAAGAGTGTCTCGCTATCGTGTGGGGATTCAAGAAGTTCAAGGGTTACCTATGGGACCGTAAGGTGATTATTCATACAGACCATAAGGCGCTCAGTTATCTGAAGGATTGTAAACTACTTCACGAAAGACTGACTAGGTGGTCGCTGTATTTACAGCAATTTAACTATGACATCTGTTACGTAAAAGGGACCGACAATTGCGTAGCGGATGCGCTGTCGCGTTTGCCCGAGTCTAATCAAGATGAATTGAAAGATGAGGCAGACGGAGTGGTCAAATTATACTATTTTAAAGAAGTTGAGGGACGTAAATTAATAATGAACATCTGTAAGAATCTACGTCGTCATCAGAACGAGGACGGTTGTTTAAATATGGTGAAAACCCGATATGACGAAAGGAGTCCAGAAGGAGAGAAATTAAGAAAGTATTACAAGATATACGATCATATCTTGTACATACGTAAGGGTGAAGATAGTAATATTTGGCGGGTATGCTGGCCCACCAAATACGTCACAGAAATAATAGACTACTACCATTTGGCGTATGGTCACTGTGGACCTAAGAAATGTACGGAAAAGCTGAGTGAAGTAGTGCATTTTTACAACATGTTAAAACGCGTTACTGACAGAGTGAAAACTTGCGATTTATGTCAGAAGGTGAAGGTTACCAACTGTACGAGTCGTGGTCCTATGCAAAGTATAAGGCCTAACGACACCTTTGAATTACTGTGCGTGGACTTGTACGGACCTTTGCCCAAGTCATCAGGAAACTTTGCTTACATTTTAGTAGTCCTAGAAGCTTTTTCTAAGTTCATCAAACTATACCCGATTAGGAAAGCTACAGCCAAAGCGGTCTATAGCAAGCTTGTGAACGATTATTTTGTTCATATTGGCAAGCCCGAGGCGATTCTATCAGATAATGGGGCACAATTTACTTCTAAGTTGTGGAATGAAGGCATGGAAAGTAATGGGGTCGAGATGATCCATATTTCAGCTTATTGTCCGGCTGGGAATCCCGCTGAGAGGTATATGCGCGAGCTAGGCCGACTTTGCCGTACCTATTGCCATCACAATCATAGGGCATGGGGCAAATATGTGGCAGTATTTGAGAGAATTATGAACACCTTGAGACATGAATCGACGGGATTTTCTCCAGAGGAAATCCTGTTGGATGACAGAAGTAAAAGTTTAGTGGAAGAGATGATCAAATTCCCTCCACGGATTGACATTAGTATTGGTGTGAAAAAAGATCGTTTGCGAGAAGTAATGAAGCTAAAAGCTGATGCTCGCATACGTCGTCATGACGCTAAAGCGCGTTTTGCTAAGTTTGCAATCGGAGACTTAGTACTTGTAAAAGCTCATGAGAAATCGAGCGAGATAGACAATGAAATCTCTAAATTTAAGTTTGTTTATAATGGACCATATAAAGTCATTGGTATACCTCACACAAATGCTTATTGCTTAGAGTATCCAAGCTCTGGAAAACGATTAGGTATACGGAATATTGTAGACTTGAAATTGTACCAACCTAGGATCGATTAATACCACACAATGGGTAATTTGTACAGTATGTAAATATAGAATGTAAGATTTAAGGATGTGCCATGTTACGATGCTTTTGCCTGACCTAGAGGTCATTAAAGAAGTTGTAATTAATAAGTAATTAATTTTGACTAAATGATTTAAGAGTAACTGATTAGTAATCATCTGAAAAATCCAAGCTGCTAGTTTAAGTTTTCAGCTGAGTCACAGTAGATTAAGGAATGTAAATATGATTTTGTAACTTGCTGTAATATTTCATGAATGTGTGTTTTTATTAGTCATTGCCGATGTACTTAGACGCTGTTTTAAGTTTCAGGCTAGTACATGCGTGTGATGATGGACAGTGTTGAGTTATCCACTGTGATAGTGTTTATGGACTCCTTGAGATTACTCGGGAGTGAGTTTTTCCGAAAGAATTCAGTGAAACGGACGTTCTGGAAACGCCATTACAAGGGCGAGTGAGATCAAGCGTGCCGCACAGGCGGGCGCAACAATACTGGCAAAGCTGAGCCGCTGTCGGCTCTTGTGTCGCTGTCGACTCTTGTGTCGCTGTCGACTCTTGTGTCGCTGTCGACTCTTGTGCCGCTGTCGGCATTCTTTGTACTTGCGAGTACGGAAGGCGGAGTTGTTTTTCTTCCGGACAGCTGATGTGAAAGAATTCTGCTGTCAATATTTATGTTTTTGTCGATCTGCTGTATATTATTTCTTGTTTAGCGTGGACTTTCATGGCGAGAGTATTAATTACAAAAAGGTTATATATAAAATGTGTATTCTATGTAATTAATAATTAATTTGCGTATTTTGATAACCTGTTTTTTATGACCATGTACTCTGATTAATTTTGCAAATAGTATTCCATTTCTTATAGTGTTACGACTTTTAATGATTTTGGAATAGCTAAACCATTTGCTATGTTTTCTATGAATTTTGATATGTTGTCAACATGTTTTATTTTGTACAAGATGACAGAGTGGAATAAGATTAGGAGTGTCTCCACTCAATTATTATTGTCTAAAAATTGGTTTATGGTTAATTAGACGAATGCTAAATTTTTTTGATGTTTTGAGCATATGCATTTCCGCTGTTTCTTTTTTGGGACATTTTCTGAGTCTGTTTACGTTACACGAACATCCTCAGACAATGTGGGGCACGTGTAACGCCGGAAATGCATATCCTCCTATTTCCATCTATTGTACTATTATTTTTTTTCCTTCCTTTGTTACCTCAAGATATGACATTTCTGTCTCTTTGTATATTGTAATTGTTTTACTATTGGTATATATATATTTATACATTTATGTCGATGTATAATTGGTTTGTTTCGTGAATATTATTTGTATTTTTACGCTGGATCTTGCCTAGGGAAAACTACGCTATCGAACGATTACATCGATAGGTCGTGTGAAGAATCAAAGTGTGTAGGATCTTTGGTAGGGTTAACTCGGTCGCGTGGAGCGCGGGCTGAGCAGAGAGGGAGTCTGGCTGGGGTAGCGAGTGGAGCAGGTGCGTTGTGTGAAGCTCCCGCGCGTTGCCGCGCTTTCGGGGTTTGGCAGAATGTAATTGCGCTCGACTCGCGATGATAGTTTCTGACATGGTGTCGCGGACGGGAAGCATTAGTTGGCGCACATCAAGAGCCCGTTTCGCCTGGTGACCGTGTCGAGAAGAAGGCGCGCCAACATCCAGCTTCTGCAACAGCGACGGCCGACAATGAGTGACTGTCGCCACCTCCTCGATCGACGGCTTCAAACCTTCAATCAACCAACAAGGAAGACTGGAAGCACGTAAAGTTTTAGAACTGTATGGCAGACCTCAGCTTTTAAAATTGTTCCATTTGTCTCGCAAAATTACAGCAACTTAGCATGAACCTTTGTTGCTCATTGTCCCAATTGCATTGCCAAGTAGGGTCCCTTCCTTTTCCGAAATGAAGCCGAGTGTCGTTGAAATTCAAACGCCAGCATTAAAGTAATATAGCTAACTCGTTTTCACTGCTTTAATTTCAAAGTTCAGTTAAAGTATTTAGATTACACAAGCACGAATTAAGAGTGCGAGTTTTGTTACCGTATTTTAGCTTACCTGTGACTGCAGCTCAGCTTGGTACGTACTACATTTTACTATTGTTAATTGTTCAGAATCATTTAATTCAAGTTCAAAGTTAAATCTCTTATTTCTAAATTGCGTAGATTCAAGTAGCTTTTGAAATGATTGTTGAGGTAGTCCAAGACTAACCGTATTTTACTGAATTTCGATGTGCTTCAGGAAGAAAGCTCAGTGTTAACTTCAGTCACTAAATTAACTTTCGATTTTCCGGCTTTATTAATTCTTTTGCTAAATTAAGTCAGAGTGTAGCGAAATTTATTACTTCTGACAAACTTTCAGTTTTCACACTACATGTGTCAACCTTCAGTTGCCACACTTCTAGTGCTAATTATATGTGTAATAACCTTTCTTTTTCAGTTACTATAGTAATTGTCCTTAGGACTGGCGACCGTAATTTCCCCCAAATCTCAAATATCTAATTAACGCTAGTTAATTGTTAACGTAACGGCTGCACATTTACTTTCTTTATTAACTTTACCCCTTTTCAAAATTAATTTCCACCAGTTTCATTAGCATTTTTCCTTTCAGTTAGATGTAACCCTTTCCTCCCTCTTTACCGACAAATTAACTTCGGTGACGATTGCTTTTCCCAAATTTCCATTAGGTACACGCGGTTTAATTTTTCACTGTCATTAAGGTCGATTAGTGAGGGGGAGGTTACAAAACGTATCTTCTGTTTATCTAGCTAAATAGTGTGCAAATAGCGTTTTTTATTACGTCATAGTGATCAATGGGCCTGGGTGACCAGCTGTCAGAGATATAGCGCACTGCCAGTGTATTAATCGTACCTTCTATCGAACTGTGTCATGTTATGAACTGAGTGGAATTCCAGCTTTGTGATGGTGATTGTTGAGTCATCAAGAGTGGATGGCCTGATGGATTCCATTGCATTTAGCATGAGCCTGCATCAAAATACTTTCGTTGATTCTTGTGCCTAGTACTCCTCTGCTGCCTCATATCTTTCTAATAAATTTCTTTGACTCTTCTCTCGTTTCCTTTTTATTTCGGTTTCAGGCTATTCCTATCTCCATAGTCTCTGAATTGAAGGATAGATGTCTACAGCTCAAAGTAGTTGGAACGAAAGAGAAACACAGGTAACTCGTCTTGTAACACCATATCATAGGATGGAAACAAATGAATGATTATGAGAGCAATCAAACGTTCCTGGTGCCATTTACGTTGTAGTATTATTTATACAGTTGAGTTCCACTTATTTTGTAATCCTTTTTTATGCTGGAAGTGTCTGTGCCAACACAGTCACATTATAAAATGTGTGAGTTTGCACAACAAGTGTTGTCGTCAGCTGGAAGAATTCCCGAACTTTGAGGAATGGCTACTCAACCAATCCTTAGAAAGCAACATACAGTTAATCACGTTCACATTTATGACGATACGTTAGCAAAATCGTTTGGTTTCTCGTAAACTATATCAACCTTATGTTTGAGTAACAATTACTTCTTCGGAATAATAAAATGTCAGTCATAAAGAACAAGGTCATCGTACCCATTTGTAACTAAAGCGAATCAATTTTTAATTCAGAACTTCAGTTTAAGATCATAGTGTTTACTAAGATTACGCGTGGACGTGGAATATATTCATCTGACGGTAAGACATGAGCCGACACAACCAGAAAGTAACTGTCAGGCCGGACTGCAGTACGAAATCCAAACGATGACACGCAGAGAGTGGGCACATTTACATTCGAAAATGAACATAGTGTCACATAAAAACTGCGGTCCAACAGGGACATCTCCTTAATCAATAGGCCATAAAGACGCCAAGGAATAGTTTAAGATTTTGGAACTTTTTGTTTCAATAACACTTCCTTGAATACAAGTACAGATTGTTAGTATAGATTTACAGTTTCACTGTTTCAGTTACGGAATGCAGTGTCTGTGTGGGATTTAGCTTAACAGTATTTCTTCATAAAATGTTACATTTACAAATTTAATTTTGGTTACGATTAGGAACCGATGAACAACAAATCATCACAGACAGGAGTTAGCCGTAGCCTTGCTGAACAGAGAGTCAAGCAGCTCGCATAAAATGAATTAGGAAGTGACGGATAATGTCAGAAACTGTGCATCTGACTGCTACAAAATTTTAAGAAGTTTGTTTTGTCTTACAGTATATGAAAATTACATACTCGAATAGTACCAAGGACTGATCTTTACAAACTGAAGCGAAGTACAGGAATTATTTTTATTCAGCATATCAGTCTAAGGCTAATGTCGACAATCAATAACTAAAAGTATAGGTAGCTAAGAATACATTTAGACACCGTATTCTCCCTCTCCTGCCCCCCACATGCACGCACATTTCTGTCTTAGGCCAAAAGCTGTCCACATGAGTTAGCTTTCCGTCATGAGATTAGTGGTTAGAGACTAAATGCTGTAAGGAATTTGCTGGCCAACGGAAGAATATGAGCTGCTGATCGATTCATTGTAAGAGCCGGTAACCTCGGCTGAACCTTGTACTAGTAATTTATGTAGCAAAAGATCTTGGCTCTAGATGGTAGTTTGGCAGGTGAATCGCGAAATTAATCTCGGTTGGTAGCACGATAATTTACAGACGAGCAGGCTACACGTCGACTAAGAGTAATGGGTTCCTACCTGAAATACTCATCCACAACTACGCTACAAATATCGTGTTTTTTCCTTTCCATACATTTCCTACACATCGGAGGTAGGTAATGGTAAAGGATCTTATAAAAAAACCTATATGAAATAACAAAAAAAGGAATATAGGGTTTGGGCATTGTCTTTGAGGTGTATAGGAAACCGGACGAAAAATAGTACCTTTATCATACAATGAATTATAAACAAATAATTGTGTACCAAAGTTTATACTCTGTACATCTTCATTCCTATTCCATTCATGAGTGGCGCAAGGGAAAAGGAACTAACAACACGACTAGGAATAAGCCCGAATGCTTCAGATTTTACGTTTGTGCTCAAAATGCGAGTTAATGAAGAGAGTAATATATTTCTAGAGTCATTTTGGAAAGCGGGTTTTTGTGAATAGGGCTTTCCAGTCTTAATGTGTCTTCTACTGCATTTGGTTCGGCATTTACCTGACTGATTAAAAGACATATGTTGCATCCCGCAGTTTAACTTTGAATCCTCCCAATCCCTTTCGTTAATACAAAATATTAAAGGTGTCAGACCGTCGGAAATTAGTCAAGAATTTATAGAACGAGGAGTTATGAAGTGACGTCTTAAGTATATGAATTAGAGTGCTTGTAATAAATCTAGGCCGAACATGCATATCCCACTGCTAATTTTCGTTGTTATTTGACACTAAACCACTCCGGTCAGATACACTGTCTCATCAAATGTGTCCAGACAACCATACGTAATGGGGAACTGACCGCTAGATGTCACGAGAGGCGAACCAGCCAGTATAAAAGAAAGCAGGGAGAAGCAGAAACAGCAGACTGGGTAGGTCAAGAGAACTCATTGAATTCGAATGTGGACTAGTCATTAGATCTCATCTGGATACCAAAGCCATGAAGGGCAGTTCAACAGTTCTACACTCGTAGCTGCCCAAGTCGACTGTTGGTGATGGGGATGATGATGTTTGGTTTGTGGGGCGTTCAACTGCGCGGTCTTCAGCGCCCGTAGAAAGTCCCAATTTTTTCATACCCCTATTCTTTACGGAGTCCAATATAGTCACTATCATGAATCATGATGATGATGATGAAATGATGAGGAAAACACAAACACCCAGTCCCCGGGCAGAGAAAATCCACAACCCGGCCGGGAATCGAACCCGGGTTTTCGTGATCCAGGGTCAGCAACGCTAGCCACTAGACCACGAGCTGCAGACTGTTAGTGATGTGACTGTAAACTGAATACGAGAAGGGACTACCACAACTGAACCAAGACCACTCAGACATCATATACTGACGGTCAGGGACTGGCGAGCATGACAAAGAGCGGTTAAAAAAAATCTCATGAAATTACAGAAAGGTAGCACTCGTGAGTTAGAAAGTGCTACTAGGAGACCGGTTATCTACCACAATGACTGTACGTGAGGAGTTAAAAAGAATGGGGTATAATAGTCGAGCAGCTCAACGTAAGGCACGCTTTTTTGCTGCAGTATCCAATATCATCTACAGCTTTATAAACTGTTAGACGAGGACGTCTTCTCCTCATATAATAGCGCGGAATGATAAATGTGTCTCGGCGCTGCGCTCGGTGCTGCTGCTCGTGCGGCTGCTCGACGACTGACGGTATCCTGGAGACAAAGTGTCATCAGTTGGAGGACTTGAGAGCTTTAATGAAAGGGATACCATTGCCTACCGTACTTTTCAAATAAGTGAGTTCTATGATAGGACGAAAGCAAAGTTATGTTTTATGGCATCAACTGCTATGGTTCTACGCACAAGGAATCATCGTACAATAAGTGAAACGGAGTCTGCCTGTGTGTATGTTAAAGGCGGAGGAAAATGTGCCAAAATTAAACTTGTTGGTGGTCTTACACATTATTATAGAAATTGAAAAAAGTTCACTTCCTTATCTCCTTCCTTTATATTCCATCATTTTATTAAAAAATGTATACTACTCGTCCTTAAAATTCCTTCACCATTAAGATGACGAGCTACAGACGCGAAATTTAACCGACAGGAAGAAGATGCAGTGATATGCAAATGATTAGCTTTTCAGAGCATTCGCACCTACAACGTGCTGACATGAGGAAAGTTTCCAACCGATTTCTCACACACAAACAGCAGTTGACCGGCGTTGACTGGTGAAACACTGTTGTGATGCCTCGTGTAAGGAGGAGAAATGTTTAACATCACGTTTCCGACTTTGATAAAGGTCGGATTGTAGCCTATCGCGATTGCGGTTTATCGTATCGCGACATTGCTGCTCGCGTTGGTCGAGATCCAATGGTTGTTAGCAGAATATGGAATCGGTGAGTTCAGGAGGGTAATACGAAACGCCGTGCTGGATCCCTACGGCCTCGTATCACTAGCAGTCAAGATGACAGGCATCTTATCCGAATGGCTGTAACGGATCGTGCAGCCATGTCTCGATCCCTGAGTCAACAGATGAAGACGTTTGCAAGACAACAACCATCTGCACGAACAGTTCGACGACGTTTGCAGCAGCACGGACTATCAGCTCGGAGACCATGGCTGCGGTTACCCTTGATGCTGCATCACAGACAGGAGTGCCTGCGATGGTGTACACAACGACGAACCTGGGAGCACGAATGGCAAAACGTAATTTTTTCGGATGAATCCAGTTTCTGTTTACAGCATCATGATGGTCGCATCCGTGTTTGGCGACATCGCAGTGAACGCACATTGGAAGCGTGTATTCGTCATCGCCATACTGACGTATCACCTGGCGTGATGGTATGGGGTGCCATTGGTTACACGTCTCGGTCACCTCTTGTTCGCAATGTCAGCACTTTGAACAGTGGACGTTGCATTTCATATGTGTTACGACCCGTGGCTCTACCGTTCATTCGATCCCTGAGAAACCCTAAATTTCAGCAGGATAATGCACGACCATATGTTGCAGGTCCTGTACGGGCCTTTCTGGATACAGAAAATGTTCGACTGCTGCCCTGGCCAGCATTATCCAGATCTCTCACCAACTGAAAACGTCTGGCCAATGGTGGCCGAGCAACTGGCTCGTCACAATACGCCAGTAACTACTCTTGATGAACTATGGTATCGTGTTGAAGCTGCATGGGCAGCTGTACCTGTACACGCCATCCAAGCTCTGTTTGACTCAATGCCCAGGCGTATCAAGGCCGTTATTACGGCCAGAGGTGGTTGTTCTGGGTACTGATTTCTCAGGATCTATGCACCCAAATTGCGTGAAAATGTAATCACATGTCAGTTCTAGTATAATATATTTGTCCAATGAATACCCGTTTATATATATATATATATATATATATATATATATATATATATATATATATATATATATATATATACAGTGTGAGTCACCTAACGTTACCGCTGGATATATTTCGTAAACCACATCAAATACTGACGAACCGATTCCACAGACCGAACGTGAGGAGAGGGGCTAGTGTAATTGTTTAATACAAACCATACAAAAATGCACGGAAGTAGGTTTTTTAACACAAACCTACGTTTTTTAAATGGAACCACGTTAGTTTTGTTAGCACATCTGAACATATAAACAAATACGTAATCAGTGCCGTTCTTTGCATTGTAAAATGTTAATTACATCCGGAGATATTGTAACCTAAAGTTGAGGCTTGAGTACCACTCCTCCGCTGTTCGATCGTGTGTATCGGAGAGCACCGAATTACGTAGGGATCCAAAGGGAACGGAGATGGTCCTTAGGTACAGAAGAGACTGGAGCAGCACATTACGTCCATATGCTAACACCTTTTTATTGGTCTTTTTCACTGACGCACATGTACATTACCATGGGGGGTGAAGTACACGTACACACGTGGTTTCCGTTTCCAATTACGGAGTGGAATAGAGTGTGTCCCGACATGTCAGGCCAATAGATGTTCAATGTGGTGGCCATCATTTGCTGCACACAATTGCAATCTCTGGCGTAATGAATGTCGTACACGCCGCAGTACATCTGGTGTAATGTCGCCGCAGGCTGCCACAATACGTTGTTTCATATCCTCTGGGGTTGTAGGTACATCACGGTACACATTCTCCTTTAACGTACCCCACAGAAAGAAGTCCAGAGGTGTAAGATCAGGAGAACGGGCTGGCCAATTTATGCGTCCTCCACGTCCTATGAAACGCCCGTCGAACATCCTGCCAAGGGTCAGCCTAGTGTTAATTGCGGAATGTGCAGGTGCACCATCATGCTGATACCACATACGTCGACGCGTTTCCAGTGGGACATTTTCGAGCAGCGTTGGCAGATAATTCTGTAGAAACGCGATGTATGTTGCAGTGCTCTCCGATACACACGATCGAACAGCGGAGGAGTGGTACTCAAGCCTCAACTTTAGGTGACAATATCTCCGGATGTAATTAACATTTTACAATGCAAAGAACGGCACTGATTACGTATTTGTTTATATGTTCAGATGTGCTAACAAAACTAACGTGGTTCCATTTAAAAAACGTAGGTTTGTGTTAAAAAACCTACTTCCGTGCATTTTTGTATGGTTTGTATTAAACAATTACACTAACCCCTCTCTTCACGTTCGGTCTGTGGAATCGGTTCGTCAGTATTTGCTGTGGTTTACGAAATATATCCAGCGGCAACGTCAGGGGACTCACCCTATATATATATATATATATATATATATATATATATATATATATATATATATATAGGGTGAGTCGAGTAAGACGTAACACCCCCATTATTCCGGGGGCGATTGCACGTATCAACAAGCGGTGTTCGGCGCATCATAGCCGACTATGGGGCACATACTTTGGTACATGCACAATAATCACAACTTCTATATTGACCGAGATAATGAGGCAAGTACATGTTTTTTAAATGGGACGCTATACTTTTTTTACCATCATTCGAACGCTCTGGAAAAGACGCGTATAGTGATGTAACGCATCTTACTATTGTGATTCAAACTTCGCTTAAAAGACGCTGGGAAATATTGTAGGATTGAAGGCCGAGGCGGTCGGAAGCGGCTGCAGAATGTAAACACGCCCCGCGCGAGCCGCGGGCCGAGTTGCCGCGCTCTCTGCAGCATGCACGGCCTACACTACGTAGGTAACTCCTCATGCGCCCTCTTTTAAGCAAAGTTTGAGTCACAATAGCAACATGCGTTACATCACTATACGCGTCTTTTCCAGAGCGTTCGAATGATGGTAACAAAGTATAGCGTCCCATTTAAAAAAACATGTACTTGCCTCATTATCTCGGACTATATAAACGTTGTGATTATTGAGCATGTACCAACGCATGTGCCCCATAGCCCCTATGACTCGCCGAAAACCGCATGCCGATACGTGCAATCGCCCCCAGAATAAAGGGGGTGTTAGGTCTTACGCGACTCACCCTGTATACTGTATATTTGCTGCGCTGTGGCGCGGCAGATGTGCGGGTTGCTGTAGTGGCTCCGCCCGCGGCCGACTTGTTGTAACTGAGCAGTGCTTGAGGTGCACTAAACAACAGTGCCACTGGACATTGGATGACTGGAATCGAGTGAATCTGACTGATGAATCACGCTGTATATCCTGTAATAGTCCGATGGAAGTTCTGAGATTGGCGAATTTACGGAGAACGTCACCTTCCATCATGTGTGGTGCCAGCAGTTAATTGTGGAGGAGAAGGTGTTACCGTTTATCGTGGTTAGGTCGTGGTCACCTTGTTGTGCTTAAGAAAACGCTAAATGCGGAAGGATATGTACACATTTTACGACATTGTATACTACGTACGGCAGAGAAAAAGTTTGGAGGTGACGAGTGTTTGTATCAGGATGACGAAGCACCCAATCATGAAACTATATCCGTGAGGAGATGGTTTGTGGACACCGACATTTCTGAAATAGAGTGGCCTGCTAGAGTCCAGTCCTGAACCCAATGGAGCACCTATGGCATGAGTAATAACGCAGACTTCGCTCCACACCCCCGCATCCGACACACTACCTTATCTGGGTTTGGCTCTTAAGGAAGAATGGTCTGCTGTTCCTCCACAGACATTCAGACGCCTAACTGAATGTGTCTCGAGCCCAGCAGAGCTCAAGCCGTTATAAAAGCGATGGTGGATACACCGCGTAGTCATATCCATTGATAGAGTACCGGATTTTTTGTCAGATAGTGTATGTATGGAAGCCCGAATCTGGTGTTTCCACTAATTATTCGTAACTGAAGAACATTGAGAAACTCCCTGACACCTGTTATTGCGTGTGTTACTTTCAATTACTAACACAGTAACGACTGTCTGATCGCCTATCGTGGAGTGAAACGACATCATGTCTTTTCGTCTAATTATGTGAGTTACATTACATTTATTGACATTATAAATCAGCTGTCAGTCTTTGTACCAGACACTCCAAGTATGTCTACATTTCAAAACAAGTTTTTATATCGCCTCCATGTACACTATAGCATCGTCTTCGAAGATCTACATAGAGGTACAGACAATACCTTCTAACCCGTTTACACGTATCGTGAACAGTTCCGTTCCTAACACACCATCCTGATGCACAACAGACACTTCTTTAGTTCTTAATGATGCCTCCCAACAAAGAACGGCGAACTGAGTGGTCTTTGATGGAAAGCATTCAATTAAATCGCATGTGTGTCCAGATATTCCTTAAGTAAGCACTTTGTTTATTAGGTGACGTTAAAGAGCTGCACGAAGGCTTTCTGGAAGACAAGAACACGATCCCAACATCAGCTCAGTTATCAGCGGTCTTCTGAATCTCATGAATGAACGGAACACACGATCGGTGCTTCCAAAAACTATGTCGATTTCTACGAGAGTATGTTGGAAAGTAATGTCTGCGAATTTCTTATATGAAAACTCTTAAAGCTTTTTAACAAAATAAACGTTATTAACATTCTACATCTTTATTCTTCACATCTACATATTTGCAGCCCTCTGCCGTTGGATGGCTCCAAATTGTAGCGTGTAACATGGAGGTGTACAAGAGAACTATGTCGGCGCGTGTGAAACAGCGAGCTGTAATCGAGTTTCGGATTCGAAGAGATTGTCCACACAAGGACCACCCTCTCCTTCAACATGGAAATACCAGACCACACACACGCGCACCACTGTAACACTGCAACGCCTTGCGTTTACTGTAATCGATCATCCTCCATACTGTTCCGACTTGACCGCATCCGTATGTCATCTGTTTGCAGACCTCAAAGAACACCTTCGATGATTTCACTTGGATATTGACGCAGCACTGCAAGCAGAAGCGAGGTTATGGCTCTGTGAACAAAGTCAAGGGTTCTACAGTGACGGTATGAACAAAATGGTCTCTAGTTGGGAGAAATGTGTTCGTCGCCAGGCTGACTATGTTGAGAGATATGTATGTAGACATGAAGTATAGAGGTGTAGAATATTAATGAAGTTAGTGTTGTTTAAGAATGGTTCAAAAGTTTTCACATAAAAAATTCGGAGGCATTACTTGTAAGTACGCCCTCGTACAACTGTTTGTAGAAGTGGCGCTAGTTAACCGAAATGTTCGATATAGATGCTAACGGCCAAAAACACGTGAGCTGATTTTAAATTCTGTGCTCGCTTTTCTGTAAATGTTATTTTCACTTCTGTGTGACGATCGAAATTGGCAGCCACACTGCAACCATCTTTGAGTAAGCAATTCAGGAAGACAAAATTTCGTTCTTGTTGTTCATATTCGTTTCAGTGCCATCATTATCGACGGGTATCTGGATATACAACGTAATTTAATTGATCGTCTTAGAAACAAAATATTTAAGAATTTTTTTGAGAATGAGGCAGGTGAGATATTGATTTCAGATTCACTGATATTTCTTGCGTAGCTGTGTTCACTCTTCATTGGACTTCGTTCAAGTTTTATTTGTCATGAAGGATTCAATTTCGATTCAGTTTGCCATAAAGCTCTCTCTTCTTTCATATTATCTTTCGAAACTTATCAGTGATCCATGGCGGGCCTTTTTGTCTCCACTATCTGTCACGACACAAAAAAAAATTTATCGCGTGCCCTATTATATGTCTGAATTCATGACAAGAGTCATTCCACATTCTCCTCGTCACAGTCAAAAGTATGGAGCTGACTGATCCGATAGTTTCTAGTGAATTTCTACATTTTTACCTTTTCTAACTTTTCATTCAAAAAACCAATTATGTTTTAATAGCCTTGTTGTAGATAATTTCTCTTTCGAAGTTCACTGAAATTTCAAGTTTTGGGCCTATATGGAACAACACATTGCTGTGTAATAAGGACTCCAAGGGTGCCAAAGTAGATAGGGTAACCGTAACACGTACTGCTCTAACAAGCTCGTTGTTCAGCGCCTCCGTTTTCGCAGTACAACGGGCGTTAGTTACTTGTAGACGGATCGTCTGCAGAAGCCGCTTATCGGCTGTTCCTGTGAAGTACCGCCGTTTCCTTGGGGAATAGCTTACCCTCTCCCCGGTTTTGTAGCCTCTGCATTGTCAGATTATGCAAGAGCAAAGACCCTTCTAAGCATTTATTAAGGAGATTCATGCAGACATAAGAGAATAATGTGAAACAGAGAAAAATAACTGACCTCGTCTAATACGCAACAAAATCTATGGTGGCAAGTTGCGGTAACTGAAAATTACAATATATAACGGACAGCGAGCACCGTAAAAACTGCTCATTTTCTTGGTAATTGTCTCTCCAACATTCATAATGTGCACAGTGGTGGCTCGTGAGTATAAATTCTCGGTGTTTACAAATTTTTAAACTGAGATAAATCTGAGAGTGTGAAATTAATATCATCCGCTGTATAACAGTCATTCTTATCAACAGGTTATACAACTACAATCACTGACATTGATAATAATAATAACAGTATTAATAATAATATGCACAACTTATCTGACCAAAGGGAAAATTGTTTTTGTCGAACTTTGTTTTTACATAATTAAGTACAGTTTAGGGCAAGAACGAAATAATGTGTAAGCTTTCACTACTCTGCGTTTCACACTTTTGTGTAAGTGGAAGGTGACGTGCTTTTCTTATTTTTTCGGATAAATATTCAAGATCCCTAACACATTTATCAGTCCACGAATTAACTTCTGGGCGAAAAATAAGTCATTTTTACGTTGAAATCTCACAACTTACGTTAATTGCAAACTTCTTAGTTAAATATTCGCTTGTAGTCACGCGTATTTGATTTCTTCACTTTCTAAGTCAATGGTTCTTGTCTGGGAGGGCTTAGTTATTTTTCGGCTAACTTTTTCTGAGTATTCAGATTTCTCCTGGTATCTAAAATAGAGTGAACGCAGTTCATGCTCACACTGCACATGAAAGCCGATTCTCGCACAGTAAACAACCAACTCCAGACACAAACTGCTACTTGTATAAATGATTATTTCAAGCAGTGAGCCGGCCGCGGTGGTCTAGCGGTTCTGGCGCTGCAGTCCGGAACCGCGGGACTGCTACGGTCGCAGGTTCGAATCCTGCCTCGGGCATGGGTGTGTGTGATGTCCTTAGGTTGGTTAGGTTTAAGTAGTTCTAAGTTCTAGGGGACTAAGATGTTGAGTCCCATAGTGCTCAGAGACATTTGAACCATCAAGCAGTGATATCTACCAACATGGTCTCTTGACTAGAATACAATTGACGCACTGAAGACCAAAAGGGCCTAAAGCACACCGTCGTCGAATGCACATTTAAGTGAACTTCAGAGAAACCAGTGACACAGATTTCGTGAATGTTCATATATACAATGCGGACCTACAACGCAGGTAAAGCTGACTCACCATAGGATCAACGGAAGTCAGAAGTATGAATAAATGTTACAGTCTCGCAACTGACAATGATGTGCTTTAGGCCCTTATGGGTCTCTGCAACTCACATGGGTTACTGTATGATAAAATGCAAAACCTAATATACTATAACTCCTTCACAAACCCACAAAAGAGGTTTTTCTAGCTGTATATCTATACTGACGTCCGATTTAATTTTACTATATAGTGAGTGAAATGGCATATCTGAGGAGTGTGATACAGTCTATAGGGATTTATACACTTCTCTTTTCATCAGTCTGTTTACATTAGATTACCAATGAACGAGTTAGGCCCAAGAAATACTTTATTGGTTGATTTTCTAGTTTTTTAGATTTACACACTGATAAGCCAAAAGACATTTCCGCAGCGAGGTTGCTTGCCGCCTGGTGGCGTTTCAGGCAAGTGACGTGATAACAAAGGTATGTAAGATGAGCAGTCATGGACGGGGGATCACCCTAGCGAAGATATAGACTGAAAGTCGGGAAATCAATTGAGATAAGCTACTTTGACACAGGGCAGATTATTATTAGGCAGAACCTGTGAAAGAGGATCTCAAAAACGGCGAAGTTGATCGAATGTTCATGTGCTACTGTCGTGAGCATCTACGGAAATAGGTAGAAGCACAGGGAAACTACCACTAGGCGGTAACTAGTTGGACGACCACGACTCTTCACAAAACGTGGGTTCAAAATGGCTCTGAGCACTATGCGATTTAACTTCTGAGGTCATCAGTCGCCTAGAACTTAGAACTAATTAAACCTAACTAACCTAAGGACATCACACACATCCATGCCCGAGGCAGGATTCGAACCTGCGACCGTAGTGGTCGCTCGGCTCCAGACTGTAGCGCCTAGAACCGCACGGCCACTCCGGCCGGCACAAAACGTGGGGTTCAGAGGTTTGTCTGCTCTGTAAAGTAGGATAAATGGTGATCTGTGGCATCTCTGCCTAACGAGCACAATGCTGGTACACACACAAGTTTCGGAGCACACTGTTCATTTACATTATTGAACATGGAACTCTGTAGCAGACCACCCCTTCGCCGGCCGCGGTGGTCTCGCGGTTCTAGGCGCGCAGTCCGGAACCGCGCGACTGCTACGGTCGCAGGTTCGAATCCTGCCTCGGGCATGGATGTGTGTGATGTCCTTAGGTTAGTTAGGTTTAAGTAGTTCTAAGTTCTAGGGGACTGATGACCACAGCTGTTAAGTCCCATAGTGCTCAGAGCCATTTTTAGCCAGACCACCCCTTCGTGTTTACATGTTGACCCAATGACACCGTCAGTTACGATTGCAGTGGGCACGGGACTAACGGGATTCGACCGTCAATCAATGGAAACGTGTATGCACATTTTTTCTGCGCTGGGTCGATGTTAATCTGCACAAATGCCGTCAACGAGGTGAATGATGGCTCGAAACGTGCAGCGCGCCACGGACGCAGGCTGATGAGAGCAGTACTATGCAATGGAAGACATTCTCCTGCGTTTGCAGGGGTCTGTGGTATAATCGAAGACACCCTTCGTGCTTCCCCGACGGCTATGTCATCTTTCAGCTGTATAACTGCCCGTGTCTCGGAGCCAGAACAGTGGTTTGAGGAGCGTTATAAGTGAACTCATATTGATGTATCGGTGACCAGATTCGTCTGTTGTAAATCCTATGGAAGCCATCTGGGTCGCTACTGGGTGCCATCATAACGTACGCATATCAGCGATCCGTTATTTACGCTAATTACATGACCTGTGCGCAGAAATCTAATGCCGCATACCTACACAAACCTACCAACAAACTGTTGGATCCATGATACGCAGAATCAGTTACGTATTTCGTTCTAAAGACGGACAAACAAGCTATAAGCAGGTGGTAATAATGTTTTGGCTCATCACTGCATCCTACTTGGTACATTCAGCGAGTTCCGTCGTGCTGAAAGTGATGATGATGGAATGTAATTCTGTTATTAATGAAAATAAAAACCGCCTGCAGCAACGAATGGTCACAAATCCATTAGTCCGGCAGCATTTCATTCGGGTAATGAGTGGGGAGGGTAGGAATTACTGCACCCAAACTCATTGAATTTTATAAATTTATAAACTGAGCAGTTAATAACATGAATTTATTTTCTTCCATTTATTCACGCTTTCACCTTCTCAAATATTTTCCATTTCTTCTGAAGCGCTACAAACGATCACATTTTATTTAACTTTAATTGTCTAGAGTGCCTAGACTGAATAATACTCGTTTTTAACTTTTCCTTTCCATGGCACTGGTAAAAAATTTCCACTACAAATATGCATTCCTCTGTTTAGTCTTTTCTTTTCATTTTGATTGTTATTTACATTACCCCTTATGGATTGGCAGGCTTGCAGTGATCATGTTGTGGATTTTTAATATTTGATTAAAATAATTGAAAATACACAAAAATTCATTCCCATACTTAAAAAACAAATATCTTAATCCGATGAGATGATAATCCGTGCAGTATGAAACTGAAAGGGTGATGATGCTGCGTACTCCTGGTAACAACTTTAGTGCGAGACATTTAGCTGCAGTAGGGACTGGAAGGGAAGAGGCACGAATAATGATGTAGCTTGAGCAGTGGGGAGGGTCTAGTGACGGGAAGTACGTGATGGGCAGGGATGTAGGATTTTCTATGGGATGGAAGGGCAAGAAGTGTGGAAGGTTATAGATGATAAGCTGGATAAATCTCACGAATAACTTCATGGCACGGAAATAGAAGGCGGTTGAAATTACTCTGGGAAACGACATGGAGACCGTGGAGATGTAAGGAAGTTGGGACGTGTTGATACGGGTGCGGCAGCAGACAAGAGTGCTGGAGGATGGCTTTCGCAGTGGGCTGTTGCAAATTAGATTTTGTTTACTTTAAACAGAACTGCCATAATTACAATCTATTTGTGCATCACTACTGATCAGTTGCAACCTTAGAGGTCACTTTCAAGTGATGCAAGGTGCTGTGGCGCGCCTTCCACGGGGCGCCAGCGGCGGAATGTCCGAAATATTCAAACGAAGTCAGCATACAGGCCGGCAGAGGGCGACTCAGCCGTTCTCGCCGACACCGCAATCGTGACGCGCAGCTGCAATCGGCGTGCACAGATCGGTTCTCCTTCCGCGGCCCGGCTCTGCTGCCACTCTAAACGAAATAATCCTCCGTGAAGCGAGGATTTAAGCTCTCGCTGAAGCAGCAGAAAGCAGTGACACCGCCTGCGCGGAACTGATGACCATCACCAGAGCCGCCGCCACTGCAGCTGTCGTCGTCCAGTCCACCGTTCAACGTCGCTCTTCTGACCAAGACGTCGAGCTGCCGGGGACCGAACCCTAACAGCTCGGCTGGTCTGGACTAGGAGATCATTTTGGTGATTGTAATGAGGAAATTTAACTTAACATCACTCGTACTCGTAAAAGAACTTAGCATTTAAGACGAATGGATTAGTAGCATTCCAGACCTTAACTTTTCCTTTCAGTATATAGTCTGTCAAGTGACTTCATTCTTGACAGTAGCAAGGGTAACATTTTATGCCATGTAAGAATCATGGAAGAAGTGTTCCTTTATTCGGTGTTTAATCTGGAAGACTCTCCAAGCACTTTTAAGTTGTTTGTTCAAATAATTAGAACTGTGTTAACAAACAATTAGTTCAGTCGAGTGTATATGTCTTGGGTTGGACATAAAACAAGCTATGTGCGTTAACGAGAACTTCAAAGCGGCAATGGGAATACAGGTATACGACTTCCGTACTAGCCACAGACAGTTACTAACAGGGATCCAAATGCACCATCTGATGTGTTTCGAATAGTACCATGACCATGAAGCATGTAATGCTGATACCAGAATGAGATTTTTACTCTGCAGCGGAGTGTGCGCTGATATGAAACTTCCTGGAAGATTAAAACTGTGTGTTGGATCGAGACTCGAACTCGGGACCTTTGCCTTTCACGGGCAAGTGCTCTACCAACTGAGCTATCCAAGCACGACTCACGCCCCGTCCTCACAGCTTTACTTCCACCAGTACCTCTTCTCCCACCTTCCAAACTTTACAGAAGCTCTTCTGCCAACATTGCAGAACTAGCACTCCTGAAAGAAAGGATATTGCAGAGACATGGCTTAGCCACAGCCTGGGGGATGTTTCCAGAATGAGATTTTCACTCTGCAGCAGAGTATGCGCTGATATGAAACTTCCTGGCAGATTAAAACTGTGTGCCTGACTGAGACTCGAACTCGGGACGTGAGTCGTGCTTGGGTAGCTCAGTTGGTAGAGCACTTGCCCGCGAAAGGCGAAGGTCCCGAGTTCGAGTCTCGGTCCGGCACGCAGTTTTAATCTGCCAGGAAGTTTCATGTAATGCTGATAACTGACGTCACGTTCCAATCATTGATGACTCGCGTTACTGTACTACTCCGGTTGACTATCCGCGAGAGTATGGCGGCGACTTGTTAGAGATCCTGACCTTCTAATATTTTGAGGAGGCATAGCTATTCTACTGCTCGAACCATAATGCGGTAAGCCATAGATAGGATTTCATGTCACAGCTGATAATGTTTTAGAGAACTTTGGCGGTACAACGGTACTTCACGGATATCTTGTGTTCTCATCTATTGTATCTCATATCATAGTATCACGGAGAAATTTTTCAGTAGGACAATGTTCATCCACACATAATATGTGTCTCCATGAACTATCTGCATGACGGTGAGGTGCTCCTGTGGTCAGCAGATTCCCAGATCTGTCACCGATAGAACATGTGCGGGATCTGCTCGAATGTCAACTCCTTCCTAGTGCCAGTATCCAAGTCGTCGAGTACCAGCTACAACAGTTGAGGACCAGACTGCCTCAGGAGAAGATACAACAGTTTTATGAAACTCCTCCCAACGGGATCAATGCGTGCATGCAGGCGAGAAGGGATGCAATGTCACACTGATAAGTGGGCTCATACGGATAATTTCTTTGTAATTTGACTCGGTATTGTATTAACGTTAATAATGTCACATACCTTATCAACCCGCAAAGTTTCATTTCATTTCCTCCTGGCCTTCTGGATATATGAAGTTTTTTCTTAGGCAGTGTATTTTGCTTTTTGATGTGTTGCATGTCGACTACGTAACGGTTCTTGGTGTCGTCAGAACAGAGCAAGATGTGAAGAACCTGCCCCACACGTGTGAAGTTATCACTAGTTGCACCTTTACGGAGAGCATTAGAGGACACCGGTAGCAATGGGAGGGTCAATGTCTTCGATGTATCCCGATCGTGGATGCTACTGGGTGTGGGGCCAGTACGCTGATACCGAACAGATGGAAGTGTCCGGAGTCGATAGTCCGTGGTAGCTGCAACTGTGAGTGACAAGCAGATAAGCAGTTTCACAGAGTCCGGTATGAGACATTCCTGGCGCCTGTCCGTGATATAATACCAAATATCACTGCTGTGCGATCAGGCTGCGTATCTCTGAGTGTTCCGTGTCGATATATGATAAAACTCAAAGTCATATTTTCCATTTTATGAAGTTACTATGACGTAAAAAAGTACTGTCCGTCCTCTTACAGGAAGGTCGGCTACAGAAATATTTGAAGAAATAAACAGCAGATTCCAAACATCTGAACTGTCATTCAGTTTGGCACGGATGAATTGCTTTAGTTCAGTACTACTGACAGAATTTATACTGCAGTCGCATTAAAAACACAGAACAAGACGTAGACCGCGTCGAGTTTATGGAACTCAAAATACAACAGAATGTAATCGTAATAAAACACGTATCAGACGGACCAGTCAAGACGACTTAGTTGTAAGTCATTAGACTCGTATTTTGGAGAACAGCAGTTCGGATTCTCGCCCGGATCTCCACAATTAGGTTTTCCCTTGTTTCCAAAAATCACTTACGAAAATCGCGTGGATGACACAGTTGATTTCTGTCTCCATCGTGTCCAAATGCGAGCCTGTGCTCCGTCTCTGATGACCTCGTTGTCGATAGGACATTAAACTTACTTACTTACATTGCATTTTCAGTATACATTGTTAACGATCCAACTATCTTTAAAATAAAAGAAATTTTTAATAAGACTCTCATTTCTGAAGATGGGGAGGTGTCAAATGGTGAATGTAATAAATTCATCTCAGTGAAACGTCTTAGAAATACATGTGGCGTCAGTGTGTGCAAAGGGATTCAGAAAACTCGCTTAAAATGAGTGAATTCTTTGCTATGGCTTGTTTTGCTATAACACAAAAAGGTACTTTAGAACTTCAATATTATATTATTTGATCTTTAATTGACTTATAGAAAAAGTAAAGTTTTTCTGATGCACCAACTTCGTTTTTTATGTAATGCTTTGCCTTTTCAGGTGGCAAAGCAACATGACTGAAATAAGTTTATTGTTTGTTGTTGCAGAGTAATAAGATCACCCAAAATGAATCGAAGAACGCAATTTGAACAGAAAAGGACACAGTGTGTGGATTTGTTTGTTGGAGCGAAGTCAGGCACCCAGGTTCAGAGAAATTTCAGAACGCATTACAGGAAACCACCACGCTCTCGGTCACACATAAGAATATGGCATAGGAACTTCATGGAAACAGGGAGCTAGATAAGAAAAAATACGTCGTCAAACAAAGGGCACGGTGAGTGTATAAGTGGGAGTGCTAGTCGAGACTCCGGACATTTTGTGGGGCGGAGCCCTTATGAAGTTACTCATATGAATATATGAATATACTAGGCTGTGTAAAGCATACTGCCAGCTGTGTGAAGCATTCTGTGTCCATCGACAGAACGCCTTGTGGACTGTATGGTAGTATCGTACACGCGTTTGATAAGGAAAACGCCACTCACAAAAACGGATTGTACCTTGCATGATCACCGCTTCATTATCCTGAACCTGTCTTGAGTAATTTAAAAGTTCAATTAACGCACAAAGCTGCCGGACTTCTCAGCTTTACCGTAAATTTGGTAACACGTTGCACATCACTGGAGTCTAAATTACTACGCAGTTCGACGAGAAAACCACTCCAGCATATGATATTGAAGTTTGGGAGGGGGGGGGGGGGATATGATGAAGCTAAGAGCTTACATCTCTCCACATTTTTCAGTATAGACATCTGCTGCAAGCACGAATATGATGAAAACAGTACACTGTCACACAGCATACCTCATGCTCTGCTGTGGGACAGCACGAACTGTTCATACATGTAGTTACGAAAGACATCGCTACAGTTAGCAGTAATAGGTCTCTGGCTAGCTGACTGTTTCCTGTACAAAAGGACACGATGCAGATAGATCTGGTCCAAAAAGATGCGTACCAACGGAGAAAATGGCACCTCAAAATTAGAAAAGCCAACTCCGTGAAAATTTGGTATGCAAGGAAGAACAAGAAATTTTCCAATCTGTTATGAAGATAATGTTTTACAAATTTTTAAGTATGCAGTTAAGACATACTATTTGAGAACAGTCACTGATTGTAACTTAGTACACTATTCCGATAGGTAAATTTGATTGAGATTGTTCTCAAACATCTTAAGTTGATTATAATAATGGTCAGTCACATATACGTCGTGTCTCTATTCCTGAAATGAAAGAAAATTATCTAATGCGAGTAGGATCATTACAGTTCTTAATAATTTTTACAATTACTAACAGGGAACACAAAGGCAATGAAGAATTTTCTTATATGGGTATCAGACAGGTATTTCAAACAAAAAAAATTGATGTTACTTGTCTCTTCAGATACACTGCCTGAAAAAACAGTGAAGCGCCCAAGAGACATGGTCGGATGTCAATGGCACTTCGTACACGTACACTTCATCGACTTGTGCGTAAATCATTAGAGTCGCAATTTTCTGCGACAGGTAAAACGACTACCAGGATGCATCAGTGTCGTTCCCATTTACTGTTGTTACCAGGCTTAAAAGTGTATGTAAGAGGCGTGAATAGTGCCAGATTTTGAGTAATAGCTGCGAAGGACATTGAGGGGCCACGTAATCGTGTAAGGCAGCGTTACCAGCACCGAATATAATTTGAAAGGGGCCTCACTGTGGGATCCTATTTAGCAGACTGGTCGAATCGTACGATATCCAAATTTGTGGAGCATTCAGATTTGAAAGAAGTCCGATGGAGGACTGCATGGGAACATGTTCGCAGGTATACCCATCGTCAAGGTTCCGGTCGACCACATCTGACCACCACAAGGGGCGATCATCGTGTTGTGCAGCAATCATGTCGTAATACCTTTACATCTGCCCCTGCCATCAGAGAACAAGTAATGAAATACCGCAACATTCTGTGTCATCCCGCGCCGTTGGTCAGAAACTAATGAAACTAGCAGCAGCCGATCTATGGAAATACCATCCCCTGTCTAGACTGCCGTTAACACTGCATCTCAAATGGCTGCCTTTGAGTAGAGCCGTGACCAGGAAGCATGGACTGCTGATGAATGTCGCCGCATTGTGTTTAGCGATGAATCGCGTTTCTATACATCCCGGCGAGCATGGCGGCGACCTGGGGAGAGGACCCATTCTTCCTACGTTTTCACTGATTCAGCGTTTTGAGCTTCGGCTTGTATCGCCAGCATACCAAAAAGAGAAACACGATGCAGCTCTGCAGTATACGCAGCAAGCCATAGCAGGCGGCAATAGCCTCGCGTGTGGCGCATAGTTACCAGCCTCATCCCAGACAACCTTCAATATATCTCAGGTATTTTATCCAGAATGGAAAGAGGTATTGCTCTCCGTCCGCCGTTAAAACCATTTTCGATACGTTAGCTATATATCGTACTCAGTAATGTATGACCTAAAACCCACCAAAGGTAAACTGGTCTGTCACTAAATTCTCCACCGCAAACTTTTCAAAATATGTTGCGTAGTTTACGTAAGGGAGAAGTATCACAATAAGCAAGGACAATAGCGACATGAAAACTAGTTCATTATCAAGTTGTCATATGGGGCTACAAAACTGGAAAAATATTTTTTTTTACTTGTTAGTTTCCTTAGAATCGAGCGAGAAAACCTGCTTAGTGAAGAACACATGCGAATCCAATAACCGTTATTTATTTTTCTTTACGGAAAATGTAAGAGCTTTACTGAGAAACCAGGAAGAGAGAGGATGTAGCTTTGCTTTATTTACATAAAACAATTTTTTCGAGGCACATCTCATGAGTCTAAATTTGTCTCGTACGATACAGTTGCATGCAGCAAACACTACTCCTTGTTGTACCAGGCGATACATGTTGGTGTCGTATCGCTGCCGTTTCAGTGTGAACCAATGAAGTCGCTTCAACTAATCTCCTACTTCCTCCACCATTCCGGTTTGCTTCTGCGTTGTATCGTGAATCGTATCGTCTCCGTGAGAACCGTGTCAAACCTCCAAACACAAAGACGTTGTAAGCTAATGACGCCGAAGCAATGTTTCAAGAGCACTTTTGTAATAATGCGCTGAAACAGGAGACAGGCTAAACTCATGCTAGAACAGATGAATGGCCATCGGAACGTTAAGAAACACCTGCACACGATGGGTACAGGGAAATAAGCCCCTTAGTGTAGGCTATGTGGTGAGGCGGATAAAACAGCAACACATTTAATCTTAAGATGCGAAGAGTTGGAGGTCAAAAGACATTGATATTCGTGTCTTTCATTCCTGACGAAATTGTATCTAACAATGAACGAGTGAAGTGTCTTCTACTACCCTTTCAGAGTACCGGTTGGCTTTACTAGAATCGCAAGGAGAGAAACAGCACAATTCTGGTATGGGGAATACTGAATTAATAACACTGTTGTATTGTCTCCCTGCGCAAATCAGCCAGTTAGTCATTTGAGGTGGATCACCAGCTGGGATTATTTTCAGGATAGGAAAGGAAATCGGCAGCGCCCTATTAGATGAACCATCCTAGCATTTGCCTGCAGCGATTTAGGGAACTCATGAAAAACCTAAATCTGAATTTTCGGGTAAGGATTTGAACCGTCGTCCTCCGGAATTCGAGACCAGTGTGCTAACCACTGCATCACGTGGCTCCCTACCTAACAAACATCGTAAAAATTCTTCTGCAAACCTAGTGGTACTGGCACTCAAGTCTTCTCTTCATATACCTTCTGTATAGTGCTTCCAACTTTCAGCCTTCCATTCTTCGCTTGGTATTGAGTTTACATCGGAACTCCTCATTATCAAACAGCTTCTGCTCTTTCCACCAAGGGTATTTTTAATTTTCCTGCAGGGGTATCCATCTTTCCCATATAATAGTCATGCATTTTTCGACACCCTTGCACTTCTCCTACATCCATTTTGCACATTTTGTAAATCTCATATGTAGACTTATATATTCCCTGTTGTCTGATTCATTTTCCGCAAATTTACATTTTTTGTTTTGTCAATTAAATTCAATATATCGCATGGTAGACAAAAATCTCTACTGGGCTTTGTTTTGTTTTTACGCATTTCCTAGTCTGCTACCTTAATTATTTCACCTCTCAAAGTTATCCATTCATCTTCTAATGTACTGAAGTTCTCTACAGTACCTGGCTATTTCAATTTATCCTGGTCCCTAGCCTTGCTATCCTATCTTTCCTCAATTTTTTTTCTGTTTTAAGTCGTAGTCCAAGAAATTATGGCTAGAGTCCACTTCTGCCCCTATAAATGTTTTGTAGCCAGGATCTCGATTCCAGGTATCTATCTTGCCATTTTGTAATCTTTTGGTCAGCGAAAATCTCAGTTTTAAATATGTGTCTTGCCATTTTATAATCTATCTGAAACCTACTAGTATCTGCAAGTGTCATACACGTATACAACCTTCTTTTAGAATTCATATCGAAAATATTTTGCAATGATTAAATTATGATCCGCGCAAAATTCTATCACGTACCTTCCTCTTTCGTTCCGTTCTCCCAGTCCATTTTCTTCTAACTCATTTCCTTCTTTTCTTTTCATTTTCCTACTACAGTATTCCAGTCTCCCATTTTGCATTGATAATCCTGTATTCACACTACCAGAAGGACGAATAGTACTGCCATAGCACTTCACTAATTCCCACTATATCTAACTTCAACCTCAACATTTCACTCTTTCAATTTCCTAAATACCAATCCGTTTAAAGTATGTAGCATCCCACACTCCGACTGTGGAATCCCAGTTTAGTTTTTCCTGATGAAAATATTTTCCCGAGTAATCCTCGCTCAGAGATCCGAATTGGGGAACATTTTGTCTCCAGAATATCTTACCCAACAGGATGCCACTATTATTAAGTAATGTATTAGAGCTAGTGTTCTTACTTTCAACCACTAGCAGTATCGATATAGCAGGACTAGATTGGCGGGATCATCCAGCCCCTGCAGCTATTGAAAATGCTGCTACCCATTTCCAGAACTGGCCTGATGGGTACCCACCCCATGTAACTGGACTGCAGCGAAGGCGATATTTACATAGTAAATGTGCTTTTCATAGATGCATATCAAATGGTTAACTCGGCAGTATGCGAAGCTCGCAGATAAGGAGCGCTGAACGTAACTAAAGATAACGTAAGCATGCTTTCATACAGGGTGAAAAGTATTTAAACCGACAAACTCTGGGAGGTTGTAGGGAACATCAAAACAAATATATTTCCCTAATGTCATTTTTTCCTATGAGGAATATTTAAACCGGTAGAGGACGATTTCTCTGATGGCAAATTAACTAAACCAACAAACAATTTTCCATTTTTTATGACCAAGAGGCAACACATTAACACAACCAAATTTCAATTACAGTAGATTTTCAAAAATGCCTCCACTGACACGTAAACAAAGGTTAAACCGTCGGATCATGTTCTGTCTGACACGGGCAAGAACCCCAGGAGTGTCCTGAATTGTTCCTGCTGCTGCTACTATCCGGGCAACCAGATCCTCTTCTGATGCAACAGGAATTGCATAAACAAAGTTGTGCATCTCCCCCCACACAAAAATGTCCAGAGGGGAAATATCTGGGGATCGAGCAGGCCATGGTACACGACCACCTCTGCCAATCCACATTTCTGGGAACCGTTGGTCCAGGAATCAACGCACACGACGACTAAAATGTGCCGTCGCCCCGTCATGTTGGAACCACATGCGTTGTCTTGTAGGGAGCGGGGCGTCTTCCAGCAATTATGGCAATGCTCTGGCGAGAAAATTGTAATATTGCTAGCCATTTAATGGTCTAGGTAGCAGATACGGCCCAGTTAAACAGTCCTCAACAACACCGACCCGCACATTAACGAAGAACCGCACTTGATGAGCGCTAGTAAGCGTGGCATATGGGTTATCCTCACTCCAGACATGCGAACTGTGCATGTTGAAGACTCCATCACGCCCGAATGTTGCTTCATCGGTAAATAACACAGAGGATGGAAATGTAGGATACATTTCACACTGTTCCAGGTACCACATCGAAAATTGTGCTCTGCGTGGATAATCAACTGGTTCCAGGTTGTGGACACGCAGTAAGTGAAATGGAAGTAAAAATAGCACTCGGAGGACTGTTCTTACATTGGTATGATTCGTCCCCATGTTAAGTGCAATTGCACGAGTGTTGATTGAAGGATCCCGCTCCACGTGCTGCAAGACAGCTTCCTCAAATTGCAGCCCCCTTACCGTGCGACGGCGTCCCCGTCCAGGTAATCTGCTAAATGACCCGGTCTCACGCAGATGTTGGTACACAGCAGCATAGGTCGTATGATGCGGGATACGGCGATTGGGATAATGTTGTTGATAAACCCGCTGTGCAGCTCGTCCGTTGTGGTGCGCTACGTAGTATGCACCAACCATAGCAGTGTACTCACTCCAGGTGTATCGCTCCATTAGTAAACACAGACAATGCACTACTACACTGGTGGACAGCAGTTGCCTACAACTGAAGAGCGTAATGCACCCTCTAACAACTGAAGATCGTAATACGGCCTGTAACAACTAAAGAGCGTAATATGGCCTCCACCGATTTAAATAATCCTCATAGGAAAAAATGATATTAGGGAAAAATATTTGTTTTGATGTCACTTACAACCTCCCAGAGTTTGCCGGTTTAAATACTTTTCACCCTGTGTAGTGGCTTCTTTGATGAGTGTGCGTGTCTTTTAGTGAGCGAAAATAAGGCGTTGCGGAACAGTGGAAAAAATCAATTGGTGAGTCAAAAAACCCGATCTGGCCAAGCAGACGTATGGATACACACAAATTTTTCATTAGGGGAGAGATCCTCTTTCGCTGCTAGGTTTGATATAAGTAACTTCAGTACGTCCCGAGAGGTTTCGTATAAATATTCTCATGGACCTAAGTGATGACAGCCAGTGCAGGCATTTCTGCAAACGATCTGGACATGCCTGTGTAATGCGCGAATGAAAGAGGTCACAAGAGGTGGTCCGCCAGTATAAAAGGAGGCGGGAAGTACTGTGTTGGCCGGCCGCGGTGGCCGTGCGGTTCTAGGCGCTGCAGTCCGGAACCGCGGGGCTGCTACGGTCGCAGGTTCATATCCTGCCTCGGGCATGGATGTATGTGATGTCCTTAGGTTAGTTAGGTTTAAGTAGTTCTAAGTTCTAGGGGACTGATGACCGAAGATGTTAACTCCCATAGTGCTCAGAGCCATTTTTGCAAGTACTGTGTTGCCAGTAGACAAGCAATAACAGCAGAATGAGTCGGCCAGGACTAGTCACTGGATGTCATCTGAGTAAAAAGTACATCAGAAACATTCCAACCCTTATAAAGTTGCCTAAGCCGACTCTCGGTGATGGAAACGCGAAGAAGCAACAACAGCTTAACCAACACCAGCCAAACCTCATGTCCTGACGGACGGGAAACGTCGAGCATCGCGGAGGGTGGTTGTAAAAATCAGCATGAAGTCAATGAAAGAAGTTACTCGTGAACTCCAAACTGGAGTCCAGCTAGCATAATGACTGCGCATATAGCGTAAAAAAGAATGGAGTACAACGGTCGAACAACTCCCCAAATGCCACGTGTTTCTGTAGTCTGCGCTAAACGAAGCTTGAATGGGAACGTTACCAGCCGTCATGTGCAGTGTTAATAGTGGAGTACTAAGGAGTAGTAGTTACGGTATGGGGTTGCTTTTCGTGATTAAGGTGTGGTTCGCTTATGGCGTTCAAGAAAACGCGTTTGGGTATGTGTACTGCGTACAGCTGGGGAACATTTCAGAGACGATGACTGATTGTATCAGCACAACAATGCACCGTGTCATAAAGCGACATCTGTGAGACAATGGATTGTAGAAAATAACATTCCTAAAGAGGACTGGCCTGCCAAGAGTCGCGACTTGAACCTTTCAGAACGTCACCTGCGCTCGAGACCCCAGCGCCTAATACCACTATCTAATAGATGTGCTGATACTTTTGATCACACAGTGTACGTCTGTTAGCCCTGTGATCTTTCTTGTGTAATTCTCATGATACCTACGCAAGACATAAATTACGAGTAGTAAGAGCATGAGGGTCCTAGGGTCTTCTTCGAACACATGTTCTCCAGAATTTCCGAACAGGATTTCGCGAGAACTACGGTGTACACCTTGCAAGGATTTCCATTTAATCTGCCCGAGCATTTCTGTTACATTTTCGAACGGCCTAAACCGATCTATTACGACCCTTGCAGCGCGTCTCGGATTTCGATCGATGTCTGTTGAAATTCCTGCTTCATAACGATTCCAAACACTGGTTGCGCTATCGTCTTGTGTGCGATTTCCTTTACGTAACAATTTCATTTTCCCAGAACCCTTGTAACAAATTTATGTCTTCCATTCGCCTTCCCCGATACTGACTTACCGCGATCGTCCCAGTTCATATCGCTTCTTGGTATTAACCGTGAATAAAATAATAAATTGGTGTGCTCGAGATGTTTACTACTAATACTGTAACCAAATGCTGTCGGGTGCTTTTTCTTGCTAGACGGATCATATTAGAATCATCAAAATTTAAGGAGAATTGCTAATCGTTGCATTAAGTGAATATTATGACTAATTATTTCAGCAATTCCTCCATCGACGATACTTTGCTGTGCACAGCATCATCGTCGGCGAACGATCTTATAGTTCTGCTATATGTGTTGGTTTCCGAAACGGTTTGCTTTCGTGGCACGACCAGCGGATGGGACCGAAGAGTGAGAGGTGAGGAATAATGTGGGCACAGGAGCGTTTGCTGGGTGCTGCAAGCACTTAGCGGCGGTACTGGCAGTGGGGAAGCGGCCAGGTGTGCGGCCGACGCCGAAAATCTTGCAGAAGAGCGCCGGGGCAGCGGCCGTGGCCGTGTAGCGGTGAGCGGTGAGCGACATTGATCGCGGCCTAGCCGGGCGAGAGCGCGCCACGCACTTGCTGTGCTGCGTGTCCTGCGCCGCCGTCGCCGTCGCCGGCGCCACTTTTATCTGTCTGCTCAATTATGTAGAGCAGCCGTTTAGCGGCCGGCTGGCTCCAGTATGTGCGCCAGCTTAGCACCGGTTCCGCCAGCCCCCGTTCGCGCGACACTCTTTCCGCCCCCGGCCCCGTGCACCTCGCGCCTCGTACTGTTCAGCTGCACGGCGCCAGCAGTAAACGCGAATGTTTATTTTACGTTAATTCGCCTCGCAGTGGTTGTCATCGTGTAAGCGCAAGCCCTCAAAATGGAACATGCAGAAACAGGTTCTAACAGTAGTTCTTTGAACGTCGAATGTGTTTAACAGCGTAACCCGTAGGAAGAAAGCGAAAGTATTCTCCATTAGCTTTCCCATATTTTAGTTGGAACGGTATGCTCGGACGAAATAAATTTCTGGAATAACAATAATCTGCCATTGGCTGTCGTAACATGGATTAGATTATTCTTTTATTTTCGTCTTTTCACTAGTATTCGGTTTCACCTCTGTAACCATTTTCAGGTGTACGGTGCGACCCGTCAGAGGAACGTATTTGAGTTACAATAGAAATTTATGTAGCTCATATATTTTTAATTTTTTCTTTTGTGTGGCCATATTATCCGTAGTTCCTTTACAACTCCTGAAGGTATTTTCTCTCCGTCGTTACAACTACAAGAGAATGCTTGTTTTTCTCACCAGATGCGTTTCGCTTTATTGAGGTAAAGCATCACTCTTGGTGCTGATTTCTGCTTGGTTCCTCACCTACATTTATAAAATTCAGCTGATTGACCGAAATTTGAAGCAAACCAAGTGCGTTTTGAATAGCAATGAAACAAACCAGTTGCAAGTAAAATAGTTTACTTGACTAAACAGCTACTACAACTGAAACTCGTACATCATGTCACTCCCGTTCAAGAAATACTTTATGTCATCTGGTTTATTTTTAAACTCTTGCAGGACAGTTGTATTTTAATAACACGTGACCCACGTAACTTTTGACTGTAACCCAAACATGTGTGTTAGACGCGTTGCAGTAAACACTTGAAAATGACTAAGTAGCCGAAACTGTGCAGCAGTGGAAAAGACCAAATAAAAGTATATTCTAATCGAAATTATGGCAGCTACTGCACACGTTATTGTCAGTCAAAAAATACAGTTTTTACACCTTCAACGGTTTCACCTTCGAAAGGATGTCAAATCTTAACTTTCATTTTCCTGTCTTACATTCACAGCTATGTTGCTACTCTATATTTCAATCTAAGCTGTGCCACGGAAAAGTTATTTGCCTTAATCCCCGCGCCCTAAAAAACCGTTGGTGAATGATATACCGGCAGAAAAATTCTCTCTATAGTACCACGTATATTGGAATATCCCGCTTATAATCTTTATTGTTAAGCTAAACGTTTTTTTGGAATGGAACCCGCTCCTCATTGAAGAAAACTTTTACGACAACCAGAAAAAGAATCTCATTTACAGCCGGCCGGTGTGGCCTGCTGCGCTTCATTCTGGAACCGCGTGACCGCTACGGTAGTCTGGAACCGCGCGACCGCTACGGTCGCCTGGAACCGCGCGACCGCTACGTTCGCAGGTTCGAATCCTGCCTCTGGCATGGATGTGTGTAATGTCCTTAGGTTAATTAGGTTTAAGTAGTTCTAAGTTCTAGGGGACTGATGACCTTAGAAGTTAAGTCCCATAGTGCTCAGAGCCATTTGAACCAATGTCATTTATACGAGTTACTTCCCGTTTAGTCTTACAATGAAAAGGGAAAATTATTTGTGTAACGCTTTCGTCGACTACAGCGGCGTCTCAATCTATGATCCATAAGCCACCGTATGATGTATAACAAAGGATAGTGTTCCCTGTTATCGTTTCATTCACGTATAGGGCGAGACAGAAACGAATATAGTTACGTGTCCGTATAAGCATGAATTTCTCCAATTTTACCGCTTTAATAATAACTTTAAATGTATGTGGCGAGAAGTACTATTTGCTAAAAACATCCTATAACATCTGCACAGAGAAATTTAAGGTCAAGTGGTCTTGCGATGCACAGCAACTTTCTTATTATACGCCTGTGCTGATTGAAGTGACTTACATGAAGCTTTTCTGTGGGCCTTCGCTACCTATACCGCTGATCAAACTTGATAAGGATATTCAACCATGCATCGCCTTTTATATTTCAGCGTATTCTTACGCTGCGTTGGTGTGTACCAGCGTGTACCGCGAATCATCAGTTTAGGCGAATTATTTCCATGTTTCGAGTGTCAAAGGGCGATGTACGTGCGGTCATGCAAACTTGTGGACCATGTCGCTGACTCAACACAGGTATATGTGTGGAGCGGTGCCTTCTACAGCCGATAGGGATAGTTCTGAGTAGTTTTTGTTGTACAACATTAAATTACGGAGAGATTTTCTGCACAGAGACATGTCTGTCCGTCTGTGATCAAGATGTTATTGTCTACAGAAGTTAATACTAGCAGCGGCGGTCTTGCCCGAATCGAGATATTCGCGGTATGAGCACTAATCAAAAAGTTTACGTTTGAGGGGGTTTCTGAGGGATATATGCAATTTAGTACGACTCTGATGAGGGTATGTAAGCACCGACATGTAAGCAATGGATTGGTGTGGCATTCGTGTCTTTTTCGATGTGCGTGCGATTAATGAGGAACGTGAACTATGGTGACATTATTATAAAATGTGTCCAAACAGGACCAACGTGTTGGCATTCTTTTTTTGGCTGCCGAAGAACAAACACTTACAGACAGTGTTGGCGCACTTCACTGGTATGCAGATGGATTTCTTAGTCCTGACAACACGATGTTTGGACGGTCCAACTGGCCGGTAACTTAAAGTGAGGTATCAGGCCGACAGTCACGCAGGAACTGAGGTAAAATCACATAAGGCGTCACCTTTATACCGCGGGAACAAGCCGCTGCGTGTGCGTGAGAAGTGGTGGATGGGTCTGCGAAGCAAAGAATTGAAGCGCTGGCGGTGGTAGAGACTAACAAAACCGATGAATCGAAAATTGAGATGCAGCCGACCGAAAACCAGACCGTTGTTGTTTTATACCTAATAAAACAGAATTCCACGTCTTGCTTAAGGAAAAACCTTTACCTCTATTAATAATGTCGTCGTATAATCTTATTTCGATGGATTTATTAAGTGCACAGTCCAGTAACGGGAAACTGAAGCAATAATTTACGTCTCTTTAAATGATATTTTATGCCTTTCATTGAGACAATGTCCAGCGACGGCAGATTTTTCAGGCTGCAGCAAACGTGTGTGACGTGAATGTTCCACACTTTGGTCATGAACCGTAGGAATAGTCTGTCCAATATAAGCCTTTCCGCAATAACAGGGAATTTTTTATACTTTAGACTTCCTCTATCTCAAATCATCTTTAACACATAGAAGAAGGGATCTAATTTTAGTGAAAGGAGACTTTTCACATCGTATTTACTGGAAATTCGTGAAATTTTCGATGAAATACTCCCCGGAAAGGGGAGTACAATGGAACCTTGTAAATCAGTTACAAGGTTCCATTGTCGATTCACATGGTGGTAAAAATTGGAAATCAAGAACAGTTTGATGGTCAGTATATCAATTTTGCCTGAAAACAACTTTAAGATATTCCAGTTCCTGCGTCAAGTTATCCGAACCCAAAATAGCGTAACCTCTTTTGACCAGTGTACGTAAAACTCCTATGCGTCGATTTGGTGGATGAAAACTAGTAGCATGGAGGCAGCGAAGGGTATGCGTAGTTGTACTGTATACACTGCGTTTCAAAGACCCATTTTCTTTTTTGTGCACTAAAACACTTAAAAAGGTAACTTGCCATCTTTTTCAATTTCCATCGAAAATTTGGTGTATGGATGAAGGCAGTTAAAATGATCTAAAAACGGGTGAATAACTTCAAATCCAAGAGCCAAATGATAAAAGTATCGACCACGTATCGCACAAAACCTGCAGGTTTAAGAGAAGAAGTACTGAGTACGGTATCTTCAAAATATTCCATGTAAAAATTAGCGACAATAGGGGAAAGTAGACTTTCCATTGCCACACCGTCAGTTTGTTCAGAACATATATCATTAAATAAAAATATGTTGATGCCAATACGTAGGGACACAGCTCAGTAGTTTCATCATCCAAAAGCTGACCAATCAGCAACCAGAACTCCCCCAAAGGTATCTTAGTAAAAAATGAAGCAACATAAAAACCAACCAGAGGGTCAGATGTTCCTAGGCAAAGAGATTTCAAGCGTTGAATAAAATCGGTCTAGTTGGATTTATGATATTCACAAGTAAGAGCACCCAAATTGCTGAAGGTCGAACGAAAGGGAGTTCAAGGTTCATGAACCTTGGGTAAACCATACAACCTCGGTGGTACCACCGCCCCTGGATGAGGTTTTTTAATTTCCTCAGGTAAGAAGCTCTTCTTAATAAGTGAGATGGTCTTCCGCTTTATCTCGTTTGTAGGATCGCTCCGCAGTTTATAGTATGCAGAATCCACCAATAAACAGGCCATTTTTGCCAAATAATCTTCACGAGAGAAAGGAATAGTGGTACTGCCTTTATCTGCAGGAGTAACTAAAAGAACTTTACCTTCCCTCAGTTACCTAATGTCCTTCCTTTCATTAGAAGATTTGCAGACGGCAGCTCTATTTCTTCTCGCGCACGCGCAGCGGTCTGTTCCCAGGGTGTAAAGTACGCGCCGAATCTGATGTTACCTCAGTCCCGGCGTGATTAGGCACCTTCAGTCTCACCTGAAGGTGACGGCCAATTGCACTGCCGTAAAACAATGTCGTCGGTGCGATGAAATCCGGCTTCCGCAGTCTGGAACGGCGCGACCGCTACGGTCACAGGTTCGAATCCTGCCTCGGGCATGGATGTGTGTGATGTCCTTAGGTTACTTAGGTTTAAGTAGTTCTAAGTTCTAGAGGAGTGATGACCTCAGAAGTTAAGTTCCATAGTGCTCAGAGCCATTTGAACCATTCGAAATGCGGATGCATACCAGTGAAGAGCATGAAAATTTATTACGTGGAGATAATCTGTGTAATTACAACTGTAGACACCAATTGGAAAATAAAGAATGTATATGGGACAGCATATTTGTCGAAAATCACCTTTGTGGGCGGTGCGCCAAGTACTGTGTGACAGGGGGTGTCGCTGCTTCGTGGTAACGTACGTCCCCATACCGCAAATGTCCTAACGCTGAAGTTACGTCAACTCAAGTGTTAGACACGCGAGCACCCGCCCTATATACGCTGCTTCGTAGTAACGTACGTCCCCATGAAACGTCCCCTTTAGAACAATTTATACAAGACTGTGCTTAAACTGACACACAATGTTTTTAGCGCAACGCAATCTGACTATCAAAGATCCCTGCTAAGGAATGGCCCTGAGTAACATTAAACTATACCTTTCACAAATAACTTACCTCACAAAAATCTTCATTACTGGAACTACTGCAATACAGCGAGCGCCACTACTGCCAGCTAAATAAAAGATTCAAACTACTGAAGGCACTAACTACTAATAGGGATAGTTAGCAAATGAAAGATTTTAATAGAGAACAAACCCTGTATTTACCTTAATATCATCAAAAGTCATAATATATGTAATTTCAAAACTCCGCCATCTCTCTCCTCACATCCACCACTGCTGGCGGCTCACCTCTAACTGTGCAACGCTACGCGCTGTTCACATCCAGCTGCCGCTGCCTAACACTACAATGGCAGACAACAATGCAAACTAGAAACAGACTGCACACAGCACAGCCAGTGAAGTGATTTTCATACAGAGCGCTACGTAACGTTGCCAGCAAGAAAACATAAACAGCCTACTTACATAGAGAAAACATAAACAGCCTACTTACATAGAGAAAACATAAACAGCCTACTTACATAGAGAAAACATAAACAGCCTGCTTACATAGAGAAAACATAAACAGCCTACTTACATAGCCCCCATGCTCCCCACAAAAAATTTTACAAATTTTTTAGGGCAGTGGCCAATAATGATTTGATAAAATTTTTCAGAAGTACAATAACAAAGAAATCAAATGCACACACTTATTGATACAATGTTGGTCAAAAGCTAAAATTTTCTCACAGTCCATAAAGACAGTCCAGATTGTTCATCACAGTAAAACTGCCGTTTCTTTTATCAAAGTGTGAGCAGTAAAAGACAATGCACACAGAAGTAGTGGATTTCCATGCAGTCTTGAAGAAGTAGTGGTGTCCTTCCAACGGAAAGACAGTGCTGACTCTTGACATGCAGACAGGTAATGGGCCACAACAGAGCAAACCCACAGCAGAGTCATTCGACGTTTTGAAGAAGATTGGTAGGTAGGTCATCACATAGCAGACCCACTGTAGTCCTGGTAGAGAGTATGGTATTGGTGGGCCACCAGAGGTGCATACGCACTGCAGTCCTTGTAGAAATAATGGTATTGGTGGGCCATCGAAGATGCAGACCCACTGTAGTCCTTGTAGAAATTGTGGACATGCCCACTGTAGTCCTGGTAGAGATGGCTAGCAGCCATCCGTTGCGACTGTGCAGGTGCACAATCACCATTGAAGAGTCTTGCGGATAATAGAGCAAGTCCATAAACCACCACTCATGCACTCACAAAGTTTTTTTTTTCTAATTGTCCTTAGAACCAGCAATGCTGTTAACCAGTCCCTTGCTGAATTATTAACACACGTGCAAACACTATCAGTCCCTACTTCTCCATATACTATGACCAACAGAAACGTGTGCAGTGAAATGGAACTTACAAGTTACTTAATTTGATGAACTGCTGTCAATTACAAGTTTATAACATAAGAATACAATGACAAAGGTACAAAATACATAATTAAAAACATAACAATACAGATAACATTTGTAGTATACGCTTTACAACAGAATATAAATAAACATATACATCAGTGTTACAGGAATTATGACATGAGTACATACATAAAAGATCAGAATAATTATTGAAACATCAACTTCACACATGAGCATTAAAACAAAACAGAATAAATAATGTCTAAGCAATAACATATTATTAATGCCAATTATATTTGAGGATAACAGTATTCCTCATCATAGTGAATGTAGCTTAATATTAAAAGAAAAAAAATTCTATGAAACTACACAGAGACAGGAAGAAAACAAATACACAAGGGTACACAAACACATAGTGGGATAACACAAAAGGAAAGGACAGGGTTTGTTTTCAGTGTAACATTTGGTACTGCAGTCCACCCCACAAATTCATTCGATAGATCTTTCGTCTTATTTCAACATTTGTTTCCACCAAAAAAATCCTATCCAAGCATGCTTTCTGTATTCTGTTCACATCCTCTTTCAAAAATAGTTTTTCTCCACTGTGCACTACTTTTGTTGGCCAAACTATTTTCTTATAGCTTCTTAATGCATTTCTTCCAATTCATCATAGTTAGTTTCTTATATAGTCTACCCCTTCTTAAGCTAACTTAAATCTACTGAGCTCAGATGCTAAACCAAGGGACGAGGCAATGCAGTAGCGCGAAACGATTAACACAAACAGCAATGACAAAAAATACAAAAGGCAAAGCAAGCAGCATAAATTACAACTAATATAGGGCACTGTGCAGCAAACAAGAAAACTAAAGCATTAGTAAAACTGGCTTAACAGAATAATATAAAGTCAAATTCAATAACAACTTATACGTAGACATGACATAGCTCAAGCAGAAAAAATATTACAGTAAAAACAACAATGCAGACAAGGGAAATGTCTATTCACATCTTAATGTCTATGTAATTAAAGTGGTCATCTTAATGTCTATGTAATTAAAGTGGTGCACCACAACAACTTATTGTAAAAAAAAATATTACCATGTACTTGAAAAGAAAATTATGTGTCAAGTTACTGTTACTAGTCCCTTCTTATTGTTCTTTCCTTTCCAAGTCTTCCTTTTTTAAAGAATGTGGATTACAAAATTATTATTTAATAGATCTGCTGACAGAAAGTGTTCACATTAGCAAATGCATTTCATTTTATAAAACTAATGCTGCAACACAGCTGGAAACCAAATATTAAACAAAATGAGCAATCTCTTAACTACAAAGACAATAGATGTAAGATGTTTCTAATCATTTCATTAGGCATTCTAGTAAATATCATAAATTACAAGCTCCACAGTATGCTTTCAACAAGGAAATGTCAATAGCGAGGATAATGGTCTCCCTTTTTTTTTTTTTTTTACCTGTGCCTCTGGAAAGGCACGCACTCTAATGGCTTGTTCTCCAGGCGTCGGACACACCTGGGTGCCCACGACGCACGTGCAGGTGGTCACCTAACTTTCTTACGGAAATATTTAAGACACCAGTTTCCGCTACAGTGACAGTCTCATATGAAAATTTCACAGGTCGAAAATTTACGTTACAAATGTGCAGAAACAAAATCCTATGAATATAACAGTGTCCAAAAAATTTTCGCCGGCATTGTGATACATTCACGCATTTACACACATTTCATAACTCTTAAAGTACGATTCTTGGTTTCCAACATCCTTTTTCACAAGTGAAGAGTCCCTAACTTCTATTCATTATTCATATACATATAAACACGTAATCACATTCCTCATATATGGTAGCATCATCTTATTGACATAAACATACCTCAACTGCATAATACACATCGTCGTCGTAAAAATAACATCATAACACCTCAGTCAAATCTCAAAAAAGTCGTAGCTTTCTGTAATAATTTCAAACCATAAAAAATATTCTCTGCGCATTTCAATAGTGTCATCTGCCTCAAACGTACTTTAAAAATCATGATCTCATACCAAATACATCATTCAAAGCTCTCATAGTATCACAATGGTTCCGAAAAAATATGAAGAGTTCACACAGTACAGACAAAATACAATTTCGTAAGTGTGAAGTTATCCAACGGTGTAATTACGTAAATATGTGTCACTGACGTAGTAAAAAAGTTTGTCTCAGTTAAACGATCAGATAGCTATGTAATTTATGTGTTAGAGGAATATGGTACCAATGTGTAAAATTGTATAAGCAAATACCATATTAGCTAGGGCTCCTTGTGCTTGCCAAACACATGGTACACAAAGTAGGCATGTACCCCCCTGAAGCAAGAATGTACACACACAGTAACACTGTGTCGTATGTTCGCAATAACAATGCATTCGTAATTTCTGTTTAAATAAGTTCTCTTGGTTCTTGAGTGGATATTGAACTTCAAAACATTGTTGCATGTTAACAGTTTCTCAGTGTGACAAATTGTACAAGTAGCGTGAAGTGAAAATTGCAAAGACTAAGTTAAAAAGCAGATTATCTTTCAATAAATGGTTTCACATGTGAAATGTGGTGCAACCCTTTGCTCTTCCTAGTACGCAGAGTTTCAACTTTAACGCAATTATCATGTGGTATACGTCGGTAAAGAATACTGGAATTTTGCTCAAGGTTAGCGTCAATGTTATTTTTCCCTGAGCCAGCGGGCACAGGTGGCTGCCTGCGGTGCGAGTCATTGTCTGTTTCTTTGTTGGTGCGCGTCGTTATTGGGATTTGGAGACCTAACTTCCACAAATTCACCGTGACGAGAAGGCTCTACCCTGTTTGAAGTTCGCCAGTTCTGATGGAATTCAGATCTGTCGTTTTGTCGGTAGTTTACATAGTTTCTGTTTTGTCGGTCATGTGGTGGAGAATTTCTCCCAGAATCGTAACTGCACGGTGGACCGTTGCATCTGAAGTTGTTCCGTCTCCCTTGATAATAATTGTTCTGATTGCCATATTGTCTGTTTCTATGGTCATCTCTGTCATATTCATTACTACGGAAATGCGATCTTTCTCTGTAACTATTACTCTGCCAGTGGTTGTCATACAGGTGGTGTCTCTTTTGGTCACGATTTACGTTGTAAGAATAGGCTTGTCGTGTCCAGTTATTGTTTCTGTCGTCACGGAATTGTGACGGATGTGACCTGTAGTGATTGTTTTCCTGTTTTCGCATCCCACGACTGTCTGTGTCAATTTATAATTCTTGTAAGAGTCCCTGAAAAGCTTCAATGTCGTCTTTGCAACGTCCTGCTAAAATAATATGCCGTAAATGTTCAGGTAATTTGATTAAGCAAATGCGGATGAGTTCTGAGGGGCTGTATGGGTTTGACAGGTACTGATTCTTGTGCAACATGTATTCAAAATATTTGACAAGACTGGAAAATTCAGATTGTTCGAAATGTTTCATCATTATGATGCCATGTTTTACTCGGTCTTGTGTGGCTTGAGACCAATATGCTGAGAGGAAGGTATGGTAAAATTCTCCTTCACTGTGGCAATCGTGAATGACCGATCGCATTCTTACAGCTGGTTCATTCTCCAAGTAGCCACACATAAATTCTAATCTGTGCTCCAATGACCAGTTGGGAGGAAAACAATGAGAGAATTGATGGAGCCATGCTTGTGGATGAATGTCGTTGGCAGAGTTCTTAAACGTTTTGAATTTACGTGTAGTAATGAACAGCTTATAGTTAAAATCATCGTGTCGGCGAGTCGCATGTCGGTCATTGTTACGTCGTTTTGGCGGTTCCATCTCAAAATTCGGTGTACCTTGCCAATTTCCTTCATAATTTCCGAAGTGTCCTGTGTTATTATTTTGTGGCTGTTCCGTATTTCTATGTCCCTCTTCCCGTATTGGGGCGCGAGTGTCCTCTGAAATACGTAATTCTTGTATTACCTGTGTCAACTGATCTTGTACTTCCCGGATTTCTCTTTTGTACTGTGTATTGATTTGATTTTGATTTTGTTTGAATTTTCTTATTTGTTCATACTCTTCTGTGTCAGTGAAGGCTACGGGTCTTGTGTCATTCAGATCATCATCTACCTTTGTAGATAAGTTAGTGACCTGATCCGAAAGTTCGGCTACTTTCTCCGATAGTGAACACATTTCCTCAGTGTGTTTTTCTGAACCAAGTTTCAGAGTGTCCATTTGTGTTGAAATCGTATCTACTGTGTCCTTTAAATTTTCCTGAGTTTTTGCCAGTTGCGTAACCGAATCGGTAGATGCAACTGAGTCAATTTTAGCCCACAAGGTCTCATGATTTTCATGAACAATGGTTTGCAGCTCTTTTATGGCTGCTTCGTGATTCTGTAATGCATTTTCATGCCGCGAAAAAATAGGCTGAAAATGCTCACAAATTTGTGTTTTTACGTCATTACAGACTTTCTGACATTCCGATTCAATGTAATGTAACTCAGTAGTTAAATCTTCACGTGTTTGTTCAAGTGTGGTGTCTAACTTCCGAAGATTTTGTTCCATTGTGTCTAACTTTTGCAGCTTTTGCTGTGTTTGTCTCTGATTTTGTTCCATTGTGTCTAACTTTTGAAGATTCTGTTCCATTGTGTCTAACTTTTGAAGATTTTGTCCCATTTGTTGCATTAATTGTAATAACAATGCATTAGTGTCTGGAATCTGTTCCTCTACGCTTTTCGGCAGTGCATTTGCACCAGCAACATTCACATTTTGACAAGCAGAAAATGTGTCTTGAGTTATTTGAGAAAACGGTGAGGACGCAAAACCTGAATCTACAGTATTTGCAAAATTGTGTCCTATCATTTCGGATTCCTGAGGCGAGCTGTTGCCGAGCGATCGATCGATAATGCTTCCCTGTTCACTACCTGTTTGACTGTCTACACCATTATTTGCCGCCCGCTCCATATCCCTATGCACAGTTACCAAATTACTACTTCGAATGTCTGTTAATTCACTACCCAGTGGTGCTGATAAGCTACGCTCGTCGTCACTATTATTTCTCAGTTTACTTTGGAGCCGAGTGTTACGTTTTTCACACGCCATTATTGTCACAATATTTCACACGATAACACAGAAAAGCACAATTTGAATAGCAAAAATAAGAGAACACATTAACATAGCACTGAAAATAATATGTAGTTAATTACAAGCGCAGCTGCGAAATACTTGGTGCAAATCTACATGCATGCCACAACTGTTTTACAGTACAACAATGAAAGACTGCAACTACAAAGGAGATTCTCTCTACAATTACGCGCTAGCAATAAACAAAAGCTACACTAAATACACAAACTACAAGAAAAAATCAGAAGATTCCAGTGAGGTATCCTAGGCTAAGGGTCGACATATGAAACGTCCCCTTTAGAACAATTTATACAAAACTGTGCTTAAACTGACACACAATGTTTTTAGCGCAACGCAGTCTGACTATCAAAGATCCCTGCAAAGGAATGGCCCTGAGTAACATTAAACTATACCTTTCACAAATAACTTACCTCACAAAAATCTTCATTACTGGAACTACTGCAATACAGCGAGCGCCACTACTGCCAGCTAAATAAAAGATTCAGACTACTGAAGGCACTAACTACTAATAGGGATAGTTAGCAAATGAAAGATTTTAATAGAGAACAAACCCTGTATTTACCTTAATATCATCAAAAGTCATAATATATGTAATTTCAAAACTCCGCCATCTCTCTCCTCACATCCACCACTGCTGGCGGCTCACCTCTAACTGCGCAACGCTACGCGCTGTTCACATCCAGCTGCCGCTGCCTAACACTACAATGGCAGACAACAATGCAAACTAGCCACAGACTGCACACAGCACAGCCAGTGAAGTGATTTTCATACAGAGCGCTACGTAACGTTGCCAGTAAGAAAACATAAACAGCCTACTTACATAGAGAAAACATAAACAGCCTACTTACATAGAGAAAACATAAACAGCCTACTTACATAGAGAAAACATAAACTGCCTACTTACACCCATACCGCAAATGTCCTAACGCTGAAGTTACGTCAACTCAAGTGGGAGACACGCGAGCACCCGCTTATATAGTTCTGATCTCTCCCTATGCGATAATCACGTCTTCGGTTTCCTCATGCACAAGGACAATGTGTTTTGCCAAACGGCTATTTTCAACCTGGTGCGTCTGTAGGAGATTGCCTTAATACTCTGGGCGATTTTGTCTGATTGGCATAACGATTCTGGACCGTATGGCCTTCGAACGGAAAGTTTTTGATTGCTCCTCATACATATTCAAAATGGCGGCACGTGTATGTGCTGTGCCCATACGACTTCGTAAATCGAAATTCCCCCGAGTTCCATCTCCTTGATCTCACCACTGTGAAATGTATCGATATCACACGTATTTTCAACTCGGCGATCGGCTGTCACACCGATAAGCATTAAATGTCTGAAACGTTACCAGACACTTCTCACGTGACAAGAGGAGCATTCTTTTTCCATCCTCATAACTTTCATCTATTCGATGTTGCAGTGCCTGTAATGTTAAGGAGAACGATGCAATGTTCCTGAAATGTATTTGCAGTTACGAATACAAACAAGCATCAGGTATATAAGGGTATGACGACAACGTAAATCTGTGCCGGTCCGGGACTCGAACCGGGATTTCCCACTTTCGCAAGCGGTAGCCTTAAGCGCTTTGGCTAACTGTGCACAACTCACGGCCAAACGCTAAATACGACATGTCGTCGTTCTGCGTCACAACCTGTATGAATTACGTAATATGTGTACGAACACAGGTTGCGACGGCGTATGGAAGTTTGTGTCTGGCTGTGAGTCGTACACGATTAGCCGAAGCCATTAAGGTGACCGCTCCCGTATAGTGGGAAATCCGTGCTCGAATCCCCTTCCGGCACAAACTTCCATTGTCGTCATTCCCTTATACAACTGACAGTTTTTCGTACATTTCGCGTATTCCATTTATTCGTTTCAACATGACTGTGTAATTAAAGACTGTTTTAGAGTTCTGTTTATTAGATACAACATTTTTTGTTAACCAGCTTTTCGAACGCTGTTCCATGAGTATGAACAAAATTATGCAGTGGAAACTGTCGATTAACATACGTTACTGCTACTTGTTAATTTAGGTGGTGTGATAAATGTATGTTTCAAGCTCTATCCATCCTTATGAACTTGAATTAGGACGAACGTCGTCCATATGATAAAGATAACAGTAAAAAAATAATTCTAGATACATTATGAAGACTCCAATTAACTCTGAGGTAGTTCATAACTTTTCCGGATTATGAGGGCATGTAACGATCTCGTTGAACATTTCTATTTATTTTTCAGCTATCGTCCCACAAGGTCAACTTTGAAACTGAATGAAATTCGAGACTAAGCTTATTAAGTTGGGCGCAGTGGCTTGTGTTCATCCAAGGGTCTGCTGGCGAGGATAGAAATGATAAGCAAAGGCCGGCATCTAGCAGTGATTTGACAGCGAGCTGCGTGTTACGAGAGCGCTCAGACGTTATCTCCTGCCCCGTCCTTTATGTACACGAGCTCAGCTCGTGCTAACACACACACACGGTGCTGCCGGCCTGGCATCAGAGACAAAAGGCGGAGGTAGAAACTCTGTCATGATGTACCAACGCAAATAAGTTCGGTCTAGCTCCAGAGGGAGAAACTCGACGCGATGAGGAGGAGAACGCATGAACAGGAGAAAGAAAATAAAACGGTTGGTATATGAAGTCTACAGAGAATTGAGACCAGAGGATAGTATTGAAATCCCGGCGAATGCCCAAGTGGCGGCTTCAACTTTCGTGTTTCCAATATTGCCCTGCTTGAAGGGTACTGGGAGGCAAGCAATCGTCTTCACGAGAAAGGAAGTTTTTTAGTCACATTTTGCAGCAGATTGGCACGTTTAAACTCTGATATTTCAGAATTTTATGAAGATAAATTCGTTCCAACATACATTATAAGCACAGAACGAATATCTGTTCATTTAATGCTGGCGTCTATTTTTTGGCGTGTCTGTTCTACCATCACACACCGTTTAAGTTGTGTGCGATCAGTACATAAATACGAAGGGATTTATAAGATGAGATCAAATCTTGTTACACTGTTTTCGGCATTAATGTTGACGAGTCTGTAATTTCCTTGGAATATTCTTTTGGAGGCTGTAGATCGTTTCATTTGCGTGCTTGTAAGGAAACGTTGATATCAAAATACCTCATTATGCTGGATTCAGTCGACTAATTTTTCGTCCATCCAGATATATTTCAGCAAATTATCTACTCTCTTCAATGGGTTATTAATATATTTGACTGTCTGAAGATTTCGCCAAAAGATAACTTCTTAACCGGTTAATATAACTTTCAACAAATCGGTGAATATACTAGTAGTTTATGTTTTACGATGTAGCTATGGACTGTGACACGAACTTGGTGTCAGGCCGCACAGTGTTAATAATTTATTTCCGAAGTTAATTACCCGAATCAGGCCTATAAAAATATTTTTGAAACAAGAGAATAACATATATATAACTTTACTATACATAAAACTAATAATGTCTGTAAAAAGACAGGAAGCATTGAAAACCTTAATTACCCAACAAAACGATATCATTATCTGACTATTATACAGCAACATTTATTTAACGAGAATTAAAAACAGAAAATGTTTTCTCACCCTGGAAATGTGAAAATTCTTTGGCATTGATGATACAAAATTATTTCTAATTTAGGAACGGTATCTTAAAACAATTTATTCTTTTGTTTCTGAAGAGGTTTTCAGTAACTAATTTTCCAAGCAAGCAGCGAGATTGAACTTAATGTGCTAAAACTGACCCGGACGAAGGAAAAGCATGTTAACCGTGTCTACCGGAACGCCGAAGTTCCGATACCATTAATTTTGATATCACATGTATGAAATATTTAGTCAACGCAATACAGCGTCATTTCCCACATTTTTGGATTACCTGGATCATTTTTAATTTAAATTCATTATTTTTCTGTTTTCAGCCGTGTAGTAATTAAAAACCATAAATGAGTATATATCCGACTTATCTTACAAGGGTTTGGAAGGATACTTAGTTATTCAGATGATAATACAGAAGACGCTACTCAGAAATTGAAGAACAACTGTGGATACATATCCTGAAGAGTGTAGAGGGGACTGCAGCACAAGAGCAGCAACTGACACACAGGCACAACGCATTAGCTGTCTCACACTGCGGCCTACCTGGAGTCTCAGTCAAACACAACTTTTGCTGAACTTCTAGTTGTCAATCATATGAATGTGCAAATAATTTTGTTATTTTTCACGAACTTCAATCGGAAATAATCCTAAAGTAGCACACTGTAGTATTATTATCATCATGATTACTATTATTATTATTTCATTACTTCATTCTCCTATTCATCTGAGAATTTCATTTATCGGAACACATTTTGTTCAAGCACTCTCGATAAAACCCGTTGTACTGAACTGCTTAATAGTGCGCCGTTATTTGCCTGATAAGTACGTAAAGTGTTTGAGAATGTGACTGTTATTTAGGCCTGTGTTATGCTAGAAGTATTGGGGAAAATTGAAGTGAAATGTGCAGTTAGAACATATTTTTGTTCTTTCATCGGAGCGCAAGCGGTTACATTATACTTCAGCGCCCTTCAGTAATAGTGTGTATAATTTTAATTATCTTTTGAAATATTTCAATCATCATATCGTGTATTTTCTTAGAATATTAACTTTTATCATTCACTGCGCTTATAACACACACGAAAATAGTTTTGAATACAACTTAAGAAAAGCAGAGAAGAATGACTGAAACGAAAAGTGAGCCGTAAAGAGAAAAAGAGTTCACATCGAAGGATGCTGACTAATTAATCAGCACCTGCAGCTCTAGTTAAACATACGTGGAGACCGCTTTGCATTGCCTATCAATAGTAATCAATCAGCAAACAAACACTGTTTACCAAGGTTGAAAGAAAAGGGAAACAAATGTGTCTTAGAACATATATTACTAACCGGTACGCTTAGATGAAATTAATTGACTATTAATTATTTGGTATATGATATCTTTCACCGATTAATACACAAGAAAAGACTGTATAGCTTCTGGATATCCTTTTTGAAACATGTTGTCATCGATCGCGGAAGTACAGGATGTGCTAACTCATGGTAGAGGCATGGGGTCATGATATAAATTTTGGATGACTACGAACCAAAACATATGGCAAATTAAGAAAAAATACCTCATATTTTCCCTAATAAGTTATGAATCAAGTCTATAAATAGACGAAATTCAAATCATCTACTTCTAGCGGAAACATCCTGCATTTGTAGAATGAGATTTTCACTCTGCAGCGAAGTGTGCGCTGATATGAAACTTCCTGGCAGATTAAAACTGTGTGCCTGACCGACACTCGAACTCGGAACCTTTGCCCTTTGCGGGCAAGTGCTCAACCAACTGAGCTACCCAAGCACGACTCACACCCTGTCCTCACAACTTTACTTCTGCCAGTACCTCGTCTCCTACCTTCCAAACTTTACTGAAGCTCTCCTGCGAACCTTGCAGAACTAGCACTCCTGAAAGGAAGGATACCGCGGTGACATGGCTTAGCCACAACCTGGGGGATGTTTCCAGAATGAGATTGTCACTCTGAAGCGGAGTGTACGCTGATATGAAACTTCCTGGCAGATTACAACTGTGTGCCGGACCGAGACCCGAACTCGGGGCCTTTGCCATTCGCGGGCAAGTGCTGTACCAACTGAGCTACCCAATCACGACTCAAGCTTCGTCCTCACAGCTTTAGTTCTGCTAGTACCTCGTCTCCTACCTTCCACACAGTTTTAATCTACCAGGAAGTTTCATAACAGTGCACACTCGGCTGTAGAGTGAAAATTTCATTCTGGAAACATCCCTCAGGCTGTGGCTAAGTCATGTCTCCGCAGTATACTTTCTGTCAGGAGTTCTAGTTCTGCAAGGTTCGCAGGAGAGCTTCTGTAAAGTTTGGAAGGTAGATGACGAGGTAGTGGCGGAAGTAAAGCTGTGATGAGTGAGCGTGAGTCGTGCTTGGGTAGTTCACTTGGTAGAGCACTTGCCACGAAAGGCAAAGGTCCCGAGTTCGAGTCTCGGTCCGGCACACAGCTTTAATCTGCCAGGAAGTTTCATCCTGCATTTTAGATTACAGACACTTGCAACCGTATCCGCTGAGATAAATGTTTGCATCCGAAAACCACAAATAATTAGAATTTTCTTAATGAATGAACAAATAACTTCATCATTGGTGCTTTCTGCTTTGATTATTTGCTGTTAACAAAAGTTGCTGACTCGCCCATAAGGATGTAATTAATTGTAGGTTCTAACAAGTATCTTCAATACATTGGGAGAATACAATGATCTCAAAAGCATTAACAGCCAACAAATGTCACTTCAAGTGCGGATGGCTTATGATAGAACGCAAGTGAGAGTTGTCGTACTCTCGGAATAAAAATAATTCGCCATTTGAGACGAAAGAAAAAGACATACCACTTATAAATTCATATCGGAGTGCTGCAACTTGCTTATCATGTGATAGGAGTTATTCGCACAGTCACATTTTAACACAATCTTACTTCATTAGCTTCTTTGAGTATGTGAATAATTGTGCGTACTTGTTAGAAACAGTACATATTTTTAACGCACGGTTACAGACTGCGACATCACTTGAATCTCCAAGAGGCTAAAACAAACTAGAATTCTTATGTTTTGTTCATCATAACAATGCATGTAAGGGTTCACAGCTGAAATATTTCGGGAAGGCAGTAAATGATATAACCAAGGCCCTACAATCCAGTAAGTGGTCTACGGCGAACAGCGGAGAAATTGAATAGCGGCCATTGTGGCGGTAAACTTATAAGCGTGTTCTCCTTTGGGTTGCACTTCTGTGTCTTTAAAGTTCCGTACTTAAAATAAAATATGATAGACCATACGGTTTACAAAAATTATTTACATTCTGCTTTAAATGGTTTGTAAAACGAAAGATAGACGGAACAGTAACATCTTTCAGCCTTCTGTAATTTAAGTAGTTCCCAAGTAAACAACTACCATCTAAATGTTCATAACACAGAAAATTGATTTCTGTCTGTCGGAAACCCTCCCCCATGACAGTATTTCACCGTTTTTCAAAACCTGTGGCTCTGAAACAGGAAACCTGCATTTAAATTGTAGTTCATTACAAAAAATGTTCAAATGTGTGTGAATTCTTATGGGACTTAACTGCTAAGGCCATCAGTTCCTTCGCTTATACACTACTTAACCTACATTATCCTAAGGACAAACACACATACTCATGCCCGAGTGAGGACTCGAACCTCCGCCGGGATCAGCCGCACAGTCGATTACTGCAGCGCCTAAGACCGCTCGGCTAATCCCGCGCGGAGTTCATTACATTATCACGTTGTAGACACATTTATCAGGCAAGTACATTGACATACAGAAAATCTAAAAATATCCACTTACTTATGAAAGGTAATATTGGTTCATTGATCGAATTTATTTGTGCAGTTATGAGCTGCGCAAGTCTTTAACAGTTTCCTTCACGTAAACTGGAATGTGTACAAGTACAACTACGACTAACAAATGCTGTATACTTCCGCAAATAAATAAATAATGTTCGCTCGGTGACCTTAAAAGACACAGTACGCTTACCCCTACAATGGCGTTCAGCCGAATGTTCAAAATATTCCGCGACTTTAGCGCCCCAGAGAAATCTAGTTATTTTTACAAGGTCTTTAGATATAGGCGTGACCACTGTTATCATACAGTTATTTACGAGTCCCGTTCGAAGATGGCGCGTGTGGAGGACTAATTTCTTCGGAGATATTCCATTAGATTTGCACCGAGGAAGTGACACACCAGCCAAGCGGAACTGCAGACCAAGTCGTTGCGTTCAGAGACGGTACTACTGCGTTGTCGTGCTGCGTTTCTCGCTTTGTGCGTGAAGCTGGTGAACCGTGTCACCCTCGACAGTCTTTGCGGTTCGCGGTTATTTGTGGTGCTTTGTGTACTAGTAGAAACGGACAGAGAGAACACGACCGTCTCTTCGTCAGCGGGAGCAAACTCAACATACCTCCTGTTGATGCACTCCAAACCGCGCGTAACATTTGTGAGTCTCAGGACATTAGTTATTCGTAGGCGCGTTTGTAAAGCGCCCAACTGTTTTTTCCCTTTGTTATAAAAATATTCCAGGAATAACAAACAATTCACTGCTGGCCTTCCTAAAGCAGAGCTCTGACAGATGTGCTAACTCCTTTGAACTCAGTAACGACTATTGTTCAGCGCTGATTCCTATTGTCTCCAAGTCTTACAATCTCCGAACAGTGTCAATATTCGACTCTTTAGAACACAGGTCAATGAAATTAACATAAGAGTAGATTCCTTAAACCATTTTTAATGACTATCAAAGCGGATTCTGAGGGAAACGACGCTAACGAGTGATAGAGCCTTAGCGGCACAGTTTCATTATGTGGTGTCACCGCCAGACACCACACTTGCTAGGTGGTAGCCTTTAAATCGGCCGCGGTCCGTTAGTATACGTCGGACCCGCGTGTCGCCACTATCAGTGATTGCAGACCGAGCGCCGCCACACGGCAGGTCTAGAGAGACTTCCTAGCACTCGCCCCAGTTGTACAACCGACTTTGCTAGCGATGGTTCACTGACAAAATACGCTCTCATTTGCCGAGACGATAGTTAGCATAGCCTTCAGCTACGTCATTTGCTACGACCTAGCAAGGCGTCATGTTCAGTTACTATTGATATTGTGAATAATGTACAGTCAAGAGCGACGTTCATCATTAATGGATTAAAGTTAAGTATTCCACCAGCTACGTCCGTTTTTCTAAATTCTAATTTCCTTGTCCTGTTCCAGACCTCACGCCAGCCTGCGTGAGCTAAAACGCGTGTCTTTCGGCTTCCTCTAATAACACGGTGTTGGCTCTCCTGCCAACCGACAACATATTAACTATCTTACTTTAGAGGTCCATCTCAATAAACTGTAAAGGTCAGTCACATGAAAAAGAGAGAGATGGAAAAAAGCAAGTTAACTCTTTATTACTTCAAAATTAATCGACATAACTGTAAATAGATTTACCCCATTTTGAGACAAGACGGTCGCTGCCTTTATGGAAAAATGTTTTCTGTTGTCTAAGAGACCATGATTGTACCTAAGCGTACACCTCTTCATCGATGATCACAAATGTCTTTCTTCAGCGATCCAAAAATATGTAGATCGCATGGGGAGAGATTTGGGTTGCATGATGGATGTGTCAGGGTTTCCAAGTGAAACTACTGCCGCGTAGTCCAAACAACCTTGAAAATATGTAGGCAGGCCACATGTTTCGATTACACTGCAGCGTTTCGATGAGAATCCCTTACACATCTTCCATACAGTCCCGTTCTCTCCACGTGCGAATTCCACGTGTTTGAAACCCAGAGGAAAGAGATTCGTGGCCGTCGATTTGCTTCGGACGAAAAGGTGCACGCCTGGGTAAAATCATGGTTCTATAGACAACTGCAAAGACTTTTGCTTGAAGCCATTGACTGCCTTGTCTCACAGGAGGATAAATGTATTACAGTTAAGGTGATTACTTTAGAAATAATAAAGAGTTTACTCACTTTTTCCCATATGCCTCATTTTCATTTGACTGCTCCTTATATACTGGAATGTCTGCATCTTCTTTATGGGGTCGGCCAGCAGCAATATACTTATATGATGCAAAATTATGACTTATATGGGAGTAGTCCGAAGTCTCGAAAAGTAATGTAAGATCTTACAGTCTGTTGTAATGACATGAGCATTTTTTCACGATATTCTTGCTTACAGGGGACAAGTCTGAGTTGGGGCTAGCAGAGGTAGATTAAAATGCTTAGACTGCCTGCAGGCTTTACTGTTAGATTTTCGATTATAGCTGTGTCGATGAAGGTGAACGGTTTATGGGCAGCTAATAAACTGCGTGTAAGTCGTCTCTGCTTGTGAATTGTACTGCATACGTATATATCGTTTGGAGATAAGTAAAACCAATATCTCTCATATTGACAATAACTCTGGAATGAGATTCGTAGTGATATTAAAAAACTTAGATAGGTTTAGAGTTCTACGAACATACCTAAGATGACTGCTTTCACAAAAGAAGCTGGAGACTTTTTCTATCTTCATGAAGGAATGGACGGTGTGTCCAAGGTAACTGCATGTTCAGACTTTCTGATACGTACCCGTTGATCGACTGTTCTCGAAAGAAAAGAAAGTATATTTCTGTCGTAGTCTTGCGTAGTCTTCCGTTTTGAGCGATGACACTTGGAAAGAATCTTAAGAGTGGCAGCAAAAGGTGACAGGCCTGTGGAGTTTCCGTATACTACTTCTCCGAAGAACTCCATTATACAGGGCTATTACAAATGATTGAAGCGATTTCATAAATTCACTGTAGCTCCATTCATTGACATATGGTCACGACACACTACAGATACGTAGAAAAACTGATAAAGTTTTGTTCGGCTGAAGCCGCACTTCAGGTTTCTGCCGTCGGAGCGCTCGAGAGCGCAGTGAGACAAAATGGCGACAGGAGCCGAGAAAGCGTATGTCGTGCTTGAAATGCACTCACATCAGTCAGTCATAACAGTGCAACGACACTTCAGGACGAAGTTCAACAAAGATCCACTAACTGCTAACTCCATTCGGCGATGGTATGCGCAGTTTAAAGCTTCTGGAAGCCTCTGTAAGGGGAAATCAACGGGTCGGCCTGCAGTGAGCGAAGAAACGGTTGAACGCGTGCGGGCAAGTTTCACGCGTAACCCGCGGAAAATTGGCTCATGCCACAACTGGAGACCGACAGCGCCGACTTTATCTTTCAACAGGATGGTGCTCCACCGCACTTCCATCATGATGTTCGGCATTTCTTAAACGGGAGATTGGAAAACCGATGGATCGGTCGTGGTGGAGATCATGATCAGCAATTCATGTCATGGCCTCCACGCTCTCCCGACTTAACCCCATGCGATTTCTTTCTGTGGGATTATGTGAAAGATTCAGTGTTTAAACCTCCTCTACCAAGAAACGTGCCAGAACTGCGAACTCGCATCAACGATGCTTTCGAACTCATTGATGGGGACATGCTGCGCCGAGTGTGGGAGGAACTTGATTATCGGCTTGATGTCTGCCGAATCACTAAAGGGGCACATATCGAACATTTGTGAATGCCTAAAAAAAACTTTTTGAGTTTTTGTATGTGTGTGCAAAACATTGTGAAAATATCTCAAATAATAAAGTTATTGTAGAGCTGTGAAATCGCTTCAATCATTTGTAATAACCCTGTATTTTGTAGGTCCGGCTGTTTTTCACGTTTCATCAACGATCAAACGTCCGTAAGGTGTCTTCGAGGAAAGTGCGTAGTGAATTTGGCACGCTAGCACTACTGTATCATGGATACCTTGTTACAAGGACTTCAGTGCTTGAATCCGTCTCGTGCATTCAATGAATGTCATATTAAGACTTTTCGGATATACCAGCTGAATGGTAGTTATATCTTTCAAATTCCCTGCTTAAGCCTGAAGTACCCAACTGCGATTACCGAATCAGGTACGAAGGATTCTTTTTTTATCTTCAAAGATTATGCAGCCACATCAGATACCGTCTATGAGCATTGCTAGCACTGCTATAATCGGGACTTTCGACTTGTTCCCCTAATCGGGGCCGCCTCTCTACATCTCTTAAAGACCTCGTGTTTGATAGGCGGTAGCCTAATAAAACTGTGAAGACAAATCTATCTTCCATACCTAGAGCGCCGCAGATGTAGACCAGTTTTTTCCCGATATCTTCTCGTTCATCCCGAATGGTGTCCTTCAATTCGCCAAATAAGTCTTCACAGACAACGACATCAGCCCGAACTTTTTGTTGTAAGCTGAGCTCCGTGACTGTGGATTATAATACTGTAAGAAATACAGCCATCAGCCACTTTTTCATGTATTGTTATTTGTACAAATACTAATTTTAAGCTTTTGCTCATCTTTAATTGCTTTAATACATATTTAAATCATGTTACCATATCGATAAAAAAGATCGACTGCAGTTTTGACGTTCCAGCTCCCCTGTGCAAAATAACTTAGTTTCTTTTCTGACTGTTGTTGCTCCTATTTTCCTAATTTGTAGGCGTTCCAAAAACACTTTTCGCTTGTGTGATGCACAAAAACAGTGCAGAATCCACCATGTTATCGACTGACACGTTTGCTTGCATCAAAAGTTACGTTTTTCTTACAGGTTCTGAAAGTACTGCTGAAATCAGTGGGATGTGATCATTGAATATGTTTAATTTAAGCTTCTGAGTGGCTAAAAATTACAACTGATTAGTATATAGTAGACTGTGCTGAGTTTACTGCTTAACTGAACTATAATGAATACTACAAAAGTTATACAGTACATTTTTATAAGAGAATTAATCTTACATATTTTATCCACAGTTAATAAATTTGACATGAATTTCATCAACGCCACGCAGAACAGGCACGATAACTCATGACAAAAGATATACCTTAATGTTAGCAACGGGGAAGTAACACTGAAATGGCCCTACAGTAAGTAATATTTCTTCCAACACTGGTGCATTCACAGCTATTTTATTCTAAGCAGCTGCCCATGTATAGCATTTGTCTCCATGAAAGTAATATAGACAATAATTACATGTGTCTTTGGACTGAAAATACCGGTGGTCGAGGAGGAAATCAAATAGGCTCAGTTTTGTTATTAATACTGAGCAATCAGTTTGGATAACAGACTCATCTGAACTTTCGGTGTGCCAGTTGTATCGATCAAAATAAGAATCCAATGATCTTTATCACAATGATTTTTCTGGTAGCAACTCACAAATTTCAGAGTATCAAGCAAAACGTTTTAGTTAGTGGCCACTCTTATTTTCTCTGTGATCAGGAGTTTGCTCTCTTGGAGGAAAGGAAGCAAGTGACGAAGACTTATGTGCTAGACGACATCAATAAGATGATTGAGGAAGCTCGACAACATAAACCTTTCAAGGCTGTAACAATCGATAGGACTAATTTCAAGGACATTCGTTCTGTAAGTACTCAAATGTTCAACATTACGAAAATGAAGATCAGTAATATATCCCAGATCTTTGATGAGGAAGGACTTTTGAGACGTGACTTGATACAAGTAAAGAAATTTCACAGTGACTTCAGAGCTTCGTGTTTTTAAAAAAAGGTGTTAGACATACAGATTAGAATATCCTCTTTGACAGCGCAGACGTGTAATGAGGGATTTCCATGATTTGTTGGGCATGAAGCTCTCGTCTAGATTTAGGAACTTTACTGCTAATTGTATTTCCACAACTCCCTTAACCACTAAATCCCTGTTGAAGGAGGCCATGGCCAGTATCTTAACTTCCGGTAATGCATGGAATGGCCTGTGGAAATACAACGTTTAGCTACTGCTAATTTGTTAGACTGTGGAAAGCAGGTGTACAGCTGGTGCTCAGTGGTACGTTCTTCCACAGTTCGTATCGTTTGTCCCATGTACCTTTCACCATAGTCAGATGGAGCTTCATATATACTCATTCTTCGTAAAAGTAGATCATCCTTCACAGATCTCAGAAGAACCGCTGTTTTGGCTGGTGGAAGAAAGATCCCGTCCGCTTTATGATTCTTCGTTATTTTTGCAACTTTCGAAGAGATATTTCCCAAAGAATAGAAAGGCCGTATTTGGAACATGAATTACAAATTTTCCGGATGGACGCTGACAGATAACAAAATATTCCATCCGCTGGATAAATTTCAAGAGATATGTGATCTTTTATTCATTGCTTATAAACATTTTGTTAGGTGGCTCTGTTTGGTCACTAAGAATGTTATTTGGGGATACACATCTGTGAGAATAAATTAAAATTTCTTGTAGTAGGTTCATTCTTTGTACTTTGTTGGCCGGGTGTTGTAGATTGTGTGTTACAACTGACACTTTGATGTTCATCTTAGCTACACGTGTGGCAAATGTTGATTTGTTCAAGCTTTTTAAACGATGAGCATCCACGGGTTCATGGAGTCGTACGCTGAAATTTATTATTGTTTGGCCAGTCTATGTCTTCGAACATTGCACATTCCTGATCGATTTTATGGCTTGCTGTTATTTTTATGAATGGCTTTGTCCTTTATTTTGATATTTGTGTAAAAAACTTATACTGATACTTGTTCCTGGAAAGGTTTTTATTTTATAAAAGAGTTTTCCTAAATAATATGTAAATTGAAGGCGGTGGTGGAGAAAGGAAAGAGAAGAAACTATTGACGCCAGCTGCATCGGGAATTTATGCGGGTTCAGCGGCGACGAGTTAATACGGGCGCCGATTTGGCATTCAAACTCGGAATCTTTTGCTTACTAGGCAGTTGGGTTAATCACTGTGCCATCCAGACACAGAGTTGATCGCAACTGCGCGGACTGTCTTAGCACACCTCCCCACTGGCCCGCATTACGACTTAGCGCCACCTGTCACCAATCCCCGTCTGTGGTCACCATGCTCGATAATTTTAGATTCCCACAGGAGGTCGAACGTAATTGAGCATCGTCACTGAAGGTGGTGGATTCATTGCCCATCATGGCGAACCAATAGCATGAATGTATGGTGTCTTTCCTATGTCTTGAAGAAGAGATCCCCGTTGATATATATAAACGCCCGTCAGCAGCTGAAGGTATTAATACGTAATTCTAATTTCATTCTAGACGGCTGCATGTCATCGGTGGTGTCTGTTCTTTCGGACATGTCCGAAAGAACAGACACCATATCCATATAAATATATAGACCTTTATCAAAGTCGGAAACGTGATGGTACGCATTTCTCCTCCTTACACGAGGCATCACAACGTTTCACCAGGCAACGCTGGTCAACTGCTGTTTGTGTATGAGAAATCGATTGGAAACTTTCCTCATGTCAGCACGTTGTAGGTGTCGCCACCGGCGCCAGCCTTGTGTGAATGCTCTGAAAAGCTAATCATTTGCATATCACAGCGTGTTCTTCCTGTCGGGTAAATTTCGTGTCTGTAGCACGTCATCTTCGTGGTGTAGCAATTTTAACGGCCAGTAGTGTATGTTTGTGTGGAGCTTAATTACGTCAAATGAGGCGAAATTATCTGTCTTACGAACCTGAATATCCTTTATACAATTGCCTAGCTCATAACGATTTGGTATTGAGAGTGTATTTTCAAATTTGTATGTCCTACTGAGAATCTCATTCAGTTTCGTGTTGATTTGGTAAGTTTGATTGCTTTGAAAATTTACAATGGTTTTATTGACCAACCGTGTTTGTGAATTTTAGGTTGTGCTCACAGGTCATGCATATCAGCGCTGTCGTGTATATCTCATATTGTTAAAGAGAAGTTTGTTTCCTTCAATAGATTTTTAGTTTATTCTGCAATTGAGAAGTGGGATCTGTCTCAATTTCCGCTAGATTATTGTGACAGAAGAATTTATTCGGTGTTGTCCATTCACTGTTGTACTACTGTGCATTAAAACAATAGAGCTACATTTGTCTGCTTTTACTATTAGTGAGTCATTCAGTTTGTGCATATGTTTTGAGTACTGTATGGTCAGTGTCAAATTTTGTTATGGCCCAGAATAATGCCACTGGCAGAAACTAAAAATTCGTCCAAGTTCCACCTTGTCAGCTCACCGAAGGTCATTGACCACTAGATTGCCAGCTAGGAGTAATACTGAGCGAGTTGCGGCAAAACAGTCGTACTAGTGGCAAAGCGGAGTTTCGTAAGAAAAAGGTTAGGACAACGCAACTTTAGGTATTCAGGTGTCGAGCTAGCACCTATGAAAGGTGAAGAAAAAGAGATAAAATCAGTACACATGATGCCACGATCATCCCCCATCGCTGCAGAGTGCATGCTAAGTTCTAAGATAAATACCCTACCCTTCCTAACAAATGCCTCATTGCTGATGCTGGGTGCTAATTGGCGACTCCTAAGTTCGTAGTCTCAGCTCTTGTGTCAACTGCAGCTATACAGTCTAAGACTACGGAGGTCAATCCTAGTTTTCTGAGACGGCCAATGGAACCATGAGTCTGACTGGAAGGACGCTTCTACTGCCAGCTGCATTGCCAACTTACGAGGCCACACTGATGGGGTGCAGACGCTGCCATCGCCCTGTAGGTCTGCTGGAGGCTTAACCTGCATGACATGGATGCCATCGGTCATCCGCCTTCGAGTGGGTGGGCACCGATACTGCTCATCCCATTCTAGTGGTAAACACCTGAACGAGGGCTGAGGGCCGACTCTGAGAGTCTGTGAACTCTTCAGGTGGATCTGGAGCGAGTTTCCTGAGTGCAGATCTTCGACATGCATGAAAGCACTTTGGAGATCGATACGCAGAGTTGGAATCGCCAGATTCAGCGGTCGACATCCGCTCAAATCACGCCCATATCATTGTAGCCGCCATCTGAGGCTTCGTTGTGCCGGCAGTACTGCAAGATGAGAGTAATCAGGCCTTCCGCCACTGTTGAGGTGCAATTCCGCTGGCCCGCTTGCGTTATAGCGCTTTGGAAGACAGATCTGTATTTCTGACTAGTAAATGTGTTATTGAGAATGATGTTTTCTTGGCGCTGTCGAGCGTAATAAGGACTCTGCAGCAGAGACGCTCAGTAGCTCGGTACGGGCTTTTGTTAAAGTTTCGAGAACATACCTTCACCGAGAATTCAAGCAGTATATTGCTCCCTCCTACGTATATCTCGCGAAGAGACCATGAGGATAAAATTAGAGAGATTAGAGCCCACACAGAAGCATACCGACAATTCTTCTGTCCACGAACAATACGAGACTGGAATAGAAGGGAGAACCGATAGAGGTACTCAGGGTACCCTCCGCCACACACCGTCAGGTCGCTTGCGGAGTATGGTGTAGATGTAGATGTAGACCACACCATCGCACCCCGCCCGGCTCCCTCCTGACTACTGTAGGAGTCTGGGAACCCTTATGTGTTTATTATTATTACCTTTCATTGCATGTTAATACTGTTTACTTATTGGACAGTGGCAGTCTGGTTATTCTGGCCTGGTTTAGCTGTGTCAGAGGTTAATTTAGTGGCTACAATTAAACCTGTAATATTAGCTTTACTGTGGTTGGAGCTGATGTTATAATGAAGTCATTTACTTAGCAAGTATACTTCTTTCTCACTGGAAATAACTCAACATATATTTCAAGTACGAGGAAGTATTGAATAGGATTGGGGAGAAGAGGAGTTTGTGGCACAACTTGACTAGAAGAAGGGCTCGGTTGGTAGGACATGTTCTGAGGCATCAAGGAATCACCAATTTAGTATTGGAGGGCAGCGTGGAGGGTAAAAATCGTAGAGGGAGACCAAGAGATGAATACACTAAGCAGATTCAGAAGGATGTAGGTTGCGATAGGTACTGGGAGATGAAGAAGCTTGCACAGGATAGAGTAGCATGGAGAGCTGCATCAAACCAGTCTCAGGACTGAAGACCACAACAACAACAATATTTCAAGTATAGACGAAGCTACATACAACAATGTCACAATCAATAAATCTTCATGCTATCTAGATAAGTACCATTTTGCATCATACAGAGCAATGCTCAACAGAATTCACAAAATTCCATTAGATACAGTTAACCAAAATCATGAAATAAACACTGTTAATGCTGTTATGGTACCCACAGTAATGGCTACAGTCCAAAATTAATAGATGAGCTAATTTTGAAAATAAATGCTCGCATAATCAATCATGAAGACAAACCAGCACTAATTAACACCAAAACAATGGAAATGAGCGTATGGCATCGTTGGCCGTGAGGCCCCACCCGGGGAAGTTCGTCCACCAAGTGCAAGTCTTATTTCAGTCGACGGCACTGGGGGCCGAACCGCACAATACCCTTGGGTTCGGTGTGGGGCGGCCTAGGGGTGGGTGTACTGCTGTAGTCTGTTGTGGGGTTGTGTATCACTGCGGGCTACGGCGGGGACGAAGCCTCTCCGTCGTTTCTAGGTACCCAGTTCAATACAATACAAGTCTGTTGTTCTGCCTTTATTCATCCTAAATGTCACTCCAGTATGTCAAAGGTATTAACTGTGAGTAAAATACGTATTACCAATTCTCTTACATAAAATATTATTTATTATTTTCGTAGCATTCAGTATAGTTTATTTAAAAAGTCATTACTGCACAGTACGCTCTAAGCTAGGCAGTTGTAATTTTTTGTCATTCATAAGCTAAAATTAAAAATATTTAGTGTATACATCCAACTGACTACAAAAGTAATTTCATAACCCATAAGCAATGTGTAAATTCGGGTGCAGACATAATTTTACGATGTAAACAAGCGTATCAGTCGACTACATGGCGGATTCTGCACTGTTTTTGTGCATCAAACAAGAAAAAAGCGTTTGTGCAACACCAACAGATGTAGAAAATAGGAGCAACATCAATCATAATAGAAAGTAAGAGCATCTAAAGAGTAATATATTGTAAATGTACAACTCCCTAAGAGTAGTAGACGAACTGAACTTTTATTTTGCACGCGGCAGCTGCAACACCCAGACTGCAGTCGATGTTTTCACCGATGTGCTAATTGAAGTTTTAAATAGTTATTATGTCAGTCGACGATGGCTAAAACCTCGAAACACGTACCATTTAGAAATATGCATAAAAGTAGCTAGTTATTGCCTTTATTTCTTCTCGTCAGACTAAGGATTGAATTTAATTTCATCAGGCTGCATTACATGCGATATTGAATGTTCCAGAAGATCCGTGTAATATCTCAAACCACTATGCGATATATCATCTGTCCCGACACGAACGACATTACTTCACTGGTGGTAACGTTCTTCTCAAACTGAGTAGCATGTCGGTTAAACGTTATTCATGTGACTGTCTAGAACTAGTCATGGCTGTGAGTGTTTCGCTGCTGTCCCAGACCCTGCTTCACCGCTAACTGCTCTAGTGTTAATAATAATAAACCAAGAGGATTGGGTACAATAAGCGGTGGTAAAAGTGGTACGAAAAGTGGCGACGTGAAGCAAAGCTGGTAATAATTGAGGCATGTATCTTTTTGCTAATAGCTGAGATCAGCAGGAGATGCGTAACAGTAATATTAATCGCTAAAAACTCTAGTGGTAATAAAAGGAAGATAAAAATAAGGGGTACAATAAGCAGAGGTAAAAATTTTACGAAAAGTGCCGATAGCAAGCAAAGTAGGCCGTAATTGCAGTGTGTACCATTTGGCTAACGCCTAAGCCAAGAGTAAAATATCAAAACAGTAGTATTGCTATTAATTTTTACTTCGAACACAGCCAGTCTAACTGCAACCCAGGATATTCCTGAAACTGCAGTATAGAATGTTTGTGGCTTTATACGTCTGCAGTAGTACATCATAACTAATTCGAAATAGTTCCCCACCTTCTCTTACAGCAAGGAAACGAATGTATGCATTCCAAAAATTGTGAATACCAATATTCAATTAATAAGCCACTGTTACCACGTCGGGTTTCAGCACCACATGTCAGAGGTAATTCAGAATATTAAATGCCTTGTGCCAGCATACAGTGAAATTTCATTTCATTACTACGAGTATAGCTTCACAAATGCAAGCACGTATATTTGTGAAAAGTAATAGTGGTACGTGTCCTCTGATTTACGCTAAATATCAATCAAAAACTGATTTATTCACATGGTGTACATTAATCCGGGAGGTAGCTGTAATTTACGTAGGTCTGCTTCCAAAAGGTTCTCAAAACTCTCTCTGGGGGCGATAAACGTACCGTCTTTTTTGTGTTGTTTTGACAGTATACCGTTACTGGATTTTGCAGTAATTTAAAGGTTAAAACCAATTCAGCTATCAGAATAATACATATTCCTACCTTTCTATCACTGAGTTGAGGTAGAGTTGCAGTTAAAATCTGCGCGCGAAACTTTTCGTGCTTAACTTGCGAAACTGTATTCGCTTCATCGTCTGTACATGTCAGATATCCTGATTCTGACACTGGCATGCGAACATTGTGAGAAGAGCATCTGCGCTCTGCCTGTACTGGACATGCTCGAACTTGAAATTTCCAGAGACAAGCTTCATTATAATCTCGAATTAATCTGCGGGTCAGTTTAAAGGCACGACCTATAGCTGTATCAGCGTGTATTACGCGTTAATATTTTCCTGGTGTTCAAGAGTATTTTGTATGATTTACTCTCTTTGCTTCCTTCCCTGTTATCCAACATCTTATTTTACTTTATTTGTTTCATTATTATTGTTGACTTTACATCTATTTTTTATTGTGACATCTCAGTGATCGGTCTCCTCTTACCGTTCTAGCCATTAAGAATGTCACACGTCTCAGAACTGTGTATACTGCACATATCAAAAAAGGATGAGGAGATATTGAATAGAATTGGGGAGAAGAGAAATTTGTGGCACAACTTGACTAGAAGAAGGGATCAGTTGGTAGGACATGTTCTGAGGCTTCAAGGGATCACCAATTTAGTACTGGAGGGCAGCGTGGAAGGTACAAATCGTAGAGGGAGACCAAGAGCTGAACACACTAAGCGGATTCAAAAGGACGTAGTTTGCAGTAGATATTTGAAGATGAAGCAGCTTGCACAGTATAGAGTAGCATGGAGAGCTGCATCAAACCAGTCTCTGGACTGAAGACCACACTAACAACAACAACATCAAAAAAGGACAAACGATGGTCTTTCCATTATTTTTGCAAAGGGTGCTGTGCTAGGCTTAGAATAGCTCCCTAACCCTTCTGTGTCAGTCTGTGTGCCTAGACACAAACCCCAAAAGTACGTACGATTTTAAAGATGATAATATACTACAACAAAATGAACTGTAACAATTTTTTGCTAAGAGCAGTAGATCACGGTTATTACCTATCCCTTCTTTATAACAGAAGTAGGTTTACTGCATGTTGTTAAAAACAAAAAATTTATGTGCTATATGCCAATTAAATAATGACAGATATTTAGTAATGCTCCCCTACATTAGACAATACTATACTAATGTGGAACGATAAAAGATTGTAAGGATCTAGTCAAGATGGGCGAACATTTTACTGTCGTTTGTTGTTTATTTACATTTCGTTGCTGTGTTTTTTGTGTTTCAGCACATTGAGAAAAGAAACCGCAACGGTAAAACAAACGAGACACTTCACTCAGGTTGATCTGACAATGGTATGACCACGGTCCTTTCTAAATACAGATACATTGTTCATCTGCACAATACCGCTCTCATTTTGAATACAAAAAGTACTGGTACAATAGATGTAAGAAACTCAGCACTTTCTATTTACTTTATAAAATTCTTCCCTTTTTTTAAAATTTAACATTTCTCACTGATCGCCGTCATTGGTGTAGGAAACTGTCGAATGTAGAGTATATGAGTATATGATATTTCTTTAAAAACGGCTTTGGTGTTTTATTAAAGTCATTTATGAAAATCATAGAATATACACAAAGGGAATATAACACTAGGGCACATGAAGTGTGTTTCTTCACCGTATATCAACTTGTTATTGCTTCGCAGTCTCGTTTACAACAATAAAAAGGGAGGGTGGTAAACGCAGTATTTTGTTAACAAACCGTTCTAGCTTCTGATCACAAAAACGTTAGTTCGAATTATCGATTTCTGTCATGTTTCCGTAGCGTGAACTCTGAGACACTTTAATTTTTAACAGGCGTTCTCGATCATCTCGTTGTGTGAGGAGCGGTATATAGAAGTGGTTTTCATACGCAACATTCCCTGTAGCAGTATCTACATTAAAGACGACCATGAATATGCATGAGGGAGCGTACGCCGAGTAGAGTTGAGATGACATCACGGTGGGGCAGGGGGGGGGGGGCAGTAGAACGATGTGCTGACACAAGTGAGTCAAAGCACACATCCAACATGGAAAACGAAAAAAGACGAAGACATGCTCGTTGGTATCATGATTAATGTGGCTGTCGTATAAAGAAAACTTTGAAAATGGTTCATGGGCGTTGAATGAAATCTGTGATAGTGAGGGTGCCAGACAACAGTGGGCTGCAGACATGACAACGACGTTCACTGCCTGACGTAGCGATTCGATCTCCCATTATCTGCTGTCCCAATCAGCCACAGTCTAGAGATATTCTCTTGCAACCTATACATGAAAGTGACTGGGAGAGTTATAGAGGGGGAAAATTTCGTTGCGGTTGAACAGATCTGTAGTAGGGCTGAGATTCTAAGATAAATGCGACAGTTACCTTTTATATGTCGCCCAGTTTAAGATGTTCTAGACTTAATAAGAATGACACTCCATATAGTTCTTTCTTAAGTTTCAACTTGGATTCTTGGACAGATTTCCTCTTCCGTTATGGCATACGACTTCATTACTGTTTATAATTCATTATAATCGTGTAGTCGTGGGTTGCTAAGTAACAATTCAACGTGGGTTTATTTATATTTATGAACTGAGTTCCGTCGTTCTTCACATCAACCTCATATTTAGCCTGAATAGAAGCATTCCACGTAGGTTCTTCCCACTTCACAGATGCAAAATATAGCCCATGTCTTGAGCATATAGGCAAATACTTTTTTTATTATCTTCGATTCATAGAGCTCATCCACTCATCGCTTTCCTACAGCTTCGCTTGCCACATTAAACCACGGACCACGAAACACTTCAAGCTACTACTATCCTCCATCATAAATCCTAGAAAGAAGGTCAGCAGTTGTGCATGTTACATATACGTCCTCTAGTTCGCCCCTGGTAGCTGAGTGGTCAGCGCGTCGGAATGTCATCCTAACGGCTCGGGTTCGATTCCTGACTGGCTGTTGTATTGTCCTTATCATTATCATTTCATCCCCATCGACACGCAAGTCGCCGAAGTGGCGTCAATCGAAAGACTTGCAGCAGGCGAACGGTCTACCCCACGGGAGGCCCTAGCCACACGACTATATTTGTTCTCATCAAAAGGAGTAAATTCCGTGAATCATTATATTCTTCATATCTTCACCATTTTCTGTTACGTTTGTGTTTGGTAAAGACTTTCTATAGCCAAGATCGCATACATACTTATTTTCGACGGCCTGTTTCGACAGGTTTTGGTGTCATATTCTTGTTACAAAACGTGTTCATCGTGAGCTGGAACCTCTCAGCAAGTTGTCATATTAGTGGATAAAATGTACACATTATGCAAAGGTTTCTCACAAATAAAACGCTTACAATCAAACAACACCTTATGCAAATGGCCATGACCGTAAATGTAGAACTCACAGATGATTGTTAAGTCTTAAAAAAATAAAGTTATAGTAAAATATACACTCCTGGAAATTGAAATAAGAACACCGTGAATTCATTGTCCCAGGAAGGGGAAACTTTATTGACACATTCCTGGGGTCAGATACATCACATGATCACACTGACAGAACCACAGGCACATAGACACAGGCAACAGAGCATGCACAATGTCGGCACTAGTACAGTGTATATCCACCTTTCGCAGCAATGCAGGCTGCTATTCTCCCATGGAGACGATCGTAGAGATGCTGGATGTAGTCCTGTGGAACGGCTTGCCATGCCATTTCCACCTGGCGCCTCAGTTGGACCAGCGTTCGTGCTGGACGTGCAGACCGCGTGAGACGACGCTTCATCCAGTCCCAAACATGCTCAATGGGGGACAGATCCGGAGACCTTGCTGGCCAGGGTAGTTGACTTACACCTTCTAGAGCATGTTGGGTGGCACGGGATACATGCGGACGTGCATTGTCCTGTTGGAACAGCAAGTTCCCTTGCCGGTCTAGGAATGGTAGAACGATGGGTTCGATGACGGTTTGGATGTACCGTGCACTATTCAGTGTCCCCTCGACGATCACCAGTGGTGTACGGCCAGTGTAGGAGATCGCTCCCCACACCATGATGCCGGGTGTTGGCCCTGTGTGCCTCGGTCGTATGCAGTCCTGATTGTGGCGCTCACCTGCACGGCGCCAAACACGCATACGACCATCATTGGCACCAAGGCAGAAGCGACTCTCATCGCTGAAGACGACACGTCTCCATTCGTCCCTCCATTCACGCCTGTCGCGACACCACTGGAGGCGGGCTGCACGATGTTGGGGCGTGAGCGGAAGACGGCCTAACGGTGTGCGGGACCGTAGCCCAGCTTCATGGAGACGGTTGCGAATGGTCCTCGCCGATACCCCAGGAGCAACAGTGTCCCTAATTTGCTGGGAAGTGGCGGTGCGGTCCCCTACGGCACTGCGTAGGATCCTACGGTCTTGGCGTGCATCCGTGCGTCGCTGCGGTCCGGTCCCAGGTCGACGGGCACGTGCACCTTCCGCCGACCACTGGCGACAACATCGATGTACTGTGGAGACCTCACGCCCCACGTGTTGAGCAATTCGGCGGTACGTCCACCCGGCCTCCCGCATGCCCACTATACGCCCTCGCTCAAAGTCCGTCAACTGCACATACGGTTCACGTCCACGCTGTCGCGGCATGCTACCAGTGTTAAAGACTGCGATGGAGCTCCGTATGCCACGGCAAACTGGTTGACACACGGCGGCGGTGCACAAATGCTGCGCAGCTAGCGCCATTCGACGGCCAACACCGCGGTTCCTGGTGTGTCCGCTGAGCCGTGCGTGTGATCATTGCTTGTACAGCCCTCTCGCAGTGTCCGGAGCAAGTATGGTGGGTCTGACACACTGGTGTCAATGTGTTCTTTTTTCCATTTCCAGGAGTGTAGAATAGAAAATCTGTTTACGTTTTCTTGTCATGTTCGATTCACTGATGAACCACCTTAGACGGCGTGTATGGTATGTCATTTTACTGGATATTGTGTTTTTTAAGGCTTAACAATCGTTTTTAAGTCATACATATATGGACATGGCTATCTGTACAAGGTACTTTTTGATTGTTAACGTTTTATTTCTGACAGACCTTTCATAATGTGTTACGTTTTATCCACTAATACGACAATTTGGCGAGAGGTTCCAACTCAAAATGAACACGTTTTGTAACAAAATGTTAAGAGTACCAGAAGATGATTCCAAAGCCTGTCTAAATCGGTTGTCGAAATAAATAAGTATTTATGCGATCTTGGCTACAGTACGTTTTGATGCAAGTAAAATAGATCGATCCTTCTGCTTTATCATCATCAGAAGTTTCAATAACGTTTTTATTTGGTATGTGGAATGGTCCTCTCGGTGTTCGAAACAAATGAAACTTATTTAGTTCACAATGAGCTTCGCCTTAAACGGTTATTTTGTGACTGAAGAAACAATAAGCGTGCTTGTCGAGGATACAAGACTCAAAATCTTTTCAAACAAGAACGCAGTCTGCACTCAGAATTGTTCCTCTAATTTGCTGTGAACAAGTCCCAATGTTAAATCTAATATAATCAACAACTTCTTTTCTCCAGAACTATCGTAGAATGTGTAAATCGGCTGTGGCAGAGATTCATCTGCTTCTGTCCACTTATACCACGTTCGTGGATTAAATTACGTTGAGTAAAATCGTTGATTTTGGTAAACTCTGTTACTGGATTTAGCTTTCCGAAATTAGCACCTAGAGTCATTAAAGTCAGATTCTTTATTAGTATTGCCACTTGTACGACTCCTCTCTCAATACACATCCAAAGTAAGGCTTACTAAGAAATAATAGGACGTTTGTCAGCAATCACATGACATCTATGTGACATTCCTTCACTGTTATTTGGGACATATAAAATGATTTCAAGCATCACTACTAATAAAACATTCAATATCAGATTACTCCCTTCAAATGCAACTACGGCCGTATCACACTGCTCAAATTCTAATCGAAATGTTACCTGTCGATACGTCTTCAGGTTCTTCGCTTCAAATAGTGGGGCTAGTCTTGTACCTTAATGTCGTAGCAAACAAAAATCATCGCGATTTCGTTATCACTTCTGAGTGGCGTCTGCATCTACAAATACACCAGTTTCGTTCGCCATTGTTCAATTTTTTTGGGTCACCTCGTGAGTAACTTTCCCGTTACAGCCTGATACTCAACACTGTGTTCGGTCTGAGTTTGTGCTTTCCAGTATTTCAAAGAGTTGATATCCACTTTATTAATCTTGTTTGATGAGTGTCATCTCTCTACTATCAACTTTGATTTGAGGTTAGCTATCCTGGATAGAATAATCATATAACTGGTTTTCGTTAACTGAGGAAGATTTAATAAAAAGCTCTATGCTGCCTTAACTTAGAATCAGAATTCAGTATTTAAATTAGACTACAGATAACATTAAGTCAGCGTTTTCTCTAAGCAACAGATAATGCTGAATCAGTATTTAATTTAGGCAACGAATAACGTAATCTCACAATTCATGAATTTAAATAAGGATCTGCCGGCCGGAGTGGCCAAGCGGTTCTAGGCGCTTCAGTCTGGACCCACGCGACCACTACGGTCGCAGGTTCGAATCCTGCCTCGGGCATGGACGTGTGTGATGTCCTTAGGTTAGTTAGGTTTAAGTAGTTCTAAGTTCTAGAGGACTGGTGACCTCAGATGTTAAGTGCCATAGGGCTCAGAGCCATTTGAACCACTTTTTTTTTAAAAATAAGGATCTGTTGGAAGTTTGTAAGAGACAAGATCCGGTTTCCCTAACTTTTCCGGTAAATAGATGTATTAAAAGCAAATGCACATCTTGGTGAACAAAGAACCGATACACTCATTATAAAATGGTCCCCACTCGTGATAAAATAAACCAATAGTACATTAAGACAGAGAAGCTTCTTGGTATCTATGAATTTGCACAGTACCCTACTGTATACAAGGTATGTAAAATGCACGTTGTAGCACGGGGGCGGGGCGGGGGTGGTAATCAAAAAGAACACTTGTTAAAGGAAGTGTTAGAAGATGCAGAAAAACATGTTTTCATTGCTTGTTGCTTCTTGCAGGAATTAGTCTACAGATTGTTAGACAAGTTGAAAAGTTGTTATATTCTGGGAGATGGCAGTTTTGTCAGTGATACTGGCACTTTTCTTGAGCACATGTGTAAAGGAGACTCTCAGGAATCCCAAGTTTATGTTGTCGTTAAGTAGTCAGCTAGCGCGAGTGAGAGAAACTGGGTTGTCGAGGATAGTTGGAAACAGACGTGTGGAATGATGCGGAGATCTAATAAAAGGAAAATATTTCTGTAATTTAAAATTTATCAAAGAAGATAATATCCACCCACGTGCGCTAACTTTGCAGAAAGTAAGTTGTCGTGTTTAGGGAGCATTTTGAAGTTATATTTGTAAATTTTCGTAGATCACATTGTTTGACTATTACGGTATTGTTGTTTCATTACAGCATAAAGGTATGAACTCAGAAAAGAAATTCATCACTTTTCATCCCTTTTCATTTTAAATAATGAATGCAAATTATGTTTAAGGAACTAAATTTCGTGAAAACGTTGTCCAAGAGATAATTTTGTAAATTAACTATTTACTTCCAAATTTCAACTATTTGTTAACAAAAATGTCCAATGATTGTTATACTCACGCAGTGTTCACACCATTCCATACGTTTATGGTATTGCTCAAGTACAAACGCAAGATTTCACTGTATAATATAAATTTTGTTACATATGGATACTATGCGCATGTCATTGCACACCTTCATTACGTAAAATATACAAAACCGCTTTTTCATTGTATAAGATACTTAAAGGTATTATAAACTTATACGCTTTGTTTTATGATGTATCATTTTCTCTATATATCAACCAATATACATATTTACCTTGCTAATCAATCTACTGTTCCAGCTCCAAATATAGACGTTTTTAATATAATGTCTAATTTCTATTAATTTAATGTCTAATGTATTCTGGATAAGCATGGTTCAAATGGTTGAAATGGCTCTGAGCACTATGGGACTTAACATCTGAAGTCATCAGTCCCCTAGAACTTAGAACTACTTAAGCGTAACTAACCTAAGGACATCACATACATCCATGCCCGAGGCAGGATTCTAACTTGCGACCGTAGCAGTCGCGCGGTTCCAGACTGAACGCCTAGAACCGCTCGGCCACCGCGGCCGGCGGATAAGCATGTGAGGCACTCAGTGCCGTGGAGATATGTACGCATGCACTACCTTGAGAGGAGATCTTATATGGGCGGTATGAATACTGAAGCTAGATATCCAGATCTACTTCGTTTAATGGAGTACCAGTGACGCTAAGTCGGGCCCTGTGTGAGGTGTCCTATTATGTATTCATTACCACGCTGTTGGTACGCCACTGTCTCAATGCTGTCTTTGCATCGAAAATGGACGAGGTGAAGTACAGGTGACAATAGTTGGCGGAAGAGCCGACGCTACTGTTATTTCGTCACTTCTGAACTTTCGGCTCGTCAGTGGAGGAAATGACTCGACCTTTTGTGCTCCTTGAGCCAGTCGTTATCAACGCTACTATTATTTCGTCGGTATCATTGTGTTGTCACTGGTGAAACTGATTACTTTGCTGTGCTCCATGAGTCTGATATTAGTTCACCAATATATACCTTTCTGCCAAATTTTGACTACATGAATCACTTAATAGCGTTTCCTCTATAAAACAAGCGCTCTGTGAGTGGTATTTGCCATGGGTTAAACATATTCAACTACCAGTGCATGACATTGTCCCATGTGTATTTTGTTCCTCACTTTAGCAAGACAGTTTGTAGTTTTTAGAGACATGGAATATATTACTGTCAGCGTATCGTCGATAATTATAAAACATTCAGTTTATTTCTTTGGTTCAGGGGTACAGTTTCTTACATATTTGTATTTTGTACTTATTGTGATGTATGGACTACACAATTTTCTGTAGATTATTTATTTCTGGAGTCTGTCTTGTTAACTTTCTCATAAACATAACATCCTTAGCTATCTTTTCAGTTACTAGCGACATTACGGCCCTTTAACTGTACATGTTACATTACCACCACTCATGCTTTTTGATTGTGTTTTATGTGTTTACTGTTTCAACACACAATAACTTTTGTCCTGTTTTTTAGTCTTTGGAATCAAACCTTAATGTACTTTTGGATGTTTTGTTACATATTTATATATCAATACTCCGGTTCGTTACCTGTAAACGAATTTCCCGAATATTCATTGCTATATGTCCTAGCAAGAAACATTCTGTAAAATTCTTGTTTGGTGAAGTGTAGGAGATGAAAGGTAGTTACCAGCGCATTTCAAAGTTGTTGTAAGTGTTAAAGATCGGTTTCAGGGTGAATTAAAGAACTTCCTGTTGACCAACTCCTTCAACTTCATCGACGAATATCTTCACAAGGATTATAGCTCATAACTCTGTCTGCATTAGAATTGTACAATATCCATGTATCTGAGTTAAAAAAAAAAACTTTGATTCTTTCCACATCCCAGAGACTCCTCTCCAAGGGATCCATGGAAAACGATAAATGTGATGTAATGTAACACTGAGAGGTGGCAGTATTGTCAGAGACACTGACCACAATAAACACTTTTCCTGTGTACATGTATAACTGGGGCTCTCTGGATTCCAAATTTTATGTTGTGGTCAAGTAGTCGTCCGCGAGAGAGAGAGAAAGAGAGAGAGAGAGAGAGAGAGAGAGACTGTGTTGTTGAGCGAGGTTGTAAGCAGACTTGTGTACTGGTATGGAGGCCTAATTTCCTAATGCTGTTGCGTAATTTAGAATTTATTGAAGAAGATAATATCCAACAGCATGCACTAAATTTGTAGACGGTGGGTTGTCACATTTGGGATGCATTTTTATTTTTTGTTTTTAAATTTTCGTAATTTTCATTGTTTGGCTGTCATGGTAATATTGTTTCATTACCTCGTAAATGCATGAACTCAGGAAAGAATTCTTTACCCCTTTTCCTTTTTAAATGCTCAATATAAATTTTGTTTACAGAATTATGATTCATCCATATTTTGTCTAAGAGCTAACATTGTAAATTTACTGTTTGTTTCCAGACTGCAACTAATTGTTAATAGCAGTGTCGAATGATGTAGCAATGTTTATATTTGGTTTCTGCAATGCAGTGCAAATATAAAGTAAAAGAAGTTTTCATATTATTCGACACTGAGACTCCACGTTCCAATTGCTACGGAAAAGTTAAAAAAAAAAGGTTTATTGTACTCCCCTTGCATTTCACGAGATCCGACTGCTAAACATATATTAGTCTTGCGTACAACATCTTGCACTGCACAAGAAAAGATTATTTAAGTAGTGGAAAAGCAGCGGGGTTTATTTCCGTTTTTATAAGGACAGCCAAAGTGGTTATTAGGACCATTGTTTATGCACTTAAGGAACAGTGATTATGTCTTCAGACTACATGAACATTCTGATGTTTCTTAGTTCAGTGACAATGTGCTTGTTTTTTCCTTGAAAATTTTAAGCGTTGAAAATATGTATGAAGTTTACGCAGCAATATCTTTATCACACATTGTAGGTCAGAGGCATACTGTTAATGTGGATTGCAATTATGCACGTAGGTACTTTCATCTACATCTACGTCTATATGATTACTCTGCAATTCACATTTAAGTGCTTGGCAGAGGGTTCATCGAACCACAATCATACTATCTTTCTACCATTCCACTCCCGAACAGCGCGCGGGAAAAACAAACACCTAAACCTTTCTGTTCGAGCTCTGATTTCTCTTATTTTATTTTGATGATCATTCCTATCTATGTAGGTTGGGCTCAACAAAATATTTTCGCATTCGGAAGAGAAAGTGGGTGACTGAAATTTCGTAAATAGATCTCGCCGCGACGAAAAACGTCTTTGCTTTAATGACTTCCATCCCAACTCGCGTATCATATCTGCCACACTCTCTCCACTATTACGTGATAATACAAAACGAGCTGCCCTTTTATGCACCCTTTCGATGTCCTCCGTCAATCCCACCTGGCAAGGATCCCACACCGCGCAGCAATATTCTAACAGATGACGAACGAGTGTAGTGTAAGCTGTCTCTTTAGTGGACTTGTTGCATATTCTAAGTGTCCTGCCAATGAAACGCAACCTTTGGCTCGCCTTCCCCACAATATTATCTATGTGGTCTTTCCAACTGAAGTTGTTCGTAATTTTAACACCCAGGAACTTAGTTGAATTGACAGCCTTGAGAGTTGTACTATTTATCGAGTAATCCAATTCCAACGGATTTCTTTTGGAACTCATGTGGATCACCTCACACTTTTCGTTATTTAGCGTCAACTGCCACCTGCCACACCATACAGCAATCTTTTCTAAATCGCTTTGCAACTGATACTGGTCTTCGGATGACCTTGCTAGACGGTAAATTACAGCATCATCTGCGAACAACCTAAGAGAACTGCTCAGATTGTCACCCAGGTCATTTATATAGATCAGGAACAGCAGAGATCCCAGGTAGGTTCCCTGGGGAACACCTGATATCACTTCAGTTTTACTCGATGATTTGCCGTCTATTACTACGAACTGCGATCTTCCTGACAGGAAATCACGGATCCAGTCGCACAACTGAGACGATACCCCATAGGCCCGCAGCTTGATTAGCAGTCGCTTGTGAGGAACGGTGTCAAAAGCTTTCCGGAAATCTAGAAATACGGAATCAACTTAAGATCCCCTGTCGATAGCGGCCATTACTTCGTGCGCGTAAAGAGCTAGCTGCGTTGCACAAGAACGATGTTTTCTGAAAACATGCTGATTTCGTATCAATAGATCGTTCCCTTCGAGGTGATTCATAACTTTCAACACATAAGCTTCATATACAATATAAGTACTCCCATTAGTGAGCATAAAGTTACATTACGTACAAAATCAGATTAAAGTTGCCCTAACAACCAGACATCTGCAACGATTACACGGTTGAAGAGGTGGCGATCATCGTCCACATTGTGACAGACGGAGCAGACGGGAGAGTCCGCCAGTCCCATGGCATGGATCCGCTGGTTTCAGCTAGGCTACCCAAGCACGACTCACGACCAATGATTACGGCTTTACATCCGTGAGTACCTCGTCTCCTACCTTCCAAACTTCAGATACGTTCTTCTGCGAAACTTGCAGGACTAGCAGTCCTGAACGAAAGGGTATTGCAGAGACATGGCTTAGGCACAGTCTGGGGGGATGTTTCCAGAATGAAATATTAGCTCTGGAGCAGGGTGTGCCCTGATACTAAACTTCCTGGCAGATTAAAACTGTGTGCCGGACCAATCTTTTTTTTCTTTTGTTTTTATGGTACATTACAGGAAAGAACGGACACAGTCAGCATCAGGCTGGATGGTGACAGGGTGGGCAAGTGTCGAATCCCGAAACGTGGTAGCGATGCCTCTCCCCCACCCGCCTTCGATCGTGCTGGTCCCTCACATGGTACTAGGCTGGATGTATTTTACTTTTATTTTTTTATTTTTTATTGAGATAAAACTTGATAGACATAAATTCTACAATTCTGAAAAAAAAAGAAATTCTGAAGGAAGATCGCAGTGGGAGAAGGGCTCCAGAACAAGTCGAAGAAAGAAAAAAAAACAATCAAAACTGTCTAAAACCTTGATGATTAAAGACAAGGTTTTCAAACAAAGCACAATAACGCGGAAGCCTCTGCCACTTCCAATGGGGGTTCACCATATATGGGGGAAGGCACAGGAGACGGGATCTTTGTCACACTCGACTACATAATGGGTGTGGTGTCCGAGAAGCCATGCGATCGAATAGTGTTCGTCTGAGGGAAAACGTAAAAGTCTGGACAGAGAAGAACCTCAACGAGAAAGCAGCTTCAGCTGATCCGGTAAGAAAAGCCAGTTGTCGGTGAATCCATTGACAGTGTGCTCATCCGCAAGAGGCAAGTCTGTGTCGTAATGTATCAGGTCGATGACATTTCTCGCAAACATCAGTCGGACTAAGACCACTGTAATGGAGGCATTCGTTGGTCGGGATCAGATTGTGAATAACCCTACACGACGATGAGGCGACTTCCATAGGGAAGATAGGTAACGTGAAACCACACTGTTTTCCTGGATATCACTGGCGAAGCCATTTCAGCTGGGGAGACGAATGATTGTACACCCCAACGACAAAGGAAAGATCTCGCGGTAAAGTGTGCCATTAATAAAATGTCGACTGCCAGAAAGCTTATTATAATACAGGGTGTTACAAAAAGGTACGGCCAAACTTTCAGGAAACATTCCTCACACACAAAGAAAGAAAATATGTTATGTGGACATGTGCCCGGAAACGCTTACTTTCCATGTTAGAACTCATTTTATTACTTCCCTTCAAATCACATTAATCATGGAATGGAAACACACAGCAACAGAACGTACCAGCGTGACTTCAAACACTTTGTTACAGGAAATGTTCGAAATGTCCTCCGTTAGCGAGGATACATGCATCCACCCTCCGTCGCATGGAATCCCTGCTGCGCTGATGCAGCCCTGGAGAATGGCGTATTGTATCACAGCCGTCCACAATACAAGCACGAAGAGTATCTACATTTGGTACCGGGGTTGCGTAGACAAGAGATTTCAAATGCCCCCATAAATGGAAGTCAAGAGGGTTGAGGTCAGGAGAGCGTGGAGGCCATGGAATTTGTCCGCCTCTACCAATCCATCGGTCACCGAGTCTGTTGTTGAGAAGCGTACGAACACTTCGACTGAAATGTGCAGGAGCTCCATCGTGCATGAACCACATGTTGTGTCGTACTTGTAAAGGCACATGTTCTAGCACCACAGGTAGAGTATCCCGTATAAAATCATGGCGGTGAATCGAGGAAGTACAGTACATACTGACGAAACTAAAATGAGCTCTAACATGGAAATTAAGCGTTTCCGGACACATGTCCACATAACATCTTTTCTTTATTTGTGTGTGAAGAATGTTTCCTGAAAGTTTGGCCGTACCTTTTTGTAACACCCTGTATAAAGTTCATGTATGTACCCCAATTTAGAATTGATCCGGCCAACATCGGCAGTGGGAGTCAGACTGGTCAGTCGAGGACACGTAAATAAGCGAAATGTAATGGATTGAGTGGCTCGAGCACATGTTAAAACGTTTCACAATATAATCCGTACTGAAACACGTACTTCGATATTGGGAACCACCCAAGGGGACGAGGCCTCGGTGCCACCGCATACTACAGAAGGAAAACAGAACACTTCCAAAGAAAACGACAGGATAATTGCATCAATTTGAGCGCCATTATTGCTGGGAGCAGAAAAATTTGTCCAACATAGTGCACTTTACTGAAAATGTAGGAATATAAGATCTTTACTTTATGAAGAAGGCTAAGGGAATGGTGTTAAAATCTTCTGGGTTATTAGGCCGCATCATATTTCATCCCAGCAGAGGGATCGAAACGTCGATCATTTTGGAGGAAATATGACGCAGCCTACTAACCCAGAAGATTTTAACTTCAGTGACAACGGCCACAAAAGCCTGCAGAATTACATAAGGGAATGGTATTAGTGCCTGCGAATGGCCCCTTGAATTCGATCAGTCACCTTCCCCCGACTGCGTGCAACAATTTTCATCGGGCGGCGATCCACAGCAATCCCCAATGATTTGTGGAGAGGAGCCATCGCTGCCCATGGAATGACATGATGAAAACCCCGAAACCGTTACTGGGTACATTTCTGTCTCTAATATATCCTTAAGTAAAGATATGTAATCAATATGACGTAGCAATACCGTAACATTATCCGTGTACGCTCGTACAGAGAAGTTTTAACCCAATATCTTCCAGCCACGTGATTGACCAGCTATACAACGAAGCAGAGGTTATAGGGACAAGACAAAATGCTTCATGGAGAGGGGGCTCCACTGCAATAAGGTCCGTAGGACGGTGATTTGGAGAGTAAGTTGTCCATTCACTACGACAGATGCGTGAATAACAGTAAAAAGATTGGATAATACCTGACACGCAGTATGACTGAGACCGGTAGCCTCGATCACCTGTATCAGGAAGCGGTGACTGACTTGATCAAATGCCATATTAAAATCAATAAACAGTAAGCCTCCAGAAACACAGTCACTGCAACCACCGATACGACATCCCTGCATTCAACACACAAGTCAGTAACATACTCTCAGGCACACAGCTTTGGTGGTTAGCGCGATTTTTATCCAACAATATCGACAAACGGCTATTAACCGCCCGGGGGACAGTTTTGTAATCGAAATTAACTAATCTGATCGGGAGGAATTTATCGATGTCTCGACGTCCGGTTGTCTTCGGAATTAGAACGAGTTTACCAACCTTGATATGGTCAATAACAAACCGTCCCCTCGCCCCTTATCGCTTCATTTGCCAGTGATGGAATGGTATCACCTTTAACAGACCAAAAACATACATGAAATTCCTTAGGAATATCGTCGCATTCCGGCAATTTTTGCGATAGTGAGCCAACAATTAGGCAATATGCATCGAGTGAAGTCCCTTAGAAATTCATCATTTAATGCAGGAGTAACCACTCAATCTAGGAGAGGAGTAAATTCATCAGGGACAGTCGTATCAGTAGTCCGGACGTCATAAAGCTCGTTAAAGTAGTTATAGATCGCTCTGGAAATGCCATACTGGGACGTCAGTACGTGACCATCGGTGTGAGGGACGGACGCGATACATGCTCGTCTTCGACGAGCCCGCATCCGGATAACATGATGTAAGGAGATCAGTTCATCCTGTAGAAATGAGCAGGATTTTGATAGCACCCTCAGTTCTTCTATTTGACGTAGCTTTAACTGAAGAAGCATCGCCTTAACTCGGCGGACATCCATAATCCATTCCCTCTTCTCTGGTACCTTCATAAAGTTGTCGCAACGCGGAATAATAAAATTCCTCGGTCTGCCGGAAATCCCTTGCCCTCTCAGCGGCGTAAGGCATTAACGATTTCCAGAGAAATGGTTTTGCATGCCCTACCAACCATTCCAGAAGAGAAGAATAACGGTCCTGCGAACGCAAGCTACGTGGGCAAACCTCTCGAACGATTATTTCGAGGGAAGGCTCCTTTAATAGATATGTGTTCAACATCCAGGGAGGCGGTACAGTGTTACTGGTTCCGGCACATCATTTAAGGTTACAGCTACGGCACAGTGATCAGTGAAACAAGTGGGTATTACGTCTGTCCCTAACAGCTGCCCACATAAAGAATCAAAAAGATAGAAACGATAGAGTCTGCTGATGAAAGTAGCTGTGCCGGCCGGAGTGGCCGAGCGGTTACAGGCGCTACAGTCTGGAACCGCACGACCGCTACGGTCGCAGGTTCGAATCCTGCCTCGGGCATGGATGTGTGTGATGTCCTTAGGTTAGTTAGGTTTAAGTAGTTCTACGTTCTAGGGGACTGATGACCTCAGATGTTGAGTCCAATGGTTCAAATGGCTCTGAGCACTATGGGACTTAACATCTGTGGTCGTCAGTCCCCTAGAACTTAGAACTACTTAAACCTAACTAACCTAAGGACATAACACACATCCATGCCCGAGGCAGGATTCGAACCTGCGACCGCAGCGGTCACGCGGTTCCGGACTGAAGCGCCTAGAACCGCACGGCCACACCGGCCGGCAAGGATGTTGACAGATCCATGTGTGAGCGCACCAAATTGTGTAGTTCCTTACTGAAATTAAACTGAGAGTCTGACGCATGAAACAATCACAATCTTCCACTAACACAAGTTTCTGTGGAGGGTTACGAAATAAATAAACTACATTCTCTTTGTAAAAACGCGTTCGATCTGTGGAATGGCCAGATCCTGAAGTGGCATGAAGAAGAATTGAAGGAAGGTCACATAAAGTGCAGCAATTCCCTCGGCTGTTATCAAGAACTTCAAAATCAGTCAGCGGTATTCCCTCTCTGTAAAATAACGCAGTGTCAATAGAAAGTTCAGGAGCCACAGTAAAGGAAAAAATCCGGGAATAGAAAAACGATCAAATAACACTTCTAGCCAAAATATAACGTCTACACTTGTATGGTAAATAAACTGTCGCAGAGCCGCAAGTCTAAGATCGTTACTAATTCTCTTCACATTCAAGTTAGGAAAAGTATAGTCCTGCATCCAGTTATTACCAAAACAATTCAGCTGATTATTTGTAAGTAATCTTTAAAGTCGTGTACCACAGTTCATGGCAGAATCAATGGATGAAGTTGAACGTAAATGTTGGATCTCTCTCTTCCATCCTCTTTCAGATTTTTGTTTTTTTGCGATGCCACACGCTCAGTTTGAAGATGCTGTTTTTTGCGGTTTTGCGGGAAGGCGACTGCCGCATGGGGCAACGTGGATGGGCGGGAGGGCTGGGGGGGTTGAGGGGGAGGCGCTGCGGAAATTCAGTGTCAGATGCAGAGGACACACCCCGCTCCTCTAGAAATGGGAGGTGCGGCTCCTGAGAACCAACGGAAACAGAAATTGACGGTATATCTTTTACCGTCATCACGTTTTCCGTTGGTACACTTGTACCGACCTGGGTCTGATCAGCAGCGGCCTGTGGTATACTTTCCTCATCTGGGGGCGCAGAAGAAGGCTAGGAATACATTACAGACTCAGGGATGCCTGGCAAATCCGAGCCGGCCGTTGTGCAGGTTCGAATCCTGCCTCGGGCATAGATGTGTGTGATGTCCTTAGGTTAGTTAGGTTTAAGTAGTTCATAGTCTAGGAGACTGATAACCTCAGATGATAAGTCCCATAGTGCTTAGAGACATTTGAACGATTTTTTGGCAAGTCCGTCGATATAGTACGGACCTCCGGAACAGGTCACTCTTCATGTGATCACGAAGAGGCAATATCGAACTCGGGAGATACATAAGAGGGAGGGCTCGAAGCTTTGGAATCTTTAACAGCAGCTAACGTGTTATGATCCAATCAGAGTTCGGGGAGAGGAAAGGCATACTCCAACAGAACCTCTTCAGCAGAGGGCAGAACGGAAGAGGAATAGTCTGTCTTCTCACCATCCTGCGCCTGTCTACGCTTGTTTTGAAGTGAAGGTTGCGGCAACGTGGGAGCTACAGTGGCAAAGTCCCTACGCGGGGTTAGCGGCGGAGATGCACTAAGGCCATTAAGGAGTGGCTCGCGTTGTCCCTCAGTAACCTGCTCTCGCAGTGTTACAATAGAAGCGGAAACAGGTAGAACCTACCCGCCCGACACGCGAGGCGGAAATATGTCAACTAAGATACCCGAGCATGACTCACAGCCTGTCCTCACAGCTTTACCATCTCTTACCTCCCAAACTTCACAGAAATTCCCTGACGAAACTTGCAGGACTAGCAATTCTGGAAGAAAGGATATTGCAGAGACATGGCTTAGGCACAGCCTGGGGGCTGTTTCCAGAATGAACTTTTCAATCTGCAGCAGAGTGTGAGCTCACATGATACTTCCTGGTAATGTTCGATTCTCGGTCAGGCACGCAGTTACCTGCCAGAGACTTTCACATCCTCCAAGCTATTATTAAGCAATGTCTTTGCAGTATCCTTTCTTCCAGGAGTGCCAGTCCCACAAATTTCGCAGAACAACATGTTCCGGCGTAACGACAAATGCCGGCACGAAGAACGTAAGAGCAGAGGAGGCTGTGAGACGAGGTCAACCAACAGTTCGCTCACTAGGACCGCGCCACGATAGGAGCGGCCTATAGCCGAAGAGAATATAAGCTTCGCTCCTGCCAGCCTCGGTCGGACGGTAGAAGACGGACACTAGTAGACCCAGACTAAAAGAGAACAGTAGAAGGGCTGTTACTTGTGATCCATATCCATTACTTGCATGGATATTTTACACACATCAAAAACGTTTTGCATCACGTTGGTTCAGAGAGTTCCGGAACCTGTACAGAAGACTGGAATAGAGATCAACATAAACATCATTTCCGTCCTTTTCATTGCTCATGAAAACCACACACTGCATGTTGTACCAACATATAGCGAGACCTTCAGAGGTGGTGGTCCAGATTGTTGTACACACCGGTACATCTGATACCCAGTAGCACGTCCTCTTGCATTGATGCATGCCTGTATTCGTCGTGGCATACTATCCACAAGTTCATCAAAGCGCTGTTGGTCCAGATTGTCTCACTCCTCAACGGCGAGCCGGCCTAAGTGGCCGTGCGGTTCTAGGCGCTACAGTCTGGAGCTGGGCGACCGCTACGGTCGCAGGTTCGAATCCTGCCTCGGGCACGGATGTGTGTGATGTCCTTAGGTTAGTTCGGTTTAATTAGTTCTAAGTTCTAGGCGACTGATGACCTCAGAAGTAAAGTCGCATAGTGCTCAGAGCCATTTGAACCTCAACGGCGATTTGGCGTAGATCCCTCAGAATGTTTGGTGTGTCAGGTCGTACATAAACAGCCCTTTCTAATCTATCCCAGGCATGTTTGATATGGCTCATGTCTGTAGAACATGCTGGCCACTCTAGTCGAGCGATGTCGTTATCCTGAAGGAAGACATACACAAGACGCGCACGATGGGGCCGCGAATTGACGTCCATGAAGAAGAATGCCTCGCCATTATGTTGCCGATATGGTTATTCTACCGATCGTAGGATGGCATTCACGTATCGTACAGCCGTTACAGCGCCTTCCACAACCACCAGCGGCGTACGTCGGCACCACATAATGCCACCCCAAAACAGGGCAGACCTTGCTGCGCTCTCTGGACAGTATGTCTAAGGCGTTCAGCCTGTCTGGGTATCTTGCAAACACGTCTCCGACGATTGTCTGGTTGAAGGCATATGCGACAGTCATCGGTGAAGAGAACGTGATGCCAATCCTGAGTAGTCCAATCGGCATGTTGGTGGGCCCATCTGTACCGCGCTGCATGGTGTCGAGGTTGCAAAGGCGGGCCTCGCCATATATGTTCAGAGTGAAGTTGCTCATCATGCAGCCTACTGAGCACAGTTTGAGTCTTAACACGACGCCTTATGGCTGCACGAAAAGCATTATTCAACATGGTGACGTTGCTGTCAGGGTTCCTCCGAGCCATAATCCGAAGGTAGCGGTCATCTACTGCAACAGTATCCCTTGGGCGGTCTGAGCGAGGCATGTCATCGACAGTTCCTGTCTCTCTGTGTCACCTCCATATCTGAACAACAGCGCTTTGGTTCACTCCAAGACGCCTGGACACATCCCTTTTATAGAGCCCTTCCTGGCACAAAGTTACAATGCGCACGCGATCGTACCGTGGTATTCACGGTCTAGGCATGGTTGAACTACAGTCAACACGACCCGTGTAACTCCTTGCTGGCGGAGTGACTGAAACTGATAGGCTGTCGGACCCCGTCCGTCTAATAGGTGCTGCTCATGCATGGTTGTTTACACCTTTGGGTTGATTTAGTGACATTTCAGAACAGTCAAAGCGACTGTATCTATGATACAATATCCACAGTGAACGTCTGTCTTGTGGAGTTCTGGGAACCGGGATGATGAAAAACCTTTTTTGATGTGTGTATACAGGGTGGTCTATTGATCGTGACCGAGCCAAATATCTCACGAAATAAGCGTCAAACGAAAAAACTACAAAGAACGAAACTTGTCTAGCTTGAAGGGGGAAACCAGGGGGCGCTATGGTTGGCCCGCTAGATGGCTGCCATAGGTCAAACGGATATCAACTGCGTTTTTTTAAATAGGAACACCATTTTTTATTACATATTCGTGTAGTACGTAAAGAAATATGTATGTTTTAGTTGGACCACTTTTTTCGCTTTGTGATAGATGGCGCTGTAATAGTCACAAACATATGGCTCACAATTTTAGACGAACAGTTAGTAACAGGTAGGTATTTTAAATTAAAATACAGAACTTAGGTACATTTGAACATTTTATTTCAGTTTTTCCAATGTGATACATGTACTTTTTTGAACTTATCACTTCTGGGAAAGCATGCTGTTATAGCGTGATTACCTGTAAATACCACATTAATGCAATAAATGCTCAAAATAATGTCCGTCAACCTCAATGCTTTTGGCAATACGTGTAACGACATTCCTCTCAACAGCTAGTAGTTCGCTTTCCATAATATTCGCACATTCATTGACAATGCCCTGACGCATGTTGTCAGGCGTTGTAGGTGGATCACGACAGCAAATATACTTCAACTTTCCCCACAGAAAGAAATCCGGGGACGTCAGATCCTGGGGCGGCGAGTGGAATAATAGAATATATGTTTTGTATTTATGCTGTTTGCCGTTCTCAACACTGGCTCTCTAACTACAATATTGGCAACCAGAAAGTGATTAGCAAAACGTGAAGCCTGTAATTAGAATTCCTAGTGCCCACTTCATCTGATAAATACATTTATAGCTACAGATTATAGCTCTGAGGAATTAGGAGATTGTCTGGGATTCATAATCAAAAACCATTCTCTCTAAAATGTTCACTATATTCTGAAAGTCACAGGCCAAAAAGAATCCACACAATCCAACTACCAGAGCAGTTCAGAGTCTAATGCGCTGATGCAACTATAACTGTTCAAATTAAATGTTTAAGTGAATGCTCGCCATAATTTGATGATAATGTTCATCAAACGCCACGCTAATAATGGTAGAATGTCTGTCCTGCGGCGGCACGTGAAAATACGACATACGCAAACTAAAGATAGATCATTAACGTCATCCCAAAACTAACACTTCACTCGAAAACGATTTCATGGTTACGCGTATCCCGAGTAACTTATTACTGCAGCCGAGGCTGTTTATATCAACGATACCGACGCGACGCGACTCCCGGCACAGGTGGTGAGCTAATCAGCATCTGGAGAGAACTGGGACCTTCCTTTTCTCGCTCAGCACACAGGTAAATAATCATAATAAAAGTCTGACGTGGCTAAGTCAAATATTTTGGGCGATAGAATTAATTTAATTACACTACACGCAGTAGACGGGCTTTGAACTTGCTCTTTGGAGATACGCTATAGCTATAGTTTTATAGTTATTCTGTTGAAACTTCTCACATTTTTATGATTATAGCGGATCTCCCTTCTACTTAAATTTAAACATCCTAGCTTTATTTATTCGCCTACTTAATCTATCTTGCTTACTTAATTTCTAAGAGAAAAACCAGAAAATCATGAATTTCAACTAGAATTTTAATTTGTGGGATCCAGAATACTGTTTCTACTAAATTATTATGCAAAAGGAATCCAAATATAAATTTTTAAGTTTCTAGCTCTTTTCTGTTGCGCCAATGATTTTTACAGAAAAACGTCCAAATTTCGAAAATGGTTAAAGTTATTGAACTGATATTCAACACATATTGATTTAGAATTACTCCTGACATGCTAGAAACGTTTCAGGTTATTTAGTTGATTTTTAAAGTATTGCGCAACATTTATGACGTCAGAGCTAGTTACAGCGGACTAGGCTGGTACACAATGGAAAGACTGATGAAAATTTTATAAGGCGTGAGTAGGCTGCTTCCCTACACATGGTATGGTGCTTCGACGACCAATCCACCTGTCATGAAATATGCTATTCAATACCGCTTCAACCTCATGCTAGCTATGTGCCGGACATTCATCATGTTGGAAGTACATCACCATTCTGTCATGCACTGAAACATCTTGTAGTAACATCGGTAGAACCTTACGTAGGAAATCAGCGTACATTGCACTATTTGGATTGCCATCGATAAAATGGGGCCAATTATCCTTCCTCCGTCCGCCCCAGTAGCTGAGTGGTCAGCGTGACGGATTGCCGTCCTCCGGGCCCGGGTTCGATTCCCGGCTGGGTCGGAGATTTTCTCCGCTCAGGGACTGGGTGTTGTGTTGTGTTCATCATCATTTCATCCCCATCCGGCGTGCAGGTCGCCCAATGTGGCCCCGAATGTAATAAGACCTGCGCCCAGGCGGCCGGACCTGCCCCGCGAGGGGCCTCCCGGCCAATGACGCCAAACGCTCATCATCATCATCATCCTTCCTCCCATAATGACACACCATACATTAACCCGCAAATATCGCTGATGTTCCACTTGTCGCAGCCATCGTGGATTTACCGTTGCCCAATAGTTCATACTATGCCGGTTTACGTTACCGCTGTTGATGAATGACGCTTCGTCGCTAAACAGAACGCGTGCAAAAAATCTGTCATCGTCCCGTAATTTCTCTTGTGCACAGTGGCAGAACTGTACACGACGTTCAGAGTTGTCGCCATGTAATTCCTGGTGCATAGAAATATGGTACGGGTGCAATCGATGTTGATGTAGCATTCGCAAGACCGAAGTTTTTGAGATTTTCGATTCTCGCGCAATTTGTCTGCTACAGATGTGTAGATTAGCCGCGACAGCAGCTAAAACACCTGCTTGGGCATCATCATTTGTTGTTGGTTGTGGTTGACGTTTCACATGTGACTGAACACTTCCTGTTTCCTTAAATAACATAACTATCTGGCGAACGGTCCGGACACTTGGATGATGTCATCCAGGATACCGAGCAGCATACATAGCACACGCCCGTTGTGCATTTTGATCACAATAGCCACACGTCAACACGATATAGACCTTTTCCGCAATTGGTAAACGGTCCATTTTAACACTGGTAATATATCACGAAGCAAATACCGTCCGCACTAGCAGAATGTTACGTGATATCACGTACTTATACGTTTGTGATTATTACAGCGCCATTTATCACAAAGCGAAAAAAGTGGTTCAACTAAAACATTCATATTTCTTTACGTACTACACGAATATGTAATAAAAATGGTGTTCCTATTTAAAAAAAACGCAGTTGATATCCGTTTGATCTATGGCAGCAACATCTAGCGGGCCAACAACAGCGCCATCTGGTTTCCCCCTTCAAGCTAGACGAGTTTAGTTCTTTGTAGTGTTTTCGTTTGATGCTTATTTCGTGAGATATTTGGCCTGGTCACTGTCAATGGACCACCATGAATAACGGAAGACATTGATTATATGCATGTCGCCATAGCTTGCTACACTACATTGTAAACTAAAGTTATGTATTGTCAATATACTTTATTGTAATAAAAACAGTTGGTATGATTTGCTTGAATTGTTGAATAACTAGCCGAGAAAGCAGCATTCTTTAGGCACCCTATAAGAGACGAGTGGGCAGGACACCACAGAACTTCTGTGAAGTTTGGAAGATAGGAGACGAGGTACTGGGATAGGTACACTGTGAGGACGCCTCAGGCGTCGTGCTTGGACACCTGTCCGCGAAATGCAAAGGTCCCGAGTTCCAGTCTCCGTCTGGCACACAGTTTTAATCAGTGAGGAGGTGTCTCATTTGAAAAAGTAGTTTCACACACTTACACATAATATTAGTCGCAGCATAAAACATACAACCTCATAGTCAGACCCGCATTTCTGTGGACTAGGATGTGGAGTGTCAAAACATAGTACAATATCCTTTAGAGATGCATACACCGAGCAAGGTTATGAGGGATCTGAAAGACCCTCCATGGTTCAGTAGCCACATTAGAAAGTTTGTGTGAAAACAAAGAGAACTTCATCCCATACATAAGTGAACTCAAAGTCTACATCTACATACTTACTCCGCAAGCCACAGTATGGTGCCGGGAGGAGGCTACCTGGTACCAATACTAGACAATTCCTTTCTTTTGTACTCGTAAAAAGAGCGAGGGAAAATGGACTGCTTATATGCCTTCGTATGAATCGTAATTTTTCTTATGTCATTTTCGTGGTTCTTTCACCCAATTACGTTGGCGGAAGTAGAATCTATCTGTGTTCTGGTGTTTCTCGAAAACAAAGTACTCTTCTCTCTAAGGAGTTCGCAAAACGTGTCTGTAATATTCGCATTTTGATCGAATCTAGCTGCCCGCCTTTCAACTGCTTCGTTGTTTTCCTTTAATCCGACGTTTTTGGGACTCCAGACACTCGAGCAATAGTCAATATTGGGTCGCACTAGCGTTCTATACAGCGCCTCATACATAGATGAGCTATACTCTCGGAAAGTTCTCAAAATAAATCGAAGTCGACCATTCGTCTTCCTTACTACTCTCCATACGTTCACGTTCCATTGCAACGTTTCGTCTCCATAGTTAATCGACGTACCTGTGTCATGCAGAACACTACTAAACTTGTATTCGAACATTACGGGACTATTTTTTATACCTATCAACATTAATTTACATTTATCCATATTTAGAGCAAATTGAAATACACCATACCAACTTGTCATTTTGCCAACGTCATATTGCATCCTGCAACAGTCACTTAACTGCAACACCGTCTCATGCACCCCAGTATCATCAGTAAACAGCCGCAGATTGCTGCTCAACATGTCCGTCAGATCATTTATGTATATAGAGAATAAGGGTGCTCCTATTACAATTCGTTGGGGAACTCTTGACGATACCCTTTCCTCTGGTGGACACTCGCAGTCGAGAACAACTTACTGGATTTTATTACATAAGAAGCCTGCCAGCCACTCACATATCTGGGAACCTATTCCTTATGGTCGTACCTTCGTTAACAGTTTGCTGTGGCGCACCGTGTCAAACGCTTTTCGGAAATCTAGGAATGTGAAATCTCCCTGTTGATATTCATCTATGGTTCGCAGGATACCGTGTGAGAAAGGTGCGAGCTGATTTCGCTCGAGAAATGATTTCCAAATCCGTGCTTATTTATACACACAAACTCGTCTGTGTTAGGGAAATTTGTTGTGTTCGAATTCACAATATTTTTAATAATTTTGCAATAAATAGATGTTAAGGTTATCCGTCTGTAATTTTGCAGGTCTGTTCTTGTATAATTCTTCTATTCAGGAGTCACCTGCGCTTTTTCCAGTCGCTTGGGACAATGCGTTGGGTGATAGATACGGGAAAAATGCTAGCTAAGTAAGGGGTCAGTGCTGTAGAGTACACTATGTAAAATCCAAATGGGGTTGCATCCGGACCTAGCGACTTATTTGTTTTCAACTCTTTCAGTTTCTTCTCTGCCTCAGTGATGCATGTTACTATGACATCCATACGGGAGTCTGTGCGACGGGAAAACGAAAACGGCGGTATGTTTGTACGATCCTCATGCGTGAATGATTTCTTATACGGTAAATATAAAACTTCAGCTTTCTGTGTCATCTATTCCCACGTCAGACTGTTCAAAGAGTGACAGGATAGAAGCCTACGAAGGTATGACGGTGAAAGTTACTGTATAATTCTCGCATCGATATTCACACAGACGCAGAAATTCGACTAACATTTGTATGTCGTTATTTGAGCGTTCTTTTTGGAACAGAGGATTTCTGCTTCCTAATCATTTTCAGAATTTTGTTATTAAACCTCGGTGGATCTTTTCGGTCCATAATTCAATTACTCGGCACATACTTCTCCTGAGCGCGATTTACAAGCAGTTTAAATTCCATCAGTAATTCCTCTACATCCATCACATTGGAACTGTATGACGTCCATTCATTGTCCAAGTCGGGTGCTGACAGCTGCTTGTCTCCTCTTTCTAGGAAAAATACTCTTCTACTCTTCTTGATGGATTTATTAACTTTAATAACCATTGTCGCTATGATGACAGCATAGTTACTAATTCCTGTCGATAGAATGAGGCCCTTGTGTATATCACAATGGCTCAATAACATTGAGATCTGTTCCCTGTAGTGGCCATCCAATTCCATTATTGTTACCTGAACTCGCCACTATTTTGCGGGAATAATGTGGTAGGATTCCATTGAAAACCATGCAGGACCTATACGAGGGTTGTCGATAAATAAGTTCCGATAGGTCGCGAAATGAAAATCACAGTGAAAATCAGAAACGTTTTGTTTGCCCCAGTTAGGTACACATTCTACCTACTTCTGTACCTACTTCGAGTTTTGTCGTAGTGTTGCATCAAATTTCCAATATCCGCGTCATAGAAGGCAGTCGCTTGTGCTTTCGGCCAGTTATCTGCACTGGTCTGCAGCTCGTTGTCTTTGGAAAAATTTTGTCTTCATATCTAGCGATTCTCGTGAGCAGAGATGAGACTCAGAGGGAGCGATTTACGGACTGTATTGTGGGTGATCAAACATTTCTCATAGGAAACGCTGCAGGAGCGTCTTCATTGCCCCAGGAGTGTGCGGCCGAAAATTGGCATGAAGAAGGATCTGCTCGACAGTTGTGTTATGTGGGCTGCGTGACCCAGGCGAAATCTCTAACCAGGCCCTCATACTCGGCGGGAGACGCTACTCCCTACGCATCTTTACGTGCTCAGTGTTCACTCAAAACTGAAAAGAGCGACGCGACACGATCGATGGGGATACTAGAGACACTGCCCAACACATCCGTGCAAAGCTTTACCGGATTTTCCCAGCGGTTTCCATTTCGCGACCGATTGGAACTTACTTTCTGGACAACGCTTGTTTTTTTCCAGTCCGAGACTAGTGGAAGCCTTTCTGAATGGCAATGCTTTTCTACAACGTATTAATGTGGTAATTTGTTGTGTTTGTGATGTTTCCATGTGTTTGTTCACCCCGTGTAGCTCATTACAAATTTTTCTAACAACAGGCAGTGATTTAAGATAATTCTCATTTATTGTTCCGTTTCAGTTACACATTTTTAATTGGATTACTTGTTTCGAACACTCAAGATCATCTTCATATCTTAGTAGCAGCGTCTGCTGTCTACTGAGAACCACATATCAGACGTATGATATGTGGTTCTGAGTAGACAAGACAGGTTGATGACGCTGCTACTTACAAGGGAAGCCCCCCTCGCAGCTCACCCCCCCCCCCATCCACCACTCCATCCACAGAATCAGTCATAAGACGGCCCAGTGGATAGCCCGTGAAAAACTGAAGAAAAATCAAGCATGACAACAGGAAGAAAACGTACAAAACTGTGGAAAAAGAAGCTAAATCGAAACAGTGAAGAGCCAAACTCAAGATGTGCAGTATCGAGCGAATATGAATAGCCACGGCGTCGTGGTTATGTGGTCGCTGTGTTGGACTTGTTAAAATCTCCCTCATCCTCCCATATAAGTTTTTTCCAAAAATTATGAACTGTCCGTCCGGTCATTGACGTGTCTGTTCACTGTATTCAAATTTGTGTTTGTGTCGTGGTGTAACGTCCATTTGCAACAGCGAGCTGTAAGGAAGGGCCTTCCAAAAGTATGTACTTCCTATTTGTTCTACACAAGTACCGCATGTTATGACTCTTGCGTTCCGTCTTGGAAGCTCTGACTTTTGAAATCCTTTGTTGTAACATTGTTCACACCAGTTTATTTGTTGTTTTATTTTTGTGAGAGGTCTATGCAGCGTCTCGCCTGCTCTCGCTATTCATGACATTTACTTGCGACGGTAGTATACTCTTACCATATGAATAATACTCTATAACCTATTAATATATATTACGGAAATTGCCAAGACTGCAGAAGGAGAACAGACTCGTCAATGACCAGACGGAAAGTTATAATTTTGTGAAATAAAAAGGGACGGAAGGGAGATTTGAACACGGTTCTCCCACTTCGAAGTCCAACATCGTGACCACACAACCACGACGCCACGATTCTTGCAATTTACTCGATGTTGCACATCTTGAGTTTGGACCGTTCATTGTTTCTGCCCTTATTTTTTCAATGTTCAGTACATATTCTTGTTTTCATGCTTGATCAGTGTTCAGTTTTTGACGGGCTATCCCCCGGGCTATTTTACTTCTAAATCTGGGGAGGATGCGATGGGGAGTTTCGCTTGTTAGATTTGAAGAGTACCTTAAGCGATCGAAACATGTAATCTCATTAAAAATGTGCAACTGAGATGAAAAGCGAAATGAAGATTATCTTAAACATCAGGACATACGAATATGTTGGCTGCAGTGACATGCAGTCAATTATTTATCTTCTAGGCATCGTAATAACTACGACCAATAACAAAAAGATAACCTCTTCACAGTCAAGCTGAGACGTGAGACTATAATATGCGAAAGAGACAAACATTTTTACAAAATGATTTCCCGGCAATCGTTTGAGAACTAACGCGTAGCGAAAAAATATGTATATCTAAAATCTGTAAAAATAGAACTTTTATAGAAACCTCCTGCAGCACCGGATGCAGCTTTGCTTCGTTTACATAAAGAAATTCTGTTTGGTAACGCAGCAGGTAATTCAACTTTCAGCTTTCTGCTTTCTTTTATTCAAAGCTCCAACTGACTAACCAGAGAAGAACAGTGAACGAACCAGTAACTCGGCAAAGTCAATAATGAATGTTACGTGCTGCACAAAGTAAGCGGCCGGCTGCAGCTAGTTGTCTTCGACTGCGCCAGAATTTCCTATAACGTCGTTAATACATTCGCTGTGGCCTGCGCCGCGTGTCATACGTTAATGCTCATATTTGACAATTTTGGAATCAGTTATCTCAAACAAGTGCAGCCGACAGCGTTGGAAGGTGAAGCTACAGACTAGCAGCGACGGACTTCCATCTGCGGTGTATATCTCCTCTGTTTTAACTGAGAGACTGCCTTTTTATTGTGCTTGTGTAACGTGTTATTTTCATTTTCTCTTAGTGTGCTGGCTTTTTTGCCTTTGTAATGTGGTTATTTCTTTTGTTTCTTTTGTTGTAGGGCTTAAAGGCACATTAATACAATAAGTAATGATAATGATGATATAAAAATTATTAGGCTAACGATGTAGTGGCATTGATGTTTTGAAACAGTATAGTTTCAAGACTGAACCGCTACCGAACCCTTCCTGTTTTTACCCCCAAGAAAATATCACTTTACCTACCAGGAGGTAATTACCCCCAGGTTGGGAACCGCTGGCCTAGTGCGACGTGAACGTATTATCACCCGTCACTCACCCTGCGGTGAGAGCGGATCCCCTGCGTCGGGTTCGCTGCAAGATGCCTCGGGAGCCGAGCCCGTGAGCGAAACAAGCGACACCTGAGGTGTCCCATGCGGCTCCCGAGATTCTCGCCACCGCTACACCCCGTGGCTGCAGCCTGAAGACGGCTGACCCTGGCCAAAAGCACCCTCATCTGTTCGCGAACTGCAGCCAGCTCCTCTTGTGTCTGCACACTGCAGGCTCACATCTCACCTATCCTAGTACTACTAACTTACGAACTGACTATCAAAGCACACAAGAAGGCTAAATACGTAACTTTCTACTCTCCTCATGTGTCACTGGCACCGTAATGAGCTGTGTAGCTTAGCTGGTCGCTCAACGAAACGACAAATATGCCCGAATTTGCTCTTTATAGTTACTAAAACGCGAGATTACACCCCTTACATACAAAGATGGGCAAGGAATTTCAGTATTAAATTATAAAAGCACAGAGAAAAGGCTAAATTTGTAACTCTCCTGATGTGTGACCAACTGCAGCTGCAACCTTACTGCGTCATATCTAGTTAACAAACAAATGCTGAACAAAGGAAAAAATTGACCTAATGAATTGTAAACTGAAATTTTCATCACAAATCTCACTAAAGATCATAAACAGTTTTGGTTTTACGTGAATTCAACAAATAGCTCAAGTTCAACTAAATGGTTCAAATGGCTCTGAGCACTATGGGACTCAACTGCTGTGGTCATAAGTCCCCTAGAACTTAGAACTACTTAAACCTAACTAACCTAAGGACATCACACACATCCATGCCCGAGGCAGGATTCGAACCTGCGACCGTAGCGGTCGTGCGATTCCAGACTGTAGCGCCTTTAACCGCTCGGCCACTCCGGCCGGCTATCAACTAAATACTCGTTCAGTGTTTGTGCTGCCACGGAAAGAGAGAATGGTAGAGAGACGGCCGAAATGTTGAATTTGAACGTTCGAAATGTTTTCACCGAGGAGGATAAAATACGATTCCTTCTTTCCCTCATCGCACAGATACTTAAATGACAGACATGATCGAGATGTAGAAAACCAACGAAAATTGTTCGACAGAAGGAAAGTGTTTGGATCTAACGAGATACTTGTACGGTCTTATACAGATCACGCAGGAAAAATTTCTCTCTTCCTATGAGTCACTGGATCAACGTAGAGCTGAGCTACTGGAGAGAACCGCAGGTTATTCCTATTTCACAGAACGTTCGTCGCAGAGATACATCTAATTATGGGGCTAAATGACTACCGTCAGTCTATTTTAGAATTATGGAACACCGTTTATGGTTACGTATTGTGACCTTTTTGGAGAAGGAAACTCACTAAAAAAATCAAGATGAATTCCGAAAACAGCAATCATATGAATCCCAGCTCGCAGTGTTCATCCACGAAACACAAAAGGTTATAAAAATGGGTTGATGCCCTGTTCCTTGAATTCCGGAAGACAGTTCCGCAAAGTCATCTCATCAATAAGATACAGAAGTACTGATTAGCATACTGCATTTCGTTCTTAATGGAGATAAGCCGTCAGAATCTAGAATATCGCAAGGAATTATTACAGAGCCTCCGCTTTTGATCTGGTGGATCCTCCATGAGACTGTCACGGGTTGGTTGATGCTGCTATGTGCAGGAGAGTTGCAACGACAGAAAACTCTTCCGACAGGTATCGAGGATCGACGCATGGTGCGGAAACTGGCAGCAAATCCTCGATGTAAATAATCTATCCATTCAACTGGTGTTGCTGCGTTTCCTAAAACGATTTCCTAAAATACATTACAGCTGTCGACCAACGCGTGTGTAAAATATTTGGCAAATAACTGTGAACTACCGCGCATAAATAGAAGGAAAGACGCGTTGGTGTTCGATTACACTGTCGTCGATAAATGATTGGCAACAGCGACATCAGTAACATGTATAGGATTATCCGCGCAGAGCAACATAAAGTGGAACGATCACATAAATTAACTGCTGGAAAATCAGATGCCAGGTTCGGACTAACTAGAAAACCTAAGGTAATGTATATTAGGCATGAAAAATTTGATAAGAAAATTACATTTTCTACCGATTCTTGTGTGTTGCTCTTCAGTCTCGAATCCTTACCAAGCAGGATTAAAAGAGGAGATAGAGAGGATCCAAAGAAGAGCTGAGCTTTCTGTCACTTCTAGGTAGCACGAGAGTGTTTTGGAGATCGTCATCGACTTCCAGTGGCTGAAGTACAGGAGAGACATTCTGCATCACGGAGAGGTTCACAGTTAAAATTAAGAGGGCGTACTGTAATATCCTGTGACTCCAGCGATATGGAGACAGACTTGGACAGCGATGATGGTTTCACTTGTGTGCTAGATAGTTCTGCCTAAGGACGCCGTGATTCCGGTAGCCCCATTAGGCTGTTGGCGTACTTTAGGAAATAAATATCTGAAATTTCCTGGCAGATTAAAACTGTGTGCCGGACCGATACTCGAATTCGGGACCTTTGCCGTGGGGGGAAAGTGCTCTGCCATCTGAGGCATCGAAGCACAACTTACGACCCGTTATCACAGCTTTAATTCCTCCAGCAGCTAGTCTCATACCTTCCAAACTTCACAGAAGCTCCCCTGCAGACCTTGCAGAACTAGCACGCCTTTCTTCCAGGAGCACTGGTTCTACAAGTTCTACAGGAGAGCTTCTGTGAAGTTTGGAAGGTAGGAGACTAGGTGCTGGCGGAATTAATGCTGTGAGGAGGAGTCCTCACTCGTGCTTCGGTAGCTCAGATGGTTGAGCACTTGCCCATGAAAGGCAAAGGTCCCGAGTTCGAGTCTCGGTGCGGCACACAGTTTTAATCTTCCGGGAAGTTTCATATCAGCGCACACTCCACGGCAGAGTGAAAATTTCATTCCAATAAATATGTGGCCCTGCGTGTGGGTCGGTAGTTCGTATCTCTTCCTTGATGTCTTCGATATTCTTAACCACAAAAAACTGTTACCTCACATTCTGGACCTGGACTTCCACTTGGAGCTCTGATCTTGTGCTGTTGTTCTCCAACTACAGTGGTAGTGTACTTCTGGTATAGTGTCATTCCCCCGCCGCCCTTTCCCTATTTTATTCTCGAATGATGAGTGACACGAATGATTGTCGATAAATCTTCTTATGTGCACTAATTTATCCGATTTTCTCGTTGACGTCATTACGAGAGAAATATGTAGGAGGAAGTAATATGTTACTCGATTCAGCTTGCAACGTATGTTGGAATTTGAACCGCAAATCTCTCTGGGTGCATAACGACTCTCTTGTGTATGCTTTTGTAATTTGATGTCCATCTCCGTAGCGCTCTCGCGGCTACTAAACAGTGCTATGAATTAGCCTGCCGTTCTTTGTTATATCTTGTCCATGTGCTCTATCAGTCCGACTTAATAACGGACTAATGAACAAAACTCAAGTCTCGGTCTTACAAGTCTTCTGTAAGCCACTCGTTTCGTAGATGAATCACATTTCTTTAGGATTCTCCTAATCTGTCTTAGCCTCAGATGTGAGTTTCTTACAATTGGTTTCTGAGTGGTTCGTTGTAGTGCCCTGCCTAGTTTGCGTCAGGCTAGAACCCAAATGTGACGACGGGGCATTAATTTAGTGCAGGAGAGACTGCACTCCAGTGTCTGTTCGTAATGCATTATTTTATGACATTTTAACGAAGCACCACAACTATGAAGCTCTATTTACGGATAACTATGTTGGTTTCTGCGTTGTTTCGCCTGATTTAGTCCTCGACATTCGGCGAGCTCCAAACGTTATTGTCTTTGTTGCGGAATTATACGCCACTGCGCGGGCACTGGGGTAGACGAGATGTTGTGAATGCTATATTCCTAGTCTGTTAAGATTTCCTGAGTGCCCTACATTCTCTATAACAATTGTGTCTAGAAGATCAAGTACTCAAAAATATCCAAGACGCTTTTTTGCACTTACAAAGGCTGGGGAAAGAGATGTCTTTCTGCTGGGTGCCAGGGGACATGGATATTAAGGACAATGAAATGACAGACGTAGCATCCAGGAGGCGTGTCACGATCTTTACATAATTCATGTGGCATTTTGACTGACAATGACACGAATGTGTCACGTCTTTCAAGGTTTTGTGGACTGTCCGACTTGTTCCCTAAAATTTTGGAGGGACCTTTTTAATCGTTTATAAGCGTGACAGGCTCATCTGTGAGTTTTGTAACTGATCAGCCAGTCATTTTTTCCTGTGAATCTCCATTAGCTTCCCTCTTATCTTACTTATATTTCAGTTGACCGTTTTAGAATATCTGAAACTCTAACACTATCTTACATGTTGTTAGCTTGTGTGATTGTTTGGAAAGTCGTGGGTAAGAGTGGGGGAGAGTCAGTGCTAGTTTATCATAAATTGCTTCTTACTTCTTTTATCGCATTTTCTACATTTGAACCACATTCGTTTCTACTAATTTTCGTATGGGCCAATGCAAGTTCACCTTTGAGCGCTTCCAAAACTACAAATATAACCATACGACGAGGAACTCAACGGTTTGCTTGTTCTTGATGCATCACGTACGCCAATTTTACTGATTGTTGCTGTTGCTACAAGAGTAACAGCAGTAACAGCAATTGAAAAAACAGTTGTAAATCCCGAGATTGTTTCAGGTACTACAGAAACAGCCGAGCGACTTACTAAAGTGCATTGTTGGGTGGGACTATACTACACGTACGTCATCAACACCATTTATCTACATCAGGGTTGTCAGTCTCTATGTTTCCGGAATTTAATGGTTCTGTAGGAACGTAGAATATATTGGTCCTGTCAGCGAAGGACAATTGGGGAGAAAATCGTATCGTCACAAATTTTTGTGCAGTGGTGGGAGGGAGTGTTATGAACGTCATGCTAAAACTGGCAACCAAATTTATTGCGAAGTTGAAACAGCAGCTGTCGATTGTCAACCGTTTACCAGTGGTTGCTGTGAAGCTATTTCGGGAAAACCCACAGAAAACATGGAAATCTTTTTGCAAAACGGCCGAGAAATGCCCCACATTCGTACATGACCAGATGATTTCCTATTGCTCGGGGCGAAATTGAAATTGACTGGAAACATATGTGTCTACCCGAGTCGGTTCATACCCTAAAATATGCATCCGGCTTTGAATACCCGGCAAAAGTTTTGGTAGAGCGGTATTCCGGCAAACATAATATTAGATACTACAGAGACCTGTTGTTTACTCTCCGACAGATGTTAGGAGAGTAACGGGGATAGTTTGCAGACCGCATAAAAGCCATCTTTTGCAAGACATATGTTATTGGAAAGATTACGGCACGTAATTATGTACTTCTTGAAGAAGCCAAGGTGCGTGCAATTTATATCTTCATCCTTTGTATCAATCCGCAAATTGGCGGAGAATTTAAGATATCTTCTCCCAGATCACTCCATGAGTAGTCCGCTCGGCATTACTCTGTGAGGAAACCGGACGATTCGTTGCCACCCTAGCGCAAAATAGCGAGTCGCGCGTTTATAAATGAATCGGAGTGTGGCCGATGCAAACGAGCCGCTCGTACGGATAATACCTGCCTAACACCTTACTGCTCAAGTGCCCAAGGGAACCGTTGTTCAAACTCCGCATGCTGCTCTGACAGAACCGTCACGAGATAAACCGTGTGCAATTAAAACATCTCCGAAGAGCACGGTGATATTGCCTCCTCGCCTTGTGTTCACACAGAATGCGCTGACCAGCGAGGGGGAAGAAACTTTTAGTATCGGTAAAGAAATGTTCCGGGAATATGGGGTCACACAGGGGAATGGGTGATGCGAGTTGTGGAGTCTGGTGACGAATTTACTAGGTTTGAGGTCCAGGCCGAATTTGTCAGGCCAAACGAAGTCGATGCATGGATGTAGATAGAACGATGGAGTGGTGATCCCAAGAAAGACGTAACTGTTGCCCTGGGCGCAACCCTGTCACACACACGCTGAGACAATGCGGGTTAGTGTCTCTGGGATCATCGAAAGAATGTGAGTAAAAATTTCGTTAACAGCAGGGCCGTGCAGCTAGCACTGTGTGATTAGCGACCAGTCTCCAAGCTGTTCATGCTACTTTATGCCCGTTTTCGTGTCGTGATCCATTCTATTTTCTTCCATCTTACGAAATGATTTTATGAAATTGATGGCCGGGAGTCCCCACCTGGGGACGTTCGCCGCTGAGTTCCAATTCTTTTCAGGTGACGCCACATTGGGTGACTTGCACGTCGACAATGATGAGGACAACACAACACCCAGTCTCCAGGCGGAGAAAATCTCCGACCCTGCCGGAAATGGAACCCGGGTCCTCTTCAAGGCAGTCAGATACGCTTACTAGTCAGCTAAGGGGTCGGACCTATCATCTTATCTGTCAGTACTATTCCTGCACCCAGATAATAAGAGTCTCTTACGCCTTGCTTCACAGACTTGAGAGCATTAGGGACCATAAAAACCCAGTCTGTTCTAAAACAAAGTCTTCAAGGCCGCTGAAATAATCAGCACACTAAATCCTTTGTACCATAATGGATGTGTGTATTTGTTTCAAGAGCAGACACAGCGGCAATATCCACGTCTGGGTTTTGAAAGAGAAGCCACAAACTGTACAGTTTTTCAATCGCGGTCATGTGTATAAGGATGCCAACAGGACAAGCCGGCTATGGCTTGCTGGTGCCTATAAAGTCACTACCATCGGCTGGCATCTGCAAATCCCGAAACCATTAGAATGCTATTGCAGTTACCCGAATGTAAAACGAATGGATTGAACTTTTTCCGCTTTCTCTTTTGCTTCCTTTCCGTGCTCACTACATTCTTTCTATCCCTACGTTGTATTCTTGAACCCAGTGTGGGGTTCCTACTCTCCAGAAACAACCATTGTGATATCGTCATATGTTTTGCAGCTCCCTGCTTCACCGCGCCACCTGCTTGCGCCTTGTGATATGTTGTTTCCTATTGTATGCCTTTTATTTCAGTTTTTGTCAAGTTGATGTAGTAATTGTATAGGTAGAAAAAGCAAGAGTTGAGGCCGCCTTTTGTCATGCGAGCATTTGTAATGAAAAGTATAGTACTGATGCATGGTATGTGATTTGTTTTTTGGTCGGATTCAGTTCTGCACCTTTTGGCTGATAACTTATGGATGCTATTTCTGGACTGAATACGCCAATGAATACTGTGTGTGGGGTAAACTACAACAAATTTTACTGCAGTTACCTCTCTCTTAGGAGGCATGCCGCCTACTATCATTGATAGCTGAAACTCCTGTTTGCCCACGTTTGTTGTTGGTCACACTTGTTGGTACTCTCTTAGGTAAAAGCTTCCCTTACACTGTATTTTGTTGTCTCGCCTGGAACTTTTCGTATGTGCATCGGTTGTATAGCGATTATTCTTATTTGTACCCTTTTGTGTAAATGTTCCTCCTGTATTTACAACCTCCGAAGTAGTGAGATCATGAGAAATTAATTATTTCCATCTATACTTTGTCTCCACAAACAGCACAGCCCATGTCCCGTTATGTACACCAGGGTCAGTCTGACCCTGCAGTTTTTTGTTTGCTACCGTGTATCTACCACCACACATGTACAGCCCTCTGTATTCAGCACTGAGTGAGGTTCTAAATTGTGAGGCTTTGTTGTTTAATTAATTTGACAGAAATATTTTTAATATACATTGTGTAACTGTCGAGTCGCTGAGTGTGAAGTACATTTGTATGAAAATGGCACGTGGAAACGACATTTTACTAACGGAAGATGCTAAACTGGAAGTATTGATAGAAAAACTCAATCGTGGAAGTGACGTAAGTGACTTTCCTGATGGAAGTAAATGTCATGTGACTAGGGCCTCCCGTCGGGTAGACCGTTCGCCGGGTGCAAGTCTTTCGATTTGACGCCACTTAAGCGACTTGCGCGTCGATGGGGATGAAATGATGATGATTAGGACAACACAACATCCAGTCCCTGAGAGGAGAAAACTCCGATCCAGCCGGGAATCGAACCAGAGCTCTTAGGATTGACACTCTGTCGCGCTGAACACTCAGCGGACCCTGATGAAAGTGAGCTCCTGCAGCAGTTATGGACAATGATGAAACTGATAAGTCTGCCGAATCTTCAGACTGTGGTGAAGGTAATACTAGTTCTAAACCTCAATTACTGAGGGCGCGCAAGGTAATTCTTGCCGCTCTCATACGCGGTTCCAGCCGTCACGGCGTGGCCTACGCGCTTGTGTCATTAGCGTTTAGAGCCAAGTGCGCACAGCGTCATATTCAGCTGTCAAACTGACAGACACGTGTTCATGTTTACGTCTACACGTTACGTAACTATAATGTGTGCAGCTCCCATCTTGGTAGGCGATGCTTATCTTCCCCCTCCCCCTCACCCTCCACTACCAACCCTTGCCACGGCTTCTCCGCCGCGCTAGGCAGGTAATCAGTGTTCCCTTGCAGCGTCTCTCGCCTTGTCACCAGCGGTGTGGCCCTCGTGACGTAGCCCCGCGTCGCCAGGTGTCAACCGCGTAGCCCGCCTTGGCGCAGTGGTTTCTCTGCATACAAAAGCGATTCTGTGTATTTACCAGCATTCACATGCTCTATTTCTTGAACCGCGCTGGAACACCGCTACCACTTTACATATGTCCATGCCTCAACTGGATTTATCTCATGCCTTTGGCGAGTAGGACATTTTGACGTCCCATCCTTCAACGCTTTTTTTTAGATAAAATAAAGAACATAATATACAGAAATTTCTCTAAGCTTACAGAGAATTGAAATCTTAACGATTGTTGAAGTGGTTCTATATGATTTGTTTCTCCCTAGTTGAGGAGAATATAGTTTACATAATGCAAATGTTAAAAAAATTTAATACAGTAAGCGTGGAGCAAATAAGTTGCAATATGTAGAGGGAAGGGAAATACTTTATTACACATCCAAATCGGGACGCAATCGGGATTGACAGTACATCCACAACTGAGGTGGAAGCATTGACAGTGTGATACGATTTCCTTAGTCACCACTGTGCTAGTTTACTGCAGCATCACCACGCATTTCCGATAATGCCCAATTGCAATCATGTCGTGGTTGAGTAATGTAACCATTCCTCCTATAGTTTGTAACCTGTTTGTGTGCTCTCCGTGAACTGTTGGATACACATTCATTTCCGTGGTCCTGATGCACATAATCACGCGTACTGACCTTTACTTGTACCTCACATTCTATGAATCCCTCGAGGACTCTATAACTTGCCTAGTTGTGTCTGTTTGTGAGATTACGCCGTCTCGGAACCTCTCATGGCCTCCTACTACAGAGTTGTTATTGCCTTAGACAAAATCGGTCCATCCCATTTTCATAGAATTTTGTACAAACTATTCGACAACAGTGCTGACTGCAGCGGTCACAAACATCCTTCACTGCTGTTTAACTTCTGTTAAAGACACGCTGGCATTTGTTAGGCCATTACTGATGTTGCACGTAGCCTATACTCAAACTTTATCATCTACTCGAGTTTTCTTGCATGCATGGTTCTCCCACCTACAGATAAGATATTATCTATGTTGACCAGAGCCGTTTCTTAAATTATGATGCTTTTGTTCCTTTACGATTGCAGAGGCTCAAGTGTATTATTTGATAAACTTGATGTTTTATTGTCTTTGTCGGGAGTTGCATAGCCATATTTCCTAGATTATTGATATGCTAGAGTAGCTCTTCCTCTTCTGAATGCCTTGGGTGTTACCATGCTGTCACGAAACTTACGTCTGATAATGTCAACTATGCACTCATTCTCGCATTAACCTCGATGTCTCACTCGAGAACCTTTTTTCCGACATGAGTAAATAGGTGGTACCTTGAACAATCCATGGAAACTCAGCTAAACAGTCATTTCAGACGTAGGAAATGACGCCAACCGTACCATCTTAATGACTAAAGTTTGCCTTGATTCTAGTTTGGTAATACTGTCGATGACTTGATTGTCAAACATAGATATGCCTCCGTAACAGTTCCACGGAGACAGATTATTTTGGCACTTGTCTTGCCACACAGTTGTGACGTCATAGGGATTTTATTTACGTATTTTCAAAATTACATTTTTCACCATCGGTAGACGTACTTGACGTTTAAAAGAAAAAGTAATAAGTACCGCTAGGATTGCTGCTGATATATAGTGCGAAAGCTTTGCTACCTACTTGTGTATCCTCCTACTCGTGTAACCGATCCGACCTACGAAGAAACAATGAGTCTCACTTCATTAACCTTCCCTGAGACCTCTGTTTCCAAACCGGTGAGAGTCAGCAGTCTATCGTAGTGGGCAATACGAAGATTAATTGTGGAAGCTATGGACAGGAAACCTCAAACGTCAGCCTGTTCCGAAATTGTTCGTTCCCGTTATTTATATCATCTCCCGCTAGCAAACTCCAAATCTGACCATGCCTCAAACTCTAGTACAAACTGGTTAGCATGAGTTTCCGTAGTATATTTCAAGGTCTTTATTCCGTATTCTACGTATTTCCGTAGCGGCCAGAAACATCAGAATTTGAATTTTGTCCCTTGAATAATTAGTTATGAACGCCAATTTTTAGTGAGGACCAACAAAAACGTATAACCTTAAAAATTTCACAATCTGGAAAGCTGGACCTGACTGCGAGAAAGTTCTTATAATAGATGAATTCATTAAACCTCCGTGACCATGAACTCTGGCTGCTTTACAGTCGCCTGTGAGTTGCCGTGATGATTGGTCGCTGCCATCTAACTTTACTGAAGTCACTTGTAACAACCCTTGGATAAAGCAAGGAGCGGTCAGATATTCTGCGCGTGGGTGGCTCTTTGGCACGTGGGACTCTCTCTTTTGTTTCAGTGCACTTTCCCCCCCCTCCCCCCAACATCACGCTATGCTGTCCGAGCGGGAACGGTGGGGAATCTGCAAACGCGCCACTTAGACGTCAGAACAGTCGCTCACGGAACACAGGCTGGCTTGCATGCGGCTTGGTTACATATTATGCCATATTAGGAAATTTGAAAAACTTAAGTTACATACACTGATCAGCCAGAACGTTATGATCACCGACCTACTATCGATATAAGCCTGCCTAAGCGATAGCAGCGTCACCTGGCGAGTAATGACTGCTAGTCAGACAAACGCACGGTGCATGTTGTATCAGAGTCCTGTCCATGTGTAGAAAGGTTAAGGCGCGTGATCTACCTGATTGTGATGGTCCGAGGGCTCGGCACGAGTATTTCGGAAACTGCACGACTTGTCAGGTGTTCGAGGAGTGCTGTGGTGGGTGTCTTCAACACGTGGTGAAACCAACGACGTCCAGACGTCGTGGTGTTGGGCGGCAACCTCTCTTTACAGATATCGGACGTCGTAGGCTGGGCAGACTGGTAAAACAGGACAGGTGGCGAACTGTGGCGCAACTAACATCACAATTTAACGCTGGGCTGTGTACAAGTGTGTCTGATCACACTGTGCACCAAACACTCCTAACGATGGTCCTCCGCAGTCGACGAGCCACGCAGGTGCCAATGTTAACACCACGACATAGGCAGCTACGACTGAAATGGGCACATAACCATCGGCACTGGAGTCCGCCGCTCGTGGTCTCGCGGTAGCGTTCTCGCTTCCCGAGCACGGGGTCCCAGGTTCGATTCCCGGCGGGGTCAGGGATTTTCACCTGCCTCGAGATGACTGGGTGTTTGTGTTGTCCTCATCATTTCATCATCATCCGGGAAAGTGGCGAAATTGGACTGAGCAAAGATTGGGTAATTGTACGGGCGCTGATAACCACGCAGTTGAGCGCCCCACAAACCAAACATCATCATCATCTCATCGGCACTGGACGCTGGTGTAGTGGAAGAGAGTTGCATGGTCTTGTGAATTCCAGTACCTTCTTCATCAAGCCGACGGGAGGAAGCGTATCCGTCATCTTCCACAGGGAGCAGCTCCTTGACACCTGTGCTGCGGAACGGAGACACACTGGCGGCGGTCCGATTAAGCTCTCACGAACATGCACGTAGCCATCTATGAGTCCAGTCGAGGTCGTGCAACGCACCACGACTGTCAGGGACTATCGTACACTGGTTTCAGACCACGTACACCCCTCCACGATGATCATATTTCCCGGCGGCAGTGGCAGTTTTCAACAAGATGATGCGCCATGTAGTAAAGTCAGGAGTGTGATGGTGTGATTCGAGGAACACAGTGGCGAGGTACATTTGATGTGTTGGCCTCCCACCTCGCCAGATCTGAATCTGATCGAACACATTTTGGATGTGGCTGAACGTAGCTCGTCCGCCCCCTCCTCAGAATTTATGGGAATTAGGTGACTTGTGTATGCAGATGCGGTGCCAACTACCGCCAGCGACGTACTAAGCCCACATTGCTTACGTGCCACAACGCGTCGTCGCTGTTATCTGTGCCAAAGGTGGATATACCGGCAATTAGGTAGGTGATCATAGCGTTCTAGCTGATCCGTCTTTGATGAAGAGAAATGTTAAACTGTTACTAACTGTTGGTTCAAGTGCGTTCACCTACAAATATAAAAATTAAAGGTGAGGTAGAGTTGACAAATGGATTCCGTCACTAATATTACGTGAGCTACATAGACACATGTAAAATTCTTACAACATTTCAGCTTAGATATAGAAAAAGGTGCAAAAGCAAACAAACAGACTCTATAGCATGCCGTTAGGGATGGAATAAATTATCATAACTGCATGTGAAGCGAATATACACTGAAGCGCCAAAAAACTGGTATAGGCATGCGTATCCAAATGCAGAGATAGGTAAATAGGCAGAATACGGCGCTGCAGTCGGCAACGCATATATAAGACAACAAGTGCGTGGCGCAATTGCTACAGTGGCATGTCATCAACATTTAAGTGGGTTACAGTGTGTGTTATAGTCGGCGCACGAGCGATGGGTCACAGCATCTCCGAGGTACCGATGAAGTGGGGATTTTCCCGTAGGAATATTTCACGAGTGTACCATGAATATCAGGAATCCGGTAAAATGTCAGTTCTCCGTCATCGCTGAGACCGGAAAAAGCTCCTGCAAGAACTGTACCAACGACGACTTAAGAGAATCGATCAGCGTGACAGAAGTGCAACCCTTCCGCAAGTTGCTGTAGATTTCAATGCTGGGCTATCTGCAAGTGTCAGCGTGCGAATTATTCAACGGAACATCATACACTCCTGGAAATGGAAAAAAGAACACATTGACACCGGTGTGTCAGACCCACCATACTTGCTCCGGACACTGCGAGAGGGCTGTACAAGCAATGATCACACGCACGGCACAGCGGACACACCAGGAACCGCGGTGTTGGCCGTCGAATGGCGCTAGCTGCGCAGCATTTGTGCACCGCCGCCGTCAGTGTCAGCCAGTTTGCCGTGGCATACGGAGCTCCATCGCAGTCTCTAACACTGGTAGCATGCCGCGACAGCGTGGACGTGAACCGTATGTGCAGTTGACGGACTTTGAGCGAGGGCGTATAGTGGGCATGCGGGAGGCCGGGTGGACGTACCGCCGAATTGCTCAACACGTGGGGCGTGAAGTCTCCACAGTACATCGATGTTGTCGCCAGTGGTCGGCGGAAGGTGCACGTGCCCGTCGACCTGGGACCGGACCGCAGCGACGCACGGATGCACGCCAAGACCGTAGGATCCTACGCAGTGCCGTAGGGGACCGCACCGCCACTTCCCAGCAAATTAGGGACACTGTTGCTCCTGGGGTATCGGCGAGGACCATTCGCAACCGTCTCCATGAAGCTGGGCTACGGTCCCGCACACCGTTAGGCCGTCTTCCGCTCACGCCCCAACATCGTGCAGCCCGCCTCCAGTGGTGTCGCGACAGGCGTGAATGGAGGGACGAATGGAGACGTGTCGTCTTCAGCGATGAGAGTCGCTTCTGCCTTGGTGCCAATGATGGTCGTATGCGTGTTTGGCGCCGTGCAGGTGAGCGCCACAATCAGGACTGCATACGACCGAGGCACACAGGGCCAACACCCGGCATCATGGTGTGGGGAGCGATCTCCTACACTGGCCGTACACCACTGGTGATCGTCGAGGGGACACTGAATAGTGCACGGTACATCCAAACCGTCATCGAACCCATCGTTCTACCATTCCTAGACCGGCAAGGGAACTTGCTGTTCCAACAGGACAATGCACGTCCGCATGTATCCCGTGCCACCCAACGTGCTCTAGAAGGTGTAAGTCAACTACCCTGGCCAGCAAGATCTCCGGATCTGTCCCCCATTGAGCATGTTTGGGACTGGATGAAGCGTCGTCTCACGCGGTCTGCACGTCCAGCACGAACGCTGGTCCAACTGAGGCGCCAGGTGGAAATGGCATGGCAAGCCGTTCCACAGGACTACATCCAGCATCTCTACGATCGTCTCCATGGGAGAATAGCAGCCTGCATTGCTGCGAAAGGTGGATATACACTGTACTAGTGCCGACATTGTGCATGCTCTGTTGCCTGTGTCTATGTGCCTGTGGTTCTGTCAGTGTGATCATGTGATGTATCTGACCCCAGGAATGTGTCAATAAAGTTTCCCCTTCCTGGGACAATGAATTCACGGTGTTCTTATTTCAATTTTCAGGAGTGTAGATATGGGCTTTCGGAGCCGATGGCACACTCGCGAACCCTTGAAGACTGCACGACACAAAGCTTTACACCTCGTCTGCGCCCGTGGATTCTGTATGTCAGCAGGGGACTGTTCAGGCTGGCAGAGGCTCTGTAATGGTGTGGGGCTTGTGTAGTTGGAGTGATATGGGATCCCTCATACATCTAGATACGACTGTGACAGGTGACACGTACGTAAGCATCCTGTCTGATCACATGCATCCATTCATGTCCATTGTGCATTCAGACGGACTTCATCAATTCTAACAGGGCAATGCGACACCTCACACGTCCATAATTGCTACAGAGTGGCTCCAGGAAGACCCTTCTGAGTTCAAACATTACCGCTTGCCTCCAAACACTCCAGACATGAACATTATTGAGTGTGTCTGGAATGCCTTGCAACGTGCTGTTCAGAAGAGATCGTCACCCCTTCGTTGTCTTACGGATTTATGGATAGCCCTGCAGGATTCATGTTGCCAGTTCCCTCCAGCACTACTTCAGACATTAGTCGAGTCCATGCCGCGTCGTGTTGCGGCACTTCTGCGAGTTCGCGGCGGCCCAACACGATATTAGACAGGTGTACCAGTTTCTTTGGCTCGTCAGTGAACGTATTACCTAGCACTTCTCTAGAGACAACGACATGACTAAAATTCTCAATAATAAATGTCAGAAAAAACAAAATATTCATCATTACTTAGCTATTTTTGGTTCGCTGAAGACATAATAAAATTTATATATGGTACAAACTGTCGGCACAGTGAAAGGCGCAGACAGTTTATCAGGTTATCGTCACTCAGGTTGTCACGTGATCGTGGTTTATGTATTTTTACTATCGATAAATGCTTTCACACACACATTAGCTGATTCAGACATAGATATCACATTTATAGCCTCATTATGAGGACGTAGAAATGCTTCCCCAGGTAAATATGCGTAGAACTCCCAGACAGTTTTACCGTAATGGAATTTGTCTTTTAATCGGGAATTACACTGCAGTTCAAACTGCAAATGAACAGGGGAGCTTTCAACTATTATGGCAAGTGGTCTTGAAAACGACTCAAAAACAGATGCGAGGTTGGCAGTGCCCTGAATACGATTTAAAAACCGTTCCTATATTTCTTCCATCACCGAAATTAATTGTGCAAAATCCACATTCTCTTTAACACTAGAGAACGTATGGAAATGGGGGGGGTGCTCTTTTCCGGAATGTCTCTTCCACAATGCAATTTTCTTTTTAAATGCATCCACCTTTCCCCTTAAATCAGATATTAATTGCTTCTCACCTTGCAGTGTCTTATTGAGTATACAGACAAATTAATTAAAAATTCGGGGTCTGAAATCCACTTGGAATCTTCTAACATTAGTTCCTGCTTTCCTTTTTCCTTCATAAATTGAACAATAGTAGGTCTTAACTCGAAAAATCATCACAGGTATGCCATTCGATTTAACCAATGTATATCGTAGTAGTAAATCACGTTTCCGTACTGTTTCTGCCGTTCCGTCGAAAACTGTTTAAACTGACGATGACGATGTAACAACGCATGTGGCTTTAGGTAATTTACTATTCAGATTATGAGTTTGATTTCGTGCTCCATCCCTGAAAATTTAGCACAGAGTCTTCCTTAATGAGCGAAACAATGCATTCCGTACGAATCGACAGTCTTTTGTGCAACAATGCTACTGGCCCGTTTTGTGCCCCTCATATCGCTAGTGCGATGACCAACATATTCTAATGCAGGCCAACGGCTTCAGCAATTCGATCCTTCTGGTTGTGTCATCCATCGGAGCAAGATCTGACGGTTCATCTGTCACGTGCAAATTGATGTCGACTCCACGAACATAAATCGCAAGTTGTGCCGTGTCCGAAATGTCGATCGACATGACCAAAGCAATCGAGAATGCAATAAACTTGCTGGTATTGTCAGTTAACTGCCCGTAGACACCCGCTGCCCTGACAGCTATGCGGCGAATTATTGTTTGTTGCGAAAGAGTAATTTCCGAAAACTTCTGTATCTCCAATGGCATCACGAGTTCCGCTTTCCCAACATGCACTCTGTAATGAGCTCACCGTCGCTTAAAGATTTATTAGATCTGGCAATTTTGAGCTTTATTTTGTAGCTTGCTTTTAATGACGGGCCACTACGGTTTGTTGCCGGGTAAAAATAAAGAAACAATACAAGGGACTGTAAACACATTTCTACAAGTAAATACGTAAAAAATACAAACAGCACAAACACCATGATTTTCACCTTGTGACTGACTCGCTGTGGAGCACGGCACCATTTTAGGTCCACCAACTTTTCTCTTTCATCATCAACTAAATCTATAAATTCCTTGTGCATTGTGGTGTAACGCAGTTCTTTAGCATATCTGCGGTGTCTGGCGATTACGCGGCAGCGTAATAGACACCGAGAATTTTCATTCTTCCCTCCGAAAAAGGAGTGTAGCTCTCATTTCGGTTCAAATTATTGTGACAATATGTCTTTAGACTGCCTCTTTTTGAGTGTACGTGTCACTGCAACTGTTATATATGAGGAGGAACTATGGGTCATGAAGAAAAGCGTGACCCAGCTGAGTCACGCAATTTGACTCTTAGTCTGATCACGAGGTGTGGCCATTAATTGCACTCGTTCATCACGTAGGCGGACGTGAGGATCAATGAACTATACTTGACAGGATGTGTCTGGAACATCTTAGGTGATTGGAAAGTTAGTAGACAGGAATACAATTAAATACCTAGCTTGAATTCAGCATCAGCGGTGAACGTCAATCTTGACTTTGTACAATAATATTTACAAGTGCAGTTACAGACTGACCTGCGAATACTTCTTTACAATTCTGATTGCTTCACATATATAGATCAATTGTCAATGCATAAACTGTATGTGGCGCCTGGCTAGGTCGTAGCTACTGACTTAGCTGAATGCTGTGCTAACTAGCGTCTCTGCAAATGAGATCTCTAAAGCTATAACAAGTGAGCCATTCCTATTAAAGTCGGCTGTAGAACTGGCCAATCGCGCTAGCTTGTCTCGTAAGACCAGCCGAGTGGCAGCGCTCGGTCTGCTAGCGTCGACAGTGGCGGCTCGCGGGTCCGATGTGTACTGACGAGCGGCTGCCGATTTGAAGCCTACAACCTAGCATGTGTGGTGCCGTGCGATGTCGCCACAGCAACAACCACTGTTCTTTTATATTTCTTTCAAAACAAAATCAAATAGCGAAGAATACACAGCGATGGAACTTCGAAAGGTACCCCACCGTATGCCAGAAGCAACAGTGCCGCATCGCTCTACCGCGCCGTACCGAGCACTTCCCCGAAGGACCGAGCAAAGTGGAGACAGACGGAGCATTGGACCGCACGCAGCCATACATCGCTCACGGATGCAGTTTGGCACCCCGTGACGACTCTTGGTAAACTCATTGTAGAGGAAAACGGAAACCGTTATTGTGCGCATGGGAGTTTGGCACAAACGTGCACTACTGGCCATTAAAATTCCTACACCACGAAGGCTCTGAACACTATGCGACTTAACTTCTGAGGTCATCAGTCGCCTAGAACTTAGAACTAATTAAACCTAACTAACCTAAGGACGTTGTAGCCTCTCCCCTATGTTATTCAATCTGTATATTGAGCAAGCAGTAAAGGAAACAAAAGAAAAATTTGGAGTAGGTATTAAAATCCAGGGAGAAGAAATAAAAACTTTGAGCTTCGCTGATGACATTGCAATTCTGTCAGAGACAGTTGAACGGAATGGACAGTGTCTTGAAAGGAGGATATAAGATGAACATCAACAAAAGCAAAACGAGGATAATGGAATGTAGTCGAATAAAGTCGGGTGATGCTGAGGGAATTTGATTAGGAAATGAGACACTTAAAGTAGTAAAGGAGTTTTGCTATTAGGGGAGCAAAATAACTCAAGATGGTCAAAGTAGAGAGGATATAAAATGTAGACTGGCAATGGCAAGGAAAGCGTTTCTGAAGAAGAGAAATTTGTTAACATCGAGTATAGATTTAAGTGTCAGGAAGTCTTTTCTGAAAGTATCTGTATGGAGTGTAGCCATGTATGGAAGTGAAACATGGACAATAAATAGTTTGGACAAGAAGAGAATAGAGGCTTTTGAAATGTGGTGCTACAGAAGAATGTTGAAGATTAGGTGGGTAGATCACGTAACTAATGAGGAGGTATTGAACAGGATTGGGGAGAAGAGAAGTTTGTGGCACAACTTGACTAGAAGAAGGGATCGGTTGGTAGGACATGTCCTGAGGCGTCAAGGGATCACAAATTTAGCATTTGAGGGCAGTGTGGAGGGTAAAAATAGTAGAGGGAGACCAAGAGATGAATACACTAAGCAGATTCAGAAGGATGTAGGTTGCAGTAGGTACTGGGAGATGAAGGAGCTTGCACAGGATAGATTAGCATGGAGAGCTGCATCAAACCAGTCTCAGGACTGAAGACCACAACAACAACAACAACCTAAGGACGTCACACACATCCATGCCCGAGGCAGGATTCGAACCTGCGACCGTAGCGGTCGTTCGGTTCCAGGCTGCAGCGCCTAGAACAGCACGGCCACTCCGGCCGGCACATGGGGAAAGTTTCCAACCGATTTCTCATACACAAACAGCAGTTGACCGGCGTTGCCTGGTGAAACGCTGCTGTGATGCCTCCTGTAAGGAGGAGAAATGCGTACCATCACGTTTCCAACTTTGATAGAGGTCGGATTCTAGCCTAACGCGATTGCGGCTTATCGTATCGCGACATTGCTGCTCGCGTTGGTCGAGGTCCAATGACTGTTAGCAGAATATGGAATCGGTGGGTTCAGGAGGGTAACACGGAACGCCGTGCTGGATCACAACGGCCTCGTATCACTAGCAGTCGAGATGACAGGCATCTTATCAGCATGCCTGTAACGGATCGTGCAAACACGTCTCAATCCCTGAGTCAACAGATGGGGACGTTGGCAAGACAACAACCATCTGCACGAACAGTTCGACGACGTTTGCAGCAGCATGGACTATCAGCTCGGAGACCATGGCTGCGGTTACCCTTGACGCTGCGTCACAGACAGGAGCGCCTGCGCTGGTGTACTCAACGACGAACCCGGGTGCACGAATGGCAAAACATTTTTTCCGATGAATCCGGGTTCTGTTTACAGCATCATGATGGTCGCATCCGTGTTTGGCGACATCTCGGCGAACGCACGTTGGAAGTGTGTATTCGTCGTCGTCTGGCGTATCACCCGGCGTGATGGTATAGGGTGCCATTGGTTACACGTCTCGGTCAACTCTTGTTAGCATTGAGCGCACTTTGAACAGTGAACGTTAAATTTCAGATGTGTTACGACCCGTGGCTCTACCCTTCATTCGATTCCTGCGAAACCCTACATTTCAGCAGGATAATGCACTACCGCATGTTGCAGGTCCTGTACGGGGCTTTCTGGATACAGAAAATGTTCGACTGCTGCCCTGGCCAGCACATTCTCCAGATCTCTCACCAATCGAAAACGTCTGGTCAATGGTGGGCTAGCAACTGGCTCTTCACAATATGCCAGTCACTACTCTTTATGAACTGTGGTATCGTGTTGAAGCTGCATGGGCAGCTGTACCTGCACACGCCATACAAGCTCTGTTTGACTCAATGCCCAGGCGTATCAAGGCCGTTATTACGGCCAGAGGTGGTTGTTCTGGGTAACAATTTCTCAGGATCTGTGCACCCAAACTGCGTGGAAATGTAATCACATGCCAGTTCTAGTATAATATATTTGTCCAATGAATACCCGTTTATCATCTGCATTTCTTCTTGGTGTAACAATTTTATTGGCCACGTAATTACGTGTTAACTGTGACGTTGCGTGGCTGTATTTCCACTCCTCTGACTTGAGCTCTGCTTGGTGTTATTATGTGGTTACACCGATATTGTTATTGTAAGAGCATCTGCCAACCGCCTCAACCAGTTGTACGTAGCTGTTAACCCAGGGCCGGCCAGAAATTCTGCACGCGTGTGGTGCTCCTGCACGTGTGCAACTTCCGGGTCACAGCGTGCACGCCGCAGCCGTCAGCGTTCATGTAGTGCATGTTTCTACGCACAGATGTCGCGTTATCCACTTGCTGAGATACTCTGTACAGGTGCATTCTAGTGCTCTTTCCACAGCTTGCAAGCCAACCACGGGAAGGTATTTCGCGTATTAAACATTTAAAATACTGTCACAGTCTACTCATTGAGACGTATACTTTTATGTTAACAGTTTAACCCAGTAAGACAAGTAATACAGTTAACAACCGTGGGTTTTTATTAAGGCAGCTTGACTGACGGCACGTAAATACGCGTAATGTTTTTGATCTAGTATTTAAGAAAGAGAGCACTTAGCGACTTCCAACGAACCTTAGCTTGCAAGCCAACCACGGGAAGGTATTTCGCGTATTAAACATTTAAAATACTGTCACAGTCTACTCATTGAGACGTATACTTTTATGTTAACAGTTTAACCCAGTAAGACAAGTAATACAGTTAACAACCGTGGGTTTTTATTAAGGCAGCTTGACTGACGGCACATAAATACGCGTAATGTTTTTGATCTAGTATTTAAGAAAGAGAGCACTTAGCGACTTCCAACGAACCTTAGTCATGATTTCAGATAACATCAAACCAGTGCAAGGTTTCCTATAACTAATTCTCGGTGCCCTCAGTTTCACCCACATAATTTCTGTCTCACTGACCTCTGAACAGAATGACAACCGCAGACCTCTCGATGATGACCTGTACCATTATTGCTATTTCTTTCATCAGTTCCGTCTGAAATCTGCATAATAACCGACAATTAGATGAATGTTATGTTTTATCGACTTCAGCTGAGCGTAGCCCTTCACACTTTAAAAAAAAAAAATAAAAAAAAACCCTAAATTTAAGTATACAACAACCGGTTTAATGACCAATTTTCCTGATAATAATGTAACATGGAGCAGAATGAGGCAATAATGCACAGTTAGAAACAATAATTTTTGATTACGAAAGGAATAAATCCAAACACGTTTATCACTGGTCATGAGAAATGATATAGTTAATATCGGGCACAAAAGCACGCCTCATTGACAAACGGAAGCAGTTGCGGGAGATTTTCATCACTGATGCTTGGTCGAAACGACAGAGAACATAGATCTTCCTTTCTTTGCTTTTTCACAGTACCTGCCATTTCTCGGTATTTCTCTATTAAAGTTGCGGTCACCAGGGGTAAACGAGACTGGGTATGTTGCGCTCTTGCTTGTACCACATAAACAGGGAAGTGGAGCCGCCGCCGTTCATTTAGGACACATGTCTAATAACAGATGTCGCTGTCGCTCGCTGTCGCACACGTGCGCACATGTGCAGCACTTCCGCACGTCTGCACACTGTGCAGCGTTTGGCCGGCCCTGTGTTAACCACTAGACGATTTTATTAGCTAGTGAAGCATGGAGCCACCCTTTTATTTTCTTTTAATACGTAAAGGTGGTTCTAAAGTTATTCACGTGGAAACATTTCAAATGGAATATTACCTTTAATATAGGCATTCTTGCGTTTAATATCAGTACTTTGAACTTAATTATTAAAGCCTAGATTTGTGTCACTAGTATCGGGATGAACTAGCGCTGTTGTCACTGGCGAAATATGGGACCCATTAATACATTAGCCCTTTCTTATTGTACAAACGCTCCCTCTGAGTCTTCCTCTAAGACACACCGGGCAGAGTGTTACAGTTCTGAGGGCAGTGCGTGGTGTGACACTTGCGCAGCACCATCACGAGTCTCCAAGCCACGACGACGTGGATGCGCCCTGCAGCTACCCGCAGACGTCCACCTTTAGATTAGATTAGATTAGATTAGATTAGATTAATACTAGTTCCATGGATCATGAATACGATATTTCGTAATGATGTGGAACGAGTCAAATTTTCCAATACATGACATAATTAAGTTAATTTAACAACATACTTAAGTTAATATAACAACTCTTTCATTTTTTTGTGTTTTTTATTTTTATTTTTTTTAATATTTTTTTTGTTTTTTTTTTTAAATTTATATCTAAAAATTCCTCTATGGAGTAGAAGGAGTTGTCATTCAGAAATTCTTTTAATTTCTTCTTAAATACTTGTTGGTTATCTGTCAGACTTTTGATACTATTTGGTAAGTGACCAAAAACTTTAGTGCCAGTATAATTCACCCCTTTCTGTGCCAAAGTTAGATTTAATCTTGAATAGTGAAGATCATCCTTTCTCCTAGTATCGTAGTTATGCACACTGCTATTACTTTTGAATTGGGTTTGGTTGTTAATAACAAATTTCATAAGAGAGTATATATACTGAGAAGCTACTGTGAATATCCCTAGATCCTTAAATAAATGTCTGCAGGATGATCTTGGGTGGACTCCAGCTATTATTCTGATTACACGCTTTTGTGCAATAAATACTTTATTCCTCAGTGATGCATTACCCCAAAATATGATGCCATATGAAAGCAACGAGTGAAAATAGGCGTAGTAAGCTAATTTACTAAGATGTTTATCACCAAAATTTGCAATGACCCTTATTGCATAAGTAGCTGAACTCAAACGTTTCAGCAGATCATCAATGTGTTTCTTCCAATTTAATCTCTCATCAATGGACACACCTAAAAATTTGGAATATTCTACCTTAGCTATATGCTTCTGATTAAGGTCTATATTTATTAATGGCGTCATACCATTCACTGTACGGAACTGTATGTACTGTGTCTTATCAAAATTCAGTGAGAGTCCGTTTACAAGGAACCACTTAGTAATTTTCTGAAAGACAGTATTGACAATTTCATCAGTTAATTCTTGTTTGTCAGGTGTGATTACTATACTTGTATCATCAGCAAAGAGAACTAACTTTGCCTCTTCATGAATATAGAATGGCAAGTCATTAATATATATTAAGAACAACAAAGGACCCAAGACTGACCCTTGTGGAACCCCATTCTTGATAGTTCCCCAGTTTGAGGAATGTGCTGATCTTTGCATATTATGAGAATTACTTATTTCAACTTTCTGCACTCTTCCAGTTAGGTACGAATTAAACCATTTGTGCACTGTCCCACTCATGCCACAATACTTGAGCTTGTCTAGCAGAATTTCATGATTTACACAATCAAAAGCCTTTGAGAGGTCACAAAAAATCCCAATGGGTGGTGTTCGGTTATTCAGATCATTCAAAATTTGATTGGTGAAAGCATATATGGCATTTTCTGTTGAAAAACCTTTCTGGAAACCAAACTGACATTTTGTTAGTACTTCATTGTTACAGATATGTGAAGCTACTCTTGAATACATTACTTTCTCAAAAATTTTGGATAAAGCTGTTAGAAGGGAGATTGGACGGTAATTGTTGACATCAGATCTATCCCCCTTTTTATGCAAAGGTATAACAATAGCATATTTCAGTCTATCAGGGAAAATGCCCTGTTCCAGAGAGCTTTCGCGTGGCTTCCCTTACTGTCTACAACATTCCATCAGCCGCCCTTGTGCATCATCACTCTCCGCCAGCTGTGAACTCGCCGACCGAGAGCGCCTGGCAAGACGTAGATAACCCGTAAAAATGATCATTATAATCTTGTGAACGAGGGGGACAGTATACTATTTACTGTAAATCACACCTCAAGAATCCCTGACTTATTGTAACACTTAAGATTTGAACTATGCCCGTAATACTAGTAATGAAATGTTGAAATGCCAAGCCCTTCCTTAGCTTTTAAGGCTCCTGTTTAGCCGTCATCCATGGGAGACCAAAAGTTTTTTATCAAATTAATTTCTTTTGCAGTTTGTAAAGTTCTTGAAATCCGACTGCTGTGGAAACGGGAAAAATGTGCGTCCTACGCATGGAAGAGGACTGATGTAACTTACTAGTACAAAAATAAAAATTTTGTTTTACATTTCTCCTTATTGAAATGTGGTAGTCGGCTTCGACGCTGGATGGGCACCACAGTCGTACGCCTTCAACGTGGAATGCCGAAATGTTAAGGTTGCCACAGTGAGGGATACTGAACAAGGGACGCCTTCAGTGGACTTCGTTCAGCCTCCTCGGCCAGTGGGGTGACGTGCGCGCAATGACGCGGTGCCTCCGGCGCGGCCGCGGTCGCTCGAGTCATGTGCGGGACGCATAGCTCCCTTGTTCGCAAGCGCTCGCCCAATTAACAGCTCCTGTCCCATTCCGCTATGCAATGACATTGATTTACGCGAGTTTACCTTAAGGCTCCTTTGGTCGCCTCTCTCCTTCACCAGGCACTGATGTATACCCAATTTGCTATAAATCTATTCGGGGTCTGTTTTTACCCATCAAAACTTTGTTCATGATTTGGACCACCTAAAATCCGGATGCCCGCTCCTTATCCGCTTGTGCCCACTTAAAGTTACACATGCGCGGAGCGCGTTGTAAATCACTGGTGACGCCTTGCGCAGACATACTCCGGAGTGTTTATTTTCCTCAAAGTGCTTCAATACTACATGAAATACAGACATGAGTTACAAATAATACTAATGGAAGAAAAGCATACAAACAGAATATACTTATCTCTGCACACTGTTCTAGACTGTTAGAGGGGAAACTGAGTCTTAGTTATCCTGTACGGCAGCTTTAGCATCCTTCTGGGAAAGGCAACTTCCTCCAACATGAGCAGTGCTCGCTTTTCAGTTTGTAGACATAATCTAACGCTTCTGCATTTTATGTCCCGTTCTCTTACGTGATCAGACAAAATAACTTCACCGATATCGTGTTATATAAAGTAATTATTACCAATTTATTAAACGAGTACCTATTTGCAGCTGTTAAATGAGCTTTCATGTAAAATTCATTCCCATAAACAATGGCTAAGAAATATACAATTTGTGTCGCGTGTCAATAACCTTTGTAGTGTTTATGGGAAAGGGAACGGACTGCTGAATGTGGCACTCGGTATATGTGGCACCTGGCTGCCGTATATAGTTGACCGAAAACTAACGAGCCATATAATTATGTTAAAGTCACTTGGTGGTGTATTAACGGTTGATCAGAAAGGTACTGCACTTCTCTCACCGATAACTGTGTTCCTGCTAGACTGCATAAACCTCTCCCAGTCAGGAATTGCTGGCACTTGTAGAGCGGGCTGTACTAGATGGAGCCACTTGCCACATGTTCACAACATATCTTCCAAGGTGCGAGTGAATATGTCTGATGGAGCGGGACTGATTATATTCAAGTCTAGAACAGTAATCTGCTGTAATGCACTGCTTGACTTATGTTGAGATATTTGAAGTTCAGTAACACCTATCTGACCTACTTTGGTGCTGAGAGAGACAATTTAAGTCTCTGGGCCTCTTCAGATGTTGGGAGAGCTGAGGTTGGAGACACAAAATTGATACCCCACAGGCTATGAAAACTATTCCAGCTAGTGATAGTGGAGACAATGAAATCGACATTATCGAATACGTATTGACAGCTTGGTGCACTTGAGATAGGCTCTTCAGTGTGGTAGACACTTTACAGCTCCAGCTGTTCAACACTTTTACATAATATCTCACTTAACAACTGCAAATAAAGCACTCATTCGTTGAACTGAAAATAGCTCTACTATACAGGGTGTTAGGAGTATAAATGCAGATATTTTTACTGGTGACTAAGGGCAGTGCACTGAACGGCATTAAATTAGTATTTATTTAATTTGCAGTATAGTAACTATAGCTATTAGGAGTGCTATGCTTTTACGTTGGTTAGTATCTCCAAGTACACGTGGCACGAGCAAGCCATTAATATTTATTTTCGCTTGGGCAGCAGGTTAGGTGTTGGAAGTGTGGACACGTCTATGCAAAACGGTAAGTGTGTAGTCCACGGTTAGGTGTAGTCTACTTAGTGGTGTAGTTACGGCCGTGCAATTTCCCCTGCAGCAGCGTAGAAAGGTGTGCACAAATTTAAGTAGATTCTATTCGTATGCGTTTCTTGCATTAGTATTAAATCATATCCATATTAAACGTAGTGTTAATGCACTTTGTGGAAAATAAACACCCCTGTGGTACAAACCACTACTAAATCTCCTCACCGAGCAGCAGCGCCGCGCTCCATTACGCGCGGCCGAGAAACTCGTTGGCCGCACTTCCCCAGGCGCGTCCCGCTGCTAGCATCGCAGGCCACTTTCGCCCTCGCGCGCTTCAACCCACAGCTATTAGTCACCCAGAACACAAAGCGATTGGCCGCCCAGGGTATACAGCGTACCCAACCGTCGGCTCCACTAACTATGGAGCGTTATTTAACGCCACCACCGACGTTTACACGCCAGTTCTCATCGTGTATGTTCTATTCCGCAACTAGGAGGTATTACGCTGTGGCTCTAAGCACTATGGGACTTAACTTCTGAGGTCATCAGTCCCCTAGAACATAGAACTACTTAAAGCTAACTAAGGACATCTTGGAGTGGTGTACCTGCTGCTCCATGTTGACTTGGCTGCACTCTGGACCTAGAATCTGGCTCCCATACTAGAAATTGGACTTCAGCGTTCACTAGGCTTAGTATGTCAACGCACTTGTTATTTCCGCTGGAATCCCACATTCCACTTGCACTTCCTGGGCATTGGTATAATCACCATCAATTTATATTATTTTAGTGTTTAGTGTTCGCCTACCACTTGGCGCTTGGTGACACGATTTTTTGAATCAGTGTTGTATTAGTAAACTGTAGAACTGTGACATATTTATTGTAATTCCTAGTTATAACAAAACCCTGGTGCGTCTGCCCACTGCACCGCCAGTGACTCGTAAGGCACGCTGCGGAGGGTCCGTTCAGCTTTGTGAAACAACCTGTAGTTGCTTCTCGAAACGCAGTAGGGTAGAGTGGGAAATCGCCTGCTTGCTCTTCACTTTTCAGAACTATGAAAGAGGGAAGTGCATGACCACAATCTGTCGGCCTACATTCCCTCGCGCTTCTACTTTCCGCTCCTTCCCCCTCCACCCTGTTAAACCCCAGCAAACAATTTATCCCTTAATATGGGTCTACTGGACTTCTGGACTTAGAAGTGGTACATAAATTTAATATTCTTCTTAACGCACTTCATTTAATAACAAACATTAATTTTATTTCTTTCATACACTACTTTTAATAATATGTAATTTTTTCCACCCCCTGCACCGTGGAAGCTATTAGTCCTAAATAAACAATGAATGGGATAATTTTTGAAGTAAATGTAGTGTAGTTTAACTTTGCGCTGTGAAACATTTTCGCTAGAGGCCCCGGTTTTCAAGTTAATCAAGAAAAACATAAAAAGTGACCATTAACATATCCGAGCCTACTCCCCCCCCCCCCCCCCCCCCCCACACACATGCTCACACACCGCCAGTCAGGATTTGTAAAATGTTGTTCATGACACTCCCTCCTATTACCCTGCAAAAATTTCAGACTACACGATGTTTATCCCTATCCGACCTTCTTTGACTGGGCTATGTAATGTATCTCCAACGCTTTGTTTTGTTTTGCAAAGTCAGTACCATTTATAACACTCATGTTCAGTCACCTTCGTTATAGTCCTCTAGTAGTCACATTTACGAACTGAATCGCAAATTAAGAACACTCATAGAGCCTACTAGCAACTCGTTCGACTTTTGTGTGGTTTGTTCCCCACTCATTCAAATGGCTCAAATGGCTCTAAGCACTATGGGACTTAACTTCTGAGGTCATCAGTCCCCTAGAACATAGAACTACTTAAACCTAACTAAGGACATCACACACATCCATGCTCGAGGCAGGATTCGAACCTGCGACCGTAGGTCGTAGGTCCAGACTGTAGCGCCTAGAACCACTCGGCCACTCCGGCCGGCCCCACTCATTCCGAGATGCAAACACATGTAGTGTCTGCTTGACTATTTTGTGTAGTTTGTTGTCTGCTTATTTCGTGGCTGCTAGACTAAGTTTTGTCCGGTGTCAGAAAAGAAAAAAACCATTCATATAAATCCTAATTGGTCAACCTACAGGATCTTAGAAGACAGTGCAAGTTCCTGCGCTCACGACCTGCACTTGACATTGACTTAGTCTCTGGGAAAATTGCATCCTAGATAACATCTTTCACTGATGTCAGCTTATGACAGAATAATGTCATCATTATGAGGCACCATGACTCAAAAGTGCCTGTAAGCCTGTAAGGAATGTAATTAGAAATACGCATTATATTTTGAATCTAGGATAATTACGATATCGTGTAGATAGTTGCAGCGGTTGTTATCATAATGACAGTTTGCGAAGTGTAAGGAATACCAGGAAATCCAGAACGTAGTGTATCTGCAGCGATGGTGTTGCAGTTGCTCACAGCGCAGTGCTATGCGTTTCCCTTGCAACAAACGTGGACATATGGCGACCATGTATCAAATTACCACAGCGGGGTTCCGCACCGCACGTCACTCAGCTGCCAGTCCCGCTGAGATTAATGTACTCACCGATCGTCAACCACGAGGACATGGATTTTCAAGCCGATGCCTGAAATTTCGTATCCCTAATTAACGCCTAAACATACTCATTCCCTGTGCTGGCAACTAAATGTCGTTTGGTGACGTACAGATTTCAGCCAGTTGCCTGACCAGATGAAATGAAAATAAATACATAAAAATTTAAACATATACATTGACAAATAACATTTCTGTAGTGTCTTAACCAGTACCAATTAACATTTTTGTTAGCCGCACCAGTGATGTGTTTCAAATACAAGATTCGCTTAACATCGCATCTAATAGCACTGTGTTTGGTTACTTGGATAGTTAATGTAAGGAATTCTCTGATATGTTTCAATCTAATCTCCTAATCTATGCTATACACATGACTTTGAAGCGCAAATTTCATTAAGCCCTAAGGCTACTTTTAGTTTGTTAGGGGATAGGCTCGAGTTACTGTGTACGAAGAGTCATTCCAACAAAATACATTTAAATTCGACGCCATATACATAATATTACATTGTTTTGGAGTACAGAATTCGGTGCACAAATTTTCTAGAGTAGATGCATGCCTTTATGTATCTCTTCCAGAAAGAAAACGCTCTTGAAGCGTGTACGTCACGTACATGTACAGACACACAACTGATCGCAATTTCAGAAAAACTAGATGATTTATTCAAGAGAAAGAGCTTCACAAACTGAGCAAGTCAGGAACACGTTGATCCACATCTGACTGTTAAGAAAGCAGTTATTTGGCTTCGCATTGATTGATAGAGCTGTTGGATGTCCTCCTGAGGGATATCGGGTCAAATTCTGTCCAATGGGAGCGTCAGATCCTCAAAATCACAACATGGTTCGAGGACCATGTCCATGATGCTTGAAACATTCTCAACTGGGGAGAGATCCAGCGTCCTCGCTCGCCAAGGCAGGGTTTGGCAAGCACAAAGACGAGCAGTAGAAACTCTCGCTGTGTGCGAACGGGCATTATCTTGCCAAAATGTAAGCTCGGGATGACATCCCATTAAGGGCAAAAAAACGGGGCGTAAAATATCGTTCACTTTCCGCTGTGATGGTGCTGTGGAATGTAAACAAAGAGCCTCTGCTATGAATACAAATGGTACCCCAGATCATCATTACTGGTTGTCGGGCCGTATGGCAAGCGATGGTCAGATTGGTATCCCACCACTGCCTGGGACGTCTCCAGACACGTCTTCGGCCTGGAATCTCATTGGCTGGAGTGGAACTGTCTTCATCGGCGAGTCCCACCTCGAATGACCAGCGAAGACGTGTCTGCAGACGGCCTGGACAGTAGTGCAATACCAACCAGACTCTCACCCGCCATACTGCCGAAGAATCTCTGATCTGGGATGCCATTTCAATTCGTAGCAGGTCTCATTAAATTGTCATCCGCGGCTCCCTTATAGGGCAGCGGTAAGTCGACGATATTCTACGCCCCGTTTTGTTGCTCTTCATGGCACGCCATCCTGGGCTTACAGTACAGCAAGATAAGGCCCGCTCACACTTGGCAAAGGTTTATACTGATTGTCTTTGTGCTTGACCAACAAGGTCGCTAAATCTGTTCCCAGTTGAGAAAGTTTGGAGCATTATGGGCAGGGCCCTCCTACTAGCTACGGATTTCGACGACTTGATGTGCCAGTTAAACAGAATTTAGTTCGACATCCCTCAGGAGGACATCAAAGAACTTTATGAATCAACGCCAAGCTGAATAGCTGCTTGCATAAGGGCCAGAGGTGGAGGAACGTTTTATTGACTTGCTCAATTCGTGAAGCTCTATCTCTTGAATAAATCATCTTAGCTTTCTGAAATTGTAATGATTCGTTTTCCGTTACATGTGCATGACATCTATCAGTTGCCGTCCCATTCCAATAATTCTTTCGCGTTTTTTTAATTGTGTGTATTATAAGTTCCGTATTCTTATACATGCACGAGTTGGTATATCTTTTCACCCTTAATTTCCCTGCAGTCTTCTGAGTGTTGTGGTATGTATTTTCACCATATTCTGTGAAAGGTGAAATTAAACCAGGATGGGTATTTTCTCCTGTAATTACTTTGCCTGAAACCTACTTAAACAGACTGTGGTTCTTAAGGTCTCTCACTTGATAGTGACTCTCTAACAGTTCGGTGAAACACACTGTCCTAGCTTTCTCTACGACCTTTCTGCCTTTGACGACCTTTGTTGATGTAATAGCACCAAGGTCGCTATTCCCTCACTCCTTGGTGTAGCTCTCGAGATGATCGGGTCTGTTTGAAACTAGGAAATCTATATTTCTTCTGTGTGTGGGCGTGTGACTACACAGTACAACCGATTCTACCTTTTTGGTTTTAACAAAGGCCAAAATAGTTTATCTGTATGGATTTGAGAGTGCTGAAGTTGAATATGACAACTGAAAATCTAGATTAGCTGTGATTTAGAAGTTATTGAAACTTGTATGTTCTTCACACATTATAATGAGCCATAGTCTAATAAGCATGGCACAGCCCAAGACACATTTGCTTGAAGAGATCTGACAGTAGTTTTAGGGGTAATTAGATGCACTGATAACAAATATGGAGTTTGTTTTTCTAGAATGGCTCTAGATTCTTGGATACAGGGTGTTGAAATTTATATTTTTACTGAAATACAGATAGATATATTTTTCGTGTCTTATTCAAATGTTTTAAAAACGACAATAATATGTGAATGGATCTATAAAATTTAAGAGGTTTTGAATCCATATATCATAGCGTTCTTTTAGATATTTGGTAGGGTAGATCACGCAAATATGTGAGCGAGGCAAAGGCGTAGAGTGTAGCCCATTCACAAATCATGAGAAACAATAAATCACAGTGCTTTAGACCAAGTACTACACGAAAAGCTACGGTCACTTTGGTTTAATAAAAGATTCGCTGTTAACAGCTACAGCTATCTTGTTTAAAGCACGCATTTTATGTTCGCCTACCGCTTCTGGGGAAGATGCAGTGACGCTATCGTCGTAATAATTAATTAAACTAGTTTAATTTAAACCTGGTTTGTGCTCCTATTTGTCTAAGGGCAGATTTTATTACCTAAAATGCGTCACTTTAAAATAAAACAATAGGATGGGTACTGACACTTGGTCAGAATTCCACTCACTGCTTGGTTCCAACATTTACATCAACAACGCAACTGAAAGTGATGTAAGTTTTAACAAATAAAATTTATTGTCCACTCAACACACGTCATAGTTTTCTGGTGATCAACACAAGCTATTGTGCGGCGATAAATGATTTGGTTCGAGCCCCCAATGATGGATAACTGCTGTCCATAAATTTAAGAATTCATAAACTAGCTGGGTGACGCCAGAGTGTGTTCATAACTGCAAATTACAAAAAAAAAAAGTGCTTACTCAGAGATAGCTAACCGACACAATGATGTGTTGTCCTGTAAGTCAATTATATATGGAATTCACAAAGCGTTTTCCACTAACTGCTGTGGCACACCGCAAAATTATCTGAGTCCAAGCTGAGCCTGAATAATTCTAAGTCCCACGACTGTGCCAGAAACTAGGAAGACATACCGCATAAAATTCGTCAGAGTGCCCACGGAACGCGAAATATTTTCCAACACCTAAGTCGATCGTCCCCGACTTCCTAATTCCGACCGCCAACCCACGAGGCTGTGAGAGACAGACACATAGACAGACCGGCCACCACAGATAGACCACGAGAAAAGTGGCCGCAAACCTTTTAAAGCCTCGGTCACCCCCTCCAAAACCTACCCCTTTTCAAATTTTCAGCCTCTCCCCACCCGCGAAAAGAGCACCCAATGACGTCATACAAGTCGCTCATGTGACGACTAGTAAAAATTTACATCATTTTATACACAAATTTATTTGAAGTTCCGATTGCGCCATTAGAAACGTATATTGTAATAATTTCTAAGTTGCGTAGTTCGCAATTTGATCTTTGAATGGCGAAAACTGATTAGGCTCTTGGCATCTTTGTTATTTAGTTTACAATTACAAATGGTATACCATTTGCATCAGACTTTGTCTCCTTGTCTCATTGCTATTGTCACCAAGAATAACTCCGAAAGCATGATTGGAGCTGAAAAGTTTGAGGAACGAAAGTTGCATGGGACAACGGGAGCCATAATATGACGTTGGTTTTTTTGTTGCTAGGTGGGGTGGCTTCAGAGACATGAAGGTCAACTTTGTTTTCTAAATGGGATGCTGCTGTTCGCTACTTATTTTCTGATAGCGGCTATCGAGACAAATCCAATGATGTGTAACAGTAAGGTCTTTCAAGGTTAACGAAGGTCAAAAAGTGGCATGAACGTCTATTTACAGGAGGTGTTGAAGATGATGACCATTGGCATCTATGCAGTGCTGCAATCTTCTTATCTTGGATTGAGTGGTATTCCTTATCACACCGACACTTATCGAAGCACATGCTCTGACAATTCTCTCCCGGATATCTTCAGGTGTAGTTGGAAAGTCTTTAAAACAATGTCTTTTATGAATCCCCACAAGAAAAAATCCAGAGGCATCACGTCTGGCGAATGAGCCGGTCACGACACATCTCCTCCGCGTCCAACCCAACGTTCATGCCACCGTTTTGACCTTCGTTGACCTTCAAAGACTTCAGACCTTACTGTTACACATCATTGGATTTGTCTTGATAGCTGCTATCAGAAAATAAGTACCAAACTATGGCATCCCATTAAAAAAAAAGTTGACCTTCATATCTCTGACGCGACCCCACGAAGCAACAAAAAGCCCACGTCATAATATAGCCCTTGTTGCCACTAACAACATTTGTCCCACAAACTTTTCAGCTACTATCATACTTTCGGGGTTATTATAGGTGGCAATAGTTAGTGACTCACCCTGTATAGCTTATGCTGAAATTAACTAATTTCCAGTTAAATTGATTTTCTCCCATAAATTATTAGAGTTATGGATCAAATGATTATCTCAGACGATCTGGCTCATCAAAAACAACGAATTGTTTGCTAACCTCTTGGGAGGCACGATTGCTTTAAAAGTTACAACTTATCAGGTACATACGTTAAAGGGAAATAAATTTATCTCTGTTACTTGACTTATGTAAACCGCTCAGATGATAACTTGATAGCATTGGGTGCGTAAATAAATCCTATTTCATATCGTATCTCGTGCGTTTTTTATATATTATGATTTACACTGCACATCTCCGATGTTTAAAAAGCAACTGAAACTTCGCCCCGGGCACTGGCCGCTGACGTCATGGGCTCGCGAAAGAAACTCAGACGTGGTCTGTGCTGTGTCTGAAACCACGTAGACAGACCTCGTGGCAACCATGCTGCCCGCGACCGTAACCCATTCCGGCAGAGCAAAAGACGCCTTCATCCAGCAGCCAGAGGCAGCGTACGTCCCCGCTTCCCTCACATGTCGTGCGGGTGTGTAATTCAAACGCCGCGCGCTACCAAATTGGATTCCAATAGGCCTACACGGATATGCCTTGCTCTGTCACAGTAGTGAATCTTTCCGAAAATACCAGCAGGAATCTGTTAACACTACAGCACTGAATCCTCCGTGGTATCGATTTTCCATTACAGAGATACGTTGGAGAAACCTCTTACAACACTCATCTCAAAACTCCCAAAATCTTAAGAGAAAACGCCTATACGTATGTGAATGAAGTGTATTTTGAGTGAGATGTTGCATTTCATTTTCTCATGGATACATGTAAGGCCATTAACAAATTCAATGTAATCTTCAGCCCTCCTGTGATTCTTGAGTTTCTCCCGGCGTATTTGATAATCAAAATTTCCACGGGTGTACTGCCGGTCTACAGTGTCTAAGGGACACAATATTTCGGCGATCATACATGTCGCCATCATCAGGTGAACTGACCGACTGAGCTCCTGTGAACGCGCCGGCACGGAGATCCGTACGCTATGACTGCTCAGAGGGAACGGCGTTCGGTCGCGGCGGCGGCCGATTTAAATACCCTCCGCCCGCGGCGCGCTCCCTCCACTGTCCGCGCCCCGCGCCACGGTCCCGCGGTGGAACAGATTGCGACGGCGTCTGAGATGACGTCGGAGTGATTGCTCTGTCCGCCGTGGTCGTCACAACTATACGTTTGCTCGATTTACTCTTGATTAACCCAATCGCTGACTCCCAAGCCTTGCTAAGATTATAGCCACAGTCACGGTTTATGAGGTAGGAGGTAGGTACTGCGTTTATTCCATATACAGGCGCACTCTCGGGGAAAATCGCCCCCATTTTGAAGAAACACCGGGTCGGAACTGTGTTTTGTCCTCCGAATAAAACTCGTGCACTGGTGGGGAGTGCCAAACATGACCTCGGTTTGAGGAAGGCCGGCGTGTACCAGATTCCTTGTCAATGTGGCAAGCAAACGTATAGTTGTGACGACCACAGCGGACGGAGCCATCACTCCGACGTCATCTCAGACGCCGTCGCAATATGTTCCACTGCGCGACCGTGGCGCTGGGCGCGGACAGCGGAAGAAGCGCGCCGCGGGCGGAGGGTATTTAAATCGGCCGCCGCCGCGACCGAACGCCGTTCCCTCTGAGCAGCCATAGCGTACGGATCTCCGTGCCGGCACGTTCACAGGAGCTCAGTCTGTAACCTCCGCGTGACACAGTACTCGTTAAAGCTTGTGCTATGGTAAGTGAGCGGTGTTCACCTTATGAGAAAGGATTTTCGTATAGATATCGACCGCGTGTACCTGAATGGTGGCAAATCAGACTTACACCCACTCTGTAATAACAATGATCCGTCAAGAAAGTTCGAAATGCAATTACCCGTCAGGATGGACCCAAAAGCAACCCAGAAGATGCTACTAATGTGACAATAATACGGTCGCCAGATTAATTAGGCATTAACTGAGTTTCTTCCCTATACAAGTTGGTATATATTCATGCAAAACAACAAGTAGTAACACTGCATAATATAGTAGAATTTTAGAACCAGAAAATCTATTGATCTGATAGTTTCACGTCCTGTACTGATATGGAAAAACCATGAATACATAACACTACACTATGATGTATACTACAAAACTTTATACTGTCTATTAATCTGATTAAAATCGGGCATAGGTTACCCTAGAAATAGCACTTCCGTGACACACACAAAATGTCAATTTTCATAAAGATAAAACAATGATAAATTTTGACTCTCATATTGACTTTAACTTTTGCTGGTCAAACCAGTTTAGAACACTTCAGAATTCAAGTGAATAAAAAGGGGAGGGGGGGACCTTGAAACTGTTATGATCGCTGTATTAAAAAAAATGATTACTGAATTTATTATGCGTTCAAGATTTCCAGTATATAAGTTATTACTCTTTTCATCTTATTTACTGCTCATTTAAATACCTTTATATCTGTCTCGAAATAATAAACTTCATTACTATATCAATATTAAAGTTTTCTTTCAACTTCGTTAGACCTTTGTTTTTCATTTACTGGTTCATTAACAAAACAATTATTTAAACACCATTCTAACATAGCTAGTTCTGCAAATAATTATTATAAACACAAATTTTAATTTTCATTTCGGGACACTCGGATTGCACAACATTTGGAAAGGACCCTGTCTAGGTTAGTTGTGAGGATAATTAAATGATGGGAAAGTTCTGGTAAAATTTAGGTTATTATTGCACAGTTCACTCTCTGATCCATAAGAATACAGTACTAAAAGTTTCAACCTGCTTGTATCGATGCGGCGGTTGGCAGGCGGCGAGATGGCGAGGCACAGAGCACACATACAACCACAGCTATGGCTCTTGACGTATCGGCACTTTAATTCTTCTTAGCGTCGCAATACTTTTCAATTTAGTGCCTATGGAATTTTGCCATGCTGTGTGGGCGTTGGAACGGCATACCTGAGGCTCAGACCACAGCTATGGCTCTTGACGTATCGGAACTTTAATTCTTCTTAGCGTCGCAATACTTTTCAATTTAGTGCCTATGGAATTTTGCCATGCTGTGTGGGCGTTGGAACGGCATATCCGAGGCTCAGTGAAGCTACGTCTTCCAGGAGAGCCTCCTCGCTCCAGAAGGTGTTGCTCAAACCAGTGCCAAACTCCAACTACTACTGCTGAGCCCGTTGTGCCGTGCAGTGCCCGTGCGCATTTTCCCGCGCTCGCCTGCCATCCACCTCTTACCGCTCCCTTACAGACAAGGTATTCACCCGAGGTTTTGCATTCTACATATCCTAACACATTGCCTACGTATGGACCAGACGCACAGTTGCAATTTTAAACATCTTACAACAGTCTCAACATTTGTTACATTTCAATTCTATTACAATATTGCTTGACATTTGACATAAACATTAATATTCACGTTGAAACTTATTTACAGTTTTCTTAACATAATGGCATGAAACAAAAAAAAATATGAAATCAGAACATTAATTACACAAATGTATCGAAAAATCAGAAGAAAAAAATTATTTATATATACAATAGTACAGCGCCGTTTTTGTTACAAGTCCGTCAGTTCACCTGATGATGGTGACATGTATGATCGCCGAAATATTTTACCCGTTGGACACTGTAGACCGGCAGTACACCCGTGGATATTTTGATTATCAAATACGCCGGGAGAAACTCAAGAACCACATCATACACCTTTCCGGGGAGTAGATGTACCGCAGCATGAAGAAATTTGAAAAGTTGCGCCACCGTAGATGTCGTTTGCTAAGTACTCTTGCCTTTCTAAAGAGATGTCGTTCCAAGAATGTTGTTCCAAATTTTGCTAAGGTTATGCATCACATCGATTCTGCAGCAGCTAAGAGAATCAAGAAACGAGCCAGCCTCGCATTGGTACGTGAGAGAGTGCAATACACCCGCCGGAGCCTTGAGTTTATCTCACAGGAATTACTCAAACTACATTTGCAACTGGCTAGTAATTTCACTTCTTTTTCCTGGGATTGGATTGATGGTCTCACCTGGGTTGCAGCTGATTCCGCCCATAAGAAGGCAACGGGACGTCAAACAGCTAAGTTCTCACGTCTCCTTGACAAACCATCTCTGCAGGTTCCGTGCAAGACTGTCATCAATTTGAGTGGCATGGTGTTGAGTGATGATGCGGTCACGGTTTTGCAGAAAGGTCTCAACTTTGCTCCCACCCCCAAGTTCACTCCGGTCGCAGAAATTGTTAGTGCTGTTGAACAGGTTGCAGCTCGACTTCCGCCTGAATCAGCTGAGGAAATACGTCGTGAAACTTGTCGTGCGTTGACGAAATCCAAGCCGATGAAGTCAAATATCACCAGTAAAGAGAGGGCGGCCATTCGTGATCTGAGGGAGCGCTCTCAAATTGTTGTCTTACCGGCTGACAAAGGCAATGCTACCGTTGTTGTCTCCCATAAGGACTACACTGATGAGATGCAGAGCCTACTAAATGACGATTTCTACCGGAAGATCAGCGTTGACCCTAAAAAGAAGGTGGAGAACAAGACGAGGTCGCTTCTCAAGGACGCAGATTTACCGGAGGCTGACGCTAAGAAATTGTTACCCCAAGGTCCGGTACCGCCTAGACTATATGGACTCCCGAAGGTCCACAAAGAGGGGGTACCATTATGCCCCATTGTCAGCAACATCAGGGCACATACATATTTGTTGGCCACATACCTGACGGGAATATTAAGTCCTTGTGTGGGTAAATGCCCTCATCACATCCTTAATTCCGTGGATTTTGTTAAACGCCTTGATAGACTCAGGTTGGATGAGTCAGATAGCATGGTGAGTTTTGACGTCGTTTCCTTGTTTACGAGGGTACCCCTGCGAGAGTCACTGGAATTGATTAGTCAGAAGTTTGACGAGAAGACCACTGAACTTTTCAGGCATGTCTTGAATTCCACGTATTTTCTTTTTAATGGAGAATACTACGAACAAACGGAGGGAGTCGCCATGGGTAGCCCACTCTCACCGGTGGTAGCGAATTTGTACATGGAGAACTTCGAGGAGGAAGCCCTGTCGTCATCCGAATGGAAACCCAGTTGCTTTTTCCGTTACGTGGACGACACGTTCGTCATCTGGCCGCATGGTATGGATAAACTCCTTGACTTCCTTACACATCTAAACTCCATACACCCCAACATCAAATTCACTATGGAGACTGAAACGCAGCTTAAATTACCTTTCCTTGACGTCTTGGTCAAGAGAAGGGCTGACGGCACCCTAGGTCATGGGGTGTATCGGAAGACAACGCACACTGATCTGTATTTGCACGGAGACAGCTGCCACCACCCTTCACAGAGGAATGGAGTACTTAAAACTCTAGTACATGGAGCGCGCACTATCTCTGACGCAGAGAGTCTACCCCAGGAATTGGAACATCTGAGAACTTTATTTCGAAAAAAAGGGGACTCAGAGTGGCAGATTCAACGTGCTCTCCGCCCAACCACTACAGCACAACCTGTGGAGATGGATGAAATCACGAGGGAGGAGGTAGGTACTGCGTTTATTCCATATACAGTACATGCGCACTCTCGGGGAAAATCTCCAAAGATGACCTCGGTTTGAGGAAGGCCGGCGTGTACCAGATTCCGTGTCAATGTGGCAAGTCGTATATTGGTCAGACGATGCGTACCGTCGAGGATCGATGCCGTGAACACAAGAGGCACACTCGACTGATGTATCCGAGCAAGTCGGCGATCGCTGAACATTGTTTGTCGGAAAATCACGCTATCGAGTATAAACGCTCGAGGATTCTGGTACAGACGTCGAGATACTGGGACAGCGTTGTTAGAGAGGCCATCGAAATTCGCACCAATGACGACCTCATAAACCGTGACTGTGGCTATAATCTTAGCAAGGCTTGGGAACCAGCGACTGGGTTAATCAAGAGTAAATCAAGCAGACGTATAGTTGTGACGACCACGGCGGACAGAGCAATCACTCCGACGTCATCTCAGACGCCGTCGCAACCTGTTCCACCGCGCGACCGTGGCGCGGGGCGCGGACAGCAGAGGGAGCGCGCCGCGGGCGGAGGGTATTTAAACCGGCCGCCGCCACGACCGAACCCAGTTCCTTCTGAGCAGCCATAGCGTACGGATCTCCGTGTCGGCATGTTCACAGGAGCTCAGTCGGTCAGTTCACCTGATGATGGCGACATGTATGATCGCCGAAATATTGTGCTCGTTGGTCACTGTAGACCGGCAGTACACCCGTGGAAATTTTGATTTCAGCCCTGCTGTTGGCCAAGAATAATGACGTAACATTCTGAAAGCATTGTCAAGCGTTTAGCTCACTAGCTCACCAGGAGTGCGAATACACATTGTTGGTCTCCAGTAACTTTAAGTATTTGTGCACAGAAATGCACTTTAAACCAGTATCAACAATATCTTCGTCTCTGAACCACTGTATTTCTACAGACATGGAGTCCTAAAACTATCTGAACATTATCAGTAAGTTTTACTTAGTGTGAGAGAAATATTGTTGATGATTACTTTCTCTCTTACATTTAACTGTTATATTTAGTAAAGCAACGAAAGCGCTATAAAAATATTCACTTTTCTAATAACAAATGAATTACGGCTTATCACGATAACCTTACAACTAAAGTCTTATTCTATAAAACAAATGGTGTTCATAATACGAGCCTGCACAAAACTTCACTTATTAGTAAGCTATTATGAGCTTTTGACCTCCATATGGTCCATGTCTACGCGAAGTCCAGTGTCCTACCCAAGAAGTATTTAAGGCCTATCACTAGACTATGAAATACTGGCAGTGACAATAGATCCAAAATGAAACCCAGTTAACAAATTATCAAATTGTGTAATATAATATACAAGTCAATGAAACTGTGTATTCATAAAAAGGAATTATATTGATCAGCCAGAACATTATGACCACCTACCCAACAGCCGGTACGTCCACCTATGGCGCAGGTAACAGGGGCGACGAGTCGTAGCATGGAAGAAATGAGGCCTTGGTATGTCGCCGGAGGGAGCTGCCACCACATCTGCACACACAAGTCACCAAATTCCCCGTAAATTCCGGGGAGGGGGCGTTGAGCTCTGACTCCACGTTCGGTCACATCCCAGATGTGTTTGATCCTTTTCAGATATTGCGAGTTAGGGAGATAGCACAACAACTGGAACTCGCTACTGTGTTCCCCAAATCAATCACACTTCTGGCCCTGTGACACGGCGCATTATCTGGTTAAAAAATTCCACTGCCATCGGGAAACATGATTATCATGAAGGGGTGTATGTGGTCTGTAACCAGTGTACGATACTTCTTGGCTGTGATGGTGCCTTGCACGAGCTCTACTGGACCCACAGGTGCCTACTTGTATGTCTCCAGGAGCGTAATGGAGCTGCTGCCAGTTTGTCTCCGTCCCGCAGTACAGGTGTCATGGAGTTGTGCCCATGGAAGACGATGGATTCGTGCTCTCCCATCGGCATGATGAAGAACGCATCGGGATTAATTAGGCCTTGCGACGCTCTGCCACTGCGCCAACGTCCAGTGCCGTTGGTCATGTGCCCATTTCAGTCGTAGTTGCCGATGACGTGGTGTTAACATAGGCACATACATGGGTCGTCGGCTGCGGAGGCCCATCCTTAGGAGTATTCGGTGCATTGTGTGTTCAGACACACTTGGTCTCTGCCCAACATTTAAGTCTGATGTTAGTTCCACCACAGTTCGCCGCCTGTCCTGTATCAACAGTCTTCCCAGCCTACGACGACCGATATCTGAAATGAGGGATGGCTGCCCAACCCCACGACGTCTGGACGTGACTTCACCTTGGCTTCGCCACGTGTTGAAGACACTCACCACAGTACCTCTCTAACACCACACAATTCGCGTAGTTTCCGAAATGCTCGTGCCGAGCCTCCGTGCTACCACACTCTGCCCCTGGTCGAACACAGATAAATAACACACTTTCTCTTTTCTACACACGGACCAAGAATTCGATGAGACTTAAGGCGAAAAAAAAAAAAAGATCTCCTTAGAGACTTTAGAACTGTAATCCCGTAGCTCGATAAGGTAAGAGGTAATAATCTGACATATTATCTGGCACTCCAGCGAGCGTATAACTAGGAGCTAAGGAATCTTTCCCTTCAAAAACCAGCCGCATTACCGCTGAGCTGTTACTGTCTCCAGTATGCACTCATTGTCATGATGATTCAAGACACATATAATTCTCACCATAAAATACATAACTACACTCATGCTCATAAATTAAGGACAATGCTGATACATGGTGAAACAACGCTCTGGTGGGCGGTTTGCGGGTTTAAATCACTTCGGGGTATGACCGTGAGGTGCATTTGACCTGCGGTCGTCGCACTGTGGCGCTGGCAGCAGTCCACATACGCAGAAGTTTGTTGGTGCATGTCAGAGAACGGTACAGCGAGTAAGTGTGCAGACGGTTTCAGACGTGAAAATGGTGACTGTGTGTTGAAAATGGCTCAAAGAACACATATTGATGACGTTATGAGGGGAAGAATACTATGGCGACCGGAGGCGGATCAAAAACAACAGGGCCTAGCACGGGCCCTCCGTGTGCCACAAAGTGTGATCTCAAGATTATGGCAACGATTCCAGCAGACAGGAATCGTGTCAAGGTGGGACGACCACAGTGTACAACATCACAAGAAGATAGATATCTCACCATCAGTGTTCGCAGACGGCCACGGAGTACTGCGGGTAGCCTTGCTCGGGACCTTACCGCAGCCACTGGAACAGTTGTCTCCAGATACACAGTTTACAGACGACTGAACAGACATGGTTTATTCGCCCGGAGACCTGCAAGGTGCATTCCACTGACCCCTGGTCACAGGAGAGTCCGTAAAGCCTGGTGTCAAGAACACAGTACATGGTCATTGGAACAGTGGTCCCAGGTTATGTTCACGTACGAGTCCAGGTATAGTCTTAACAGTGATTCTCTCCGGGTTTTCATTTGGCGTGAACCAGGAACCAGATACCAACCCCTTAATGTCCTTGAAAGGGACCTGATTTATTTATTTTATTTATTTATTTATTGTTCCGTGGGACCAAATTAAGGAGAAGTCTCCATGGTCATGGAACGAGTCAATACATAAAATTATAAGACGATATTAGAAACAGATAAAATGAAATATAAAAAAAACATATTCAGGTGACAAGTCGTAAGTTTAAATGAAGACAATCAACAATGTAACACTGGAATTTGCTTAATTTTTTAGCTCTTCCAGGAGCTCCTCGACAGAATAGAAAGAGTGAGCCATGAGGAAACTCTTCAGTTTAGACAGTTTGGGCTACTGCTAAGATTTTTGAGTTCTTGTGGTAGATTATTGAAAATGGATGCAGCAGAATACTGCACTTCTTTCTGCACAAGAGTCAAGGAAGTGCATTCTACATGCAGATTTGATTTCTGCTTAGTATTAACTGAGTGAAAGCTGCTAACTCTTGGGAATAGGCTAATATTGCTAACAACAAACGACATTAAAGAAAATATATACTGTGAGGGCAATGTCAGAATTCCCAGATTTTTGAATAGGGGTCGACAAGAGGTTCTCGAACTTACACCACATATAGCTCGAACAGCCCGTTTTTGAGCCAAAATTACCCTTTTTGAATCAGAAGAGTTACCCCAAAAAATAATACCATACGACATAAGCGTATGAAAATATGCGAAGTAGACTACTTTTCGTGTTGAAGTGTCACTTATTTGAGATACTGTTCTAATGGTAAATAAAGCAGCATTTAGCTTCTGAACAAGATCCTGGACATGGGCTTTCCACAACAGCTTACTATCTATCCGAACGCCTAGGAATTTGAACTGTTCCGTCTCGCTTATAATATGCCCATTCTGTCTGATCAAAACATCGGTTCTTGTTGAATTCTGAGTTAGAAACTGTAAAAACTGAGTCTTACTGTGATTTAGCATCAAATTATTTTCCACAAGCCACGAACTTATTTCATGAACTACATTATTTGTTACTGTTTCAATATTACACACAAGATCCTTCACTATCAAGCTGGTGTCATCAGCAAACAGAAATATTTTTGAATCACCTGTAATACTAGAAGGCATATCATTTATATAAATAAGAAACAGCAGTGATGTAGGTCGTGGTTTGATGGTGTATGGTGGGAATATGATTGATATGATTGTCGCACGTACTCCCCAGCATGTCTTTGACAGAGGAACTGTAACAGGTCAGGTGTATCGGGACGTCATTTTGCACCAATATGTCCGCCTTTTCAGGGGTGCAGTGGTTCCCACCTTCCTCCTGATGGATGATAACGCACGGCCCCACCGAGCTGCCATCGTGGAGGAGTACCTTGAAACAGAAGATATCAGGTGAATGGAGTGGCCTGCCTGTTCTCCAGACTTAAACCCCATCGAGCACGTCTGGGATGCTATCGGTCGACGTATTGCTATCGCTGCACGTCTTCAAACCCCTACAACACTTCAGGAGCTCCGACAGGCACTGGTGCAAGAATGGGAGGCTATAACCCAGCAGCTGCTCGACCACCTCAGCCAGAGTATGCCAACACGTTGTGCGGCCTGTGTACGTGTGCATGGTGATCATATCCCATACTGATGTCGGGGTACATGCGCAGGAAACAGTGGCGTTTTGTAGCACATGTGTTTCTGGATGGTTTTCTCAACTTATCACCAATACCGTGGACTTACAGATCTGTGTCGTGTGTGTTCCCTATGTGCCTATGCTATTAGTGCCAGTTTTGTGTAGTGCCACGTTGTGTGGAATCACATTCTGCATTTGTCCTTAATTTATGAGCATGAGTGTAGTTGCAGATCCTGTGTGCCGCGCGGTCTGACATGTGTAAAACTAAAAACGTAGCACTCTAAGATAATTTGGTTCAACCCCCCCCCCCCATTTCTGTGAAAATCAGCCCTAAAGGTTATGATGAGCAATCGCCTCAAAACTGGCGGCATCGATAGATAACTGTAAATAGAGCGTTTTCCAACACTGGGTATGGGGTCCGCAAACGCATACTTTTCCAGAAATCGAGGCAAGAAACGTTTACAGCTGCCGCTTATGTACACACATGGTAAATACTATACGACGAGAGCGCCGATAGCACAACGCCGGGGGTAACTGGCTGGGAAGCGGAGAACCTCTGTTCGAATCTCGAGAAAACTGTAAGGTTTTCATTTTTTTAAACTGTAGTTTTTCATGTTAGAATGCGTAGAGATAGGAGGGTTACTAAGATACGCAACTCAACACGGGATAATAATAGTAATAAGTTAGGCAAACTAATTTCCCAAACGACGTGAATAAGCAAAGAATTAAACTTTCAAGCCATCTCAAGTGAAAACAACTCCGATTGAGAGTGCTGCGAATTCCTCACGAGGGAGCACAGATAACCAATCGCGCGACGCTTGTTTAAAGCGAGGCACGGGACAGAATGCACGCGGGGAGAGTTACGTCGTCCCGGTTGCCTATTCAACATATCATAATTGTGAACCTCGAAGAGTGAGAGGTGTCCAGTACGAACCTTATAGAAGCCAATGGGAAAGAGTTTTTTTCCGTCATTAAGCTGCAGCGAACCTCGAGTGTACATGTAATCATTTTTCATAGTTAATCCGCCGAATAAAATATGTTTTGTGAAAGAATACAGTGATCTTCCGTAAGCAACATATGACTTGTACTGTATGTAGTTTGTGGTAATTAGCTTTTCCGTTTATGCCGTAGTAACTAATTATTGTTCGTTGTGTCATGTCTTTCAGTTGCATAATCTGAATAATGGACGATGAACACCTTTCAACCAGCGCTGAAATATATAGTTGGGAGCCTGTCACGCACGACAGCAAGCGGGAAGTTACCGACGCTGTGTTTTGGTTTATAAAAATGTTGCAAGACAGATGTATTATCAGTGCACTACCCGAAGCAGGCAGTTCTGTTTCTCGGCGTTCCAGATTGGTAGGAGCGGCTATCGTCGAGTGATTTTTGTAGCTGACGAACGAAATGACTTTTGATGATACTGAAGAACTATACCATGAAGGCGAAGCAGAAGGTCATTCAGTGGAAGATTTCACGACTAGTGAATCGCAAAATGGTCATAACGCTTTGGAAATGCCCACGTTGCAGGTAGTCTGTGTTTCATCTGTTCCCGATGAGTATTACGAACCGGTTACTAAGCGATTGAACTGCGGCGCTATACCCCTTGAAGTAAAAGTAAAGGTGGTAGCGCTAGCAAGGAATCATAATACAGGGTGATTCAAAAAGAATACCACAACTTTAAAAATGTGTATTTAATGAAAGAAACATAATATAACCTTCTGTTATACATCATTACAAAGAGTATTTAAAAAGGTTTTTTTTTCACTCAAAAACAAGTTCAGAGATGTTCAATATGGCCCCGTCCAGACACTCGAGCAATATCAACCCGATACTCCAACTCGTTCCACACTCACTGTAGCATATCAGGCGTAACAGTTTGGATAGCTGCTGTTATTTCTCGTTTCAAATCATCAATGGTGGCTGGGAGAGGTGGCCGAAACACCATATCCTTAACATACCCCCATAAGAAAAAATCGCAGGGGGTAAGATCCGGGCTTCTTGGAGGCCAGTGATGAAGTGCTCTGTCACAGGCTGCCTGGCGGCCGATCCATCGCCTTGGGTAGTTGACGTTCAGGTAGTTACGGACAGATAAGTGCCAATGTGGTGGCGCTTCATCCTGCTGAAATATGAATTGTTGTGCTTCTTGTTCGAGCTGAGGGAACAGCCAATTCTCTAATATCTCCAGATACTGTAGTCCAGTTACAGTAGCACCTTCGAAGAAAAAGGGACCAAAAACTTTATTGGCTGAAATGGCACAGAAAACGTTCACCTTAGGCGAGTCACGTTCATACTGAGTTGTTTCCCGCGGATTCTCAGTGCCCCATATACAGACATTGTCACGGTTGACTTTCCCATTAGTGTGGAAAGTTGCTTCATTACTAAACACAATCTTTGAAACGAAAGATTAATCTGTTTCCATTTGAGCAAGGATAAAATCACAGAAATCGATTCTTTTAATCTTATCAGCTGCAGACAGTGCTTGAACCAATTTCAGACGATAAGGTTTCATAACTAACCTTTTTCGTAGGACTCTCCATACAGTTGATTGTGGAATTTGCAGCTCTCTGCTAGCTCTGCGATTTTCCTGGGCTGCGAACAAATGCTTGCTGGATGCGTGCTACATTTTCATCACTCGTTCTCGGCCGTCCAGAACTTTTCCCTTTGCACAAACACCCATTCTCTGTAAACTGTTTATACCAACGTTTAATACACCACCTATCAGGAGGTTTAACACCATACTTCGTTCGAAATGCACGCTGAACAACTGTCGTCGATTCACTTCTGCCGTACTCAATAACACAAAAAGCTTTCTGTTGGGCGGTCGCCATCTTAGCATTAACAGACGCTGACGCCTAGTCAACAGCGCCTCAAGCGAACAAATGTACAACTAAATGAAACTTTATAGCTCCCTTAATTCGCCGACAGGTAGTGCTTAGCTCTGCCTTTTGTCGTTGCAGAGTTTTAAATTCCTAAAGTTGTGGTATTCTTTTTGATCACCCTGTATAGTTAAAGGAGGGACAAGATATGACAAATACAAGGCGATAAATAAGTGGACATACGACCGATTTGCCGAATCTCGTCGTCGGAAAGAGAATGTAACAACGAGAATACTCCAGGAGTGGGCTGCAAGTGCAGCGCTTCAGTATACGACCAACACTGATTTTACGTTTGCTGGACCATTATCTTGGTCAAGGAATTTCAAATCGGAATATAAAATTCGTCAACGGCACGTCACTAAGTACGTCTCCCACAAGGAGGTAGAAAATACAGAAGATATACAGGAAGTGGCTGCTCTTTTCAGCATGCAAACGACGTCACTTATGACTGGTTTTAATCGTGATTACGTGATCAACACCGATCAACAGGATGCGTGTATCGGGTGTACATTCGATGCACATTATCGCATAAGGGAGGAAAACGAAACCTTGTCGCTGTTGGTAGTAAAAAAAACTAACACATTCGTACACGGCGCAATGTGCTATCACAGCCTTTGTAAAGTATTCCCAAAGGTTTTCCTGTGTTTACAAGAAAGGAATGTTACATTTGTCCTCAGGTTTCAGAAGAGGTCAATCGTTTAACCGACTCGTTGAAAAATGTTTACATTGTTGTTGTTGTGGTATTCAGTCCAGAGAATGGTGTGACGCAGCTCTCCATGCTACTCTATCCTGAGCAAGCTTCTTCATCTCGCAGTACCTACTGCAACCTAAATTCTTCTGAGTCTGCTTAGTGTATTCATCTCTTGGTCTCCCTCTAAGATTTTTACCCTCTACGCTGCCCTGAAATACTAAATTGATGATCCCTTGATGCCTCAGAGCATGTCCCATCAACTGATCCCCTCTTCTAGTCAAGTTGTACCACAAATTTCTCTTCTCTCCAATTCTATTCAGTACCTCCTTATTAGTTATCTGATCTACCCATCTAATCTTCAGCATTATTCTGTAGCACCACATTTCGAAAGCTTCTATTTACTTCTTGTCTAAACTATTTATCGTCCATGTTTCACTGCCATACATGGCTACACTCCATACAAATACTTTCAGAAACGACTTCCTGACACTTAAATCTATACTCGATGTTAACAAATTTCTCTTCTTTGGAAACGCTTTCCTTGCCATTGCCAGTCTACATTTTATATCCTCTCTACTACGACCAGCATCAGTTATTTTGCTCCCCAAATAGCGAAACTCATTTACCACTTTAAGCGTCTCATTTCCTAATCTAATTCCCTCAGCATCATCCGATTTAATTCGACTACATCCCATTGTCCTCGTTTTGCTTTTGTTGATATTCATCTTATATCCTCCTTTCAAGACACTGTCCATTCCGTTCATATGCTCTTCCAGGTCCTTTGCTGTCTCTGACTGAATTACAATGTCATCGGCAAACCTCAAAGTTTTTATTTCTTCCCGAATGAGATTTTCACTTTGCAGCGGAGTGTGCGCTGATATGAAACTTCCTGGCACATTTTATTTCTTCTCCATGGATTTTAATTCTTACTCCGAATTTTTCTTCTGTTTCCTTTACGGTTTGCTCAATACGCAGATTGAATAACATTGGGGATAGGCTACAACCCTGTCTCACACCTTTCCCAACCACTGCTTCCCTTTCATGCCCTCGACTCTTATAACTGCCATCCGGTTTCTGTACAAATTAAAAATAGCCTTTCGTTCCCTGTATTTGACCGCTGCTACCTTCAGAATTAGAAAGAGAGTATTCCAGTCAACATAGTCAAAAGCTTTCTCTGAGTCTACAAATGCTAGAAACGTAGGTTTTCCTTTCCTTAAACTGTCTTCTAAGATATGTCATAGGGTCAGTATTGCCTCACGTGTTCCAATATTTCTACGGAATCCAAACTGATCTTCCCCGAGGTCAGCTTCTACCAGTTTTTACATTCGTCTGTAAAGAATTCATGTTAGTATTCTGCAGCTGTGACTTATTAAACTGGTAGTTCGGTAATAATCACATCTGTCAACACCTACTTACTTTGGGATTGGGCAGGGCTGGCTCTCCCAAGGCTATCAGTAGTTCTAATGGAATGTTGTCTATTCGCAGGGCCCTTGTTTCGACTTAGGTCTTTGAGTGCTCAGTATTATATATGCTCAGTATTACATCCTCTTCCATTTCCATAATATTGTCCTCAAGTACATCGCCCTTGTATAGACCCTCTATATACTCCTTCCACCTTTCTGCTTGCCATTCTTTGCTTAGAACCGAGTTTCCATCTGAGGTCTTGATGATATTCATGCAAGTGTTTCTCTTTTATCAAAAGGTCTCTTTAATTTTCCTGTGGGCAGTATCTATCTTACTCCTAGTGATATATGCCTCTACATCCTTACATTTGTCCTCTAGCCATCCCTACTTAGCCATTTTGCACTTCCTGTCGATGTCATTTTTGAGACGTTTGTATTCCATTTTGCCTGCTTCATTTACTACACTTTTATATTTTATCCTTTCATCAGTTATATTCACTATTTCTTCTGTTATCCAAGGATTCCTACTAACCTTCATCTTTTTACCTACTTGATCCCCTGCTTCACTATTTCATCTCTCAAAGCTGCCCATTCTTCTTCTACTGTCTTTATTTTCCCCGTTCTTGTCAATCGTTCCCTAATGCTCTCTCTGAGACTCTCTACAACCTCTGGTTCTTTCAGTTTATCTAGGTCCCAACTCCTTAAATGTCCACCTTTTTGCAGTTTCTTCGGTTTTAATCTACAGTTCATAACCAATAGATTGTGGTCAGAGGCCACATCTGCCCCAGGAAATGTCTTACAATTTAAAATCTGGTTCCTAAATCTATGTGTTGCCGTTATATAATCTATCTGAAACCTTCCAGTGTCTCTAGGCCTCTCCCATGTAAACATCCTTCTTTCATGATTCTTGAAACAAATGTTAGCTCTGATTAAGTTATGCTCTGTGCAAAATTCTACCAGGTGGCTCCCTCTTTAATTCCTTGCACCCATTCCTTATGCACCTACTACTTTTCCTTCTCTTCCTTTTCCTACTATGGAATTCCAGTCACCCATGACTATTAAATTTTCGTTTCCCTTCACTATCTGAATAATTTGTTTTATCTGATCATATATTTCATCAATCTCTTCGTCATCTGCAGATCTAGTTGTCATATAAACTTGTACTACTGTGGTGGACGTAGGTTTCATGTCTCTCTTTGCTACAATAATGCATTCACTATGCTGTTTGTAGTAACTTACCCGCGCTCCTAATCTTTATTCATTATTAAACCTACTCTTGCATTACCCTTGTTTGAATTTGTATTTATAACCCTATATTCACCTGACCAGAAGTCTTGTTCCTCCTGCCACCGAACTTCACCAATTCCCACTATACCTAACTTTAATCAATCCATTTCCCTTTTTAAATTTTCTAACCTACCTGCCCGATTAAGGGATCTGACATTCCACGCTCCGATCCCTAGAACGCCAGTTTTCTTTCTCCTGATAACGACGTCCTCCTGGGTAGTCCCCGCCCAGATATGCGAATGGGGGACTATTTTACCTCCGGAATATTTTACCCAAGAGCACGCCGTCATCATTTAACCATACAGTAAAGCTGCATACCCCCGGGAAAAACTACTTTCTGTAGTTTACCCTTGCTTTCAGCCGTTCGCAGTACCAGCACAGCAAGGCCGTTTTGTTAATGTTACAAGACGAGATCAGTCAATCATCCAGACTATTGCTCCTGTAACTACTGAAAAGGCTGCTGCCCCTTTTCAGGAACCACACATTTGTCTGGCCTCTCAACAGATACCTTTCCGTTGTGGTTGCACCTACGGTACGGCTATCTGTATCGCTGAGGCTATCTGTACCGCTGCAAGCCTCCCCACTAACTTCAAGGTCTGTGGTTCATGGGAGGAAGATGTTTACATTCCTTGCTCCAAATCTGGGACATTGCCAATTGTGATCTACCGAACATTTCTTGAGAATGGTTTGTAAATCATACGTTGATGATAACAATTTTTGACTAATATAGGATTCCTGGGGTGGAAAAACTAATACTCGAATGTGTGACACCGTATTTATAGATGACGATGATCGACCTACGCGCACGGTAAAAGTAATACCGCCAAACTGCACACGTGTGTACCAGCCGTGTGATGTTTATTTCTATCGCCAGGTTAAAAACTTTATTTCAAGGCTGCAGAATTGTAGCGTGCTTCTGGAAACCCGGCGTGACTTGCATAACCGCACGGATGCAATAATTATTCACAGCGTAGTTCATAACCAACTTTCAGCACCGATTTTTCGGGCAATGATATCGTATGCGTGGTGCGCATCAAAATTAATTCCGGAAAAAAGACATATTTTTAAATGTAAACCAAGTTTGTTTTCCGCCGACTCTTCGGAATTAACAGTGCAGCTGTCTAAAGACTGCATTCATTAGATGTTCATGGGGCTGCGAGTATATTTGTGTCGAATGTTTGACAAGTACCATCCATCTAGTTGTTCGAAGAAAAGTGAGGACACGTAACAGTGACTGGAAGACTCATTGTAAAGTGACTAGGAGTAACATTTTAGTTGTTTACTATCCCAAGAGGTATGAGAAATTTATTTGCCTACCTTTTTATCATTCCTTTTTTATTTACTTACCTTCTTGAGGTAAGCTGGAATATGGAAATGTACAAACGAGAAGAATAACATCCGCTAGGTTTACTCGTCATTCGAAACCGGGTTTTCCGCTTCCCAGCCAGTTACCTTTTTTTTTTTGTTAAATTGATCATTTTGTTCATTTTCGTTGTACATGGTCGCGGTGGATGTCACAAGACACCCATTCAAGTTCATCGTTTAGCGTTTCGCCACCCAACCCTCTGACCGAACACGCTGAGCTACCGTGCCGGCATTGCCTTGGCCGTTGCGCTATCGGCGCTCTCGGCGAAAAGGGAATACATTGTGAGTACATAAGCGGCAGTTGTAAAAGTTTCTTTCCTCGATTTCTGGAAAAGTATGCATTTGTGAACCCCTTACCTGATGATGAAAAACGCTCTATTTACAATTATCTATCGATCCCGCCAATTTTGAGTCGATTGTTCGTCACAACCTTTAGGGGTGATTTTCTCAAAAACGGGAGGGTGTATGGCCAAAATATCTCAGAGTCTTCGTATATGTTGAACACAAGCGACTTGCCAAATATGAGCCGAATCGGTTGGCCCTGTCTGAGGCCTTCCCGTCGTGAGACGTCTTGTTCCGGTCCGCGCGGCTCCCCTCGTCGGAGGTTCGAGTCCTCCCTCGAGCATGGGTGTGTGTGTTGTCCTTAGCGCAAGTTACTTTAAGTTAGATTAAACAGTGTGTAAGCTTAGGGACCAATGACTTCAGCAGTTTGTTCCCATAAGACCTTGTGTGGAATCACGGTACACAATATGACGACTCGATGGCAGAGTGTGAGTATGGCGAATGCCCGATGAACGCCATCTGCTAGCGTGTATAGTGCCAAGGCGCCGGCCGGAGTGGCCGAGCGATTCTAGGCGCTAAAGTCTGGAACCGCGCGGCCACCACGGTCGCAGGTTCGAATCCTGCCTCGGGCATGGATGTGTGTGATGTCCTTAGGTTGGTTAGGTTTAAGTAGTTCTAAGTTCTAGGGGACTGATGACCTCAGAAGTTAAGTCCCATAGTTCTCAGAGCCATTTGTACCATTTTGAACCAAGTGCCAAGACGGTGGTGTTATGTTGTGGTCGTGTTTCTCATGGAGGGGGCTTCAACCCCTTGTTCTCTTGCGTGGCACTATGACAGCACAGGCCTACATTGATGTCTTAAGCACCTTCTTGCTTCCAACCGTTGAAGAACAATTCTTGGATGGCGATTGCATCTTTCAAGGCGATCGAGCATCTGTTCGTAATGCACTGCCTGTGGTGGAGTGGTTACACGACAATAAAATCCCTGTAATGGACTAGCCTGCGCAAAGTCCTGACCTGAATCCTATAGTGCACCTTTGGGATGTGTTGGAACGCCGACTGCGTGCTAGGCCTCACCGACCGACATCGGTACCTCTCCTCAGTGCAGCACTTCCTTGAAGAATGGGTTGCAATTCCTCAAGAAACCTTCCGGTACCTGATTGAACGTATGACTGCGAGAGTGGAAGTTGTCATCAAGGGTGGGCCAACACCATACTGAATTCCAGTATTACCGATTGAGGGCGCCACGAACTTGTATGTCATTTTCAGTCAGGTGTCGGGATACTTTTGATCACATAGTGTATCTTTCGCCTCTTGACTGTACTCCGTGGCGCACTATGAATAATAAATTGTAGGTTACTTCTGAAATATCAGAGAAGATCCTACGGATGAATCCACGCTGTGACTGAAATACAGGACTCACGTATTTCACCATGTGCGTCATTCTTTACGCTGCCGATGTACACTCTACAACCAAGTTAGAGGTTAAAATCTTAAACCCCGTTTGTAAAGTACTGCTTAGTGTGATGGTGTAGTTGCAGTTGTTAATGGAATGATCAACATACTGTACGTTCCACAGGTACAGTCCGTGCGTCTACGTATCATTAATATTTAAAGGGGTGCGTAACTAATGCGGATACCAAACATAATTTGAAGGAACTTTAACGGGCCGCTCTCAAACATAGACACCTGACGGTTCAGAAACTAAACATTTTTGAACATAGATTCCCATTTGAGAAGTAAGCAGTATGCCGACTCGTACAAACCTGCCGATTTTATTTATGTAGCCCAATAATTCACATTGTTGTTATGACCAACGTTATAATTATTATTGGCTTAATTTTAGTGGATCTTTGGCATTAATTATATTTGTGGAGAAAATATAAATTAAACAGAGAAACTAGATTCCTAATAACGTCTTGAATGTCCAGAATGATTTATTTACGACGTAATGGGAAGTACTACAGGTACTGCGCACAAAAACAGAACTTGGGCGACACAGTCTGTTCCCATTGTCTCCACTCGGAAACCTGCAGCCAGCGTGGCTTACGAATTAGCTGCTCTACTCTGTGTGGGAGCCAGCATGTGCGTCATGACCTCAGTCCCTTCTGCGTGAATGATGTTTCTCAGGGACCAGTACCTCAACCTGCGTCTGTTTTAAACACCATACGACCACTTCGAATACTCATCCTATTATTAGAGCGTCTTCTCTTCGAATATCGAGTGTTCACAGACTCCACTCTGTGCATCGATTGCAATGATAGTTGATAGAAAATCATTGCTTCATCTTACTCCCAAAAGTACGTCTCCTGAAGATTGATATTTTAGTGTTATTTTCATAGCATTCTGTAAATTAAACCCACTCAATTCTCATAGGGACTAGTTTCAACAATATTCTCAGTTGAATGCGCGTACACAATGATGTCAATTCTTCAGAGGTAAAAATTAAAACGAAAAGAAGTGGTTTAGTGCTGGAAGTGTGTAAACTGTCCCATACCAGTCCGCCTGCTTACCTGAATGGTTATCAGGTCTGACTACCACGCAGTGGGGGTGGGTTCGAATTCTGGCCGGGTCGGAGATATTCTCCATTCATGAACTGTTTGTTGTGTTGTTCTCATCTTCATTTCACCACCATTGTCATGGAAGTCGGCAGATGTGGCGTCAACTGAAAAGACTTGCAATTGGCTAATCGAACTACCCTGGTTGGGGACTACCAGCCATCGGTGCCATATGATCATTTCATTTAATTTGTCCTATACAAAAAAAGGACGTTTCATCTTTATAACATTATGTTATACTTGTACTAACATGCATTTGGACATAAGAAAGATTTATAGAAAAAGTTTTAAATGTAACGCGTACTTGTTACTACGTAGCGCCATATGTACTCGTTGTTGCAAGTACTCTATTTACACTGAAGAGCTATTGAACGATGGATAGTTTCTGCGTTGAATAGAAAGCGTTCCTATCTCCAGGACGAATCGATTATCCTGTGAAGAAACTGCACGTTCTCCATACAGTGTACTGGCCGTCGGCATGACAGATGAAAGCATGATGGGTATCCCCATACGTGGGATCCATCACATCCAAGGTCGTGCAAGCACAACGATTTTCGTAGCCTTCATATCATGGAGAAGTCATGTGTACTATTGTAAGGTGAAAACCGCTGCCACTTGAGCCAATTGCTTGGGGGAAACAACCTGTTGAAAACACGAATCGCTGTCAAGTATAGTTTATCTAAACCGTGGAAAGACAGGCCACAGTATGTCAAATAACTCATCAATTAAGTACTGTACATCATTAAGGGACAAAGCAGCTATCACCCTGCGTTGTTGGTTGCCTACATAAGGGGAAAGTGTACACTAACGTGTGAACCTTTTGTGCTCTTTGGATTGACAGGTCTTTAACCTATTGTTCTGCTTAGAGGATTATTAGCCTCTGGGGATAATCTGCCTTTTGATAGACAGGTCCCTAACCTATTGTTCAGTTAAGTGGTTTTCCATGAAACCTCCACATATAGCCCTCCCCTTCCTCCTCTGTCCTCTTCCTTCTCCTTCTCCTTCTCCTCCTCCCCTATCCCTCTGGGAATTTCCTTCATTCACACAAACACACATTTGATATCAATTTGATTGAATAATTAAGTAAATCGATTAATTAATTCACCCCTCCCTCTCTGGGAAACCCCCATGGCCTCCTCCTCCCCCCCCCCCCAAACTGGAAACTGGCGGGAAAAAAGTCTGAGTAGACTGGTAATTTGGCGGGAAATCGATTGCAGTGTATGGAGTATTGTTTAAACAATTTACACAATATGCGGAATATTGCTTATTTTAACAATTTATGGGATACGATGCTGTGTATGAAAAGAATTTGTCAGGAAATCGATTGCAGTGTGTGGAATATTTAGAAAATTGCTGCGGTTTTTGCATTCCGATCGCGTACTGAAGCAAGTAATCACGCCTTCCTTCCAAAGCAAATGTCTGACTGGGAGTAGATTCAGAAATACTGCTGAAGTTAATAAACAAGTAATTCCTGCTCACATGATAGTGATGTAAGGGATACAAGGCGGACGCTGTAGCTATTTCACACACACAAATTGATGATTACACAGAGCCAGTGGCAGGATGACTCGAAATACACTTAAAAAAAAAAAAAGATCGTTGTACACAAAGAGAGAGAGAGCTGTAGGTTGCTTCGCAGATGACATAGAAACTAGCATGGGATATTTCATTCCACCATGGGCTCTAAGCTACCCCAGCCTTTCTGGCACACTTTCTTGTGCTGCATTTAGTTATTAAATGTGGTTCGGGGTACCACATCTTGAAGATGTTGGATGAGCGATAGAATGTTTGGGTGACAAACATGAATGCACTCTGAGACATGCAGATGTCCTTCAGACTGCAGTACCTGTACGTAGCAGTAGTTGCCGTGGGTGTTTATCGGAGATCGCTGAAACATTCGCACACCCACGCACTCACCTCCCAGATGTCCTCACACAGCGCGTCCGTCCCCTCGTACACCGCCAGCGCCGACGTTCAGTGGTACGTCAAAACTTCTACCGCGACAGCAGCCGCAGTCGTCGACGCAGGTGTATGTCAGAGTGCACCACCCGCGGCCATGGAGAGCATCTGGGGTGATTCGAGGGATAATGATTCGAATGTTATCAAAATGTCCAGGGCAAACATCCATAATTTTGAATCGTTTCTCACGCAACACACACATGCCCGTTTCAATTGCGTTCACCCAGCACACTGGTCACTTCGCCAGTCCTCGCTTCCGTGGGCAAGATCAGAAAGCTCGGTGCATTCTTTAGCTAAACCGTTACCTCCGGCTGCCGACTCCAAATGACCGGCAGCCAGCCGCGGTGTACTGCGAGACAAGCAGCGGCAGCTTTGATATATACAGTACTTCTGAACTATTCCACCCAGACGTAGATCCACGAGTTTAAAAAACCTACTTTACCCAATGTGAGGCTCTATGTTGTTGACTATACACATCGAATTTCTCACGCGAATTTCTCTTCGAAGATAGAAAAAATCGGACAATACATGCGTTTTCACGTCGCTAAAGTATCGTTACGCGTTGCGGAAGTCCTCTATAAGACTATGGCATAGGATGTATTGCCTCTAAGTATTCTTCCATCGAGTAGAAAAATATCTTTCTTATCTGCTACGTCCTGATCACAGGACTAGAATATTAAACTCAAGTTAGGCTCTGAAGTACTAACATATACCACTGTCACAGGACGCCTCCTCACTTCCGGACTCTTACTTAAGGTAAAAATGGTTCAAATGGTTCTGACCACTATGGGACTTAACATCTATGGTCATCAGTCCCCTAGAACTTAGAACTACTTAAACCTAACTAACCTAAGGACATCACACAACACCCAGTTATCACGAGGCAGAGAAAATCCCTGACCCCGTTACTTAAGGTAACATCACAGAGAAGTTGTGAATATAAGGTCTATACTACATACCACTTCATAAATTTAGTAATATCTGATTTTATTATGATGGGCGTCTCTCCCTGTGTAGGTGAGAGATTCAAATATTATTGAAAGATATCGCCTCATCGAAAAAACGCCATGTCAAGAATCATATCGGTGGTGCCCTAGCCATTATCTCCACCCACCAGGTGGCATGCCACTGATATCAAATTGATAGGCTAATTACTTACATTGATCATTAGAGCCACTTCCCATGGCGAGTAATTTTTCTTTTACAGTAGTCGGACTACACTCATCAGGTGTGTGTGTGTGTGTGTGTGTGTGTGTGTGTGTGTGTGTGTGTGTGTGTGTGTGCATTGTGTGTATTAAACCCTGGTCCTAGAAATGACCAAGATGCTTCGTCCAGCCATAGCCCTCAGTGGTTCGCAACCGCACACGGGCAACATCAGTCCACCCACCCCACTGCCACTCCACACCGAACCCAGGTTTATTCACACTCACCATGTAGTTCAATTGGGAATTGCTGAAGGGAAGACGATGTTCCTTTTGGGGAAGACTATTGAGAACCGACATTAGATGCTGACCACACAAGGAATCTACTGCCAGGTACATACAGTTTGTGTAAGGACTGCACTATTAAAAACACGATCACAATGACTATGTTACCATAGGCCTGCACAAAAACCGGTCTTGGTTCTACTAGCACACAGAAGACTCATTGATAGCGGTATGCTCTCTGGTAGAAATGATGTCTGCGATTTGGAACCGAGTCTATCTAGTCAACTACATCCTTACATTGGATCCTATGAAGACAACTTTTAGTGATTACAGCCACTGGTGAATCATATTCATGCCACTAGCATATCTCGAAACGAGTCATCTTTTTCGAACCTATATGCTACAATAGAACTCCATCGTGGCTTTAGACAGTCCTTCCGCATCTTGTAATTGTTCCTCAGTCTCTACCCCGCCCTCTTTGCAGCTTCGTCCATGTGATCATTCCAATTTAAATCAGAACTGACCAGAAGTTGGACCCTTGGAGAAACAGGTTGAGCTGAGTTAATGTGACAGGTCTGTCTTTTTTGACCACTCAGTGGAAATGGGGACATTTTGTCGTAACTCTGCTAATGATGTAGGATATGTAACGCCAGCGCCAAAACGAAGCTTTCTCATGCATCACAAGGTACTATAAAAGACAGTACGGGAATTGAAAGAAGGATGAGGATTTTCTACTGCTTTGATGTGCGTCTCCAAACTAGATACAGGTATTTCAGTCTGAAGGAGATCTGCATCCGTCAGGGAGCATTAACGTCTATCATCCAAACATTCACTCTATCGTCGTTATTCTGTACCATCCAAAAGAGTAAAACTACGAACTTCATCTGACAGAGAATTTGATAAGATTTTACCACATCTCTCCCTTCCGATATATCAAAATCAACTTCCATCTGTGTATCAGCATCGAGCATATGTGGCGATCCTATTAAATGTACAAGTATTGATCCACTGGAGCAGGTGGCCAGTGATCGAAGCCACTTGCACAGACCAGTGTAAACTATCATCGCCTGTACTGTAGGAGGATTATATCCCACAGACTATCAGTCGCAAGAGAGGGACTTTGTTTTCATGTCTGATACATTGTTTCTTCAGCTGTTGAACGTCGAAGCAGCACATTACTACAGCTTCACACACTGCCATACATTCTGTTTTCTCCATGACGACTTTGAGGTCTGTGTCAGGCTCTAAACTGGCATTAACATGTTTCAATCCATTGCCTCTCACAGAAAACTGGACATCGCACAGTGTAAATCATGTTGCTGCTGCTCCTACAACACGCACACTGGATGACTGAAATAAAAGACAGTCACAACATAAGGAAACTGGAAAAGTTGTGCGGCATTATGGAGCGTTTCCAAACAGCATTAGAACTCATCTTTCACAGTGATGGGGTAGCTGGTGGTTTGGTCTTATATTTTAACTGATTCCTCATATTGCGGCCGTGAACGAAATCGGTATTTTGGTGCTGATCGTCCCCAGAAGACTCTTTCTCCATTGCAAACAGGTGATGTCAGTCAGATATTATATGGTTGTCAACAGCATACCGGTGGACGGATGGGATGGAAAAGACACCGTCGATGTACTGTAATAATCACCACAGTTGACAGTGCGATCAATTTTAGCAAAGTTATTAGTTTTTTCCGAAATTTCAAAGCCGACCAGTGACACAGCAGCATACTTCGCAATTTCTGTATCATCGCTAAACAGCCCCTCCAATACTTTGTGAGTACATTGCGGATGTAGATAGATGACTGCGCAGTACCTCCATTCATTGTTAATTCTCGCACGTATATACACCAAAGTATACCAGACAGCGTCCTATACCTATCTACAAATTTTTATCATTTCGGTCATAGTGCGTAATTTACGATTACGATTTCCCATCTTTCCCTATGTGGATGGAAGTAACAAAGCGTCTTGCATTCTAAGGATATGGTTCGAGATTGAAAGAATTCCCTGAATTGTCCTTCACCAATCCTCTATGTAACACTCTCACCAATTTAATCTACGGCTGAGCAGAAGTAGGAGGCTACTATACATGCTTTATCCCAAGTCTCGTGAAGGAACAGAGCGAGCCGAGATCATAACTGCTTTTCAGCGAAGACTATTCTATACCAGTCTTTTTCACGATGCCCATCCAAGTACACAAGATCTCTCCAAATGCTCGCATGTCGAGGAGGTTACCACCCCTTATCGGTGTATAGTAGATATGAGAGTATTGTGGTGATATAACAGACGTTTATGAAGAAGAAACGTGTGGTGTAGGCATGATGGAGCTGCAGACGGACGTACTTTGAAGCATTTTACGTAAATCAAATGCACCATCAGTTCAGAAATATTTTCTAGTGTCTGGGGTCACTACCAAGACGGTATTGGTAACAGAGAATTAATCATGGAACTTAAACACAGACATTCCTAAAGCTATACAGTTTTGCACTTAAAACACGATACAACGCTAGAGCAGTACGGCTTCCGGCCTATTAGTCTAGCGGAATGAATCGCTGTAAATATTCGGATGTAAGAAATAAATCCAGTACGATAAACGATGATGACGAACAAAGTGATAAAACTATTATCTTTCTCACCAAAGAAAACATCTATTCTTTGTAACACAAATATTACGTAGGTTTCCAGAGGTGTATGAGACCTGCTGTTTACCAAGTTCATAGCGGATTACAGTTCAGAAATTATGTTCACAACAGCACTGCAAATTATCATCGACAGCCGAAAATGCTTACGAACAAACAGTGACATCTTACGAGGAAACAAACACCAGTATCAGTAGCTAGATCCTGCCTGGGTGGCCGAGCGGTTCTAGGCGCTACAGTCTGGAACCGCGAAACCTCTACGGTCGCAGGTTCGAATCCTGCCTCGTGCATTGATGTGTGTGATGTCCTTAGGTTAGTTAAGTTTAAGTCGTTCTAAGTTCTAGGGGACTGATGACCTCAGAAGTTAAGTCCCATAGTGCTCAGAGCCATTTGAACCATCAGTAGCCAGAGGATATGTAACGGTCTTACCGGAGTTTACCACCACCTTGGTAACCTTCCTCTTGCAGGTAGAAGTCATGATCCGATGTTAGGCTCTTTTGTTGATGTGTGGGGTAATATTGCCTTTTCGGCTTGATGTCACGTCTCTAGAATAGCTCCTCTCTCCATTAGTACGGTGTAAATATTTAGCATCAATCTACCCTCCAACTCCATATCCGAGCTAGTGTTTGAGTGTGGCTCGGCCACGCGTTATATCTGGAGTGATGTTGGGATGTAGATCCACAATATGGCATGTCCGGGATAGGGTTTGAAGGTGGACTCGCCATGCATAATATCCGGGGAAATGTTTGGATGCAAATTCACAATATACCACATCCGGGATAGGGTTTGAAGATGGATCTGCCGTGCATTATTTCCAAAGCGATGTTCAGAGACTGATGCACACTCGAGCACTAAATCGGGCTCTATTCTGTGTCTTGGGGGCACACATACTCAGACACATACATACAGAAAACTGAGCAAATACACTCCAACTGTAGAATATGTGATTGGAGGTGACTGTATGCATTCGGGTACAGTGCTATACTATGCTGTCCGACCGGAAAAATAGTGCATTTGCGCAAGGTGTTGACAAATTTATTACATTTGCAGTCAATTTTAGAATACGGAATGAAAAGTGACGTCATGTTCGCATGTGTAGAATTGACATAAAATCGATAAAATTACGAAAAATGACGGAAAATAGCTATAAACTGAGGGATAATACGCCGAAATGTGGGTAAATTGAGGGAGTACTTGCACGCCTGCTGCTTGGTGAAGACAAGTCTTGTACACGGGAATGAGTATACGACAGCAAGAGGAGAACAGATCGTGAGTAGGGCTTGGGTAGCTAGGTTGGTATAGCACTTTCCCGCTAAATGCAAGGGTCCCGAGTTCGAGTCTCGGTCCAGGACACAGTTTTAACCTGCCAGAAAGTTTCATATCAGCGCTCGCTCTTCTGCAGTGTGAAAAGGCAGAGTGGGAAATGTAGCTGCAAGTCATTTATCACACATGTAACCATATTTTTCCGTTTTTCTCGCGGGATACATAAGCTATGCAGTATAACCTGCAATCGACTTGCATAGAATTGCGTATTCCGTGCGCATCTTAGAACACCATCTGCAAACAACAGTATTCAGAGCACTTCCTACTCATGTGTCGTGATCATGTCCATCAACGGAAAACCTGTTTCGATACGCTCCTCTAGACGAACGAATACGTATGCGAAGTAGGCCATTTCTCTGAAACATCTTGGACGTAAATCGAGTCTTCAATTTCATATAGGTACGAAACAACTGTTACCACGCTCTTCATGTTCGTCCTATCCTAAATGCATGCAAGTGGATCATTGGCGAGAGGGCAAGTCTTAGAACTTTTTAGTATGTTGGTATATGAAAAGCGCTGATATTCTCGTTGAAAATCAAACAGTACATGTGTATCTCAGCAGTATGACCGTATGCTTATTGGAAACTGTGGAAAAAATATGGAAGATAACATAAAATCGCTAAATTCGAGGAAAAACTGATTTAATCACGAAAAATTGATGTGAGAAACGTAAAAATTCAGGGAAATACCGTGAAATATGTAAAATCGCGAAAACCTAATAAAATTCCGAAAACTGTCTGAGAATACGTGGAATTAGAAACAAATACCATGAAAAGAGTAGTGAGCGAAAGAAATAACATTGCGTTTTCTAGAGAAGGAGAGTAAACTGATGCCAAATATACACAACTTACTAGTGGAGAGAGGAGGTATTATAGAGACTTGACGTCAGGGCGAAACGGCAGTATTATCCGGCACAGCAGCAAAACAACGTAATATCGACCATGATTCTGTGTCCAAAAGGAGGATTACCAAGTCGGTGGTACAGTGCGGCAAGACTGTTACATATCCTCTGATTACTGATCCTGGTGTTTATTTCCTCGTAAGACGTCAGTGTTTCTTCGTATGCATTTTCGCCTGTCGGCGATAAATCTTTAGAGCTGTTGTGAACATATCATAGCTTCCGAACTGTAATCGGGCTTGAACGTCGTAAACAGCAGGCGTCATACACTTCTGGAAACCTATGTAGTGTTTGTGTTAAAGGGAATAGATGTTTTCTTTGGTGCGCAAGGTAATAATTTTATCACTTTACAATTTTTCAACAAAGTTAATCGTAGAGAAACTTGTTGGGAGAATGTATTTCATGACTGAAAGACCGAAAGACGCACTGCTCTAGTATTATAGTGTGTTTTAAGTGTAGAATCGTGTAGCTTTAGGGATGTCTGTGTTCATGTTCCATGGTCATTTCTCTGTTGGCAGTACCTTCTTGGTGCTGACCCCAGACGCTAGAAAATATTTATGAATTGATAGCGCAGTTGATTTACGTTTAATTCTTCAAAGTACGTATGTCTCGAGCTCCATCATGCCTACACCACACGTTTCTTCTTCATAAGCGTCTGTTATATCATCACAACACTCTCATATTTACTATACACCAATAATGAGTGCTAATCTGATCGATATACGAGCATCTGGGGAGATCTTGTGCACTCTGATGGGCGTCGTGGGTAAGATTGGTGTGGAACAGTCTTCACTGAATAGCAGTTACAGACTCTGCTCGCTGTGTTCCTTCACGAGACTTGGAATAAAGCGCTTATAGTAGCCTCCTACTTCTGGTCAGCTATAAAGTAAATTGGTGACAGTGTTACATGGAGGGTTCGGCAAAGACAATGCGGGGAGATCTTTCAGTCTCCAATTTCATCCTAAGAATGCGAGAATTCTCAATGACTTCCAGCCACATACGGAAAGAAGGGAAATCGTAATCGTAAATTAGGCACTATGACCGAAGTGCTAGGAATATGTAGATCAGTATAGGACGCTGTCTGGTATACTTTGCCATATATACCTTCAAGAATTAACAATGGGTGGATGTGCTGCACGGTCACCTATCTACATTCGCATTCAACTATATGTTACTTGCAAAGTAATGGAGAGGTGGTTTAGTGATGATACAGAAACTGGGAAGCGTGCTGCCGTATCATTGGTCAGTATTGAAATTACCGAAAAATTGGTAAAATTACTAAAATTGATCACACTATCAACTGTGGTGATTATTACAGTACATCGACGGTGTCTTTTCCATCCTATCCATCCAGTGGTACACTGTTGATCAACACTTAATGACTGACTGACATCACTTGTTTCAGAATGGGAGTAACACCTTCTGGGAATGGCCTGCACTGAAACAACGATCATGTACATGGCTGCAATATGAGGGGTCACCCAGACATCTGATAACACATCACGGTGAAAGATAACTTTAAATGTAGATGTCATCAATCACTGTCGGAAGGCTGTTTGGATACACTCCACAATACTGCAAAATGTTGCAGTTTCCATGTGTTGCAATCTCTTGCGCATTTGTTTGTCAATAAGAAACACCACCTCTGCCTTTGTCAGTCATGCTGTGTGTTCCGGAAGCAGGGGCAGCGTAATGTACACTGTGCATTGTTCAGTTTTCTGTGAGACCTAATGGACTGAGATGTGTTAATGTTGGTTGAGCAGCTGATACAAACCTCAATGTCGTGGTGGAAAAAACAAAATGATGGCAGTGTATGTAACTGTTTGGATATGATAAAGCAGAAAATTACAATGTATCAAACAACAACACAGGGAGCTCTCTTGCGATTGATAGTCTGTGGGTTATGACCGCCCTACACTGCAGGTAACGAAACTTTACACAGGTCTGTGGAAGCGACTCAGTCCACAAGCTACCTGCTCCAATGAACGAATACCTGTATATTTAATAGTATCGACACATATGCTCAATTTTATCAAAACTAGACATAGTTGTCTCACTGGGAATTCCGCGATCGTTCAATAAGTAAAATATGGAGTTTCAGTCTTCGATCGCTATTCTTTATTTTCAATTACCGGTTTCGGGCTAGCTGCCCATCTTCAGATCTGTTAGACAATGTTAAAAATGTAATTAATAAGAGAGATACAGTTAGTGAAAAACTATCTTAGTTTACAAAATGAAATTTTGGAACATATAAAATGCCAACATACCATATGTTGTAGTTACAGAGTAACTTGTCCGTACAGAACACACTGTTCACTGTCATAAGTAAATTTCAATCTGTTAAACCATTATATCGCAGTATTTAAGAGTAATCTGATTGGTAACAGTAAAAAGTGCCCTCTACCTATAACAATTGTGCATCTGTTATTATTTCGCCGTATATATTATTGGCGAATATTCTTTTTAATAAAACAATTTTTAAGGTAATAACAAATGAATAATCTTTTTGAGTGGACCATGAAACGAAAAATTTTTACATTAATTTAAAATTTCTTTATAAAGAAACATAAAATATAATTAAAATGTAGATATCCTTCCGAAAACGTGCGTCTACTCTTCTTTGTTTTTGATTGGTGGTTGAGTGGATTTCCCTATGCCTGAGCGTATACAACGCCACGCCGAGTTGTCTTGCGCCGCGCCCAATTCACCTCGCCGCCAGTACGCTGAGGGCCGTTCCGCTGTAGCTGTTTCTTACTGGGGCGTGCTGCTGCGTTCAAGAGTAAGCCTAAAACAGGTCTTTAAAAATCTCATAATAATTCCTGTGCATAAAATCACTTTGCTCATTTAATAGGCCTGGGGTTTTTCTTTGATGTGCGTATATTTCAAGCTCTTCTAGCACGTTGAGATAGAGACTTTTTGGAGCTTTATGTAGCACCTCCATTTGTTGATTTATATTACTAACTTCATGTCTACTCTCTTTTATATGTGTTCCAAATGCTGTTCGATTGCTATGGCTACAATGTTCCCTGTATCGAATTTCAAAGTTCCGCCCTGTTTGTCCTATATAATAACTGTCACATTCAGCACATTTATCTTATATACTCCGGAATTATTGTATTTCATTTGTTTCGTCGTTGCTGGTTTATGTCTTAATCTATGTGCCATTTGCCCTTCGTTCTGAAATGCCACTGCGATGTTTTTTGGAAAGCATTTAGCAATTCTTTCCGACACACGCCCTTTGTATGTCAGGGTGACAAACTTCTTCTTAACTTTAATTTTCCTAGAATCGCTAATGATGCCCGCGGATTTGTTTTTGATTTTGTTAAACATACGTGTAACATCTTGTGTGCTGTATCCGTTAGCTGCTGCTACTTGCTTAATAATACCCAGTTCTTTCTGCAACTCATCTTCCTGTAGTGGCAATCTGAGGGCTCTGTTGCACATTGCATGAAAGTACGCTCTTTTATGCTGTGCCGGGTGGTGCGACGTCGCTACTATGATGTTGTCGGAGCACGTGTCTTTTCTATAGACGCCGAAAACGTGCCTGCCTCCCTCCTTTCTGACAGTCAAATCTAAATAGTTAATCGTCCTGTTGTTTTCCATTTCTAGTGTGAATTGAATTTTTGGATGCTGCTCGTTTAAAACTTTAGTCATTTCCTCTACGTCTTCTTTTTCCCCTTTGAATAATAAAATAGTGTCGTCAACATACCGTCTGTAATAAATTAACTTCTCCTTAATTTCTGGAAAAGAGTTAAAAACTTTGTTCTCAAAGTCATTCATAAAAATTTCAGCTAAAATGCCTGATAGACTGTTACCCATAGCTAAACCTTCATCTTGAATAAAAACTTTATCGTAGTAGCGACGTCGCACCACCCGGCACAGCATAAAAGAGCGTACTTTCATGCAATGTGCAACAGAGCCCTCAGATTGCCACTACAGGAAGATGAGTTGCAGAAAGAACTGGGTATTATTAAGCAAGTAGCAGCAGCTAACGGATACAGCACACAAGATGTTACACGTATGTTTAACAAAATCAAAAACAAATCCGCGGGCATCATTAGCGATTCTAGGAAAATTAAAGTTAAGAAGAAGTTTGTCACCCTGACATACAAAGGGCGTGTGTCGGAAAGAATTGCTAAATGCTTTCCAAAAAACATCGCAGTGGCATTTCAGAACGAAGGGCAAATGGCACATAGATTAAGACATAAACCAGCAACGACGAAACAAATGAAATACAATAATTCCGGAGTATATAAGATAAATGTGCTGAATGTGACAGTTATTATATAGGACAAACAGGGCGGAACTTTGAAATTCGATACAGGGAACATTGTAGCCATAGCAATCGAACAGCATTTGGAACACATATAAAAGAGAGTAGACATGAAGTTAGTAATATAAATCAACAAATGGAGGTGCTACATAAAGCTCCAAAAAGTCTCTATCTCAACGTGCTAGAAGAGCTTGAAATATACGCACATCAAAGAAAAACCCCAGGCCTATTAAATGAGCAAAGTGATTTTATGCACAGGAATTATTATGAGATTTTTAAAGACCTGTTTTAGGCTTACTCTTGAACGCAGCAGCACGCCCCAGTAAGAAACAGCTACAGCGGAACGGCCCTCAGCGTACTGGCGGCGAGGTGAATTGGGCGCGGCGCAAGACAACTCGGCGTGGCGTTGTATACGCTCAGGCATAGGGAAATCCACTCAACCACCAATCAAAAACAAAGAAGAGTAGACGCACGTTTTCGGAAGGATATCTACATTTTAATTATATTTTATGTTTCTTTATAAAGAAATTTTAAATTAATGTAAAAATTTTTCGTTTCATGGTCCACTCAAAAAGATTATTCATTTGTTATTACCTTAAAAATTGTTTTATTAAAAAGAATATTCGCCAATAATATATACGGCGAAATAATAACAGATGCACAATTGTTATAGGTAGAGGGCACTTTTTACTGTTACCAATCAGATTACTCTTAAATACTGCGATATAATGGTTTAACAGATTGAAATTTACTTATGACAGTGAACAGTGTGTTCTGTACGGACAAGTTACTCTGTAACTACAACATATGGTATGTTGGCATTTTATATGTTCCAAAATTTCATTTTGTAAACTAAGATAGTTTTTCACTAACTGTATCTCTCTCATTAATTACATTTTTAACATTGTCTAACAGATCTGAAGATGGGCAGCTAGCCCGAAACCGGTAATTGAAAATAAAGAATAGCGATCGAAGACTGAAACTCCATATTTTACTTATTGAACGATCGCGGAATTCCCAGTGAGACAACTATGTCTAGTTTTGATAAACTTGTGCCTAGTCAGGCTGTGGGAGATGTGAAAACATTTTTTAAAGCTAAGCTTAATATAATGAAAGCCAATTTAAAAATACATTTCAATAAGAACTGTTTGCAATTAGGTGTTGTGCCGAAGTACGCAAGGGTAAAGATAAATAACAGCAGTATCTCAGCCACAAAAGTTAAGAAGAGAGCAGAACGGTCATGGATAAGACAGGAGATCAAATCAGGGTACATCGAGAAAGACAAACTCAATAAGCTTACGCACGATTTACATATGAAGTTAGGTAACCTATTGTCGCCACTGCAGTTTAGACAAGTTGAATATGAGATTGAAGCAAGAATCCAGGTACATAGGGACGAAATCATAAAAAGACACAATAAGAAAATTACTAATCTGTGTAGAACAATAGCAAAGGCAGAGAGGGAAACAGATAAAATACAGTATGTACATAAGTTTTATGACAGAACCGTTAACCTAACAGATATTGTCTTTTCTAAAGAAGAGCAGAAGCTTTTGGATAAGGGGCTTAAGCATAATCCGCGAACGAACTTGCAAGATCGAGACATCAAGAGAATGATCGCAGAAGTTAAGGTAGCATGTAGGGATGCTAAGTTAACTAAATTCCAGGAGACATGTATCGCCATCAAAGCCAAAGAGGCAATTGAATGCCAGAAAACTTTACATAACGGTAAATATAGTGAGATGAGGTTAGTGAAAGAAATTAACTTAAAACTGGATTCTAATAACGCAATCGTGATTAAGTCAGATAAGGGCAGTACCTCAGTTGTCATTTACGAAAAGGAATATATAGATAAGACAATGCGGTTTTTTCAGGAAAATGGAATTAAAGAAGTCAAAAAAGATTTAACAAAGAAGTTTCAGACAGATTTAAAAGCAAGGATAGAAGCAATACAATTTTTATTCACTCCAAATGAAAAAGCTAGATTAGTAAAGATGAATCCAAGAGCACCAGAAGCAAGAGCGCAAATAAAATTGCACAAGGAGAATAAACCAATGTGTGTTATTTGCAATGGGAAGGAAGCCGTTAATGAGCTCTTGAATAAAGCTTTGTACCGTAAGTTAAAATCTCCGTATAAATACGAGCAAGTTTACAACGTAAAAAATAGTGTATGTTTCGCGAACGAAGTGAAGGACATTGCAATCCCAGAGGATGCAGTCCTAGCCTCATTGGACGTCGTGAACCTCTACACTAATATACCAATACCAGAAACTTTGCAAATTATAAGGAAAAACCTGATAAAAAATAAGTCAATGAGCATGGGTGAAATCGTCGAACTCGTAGATATGCTAGAGTTCACACTGAGTTTTAATAGTTTTATCTTTAACGATAAAGTTTTTATTCAAGATGAAGGTTTAGCTATGGGTAACAGTCTATCAGGCATTTTAGCTGAAATTTTTATGAATGACTTTGAGAACAAAGTTTTTAACTCTTTTCCAGAAATTAAGGAGAAGTTAATTTATTACAGACGGTATGTTGACGACACTATTTTATTATTCAAAGGGGAAAAAGAAGACGTAGAGGAAATGACTAAAGTTTTAAACGAGCAGCATCCAAAAATTCAATTCACACTAGAAATGGAAAACAACAGGACGATTAACTATTTAGATTTGACTGTCAGAAAGGAGGGAGGCAGGCACGTTTTCGGCGTCTATAGAAAAGACACGTGCTCCGACAACATCATAGTAGCGACGTCGCACCACCCGGCACAGCATAAAAGAGCGTACTTTCATGCAATGTGCAACAGAGCCCTCAGATTGCCACTACAGGAAGATGAGTTGCAGAAAGAACTGGGTATTATTAAGCAAGTAGCAGCAGCTAACGGATACAGCACACAAGATGTTACACGTATGTTTAACAAAATCAAAAACAAATCCGCGGGCATCATTAGCGATTCTAGGAAAATTAAAGTTAAGAAGAAGTTTGTCACCCTGACATACAAAGGGCGTGTGTCGGAAAGAATTGCTAAATGCTTTCCAAAAAACATCGCAGTGGCATTTCAGAACGAAGGGCAAATGGCACATAGATTAAGACATAAACCAGCAACGACGAAACAAATGAAATACAATAATTCCGGAGTATATAAGATTAAATGTGCTGAATGTGACAGTTATTATATAGGACAAACAGGGCGGAACTTTGAAATTCGATACAGGGAACATTGTAGCCATAGCAATCGAACAGCATTTGGAACACATATAAAAGAGAGTAGACATGAAGTTAGTAATATAAATCAACAAATGGAGGTGCTACATAAAGCTCCAAAAAGTCTCTATCTCAACGTGCTAGAAGAGCTTGAAATATACGCACATCAAAGAAAAACCCCAGGCCTATTAAATGAGCAAAGTGATTTTATGCACAGGAATTATTATGAGATTTTTAAAGACCTGTTTTAGGCTTACTCTTGAACGCAGCAGCACGCCCCAGTAAGAAACAGCTACAGCGGAACGGCCCTCAGCGTACTGGCGGCGAGGTGAATTGGGCGCGGCGCAAGACAACTCGGCGTGGCGTTGTATACGCTCAGGCATAGGGAAATCCACTCAACCACCAATCAAAAACAAAGAAGAGTAGACGCACGTTTTCGGAAGGATATCTACATTTTAATTATATTTTATGTTTCTTTATAAAGAAATTTTAAATTAATGTAAAAATTTTTCGTTTCATGGTCCACTCAAAAAGATTATTCATTTGTTATTACCTTAAAAATTGTTTTATTAAAAAGAATATTCGCCAATAATATATACGGCGAAATAATAACAGATGCACAATTGTTATAGGTAGAGGGCACTTTTTACTGTTACCAATCAGATTACTCTTAAATACTGCGATATAATGGTTTAACAGATTGAAATTTACTTATGACAGTGAACAGTGTGTTCTGTACGGACAAGTTACTCTGTAACTACAACATATGGTATGTTGGCATTTTATATGTTCCAAAATTTCATTTTGTAAACTAAGATAGTTTTTCACTAACTGTATCTCTCTTATTAATTACATTTTTAACATTGTCTAACAGATCTGAAGATGGGCAGCTAGCCCGAAACCGGTAATTGAAAATAAAGAATAGCGATCGAAGACTGAAACTCCATATTTTACATATGCTCAATGCCAGCACACAGCTGTTGCTTGTTTTCGATACATCGGTAGATAGGGCGTGGTGATATCTTTTCGACTTCTCTAATGGATTACGTAGCGATAGTTTTTCTCTGTTGGATAATACAAAATAACGAGGAGCGAGAGAATGGTTGGATGACAGACATGAATGCATTCTGAGTGATGCAGATCTCATTCAGACTGCAGTACCTGCATGTAGCTGAGAGATGTACCGCAATGCAGTAGCAAAATCTTTTTCCTTCTTCCAGTTCCCATACTGTCTTTTATACTACCGCGTGTTGCAGGAGAAAGCTTAGTTTACACTTTTGTAAATAGTAGCTGGGTCTATGACAAAGTGTTCCCACTTACACAGTGCTGTCGCGTTAACTCAGCTCACCATGTTTCTCCATGGCATGCAGAAGGTCTTACATGTAGTGCTTTTCTAACTCCGTTAAGTTCCGACTTGAACTGGGTCGATCACAAGGATGAAGCTGTATGGAGGGTGTGGCAGAGACTGATGTGGAGTTAAAAGATTCATACGGACTGTACAAAAAAGCCGCGCTGGAGTTTTTCATCTATGGATTCCTTGGCAGATAGATTCGAAATAGAAAGATGACTCAATTCGAGATATGAGAGTCGCATGACTGTGGTTCAGCAGTGGCTATAAACATGAAACGTCGTCTCCATAGGAAACAATGCAAGTATATGGTTGAATGGATAGACTTGATTCCGTATTGCAGACAGAGTTTCTAACAGAAAGTGTGACTCCATCAAAAAAATGGTTCAAATGGCTCTGAGCACTATGGGACTTAACTTCTGAGGTCATCAGTCCCCTAGAACGTAGAACTATTTACACCTAACTAACCTAAGGACATCACACACACCCATGCCCGAGGCAGGATTCGAACCTGCGACCGTAGCGGTCGCGCGGTTCCAGAGTGTAGCGCCTAGAACCGCTCGGCCAATCTGGCCGGCCGCTACACAGTCCAGGTTTAATGGCTTCGGCACCACATTTAACTGTTACAGGAATTTGCATCACTGCTGAGTGGTTTTGGAATTCCAGCTTACCCTGAAATTCCCTGGTTATGGAGCTCCCTTCGTGTTGTTTTGGTGCTGAAAGAGATCTCGAGTGCGACATTCAGTTCTGCAGTGCGTTCTTCAGCTGTCGTCCAATTATTTTTCGTCACATTACTTTGCAACGAGCGTCTGTCACGATCACTAAACACACATTTTCGTCCGCAATGTTACTCATCGGATGATATTTTTCCGCTTTTCCTGTGTACAATATAAATATTCGATGTGGTACCTTTTGATACACCAAACACTTCTGCTACCTTGGCTACTTGCAAAACACTGTTCTGATCATGACTGACACCTGCAGCGTAATGAGAACATTGTACATTTGCCGTTCTTGGTCAAATACAATGGCGCATATGCCAGGCTTGGATAGCAATCGCGTTTATGTCGAAGTATACTTTTCTCCCAGTGTTTCCACATGTTTGTACAACCCATGTATTTAAAGACAGTTTCTGTGAAATACTGGCTGCGTTCAGAGCGAGAATTTACTTCAAGCAGGGATAAGTAGCTTTCAGAACGGATCACCAATCTCTAAGAAATAATATCGTTTATAATACTTAAATGAAGACATACGTGCGGCTACACACCACAGCGTGCAAATAGAGTAATCTTTTGTCCTAATTCATGAACATTGTTTTTTGTTATTAAATATAGTTTATATCTGCAGTCACGCCCACCTACATTTTAATTACAGTGTGTTAGCAAATTAGTTAAAAACACCGAGAAAACAATACAATTTAATAGCACAATGCAAAGCGTCGTGGAACATAAGCCTGAATCAATTCATAAACTCTATTAGAAACATTATCTCTGAAAGAAAAATGTTACAAACTAAATTTATGTTAATACTGATTTGCACAAGTATGTTTTATATGCGCATCTCAGCGTCCATACAACAACAAGGTGACCCTGGAACGTTCTGTGAATGGTCTCAGAAAGTAAAGGAAACAAAATATACACATAAAATACCTTGAATGATCTTGAAGGCAATCATCATTAGCTACAACACAGTTCTGACATCGATTGTAATGTTGTTGGAAACTGTCAGCTAACGCCACTTGTTGAACCGCTTGTAGCACCATAGCCAAGTGCAACTTACGGCAATCGTAAGCTTTTCAGGACTGATTTAGGCGGGGAAACAGAAAGAAGACTACCAGCGTCAAATATGGACAATAAGGAGGGCGCTGAAGGGCGGCTATCAGGCGTTGAGCGAGAAAATTGAACACGCACACATTGTTGATATCCAGCGGTGCGTGGCCATGATTCTTTCAACGACTCCGAAAGAAGAGTTTTCAGACAGTTTCCAACTGCTTTACATCCGACGTCACAAGTGCGCTGTAGCTAAAGGTGAATACTTTGAAGGCCATGAGAGCTACTTCGTATGTAACTTTTGTTTCCTTTATTTTCTGAGATCATTCACAGAACTTTTCAGATCAACCTTGCATATTTTAATTTAGATCAGGCTGTTGGTTTGAGATCTGTAACTCTGACAGTGCATAGCGATTCTCATCATTAATGACTTCGCTGCTCTTAGGAGATGAATGATAGCTGCAGCCAATGATATGTTTAACTTTCCTTTGGCGGCGTACAGCCGATGTCTGCTAGATCGCGTGAATCACGAATATTTCGCGCATGATAGTAATATGGATCTCACCGTTCGTCTGCTCTTCTAATGGCTGAACCATTAAAAGTTCACTCCATAAATAACTGGCGAATAGTGGAATAGCAGGTTACAATTATAATTGCCGACTCTAATGAACAGTTTACTGCAGATTTCTACGACTCAGTTTCTAGTAAAATTTCCCTTGTAAACATAACGGATGTTACTGACATCATTTCAAGTCACTGCGTTTCACTGATGTAATCCTGATTACTTACGTTCATTTCAATCGATCAAATTCAGATGATATAAGAGTACATCTCTACAGAAATGAGAGCCACAGACCGCCATCATATCTGTTCCTTTGTCGGTGGCATTGCCAAACGTACAGTGTTTAACTGTTTGTTTGGAAAAGACTGTCAATGATATATTGTGACAATATAATACTCTGTTAATTTAGTTACTTTTGTGTGTGCATCCAACAGGCGCGGATCTAGGGAGTGTCAGGAGGATGATCATTGACCATCAGCCTTAAAAAGAAATAGTATTATCGTTTACGTTGTGATGAACGCCACATTACTAATTTGTCAGATCACTTTCAGGGAATAAGATACGAAAATTAACTCTTTCACACCCACTGGCTACAATTGTGTCCATTAACTTTTATTGTTTCTTAGCTGCAACAGAAATATTTTTTCGGAACCGGAACTTCTTGTACACATTTGTGAATGTTCAATCTTTTCAACTTGGACAAATGCTGTAAACTGTTGGACATCACTATAAAAATATCAAAAAGTCAATATCAACAAGTCAGCAGCTTGTGCCCGCCAGAATACCCGGAAGTGATTAGTTAGTTATACTACACTTTACAGTTTAATATTGTTATTGTTATTTTGCGTGATAATTAATGAATTATCAGTTTATTTATTATAACAGCGAATGTTTCAAAATTACTTACGAGTGCTATTCGGAAAGTAAGGAACGATATGTCGCGAAATGGAAACCACAGTCAAAATCAAACTGTAGCAACAGTTAGCTACAACTTCCAGCTACATATCTCCATAGTCACCGATCCGACTTACACGTTTGTCGTAGCATTGTACCAACTTTCCAATACCCTTGTTACAGAAAGCAGCCGCCAGTGCTTTACGCCAATTCTCTACGCTGACCTACAGCTCGTTGTCCGTGCAAAAATTTTTTCTTCATAGCCAGCGGTTCATATGCGCTGAGATGAAACTCAGAGGGAGACAATAACGGGCTGTATTGTGGGTAATCAAACACTTGAAAACGATGCAGGAGCATCTTCATCGCCCCTGCAGAATGCGGCTGAGACTTGTCTTGATGAAGAAAACGCACGACAGTTATGTAATGTTGGCTGCATAGGTTCAGGCGAAATTTCTCACCTGGCCCTCGTACTTGGTGGGAGACAATATTGTTCTAGGTATCTGTATGTGCTCCCTGTGTTCTCAGAGCTAAAAAGAACGACGTGACGTGATGGACGGGTAAACTAGAGACACTTTCCAACACACCTGTGCACAACTTCATCGGATTTTCACTGTGGTTTCCATTTCACGACCGGTCGTTCCTTACTTTCCGAATAACCCTCATCTTTTGGCCCTTAAAAAGAAACCAAGTGTAAAAGGCTCCATTTTGAACAAGTTTGTGTATTTTTATATAGATCTTGCGTGTAAAATCATTAATACCTACGAGCATTACAGCATAAAGTAAAATTTTCCTTCGCACAGAAAAAAAATCGGGTCTAAAAGGTTTAACAGTGTCTGAAATGGTACAGGGCTTCAAAAATTACTGCTAAGTATGACCACATAACACAGGTTTGTTTTCAGTGTCTTGTGCTTGCGGTCTGACTGCCGGCAGTAAACTTTTCAGAGAAGAAAAGGTCTGCATTTGCAGGCTGACGGTACCTGCTGAGAATAGCAGACAAACATATATCACCAGAAAATCACAGGAAGCTAGTAAGGCTGGACAAAAAGTGAAAAAAAGAAATGGAACAGATGACTTTACAAATGCTTGCTTAAAGAACTGAATAAAAACGGTCATTTCCTCACATAAACGCTATAATAACATACTCTACCGACATGTGTTCACAGTCATAGTGACAAGATAAATACTGATAATGGTGAGCTCACAGTACGATTTTATGTTGCGTAGTATCACGTCGAAAAATGTTATGAGAGTTTGTTGTTTTATAGTTCTAAAATAAACTGGACGACAATATACCTCTCTAATTTTCTAATGAATGCTTTTCAACTTCTGTGTTTCTATGAATCGCAGTTTCTTTGAAGTTATGTTAAAGTGATGTACTGACGATGGATTCAAAAATGTTATTTTTATTGTTACATAAAATTATTTTACATATTTTATTGTAACTAAGCAATTTATTGATATTATTAAAATTATGATATAAATCATGTACATCAGTAGCACGTTGAAGGTAGGGGTGATGGAAATTAATGTTTTAGAGGGAGAGACATTATCAATCTGTGACACCCTCAACGCTCCCACCCACCCCCACCCAAGAACCGAATTCTGAATCCGGGCGTGACTTAAAGACTTCCTTATACTACAGTCAGGAAACACACAATGTTAATTATTGCCAGGTAATACCATAAATATTATTTATACTCCGGCTCACTTAGAAGCAGTCTATGAGTTGTGGAAATGAGAGCATATTACATTCCCAGTACATTAACAGAAATATCACAATTTACTTATTACACACATCCGTAAATATCAATCTTCCACCTCCTCACCTTTTCATTATCCCTTACTCTCTGTTTAGAACGGAAAAGCAATATCACTGACACGCATTTCACTGTTTCTGGCAATCCTCTTGGGACTCATAAATGGATTTGAAGAGCATTCCTTTCGTCTGCCAGTTTATCTAGGTGCCTTGGGATTATCAACAAAGCTTCCACACATGGCCCATAATCGGACATAAGCGCCGGTGATCCGAGTCTCTCATTAAGCGCCTTGCCGACATGCCATGGCCAAAGCTGTGTATTGACTTCCATTTTTCCGAGCTAACATTTCTGTCCAAAGAAGTAAATCTCATAATATTAAACCACCATCAATCTCTCGTAAGTTCGTGGTACAAGTTCCCGTCTCAATTATGTGCACTTACACCATCTTATTGGCTTACTTTCTGGCATCATCTCATAATTTAATAAGAGTGGGCATAATTTAATGAGTGTGTGTGGTTTCTCTTCTGGTATTTACTGTTTGCAAGAGTTTGCGGGAAATTAAAAGTCTATTAATACTTTCATTTGTTTGACTTGGGGCTAGCCAAAACCGGGTAATCCGGGCTTTTAAGGGTTTAGTACAAGAACCTAGCAAGCTAACAGAATTTATTTTCAAATACGTAAAGCATTACGATTGTTAACACTCCCCAGAACATTTTTGTTGTACATAATTATACTCCAGTCAGTTACTTAAAAGTAAAAGTAAATATAGCAAAATTGAAATTGTTCATGTTTAATTGCGGTTTTATGTGAAAAATGTTGATTTGTAACGTGAAACAGAGGGATGCTGCATAAAAATAAAAAAAAGTTACATAAAACGCAATTGCCTCAAGAGAACATAAGATTAAAAAATAAAAAGATTAAAGAGACGCAAAACAAGGACATATCAAATATCGCTTCAATGATTCGTCGAGTCTACATGAAATATGTTTCTGTTATTGCTAAACAACTTTAGCTGTTATTATTGATAATAAGAAACCCTTGCCTTTGATGATGATGAAGAACGTTCTATTGAGTACAAAATAACGACACTAATTATTCATTTTTTTTATCTTTGTACTTGGTAACTGTACCTACATCAGAAGTAATTGCTTTGGTTACATAAAAGCGCGGAAGTCACTTCGTCAATTAATTTTTATTACATATAAAATGCATGACAGTTTTTGTAAGGATACAATATACACAATGACCTAATGCTGAACGACGTGTAGTTATAATATTGTGCAAAAGAAACAAACAAACAAAGAGGAGTCGTTGGCTCCCAGTTTCTCTCTCCCACACTCAGTTATGTTTCTTTCCTAACAGTGCTACGAGCAATCCTACCATTTACTACGTCGTTTACGTACTGTACCAAAACTACCGAACATTAGTTTTCGTAGAGCACAGCTCTAGTCACGAGCCAATCGCAAGCATTTGCTCCCAGGGGCCACCGCAAAAGGACCACCATGCAGTGTGTGATTGATAGCTATACAGCTGAATGGTGATGGACGTTGAGTTTGTTCAGGTACGTGACGCGTTAAAGTACCAATATCCTCAAATTTTATAAGCATCAGTTGTATTAAGTGCATATGTAACTTTTAAGACTACTTTTAATGTTACTAAAGATTTTAGCTTTATTAGCGCAGTATGATCTAATGACAACGTCGAAGAATTTGAATGGTTTTTTAGCTCTAGCTCTGTACTGACAGATTTAGTAAACTAGGAACAATAACAATGGGTTCAGAAGCAATGAATACCCCTCATGAAATAATAGTAATCAAATGAGTGTTTCAACTGGTAAATTCTGATTGTTATGGCTGCTGATGATCCAAGTTCGGAGTATCGTATGTGCGTATCATATAACACCCCATCTTCTGATTAACTCCTGAGAATTAACAGGAATTTCTATCCAGAATATCTGGTACCTAATTGTATTCTATCGTTCACAACTTGAGTTAACAGGGCTTTACATGTTTTCCTGAAGCTATGTTGGTATGAAGCAAACTAGAATAAAATTATTTTATCAAATTTCCCATACTCGAGCCTTACGTAAAATAATTCTATTATCTTGTTGATTGTTGAAGAAACTGCTGTCGTTGTGTAGGTACCATTCCAGACTTGCAGTTAGGGTTTTTAGCTCCTGTAAAGTCTCTTATTACGTATCATAAAGTTGTTATTTAAACAAGAATACAGTACCAAAAAGAAAATTGCACTGTGTAATAATCTGTTCACAATCAGTTGAATTTACGACATATACTGTCGTGATCTCCAATGTCGCCCCTACCAATTTCATCGAAAGAATTTTATGTCGTATAATACCTCCTCTCACATGCAACTCCGCTCGTTGCCACCATGCTTCTCTAAAGTAATCGTGTGATACTCTATCATTCAGGGTGCATCATAATTAATGGTGTAAACACATACCGTTGGAAGTACACGATACTAGAAGCAAAAAAGTCTGAGTAAACATAAGCTCGCTTATCACCTTGTGGTTACCAGCCACCACTGACATGATTCCGTGTAAACGTCATCCCATTTAGGAAAAGGTAACAATACTGTACAACTTTAAGGAAAGTTGTTAGAGTTACTTTAACAGAAGTGCAGGTGTTTTAATAAACACGACAACAGTTACATGTCTGTACTCATGGTGACAGGAGGTGTTCGAAGTGTCATCCTTGTACCCGGATGAAGGTCTTCTTCTGTCGCCGCAATGAGCTCCAAATCCATTCAAGCACACTTGCATCATTTTGAAATTCTGGACAAGCACTGATAAGTCTATGCTTCAATTATTCAACCATTTTAACCAGACTGGCGTACTCTACATATTTAAGGTGCTCAATACACATAAACGATGTGGCACAGATCAGGTGAATGGAGGCCACGATCATGTCCTCCTAGCCTACTTTATTTTTGGCCATATCTGAGAGCTTGGTGTCTCCCCATAGCAGTAAAATGTACCGTTGTTCCATCTGAAGTAAGTGATTGTTCGACAAGAAAATTAGTTTACTTTGCTTATTTTCATTCTTTTCTGTCGTATGGTATTATATTTTAGGTTAACTCTTCCCATTGTAAAAGGAAATTTTTGGCTCAGTAATGGGCAGTTCGGGTAATAAGTGGTGTAAGTTCACGAACATCCCGTCGACCCATGTTCACTAGTCTGAGTGTTTTGACATTGGCCTCTCAGTATATATATTCATGACTGTCATTTCTTTTTAACAGTATCAGCTTATTCCCAAGAAAAATCAACTTTCACTCAGTTAATACTCGGCAGAAATCCAACCTGCATTTGGATCGGACTTCCTTCTCTTGTGTAAAAAGGTGTGCAGTATACTGCTGCATCCATTTTCAATAACCTAAAACAAAAATTAAAAAATCTTAGCAGTAATCCACGCGCTTTCAAATCGAAACTGAAGAGTCTCTTCATGAGTCACTACTTTTATTCTGTTGAGGAGTTCCTTGAAACATTAAGCTTATTCTTATGTTATATTGTTGACTGCGTTTACTGAAACTTATGGCTTGACTTTTTTGTGTTCATAAACATTTTATTTTTGTCTGTTACTAATTTTATATTGTAATTTCTTATACTGACACGTTCCATGACCTTGAAGATTTGCTCCTCAATTTGGTCCTACGGAACTTGACGTGGAAATAAAAAATCACTCATGTGCCACATCATTTGGCGTTGCTCTAACGCAACGTCATCAAGCAGTCCTGCGAGATGATGAGTCGGAAAAGTTTTTCGGACTATCAAGATGGTACACTGAAGAGCCAAAGAAATTGGTACAACCGCCTGATATCGTGTAGGGCCCCCACGAGCACACAGAAGTGCCGCAACACAACGTGGCATGGATTCCACTAATGTCTAAAATACTGCTCGAGGGAACTGACACCATGAATCCTGCAGGGCTGTCCATAAATCCGTAAGAGTACGAGGGGGTTGAGATCTCTTCTGAACAACACGTTGCAAGGCATACCAGATATGCTCAATCATATTCATGTCTGGGGAGTATCGTGGCCAGTGGAGACGTCTAAACTCAGAAGAGTGTTTCTGGAGCCAGCCTGCATAAATTCTGGACTTGTGGGGTGTCGCATTGTTCTGCTGGAATTTCTCAAGTCCGTTGGAACGCACAATGGACATGAATGTGATAAGACAGAATGCTTATGTGCGTGTCACCTGTCAGAGTCTTATCTAGACGTATCAGGAGTACCATATCATTGCAATTGCACACGCCCCACACCAAGCGCCCGCCAGCTTGAACAGTCCCCTGCTGACATGCAGGGTCCACGGATTCATTAAGTTTTCTCTAGATGCGTACACGACCATCCGCTCGATACAATTTGAAACGAGACTCGTCCGACCAGGCAACATGTTTCCAGTCATCAACAACAGTCCAATGTCGGTGTTGACGGGCCCAGGCGAGGCGTAATGCTTTGTGTCGTGCAGTCATCAAGGGTACACAAGTGGGACTTCAGCTCCGAAAGCCCATATCGATGATTTATAGTTGAATGGTTCGCACGCTGCACTTGTTGATGGCCTACACTGAAATCTGCAGCAGTCTGCGGAAGGGTTGCACTTCTGTCACGTTGAAGGATTCTCTTCAGTCGTCGTTGGTCCCGTTCTCGCATTACCTTTTTCCGGGTGCAGCGGTCGGAGATATGTTTTACCGGATTTCTGATATTTACGGTACACTCGTGAAATGGTCTATGGGAAGGTCCCCACTGAATCGCTAACTCGGAGATGCTGTGTCCCATAGCTTGTGTGCCGACTATAACACAACGTTCAAACTCACTTAAGTCTTGATAATCTGCCATTTTAGCAGCAATAACTGATGTAACAACTGCGCCAGACACTTTTCTTATATAGGTGTTGCCAACCGTAGCCCCATATTCTGCCTGTTTACATATCTCTGTTCTTTGGCGTTTCAGTGCATATTAATATTAATGTCGGGTAATTCGAGGAATAGTTACGCGAGAAAACTATGAAAGTTGCTCGTAAGGCACCGATAGCTCACTTATAAATGAAACGTAAAATGGTCAGTACACTGTTAAAAAATACATTATATTTAAAGTAAACCATCTGCGAAGAAAGAGCATAGCACTAAATAAATATCTCTGCGTATACACTGCGAGAGACAGAATAGCGCGCAGCATAGAAATTTGTTGCCAACTGAAAACTACGTAATTTCATCGCGTCCATAGATCAATAAGGCTTTTAACTGTCAGTATCGTGAGGCCATAGTATATAGTTCTAGCACTGTGGATCATAGATCATCAATATGGCCTTGAAAAAATCTTTTCTGAACTTTATAGTGCAGAAATCATTACATAGCAGAAAAGGACCATCCTGCCAAATGAAACGTGGATCCCGAACAAGGAGATGCAGACCACTAGGACTAGTTCCCTCAGCATGATCTATACTATTGTTTTCCAGGAGCGCATTTCCTTTTTGGAGTATGTATTACTGGATACCCATTCTGAACTGACACACTTACCCAGCAGACTCGCGTTCATTCGGTTTTCGCTTTTATCGAAATACTTGCATTTTCTTTCGTAAAGCACCAATTTGGAGCACATCTTACGTTGGTTGAGAACTCCTGTTATAATTTGTAGAACTACTTTTTCCCCGAGGCCATGCTTTTGATCATTTTAGCGATATTCTGTGCCCTACTACTCTGTGAAAGGTAGTGCAACCCAAAATTATGCGTACTTCTATATATTTTAAATTAGTGCCTCTGCCATTGTAGATAACAAACTATGGTTACGTACAATGCCTTATTCAATCTGAGAAATTCCAGATCACAGTACCGAACTAAATTTCAAAGAAATTTCGTCGATTATCATTGCCCACTGTTAAATTTGTTGCTTTGCTGAAGTACACGCAGATATCCGAAGCCTAAAACGCATCTGTGTAGCAGGGTTATCGTTATGGGATTGCATCGACTGTCATAGCGGCTAATAGTGACACGGTTCGTTTAAAGTAACGGATGAGTGATTGTGAAACAAAGTCAAGTAGATTCAAACCAGGCCGGCAGCCAATTAATTGACCATATTTGATGTGTGATGAGTTCGTAGTTTGGCATCATAACCGTGCCTTTCTCTATAGCGCTGCGTTCTCGTTCATAAATTGGGAACCGCAGTTTGCAGTATTCTGTTACCGTATTTTGCACCTTTGATAACTAGACCAGCAACATTCGGATATGACTCTAAACGGCTGCTGAGGAACCGGACCTCAAATGGACAAGTACTAGCCACAAAATAAGCGAAAAATGATAACAGAACACACAGATTAAAAAAGCTATATCATTACAGATGAAAAACTATTTGCGTACTTTAAAACATCGTCTAGTTTCAAATACGAATAAAGCGTAGGAGGAATGTATGTATCCTTCTCAGTATACTGAGACAGTAAACTTATCTTCACTTACCATTAAGGAACGGTGTATGGGAAACTAATGAAAAATCGTAACTCCTTCCTTTAAAATCAGCGCTGCAATCACTCGTGAAGTTTCGTACCAGCTTCCTCCGAGTAGCTGCAAGTTAAGTACTCCAGACATATCTTTCCGTAAGTCACACACAAACATTCAGTCACCTTTTCTTTCACCAATATGTGCGTTCGACACACTAATGGACTGGGGAAAAGGTGAATTTTGTATGTTTTCAGATATAAGTGTTCGTTTCTTCTGATCGCTGTTTGAGGGCGGAACGGCAGAGAAACAGTTTGAAGGTAGTTCGATGAACCATCTTCCAAACACTTAAGTACAAATTTCAGAGTAGTCATGTTGATGTAGATATACTTCTCTATGCAAGGTGTTATTAACGAATGTAATAGTTTAAGTTTTGGTTCATAGTTCATATTTTTTATACCAGTGACGCCACTTATTGTGACGATACACTCATATCGATGGTGTCATCTCCACTGATGATACATATATACCCATTTAAGTACTTCAGTTGCCATACATGATAACAGGAAGTAAGCTCTTAGTGCCCTCCTATCCGATTACAGCCAAATTCTCCATGACACAAACCCACAGGTGTTACACAACTCGCCCTCTGTTGTATGCACTACACTGACGTTTTATTAGCTCAAAGTAAACACCAAAATACAAGTGACGGTCTTGTTACAGGGTTAAATTATTTTAATGCTTGAGTAAAAGGACTGGCCATCAACAACAACATACAACAAAATTCAAACTGTACTCCAAAAGCAAAGGTCATAAACCAGGCGCAGCGTGGTCGTATCTGCTAGGAACAGACAGCGAGCACAGGGCAGCATTGGAAAAGAACAGACTTGCTTTCAGCAAAGTTGTGATGGCGAGATATCTGCGTCGGCAAACTTGTAACTGGCTGAAACTCGAGGTGTGGTCCATGTGCGGTGCCACACTAGTGTACACAAAATCTTCGCACTTCTGAGCGAATAATAATCGATCATTTTACTTGTCTCTTCGACGCTAGGCTCACCGGATAGATCTCTCCCCACAAAGAGGGTGCACACTCAGCGTAACACAGCATACGAGTTAGTGCCAGTGGTTGCGAGGTGCGAAAGGACGATTGGTTGGAGACAACTGTAATGCCGGCGGGCTCCTGGACGTGGAAGCTCAGGTGTGTAACAAAGGCGTGCTGAAAAGTAACACCTCAGAAGATTTTTACGTGAAAAATCTTAATATTTTAAAGTAATACAAACCTTATGACCTTTCTGCACCTTTGTTCTTCATGTCTACATGTTTTTTTTTCTCAACATTGTCACCCTGTCTGCGAACACATTTCTCCTAGCAAGAGACCGGTTTGTTGATATCGTCACTGTAGAATGTTTGAATTTGTTGATGAAGCCACAGGCGCATCTTTGCTTGTACAGATTGATCATTAGCAATGTGAAGTCCTAGAAAGAGTTCCTTAAGTTTCGGAAATACATGAAAATTAGATGGAGCGTAGATGGGACTATATGGAGGACGGTCGATGATAGTGAAGTCAAGGCGTCGTATTGTTGCAGATTTCGTAGCGCTCGTGTGTAGTCTGGCACTGTCGTGCTGATGGAGAAGGTGCTCCACGTGTGGATGAACTCTTTGAATTCGTGCTTTTAGTTTTCTGGGGGTCTCGCAGTACCTTGCAGAACTTATGGTGGTGCTTTTAGGCATGAATTTTAAATCCATCACACCAATCAATGTCTAAGAACACTGTAAGCATGATTCCGACCAGTCTCTTCGGTTGCCGAACGCGGTCGTCCACTCCGATCCTTGTCATACATGTGGGGTTAGCACCACCGTTTCCTTCAATAGGAGCACAAACAATATAACATTGCACATTACTGATGTCGATACGATCATCACTGTAGACAGCGTTTATTCTTCTACGAATTTCAATTGGAGGCACGTTTGCCACGGTTAGAAACTCGATTACAGCACCAGCGTCATAGTTATTCTATAAACCGCCATGTTACACACTGCAATTCAAAACTTGTAGACTTTACTTTTCAGCAAGTGGTAGTTACGTGGTTACAGCGATAACTATTGTTGGCCTAGGTTGCAACCAGTAATGCGACGGTAAAGCAATGACGCCAGGGGATGCTAGGATTTCTAAGGATGTCCATCTGATATTGGTGGAATGCAGGAATCCTCCCTCGGGAGCCTCAGGACGCATGTGGAACCCTCCATCTGGATGGTAAACTTGCGAACTTCTGGAGTCACGCGAGAACAAGTTAAGTGTTAGAATTCTATGGTAATAATCATTAATCTCATTAATAGTTACCATAATCATGTGAATGTTCAAGAACACGAAGTTACTGTAGAAAATTGTCTCCACAATGCAATTATAACCTCCACGATGTCACTGTAGAAAAGTGTCTTCCACAATGCAATTATGAACGGCAACTGCAGGATGTAATGAAAATAACCTGACAAGAGGATTTGGAGAAGAAATTGACAATAGGTATCCACGTCTGCATACGTCGTCCAACGAGGCTACAGAGCACTGAAGTAACAGAGTCCAACGGCTACCGCTAGCCCACCGTTTCGACCAAAATTAAGCTTTTATACTCTGGCAGACCGCAAGCGCAATGGGCCTGACAGAGCTCGGGAAGTTAGATGGCGTTGACCACGTCCACGCCTACCACAACACTGCAGAAACCGCTAACCGCAGTGGGGGCAGAGACGTAAACTTACAGACTCACGTCTGCTGTCGAAATGGCTTCTAGCTGCAGGTGTTTGCCCACACTGACTTCGGCGTTATATAGCGTCTTTGGATTATGTTTACAACATGTGTGCCTACCTTCAATTTGGTCCTCAAGATACTCTCTGCCACCTCTCCAAGTTAGTCGGAATATTTATTTCACACAATGTGTATTCATTGAACCATACCTTGATAAATTAGTAGCAGCAATGGTTGTAGTGCATAACAGTAGGGGTGATGCGAACGTTAATTCGGTGATTTGGCACATCGGAACGGTAGATGAATGGAGTATAATGCTGCAACACGTTACTCAGTAACTGGACCTGATTGTCACAATAAAGATGAGCAGCCCAGTACGTTAGCAGATAGTGTCAGTGTTGAGACTAAAATAGCAGTTACTCTGACAAATAGGACAGCAGCTACTAATTTTACATAATGTGAGCTTATGCAATACATGATCAATATCTGTCAAAGAATAATGATATTTGATAGCGCAACAATATGCAGAGAGAAATGGTCGACGGGGATCTAAAGAGAGTAACCAGAACTGAAGAACTATATACCGATAAGTTTAATAAACCTCTTGGCGAAAGTTGAGGAGGGGGTACTGCACAACCAAGCGTCTTCAAGAGCACAGACAGCTAAAAGATCTTTGTCCGTGTCACTTTGGATTCTGTAGAGGTATTATAGAAATATTTTCTTTCAATCTGGGCCATTTACCCGTAAAACTTTGATGTTAAGCCGCATGCTCTTACTCAGTTTCTCCTGTGGAGCATAATACAACCCCGAAGAGGAGGTACAAAGTCATTCCTAAGATACCTTGGAACAGGGAATGACATAGTTGGTGCAAAGATCTGTAGTGCAGGTTCGAATTACCGGTACTCACTAGCGATATACGAAATATACAGAAAGCTAGAAGAATATATAGGCATCTTAAACAAGTATATAGAACAAATATTCTAGAACTAAAGAGGGAGTACTGAAATCGATTTACGAATGAGCAATTCAAACGAGACTCATTAGGTGAGGGGGTAGCCATACAGACTGTATGCTGATAAGGTTACGAGTCGCACCATCTTGTTCACCTTTCGCAAGATCGCTGGAGTAAAGAACATTGGCAAGGGTCGGCCGGTGTGGCCGTGCGGTTGTAGGCGCTTCAGTCTGGAACCGCGTGACCGCTACGGTAGCAGGTTCGAATCCTGCCTTGGGCATTGATGTGTGTGAAGTCCTTAGGTTAGTTAGGTTTAAGTAGTTCTAAGTTTTAGGCGACTGATGACCACAGATGTTAAGTCCCATAGTGCTCAGAGCCATTTGAACCATTTGAACATTGGCTGGAGAGGTTCTACAGAGTATTTACTAAACATTCTGTTGTGAAATGACTACTCAAAAAATGGTTCAAATGGCTGTGAGCACTATGGGACTTAACATACAAGGCCATCAGTCTCTTGCCGGCCGGGGTGGCCGAGCGGTTCTAGGCACAACAATCTGGAACCGCACGACCGCTACGGTCGCAGGTTCGAATCATGCCTCGGGCATGGATGTGTGTGATGTCCTTAGGTTAGTTAGGTTTAAGTAGTTCTAATTTCTAGGGGACTGATGACCTTAGAAGTTAAGTCCCATAGTGCTCAGAACCATTTGAGCCATCATAAGTCCCCTAGAACTTAGAACTACTTGAACCTAACTAACCTAAGGACATCACACACAGCCATGCCCGAGGCGGGATTCGAACCTGCGACCGTAGCGGTCACGCGGTTCTGGACTGAAGAGCCTAGAACCGCTCGGCCACAGCGTCCGGCGATGACTACTCAGACCCGCGCAATAACCATTAATTGGTAGTCCGTGACCAGATGAGTTCGACGCACACTAACGACGATGTTCTATTCCCTTTTGGTCTCGAAGACGTAGCGGTAGCGATAGCACTGGATCTACAGATGACATCTCCTCAGAGCTGATACCAACTATATCATCACTCACAGTACACATCTTAACACGTCTATTGAGTAACATCTGACACAGCTCAGGGTATCGATTATATGGACATCAGCAAGGGCAGTTATGACAAAGAGGGGCCTAGGTAAAGATACCACAGAACTGAAGAGCTTTATACCTACATGTTTAACAAACGCGTATACCAACAGAGCTCCGCGAGCGAGAACGCTCCGGCCGCGCTCCTGACTGGCGCTCACAGCACAGCGGCGACTGAGGATGCGGCGCGAAGAGCAAGAGGACAATCAAGGCTGCAGCCGGACGCAGCTAGAGCTGGACAGTCACCTTATCAGACGCCAAGCAGTTTGCTGACTAGCTTGCGCTGAATTAGATTTACGTTTCGCATTGGGAGTACTATGGTGTTCTACGCACTTGTCTGAAATAGAAAAAGTGGAGACGGCACTCATTCAATGCTGAATGGGGATTTCCTTACTTTTTGTATCATTTAAAGGCCAAATAAAAGGCTTAATATGCCATCACACTATTATGACATAGAAAAACATTTATTGGAGCGTCAGTACAACACCATCCACAAAGACGATATGATGCACTTGTTTCCTGATGAGCAATGGTGAATGCTGGCTAAAGTGAAGGTTGCCATTAGGGCTCGCGGAGCAGGAGCGCGCTCCAGGAGAGAAAATTTTGGCCATGCCAGACCTAGACAAAAGCTGAAGACCGGCTATTATGCAAGCGCCTACAAGAGCGAAGAGAGCTCCAGGGTCTTGTCAACCTTGCTTCTGTAGAGGCAAATCGATCGATGTCACGGTCAATCAAGCTTCTGAGATTGTAGAAAAGGCAAACAATTATCTAATTATGTAGCAGTTGTGATGGACATCGCTGATACATGTGATAGTTGATTGTGGTCTATGACGTTCGATGGTCTACGATGTCTCTGAGTCCCAAAATATCTATACTGGTATCTCAGTACCTGGAATATTATTGACACACATGGTCGACTAGCTTGCAGCGGCGCAAGGTATTTAAAAAGATTACCGAATGCGTCTACAGTATTTAATATTTGGATCCATTTTCTGGAATCTCAAAACCGAGCCTCCGCTGGAATTGTTGGATGAGACAGGTGAAGTGGGTAGAGTCGTGGCTTACACTGATTGTATCTTCGTTGTTGTCTGTGGGCATTCCAAGTGGGAGCCTGAAGAAAATGCAAACCGTGTGCTCTGAAACACACAAGATGATGCCAGAGCGGTATACAAGCAATGGATACAAATAAATCTAGGTAAAGGGAAACCTAAGTTAAGGGAAAGTTTTCCCGGTGCTAGATAACTGCCCAGTTATGCGCAGCACTGATTCAAGAAACAATTGGGTATTTCACAATGGCAGAAGCTTTTCATCATACATAGTTACAATCTGTCATAGGCCGACTAAAATTCTGCACATAGAAGTAGCAGCACCAGAAGTCTGTATCGAGCTGCAGGAAGATCAGCACGGACTGACAGTTCACCCTGAACGTAAGAAAATGTAACATACACCAGATGACAAAAGTCATGAGATAGTGATGCGCACATATACAGATAGCGGCATTATCGCGTACACAACGTATAAAAGGGTACTGCATTGGCGGAGCTGTCATTTGTACTTAGGTGATTCACGTGAAAAGGTTTCCGTCATGGTTATGGCTGCACGACGGGAATTAACGGTGTTTAATTTCTGAATGATCGTTGTAACTAGGCACATGGAATATTTCGTTACGGAAATCGTTAACGAATTCAGTATTCCGAGGTCCACAGTGTCCAGAATGAGCGTAGAGTTATCAGTGGTAGCAGACTGCGTGACATAAGCACAGAAATCAATGTGGGATGTACGACGAACGTATCCTTTAGGACAATGAGGTGAAATTTGGCATTAATGGGCTATGGTAGCAGACAACCGAAGCGAATGCCGTTGCTAACAGCGCGACGTCGTTCGCAGTGCCTCTCCTGCGCTCCTAACGATATTGGTTGGATAATAAAAGAGTCTCTAAAATCCTGGCCTGGTCCCGATTCCAGTTGGCAAGGGCTGATGGTAGGGTTCGAGTGTGTCGCAGACCACACGAAACCAAGGCCCAAGTTATCAACAAGGCACTGTGCAAGCTGGTGGTGGCTCCACAATGGTGTGGGCTGTGTTTACTCAAAATGAATTGCCCTCTCTGGTCAAATTGAAACCGTAACTGACTGTAAATGGTTATGTTCGGCTATCTGGAGGTCACATGTAGACATTCATGGACTTCATGTGGAATTTTTATGAATAACAATGCACCATGTCGCCGGGGATGAATTGACTTGAAGAGCATTCTGGCCCATTAAACTGAATGATTTTGCTACCCAGATCGCTCGACATGAATCCCGCCGAACATTTATGGGACATAGCCGATAGTTCGTGCACAAAATCCTGCACCTTCAACAGTGTCGCAGTTATGGACGGGCAATCGAGACAACACGATTCAATATAACTGCAGAAGACTTCCAACGAGTTGTTGTCTATGCCACACTACGCCGGGCAAAAGGAGGTCCGACACGATATTAAGAGGTATTCCACGTCTTTTGTCACCTCAGTGTATTGCTCACAAATAAGCGAAGAAATCCTCTATTGTAAGGGACGGCAGGGCGTAGCGTCACCCCAATGTTCGGCGATTTTCTTTTAGCTAAGTTTCAATCGATCTAGAAATTCACAAATCAAAGTTTTTACGATTCCATCCGCCTCCAACGTGTCTGTAATATTGTATTCTCTTAGAAAAAAGGAAAGCATCAAAATAAATAATAATCTCAAAAATACCCAAGTGGCCCTCGTGCTAGACGGGGTAGGGCATTATGACCACCTAGCTAGAAAGGCCTAAATAAATTATATTATGAATAATTATTAAAATTATAATTATTTATTGTGATTAATTGTGTATCATAGCTACATTAATTACTTGCTCATATAAACAACAGTAAAAACAGAGGAAAAAAGTTAATTGATCGCTTAATCGCCGTTGTGTCTGCCTAGCCGTCACTTCACAAAACTTGTTAGTTGGCGACAGTCTCCGAAGAATCAATTTTCGACCTGGGACTTTGTCTCTAAGTAACCATTCTTTCAGTTCAGTTATGTATGTATGTAACAAAAATCTAACTTGTATGTTGAAGTGTAATAATCACATAAACTGAAAATTTATCTTACATCAGTAAGTCTCATAAACATGCAAAATGCAGCTGCTAGGCAACGTGATATCCTGGCTCCTTCAAATGACTATGCGTAACTGACGGGGTTTTCAAAGACATCTTTAGGCAGTTCTCGTACGGTTGCAGCAATGTACTGACTCATAAATTCAAATAGCCATTATGCCCGCACCGGCCATTATGCCCGCCCTTCTCTTATAATTACAATATTGGTGAAAAATCACTAGGAACAGTAGCTAGAGTAAAATATCAGTTAGTAACCATCCAAAGGAATCATAATTGGAATTATTACTCAAGACAACTAGAAGGAGAAGCAGATGACAGGCTGAGCTTCCTAGGAAGAATCTTACGGGTATGCAATTCATTCACGATTGAAGTGGCTTACAAAACTATTCTTCAGTATTTTTCATCAGTTTGGGTCCCTTACCAGAATGGATTAAAAGGGGACACGCACAACATCCAATGAAGACAGGTGTTTTTCGACACGGGATCGTTTAGTTGGCGTGAGAGCGTTGCGGAATTTCTTAGCACTCTCCAGTGGCAGACACTAGAAGAGAGGTGCTGTTCATCAAGGAGAGGTTTACTATTTAGATTATGAGCGAATACGTTAGGGAAGAACTTCCTCTTCCACTTCTCGCGAAATGATCACAAAGATAAAATCACGGAATAAAGGCATAATATAGTGTCTTACCAAAAATCGTTCTTCCCATTCTCTCGCCATGGAACAGGGGAGGGGCATCAGATCGTACTATAGTGGTACGAGAAGTGAACTCTACCTCGCACAGTGAGGTGGCTTGCGGGCTCTAAATGTGTTTGTAGATGCAGGACTGTCAGTGCTCGCATTGCCAGCTACATCTTACTCCTGCGGGCTGTGAAACTGTACATTCCCGACTGCCGTTATGGGCTTTGCTTGCGCTTACCGGCTCCGTCTGTTATTACACAGAGATATCCAATGACGTACACAGTTAGGAATTCTAAGGATGGCGGGAGTCTTCAGCATTACACCAGCAGAGGTACTCCTCATCATTCTGGTAGTGTTTCCCATTAACATCACAGTGCGCTGTTTATCGCTACCTATTGGGTGCAGCGAGGTAACGTAGATGAAATGCAAGAGATCACAGGCTCCAGAATATATTATAAGGCAGGCCTGCAAAACTGGACACTTGACGAATGGAAGTGGCATTATGGAAACACAGGACGCCGATTCCACAATTTGCCTCCGATCACTAGAGAAAGAAAATAAATTGATGATATTATCCTCATTAAGGATGTAGTTTATTTAATGATAGGGCACAGTCTATACCCCCAATAATGCCACATAATGGGAAAGAAACCAGCTACATTGTGTAACTGTCATGTTTTAGGGTCCCATGAGCATACTGTTTTAGTTGCCCTGTGCAAGTGCAAGGTAGGAAGCATAACCCCCTCCAAACCCGGCGAAATGCAGTTGTTAATTCGAAACACTGATTTCTTTACATTACTGAACGTTCTAACACGCAACATATATAGGAATGAACTAAACAATATCAGTGTTGATACTAACAATAGAAACACAAATACTTATCTTATAAATGTTAACAGTGGAGAAGTGAGCGTGGCGGAGAATGAGGCTGAACACGCCAGTGACGGGAATAAGTGTGAGTAGGTGTCATCAGTTTCTATGTTTGTATGTAAACACAGTGTATATCACGAGTGCACGACGCAACAGTGAAATATGCAGCTAAGTTTTATAAAACTGAAACACTGAGTTGAAAATGATAAAATTCCAAGTGAGTGGAAAAACTGTCAACACAGGATAATTACAATAATGATGCTTCATCTTTATTGATCTCCAACGATATAAACATGTGCATGAATGTATAAACACCTGAGGATGGCACAATCCCGAAACCGGTCGTGTGTCGAATAGATAATCTTTTATTGTGATTTATTCTTTCTTTCTCTCCAAGTGAAACCAGTCTTCCGGTTGAACCATGAATTCGTTCTTTCAAATGAAAAATATATTTTAGTGTTTCAATTAACTGAGCCGTCCATTCATTCTACTGAGTGAAATCAGTCTGTAACACTTTCATTAGTTTAATTACTAAAGCGATGGTACACAACCCAGGTGCACTTACTTGCCGGCCGGAGTGGTCGAACGGTTCTAGGCGCTACGGTCTGGAACCGCGAGACCGCTGCGGTCGCAGGTTCGAATCCTGCCTCGGGCATGGATGTGTGTGATGTCCTTAGGTTAGTTTGGTTTAAGGAGTTCTAAGTTCTAGGGGACTGATGACCTCAGAAGTTAAGTCCCATAGTGCTCAGAGCCATTTTGCACTTACTTCTGGGAAGTAGCCCTACCATCTGGGCTAAGCGAAGACGTCTCGAGGAGTGTGCCAAAGTTAAAATAAGCCTTATAAATATCCATTTAATTATATATTGAATAGACTAATTCTTATTTCCTTCATGTAAATGTGATAAATATATTGCTGTAGATTAAGTTGTTCCAGCATATAAGTTCCTTTAGGAAAAAAGGAGCACTGCCAAATATTAGCAACTGTATGTATGAAAAGGTGTGATGATGTTCATTAATTAAAAACTGTTTGAATCTAGCCCGTAAACACTTATTCAGCCATTTATTTGTGTGGATGGCAAATATATTGCGCAGAAAGTTACGTTACTGGCTACGTACTTATAAACCATTATCACATACACACAAACTTGCTTACATTTTACAGCCTTTGAAAAGTAGCAGGTATAGTATTCCAGGAGCGTGGAGAAATACTATCCACATTCATGTATTACCGATCTGGCTGCAACCGTCTGTTATCAGCTGGCGTGGGCTACTTCCCCCGTTTGACTGCCCACCTGGCATCGCATGCGGCGGCGCTCGGCTCTGCGCGGCAGGCATGGAAATTGCTGGGGAGAAGAAGGCGGAGCAGTGAGGAAGGGAGAGGAGGATTAATGGAATTAGCAACCTTCCGCTCACATCAAGCGGCTCTCGGCACATCCGTTGGCGTTCACAACTTGTACGGTATCCAGTAATGGTCTGCTGAAAGGTCTCTAACGTGAAACACCTAAAATGACGTTTATTTTAGAAATATAGTTATAATTCACCTCTCCTCGAAATAACATCCGTTATTTGTCTCTAAAACTATTGGCAACCGTAGTCATGTTTCATGTGGAACCGAACAGTCTGACAGAGTATGTTAAGTGAAATCACTCAAACCCAGAGACTAACTGAAAAAGTTCATATTACGGATGTAAAGGTGAGAGGCATGTGCCAGGCGGTTATCGAACATTAAGTGAAGTCACTCAATTCTATGTAGCAAGTGCCAAACATTTATATAGCGGACGTGGTCGCAGATACTAATTTCATTCTGTTTTTCATTCGACTGAAAAAACTGACTGAACGAAGAAACAATCGACTAGCCACTCGGTTGTTAAAACAAGGTGTTTGTCCCATCACTAGCGAACAGAGAACGTGATAATCTGCTGTAATCAAATTTGACGACCAAAAGCTGAAATGTATGTATGTGTGCCACAACTGCATGCTGTATTTCACCATTTAGATGTATGCATACTGACTGCTGGGCTTAAACTAAATATATAATATAATAATAATTTATAATTTTTAACGAATGATAATATACGAATTATTGTTGGTTTTCTGTAATTTTCTCACTTATATTAACTAATGTCACAGCTCCAACCGAATTGTCATAAAATGTATAAGTTTGGTATGATGCCATGCCTTCTGCCTCGTGCTCGTGGTGATTGCAAAAATATTCATAGCTTACCTCTCAGACCAATGAAATAAAAAAATTAAAAAAAGGGACTCTTGATATCACGGCACAAAACCAAAATTTGTAGAACAGTAATTTTCCTGTTACATGATCGCAAACGAAAAGAATAATCAAAACGAAACAGCTCTTAACTGGAGTAAAATGCTCGTGTATTTTACACATAGTTGCTTATCACCACATCTACAGCAGCAGAGACGACGACATAGCATGCCCTTATCAAAGCGTGGAATGTTGTCCATAAAAAGTTTCAGCAACTGCAGACGGGACAAATGGGGCGGACGTGAGCTCTTAATGAAACTTTGAGGTCCACTGCTAAGAACTCAAGTACCTCATCACACAAACACCGCCGCCACTTCAGCCTCTTAAGAAGAAGAAGAAAATGGCATTATTAACAACGGCTCACAAAATTCCCACAAAGCAGAAGAATAGCCATCTGCACAGAATTTAAGGGCCGTACTGAAACGGCAACGGCTTCTAAAAGCTACGTGACCCACTTCTAACCATAAAGGATGACGTGAAATGTACTGGTGACAGAGGATTTGAAATAAAACGAATTTTTCTGGAACTTTACCTTTCTGACTAAAAGAGCGATTAGTCTACAGTTAAGGGTTAAAAATTTTATTATGAAGTAAAAATGGTGTCTGATGTGAAAAGTGACAGGGTGAAAGAGCTTTGCAGATAACCATCTACAAGCATCATTCAACCTGCATCAGCTCTGTATGGCGTATGCTGCCAGATATTGAACATGCTTAAGAGTAGGAAGTATAACGTTTTTGTAAGCTGATGTCATTTGCTAGAAGATTCAAATCGCATATCGTCTTCATCATCGGAAAAAAAATCATTATTCTCATTACTCAGAACAATGAAATCCTCTCAGATTTATCGAAACCAAATCGACAACACACAATCGGATAGTAACGATAATAATAGTTATTATTACAGTAATAGAGAAGATTGTTGCTGAACTGATCGAATCTGCTCGCAAAACACTTTCGGATGTGTGAATTAAGAAAAAAGGCATCGAAAAAGCGTCTGTAGCCAATTTATCAGCATATTTTCATAAAACATCGTGGTTTAGGTATATTCCGAATGAGGCAGATACACGTTCAGAATTCGATTGGTCTGTATTTTTCATTAAAAGTTTATTAACGGATAAATTTTCAGACTGATTACTTTTAAGAGGCAGATGATGTCACATCAGTGTCTGTATCAAAAGGTGTTTTGATATTTATCAGCCGGCCGGTGTGGCCGTGCGGTTAAAGGCGCTTCAGTCTGGAACCGCGTGACCGCTACGGTCGCAGGTTCGAATCCTGCCTCGGGCATGGATGTGTGTGATGTCCTTAGGTTAGTTAGGTTTAATTAGTTCTAGGTTCTAGGCGACTGATGACCTCAGAAGTTAAGTCGCATAGGGCTCAGAGCCATTTGAACCATTTGATATTTATCAACACAACGTTCCTGTATCTCTTTCCATAACATTCATCACGCCCAATACCGCTAAGCATTCCAAATCGTCGCCATAAATTTATCGGAAAAAGTTCGCAGCTCGTGGTCTTGCGGTAGCGTTCTAGCTTCCCGCGCACGGTGTCCCAGGTTCGAGTGCCGGCGGGGTCAGGGATTTTCTCTGCCTCGTGATGACTGGCTGTTGTGTGTTCTTCATCATCATTGATTCGCAAGTCGTCGAAGTGGCGTCAACTAAAAAGGACTTGCAATACGGCGGCCGAACTTCCCCGCATGGGGCCTTCCGGCCAACAATGCCATACGATCATTTCATTTCACTTTATCAGAAAAAGTACAGTAGCAGGAAAGTGAGACAGAGAACACGAAAGAAAACCAAAACCCAAAAGTTATGTAAATTAATCATAGGTATTGAAATTAAACGGAACAAATTAAAGTGGATAATACCTGAAGTACACAATGTACTTTTTTTTTACATGCATCAGTAACAGACTTCATGTAGGTGTAAGCATAATATTTACAGAAAGGAAAATTGAATAATTCATTCAATATAAGGTCGAATGATTTATAATTATAATACAGCATGCTACGGTCGCAGGTTCGAATCCTGCCTCGGGCATGGGTGTGTGTGATGTCCTTAGGTTAGTTAGGTTTAAGTAGTTCTAAGTTCTAGGGGACTGATGACCACAGATGTTGAGTCCCATAGTGCTCAGAGCCATTTGAACCATTTGAACTATAATACAGCATACCAGTTTCAACGATGTAAACCATGCAGCAGCTGACAAAGATTCATGTTGTTTAAAAAATTCTAGAACGTATTTTCAAAGCACTGTGACAAGAGCCTGAATACAGATGTCGCTTGCAAGTAGAAGTTAAAATGTGGGGTGTCAAGTTGTTAGAGTTATAATTACTTGAACGAATCTAAAGAACTACCTATGGCAGTAGGAATCCTATAGCGACTATGACACACTTGGTTTACAGCTCAAAAAGTTTTAATTTGTTTACATTCATGACATTAAAAGCCACCTACCCTTATGTATGTTGTCATCATTATCAAGTCACAACCCACGCGCTTTTTCAATGAGATCGTGTCGTCCGGAAATTTAAAAACATAATTTAAATTCTGAGATAATGGAACTAGCCTAGATGAGCTTCGTAACACATGCCACTCCGCTCCACTCTCCTCCAGCCTGAGCTGCTGCTTTACATACAATTAAAATGAAACAGTCAATGACAACGTAACCATTTTGGCCACACTCGAAGGTATCTAAAAGTTCTGAATTTTTCTTTTTGCTTCATGTCCAGAAGTATTGTGCCAGATATTACAGTACAGTAGTAATACGTATTCGTATAGGTAAGAAACCAAGATTTCCTAATCTGCCAAAATTTTCACACATAGTAGCTCACACCCCATAGCAATTCCTAGTAAACTGTTCCAAGTTACCAGAACAACTCTGATGTATAAACTATCTACAAAATATACAGTTCAAATATAGTAGTTTCCACTACGTGATACATGGTTTAGGATTATGAGCAGAAGAAGGTAAATGTTTTGTACTGAAAAATAAAGTTAGTACCCTAGCATGGAGTCGTTAAGATGTTTATCTGACTTTGAAGGTATAGAAACCCTCGTTTCTTCCTTGTACGAATGTGTACTGCTATTGTTTAATATTCTATTCCGTCGAAGAGTCATGTAGTTAAAATGTGTGTGAATCCCTAAGGGACCAAACTGCTGAGGTCACCCGGCGGGGTCAGGGATTTTCTCTGCCTCGTGATGACTGGGTGTTGTGTGATGTCCTTAGGTTAGTTAGGTTTAATTAGTTCTAAGTTCTAGGGGACTGATGACCATAGATGTTAAGTCCCATAGTGCTCAGAGCCATTTTTTTGCTGAGGTCAGCGGTCCCTAGACTTACACTCTACTTAAACTACCTTGAACTAACTTAAATGCTAAGAAGACACACCCATGCCTGTGGGAGAACTCAAACCTACGACGGAATGGGCCGCGCAATCCGTGACATGGCGCCTCAAACCACGCGGCCACTCCGTGCGGCCGTCATGTAGTTTTCACTGTGCAACAGCGGTAGATGACTAACGTTTTGAACTGGAAAATGAGGTTAGCATCCTACCATCAGGTCAGTATAAAGTATGGCTGATTCTGAGATTGGTTTTAGAGACGCGATTTTTCACGTGAGAACAAAAAATGGTTCAAATTTCTCGAAGCACTATGGGACTTAACATCTGAGGTCATCAGTCACGTAGAACTTAGAACTACTTAAACCTAACTAACGTAAGGACAGCACACACATCCATGCCCGATCCAGGATTCGAACCTGCGGCCGTAGCAGTCCCGTGGTTCCGGATTGAAGCGCCTAGAACCGCTCGGCCACCGCGGCCGGCTGAGAATAATACTGTTTACTTTGATAAGTCTCGCCGACAAATTGTCTTCAAGCAGTTAAGTTGGATCAGCTGTAGTTCTCATCTTGCAGAGATAAACAAACAATTGTTGTATTTTGATGAACTTAATACGTGGTACAAATACCGAACTATGCCCGTCGACTAACTTATAATGTCTTTCAGTAGTGTCAGTAAGCTAGCCGTGTGAGTATTAACAAGCAATAAAAACAGTTTAGGTATGGAAATATTTAATTTGAATGTCCATTGGGCTTGGAAAGTACGGAACAGAAATCGAAGTTTTATCAGTAGTTTCAATATGCGGTGCCGTGTGTATTTTTAATAATATTATAGGACAATTAATTTAGAGCAGTAGTGCCAAGTGTGTTTTGTGCTCAAATGTTACATATTTTGTGAAATAATACAATTTAATTTTGCTGCCAAGTTCGAATTTTCGTTTGCGATCGAGATCTGTAATTATACTTGAGTGGCAAGGATTTTATTTTCCTCCTTCCATCTCTGCCCTGTTGCACTATCATCTCTGGCGTTGTTTCGTCTCTGTCTTCTTCCAGCACCGTCTTTGTCATGTTTTTATGTCGATGAACATTATGTATTTTGTGGATTATGAAGTTCCTGTTGCGTATTACGAATATACAGGGTGTTGCAAAAAGGTACGGCCAAACTTTCAGGAAACATTCCTCACACACAAATAAAGAAAAGATGTTATGTGGACATGTATCCGGAAGCGCATAATTTCCATGTTAGAGCTCATTTTAGTTCCGTCAGTATGTACTGTACTTCCTCGATTCACCGCCAGTTGGCCCAATTGAAGGAAGGTAATATTGACTTCGGTGCTTGTGTTGACATGCGACTCATTGCTCTACAGTACTAGCATCAAGCACATCAGTACGTAGTATCAACAGGTTAGTGATCATCACGAACGTGGTTTTGCAGTCAGTGCAATGTTTACAAAAGCGGAGTTGGCAGATGCCCATTTGATGTATGGATTAGCTCGGGGCAATAGCCGTGGCGCGGTACGTTTGTATCGAGACAGATTTCCAGAACTGTCTCCCGACAGGAAGACGTTCGAAGCAATTGATCGGCGTCTTAGGGAGCACGGAACATTCCAGCCTATGACTCGCGACTGGGGAAGACCTAGAACGACGAGGACACCTGCAATGGACGAGGCAATTCTTCGTGCAGTTGACGATAACCCTAATGTCAGCGTCAGAGAAGTTGCTGCTGTACAAGGTAACGTTGACCACGTCACTGTATGGAGAGTGCTAGGGGAGAACCAGTTGTTTCCGTACCATGTACAGCGTGTGCAGGCACTATCAGCAGCTGATTGGCCTCCACGGGTACACTTCTGCGAATGGTTCATCCAACAATGTGTCAATCCTCATTTCAGTGCAAATGTTCTCTTTACGGATGAGGCTTCATTCCAACGTGATCAAATTGTAAATTTTCACAATCAACATGTGTGGGCTGACGAGAATCCACACGCAATTGTGCAATCACGTCATCAACACAGATTTTCTGTGAACGTTTGGGCAGGCATTGTTGGAAATGTCTTGATTGGGCCTCATGTTCTTCCACCTACGCTCAATGGAGCACGTTATCATGATTTCATACGGGATACTCTACCTGTGCTGCTAGAGCACGTGCCTTTACAAGTACGACACAACATGTGGTTCATGCACGATGGAGCTCCTGAACGTTTCAGTCGAAGTGTTCGTTCGCTTCTGAACAACAGATTCGGTGACCGATGGATTGGTAGAGGCGGACCCATTCCATGGCCTCCACGCTCTCCTGACCTCAACCCTCTTGACTTTCATTTATGGGGGCATTTGAAAGCTCTTGTCTACGCAACCCCGGTACCAAATGTAGAGACTCTTCGTGCTCGTATTGCGGACGGCTGTGATACAATACGCCATTCTCCAGGGCTGCATCAGCGCATCAGGGATTCCATGCAACTTAGGGTGGATGCATGTATCCTCGCTAACGGAGGACATTTTGAACATTTCCTGTAACAAAGTGTTTGAAGTCACGCTGGTACGTTCTGTTGCTGTGTGTTTCCATTCCGTGATTAATGTGATTTGAAGAGAAGTAATAAAATGAGCTCTAACATGGAAAGTAAGTGTTTCCGGACACATGTCCACATAACATATTTTCTTTCTTTGTGTGTGAGGAATGTTTCCTGAAAGTTTGGCCGTACCTTTTTGTAACACCCTGTATAGATATTGTTCAAGTGACTTAAGACACTATCCGTGTCGTCAAAACACATTATTTGTTGTGCAAGAGTGCCGGAAGATGTGACGCTGGTGGACAAAGTTGCTACCACAGGTATGTATGAGAACAAGTGTCATAAAAATATCAATAATAACCGTCAAATATTACTGCATTTCCTGCTATATGAGCTTTGTTCTGTCATAGAAATTAATTTGAGAGTTTACAGACATATGTCATTTTAGGCGTCATAGATTAATTGCGCTGTCCCAGTATTTGGTGTGTTATGTTAGCTAAATATGATGTTTATGGAACACTCTAGACATGGTAAACACATTGATATAACGTGTGTGTGTGTGTGTGTGTGTGTGTGTGTGTGTGTGCTTTATGAAATTTCTCATACGAAAATACACGACTGCGTTGCCGCCAGAGTGGGATACAGTGTATACTGATGAGACTCTTTGGACACCCTTTAATGTGTCATGTGCGTTTTATTTGGTCATGAGTCCAGCACGACAGAGGATTGCCTTAAAACACAGTGAGAAGGTGGGTAAAAGCCTTCAACGAGGAGTCAAAATGTGGAAGACGTTCACTGACATGGGGATCAGCTGGCTCGTGAGTGTCTGTTGTTACTGCGTTACTGGGCAATGATCAACGCCAAACGATTCTTGAGCTTGGCCAAGAGACAGGGTTAGCACATACGACTGTGCCTCATGTTCTAAAGATACAAGATCCGCACGTTTTGATCGTAATGCAGAAATGACTGAGCTGTATTTATTACACTTCACAAAATGGACATCGTCGACAGTCAAGAAGCGTTCAAAACAAATCATTAACTTGCACAATGAACAATGAATGAAAAATGGCGTGCCACAGTGATCACAAAGGTTGGCACTATCAAGATCGAAGACGAACTCTTTGGGAACTACAAGCCGTGTAGGACGTTTATTTGGGTATTCACTCTTAAAGAATGTATATAGAATCATATTGGTGTAACAGGGTGATGAGGACTAATGAAATGTGGAGGCAGGCAACCGAATGCGAAACAGTCTGCCGTAGAGCTTATCGTGAAGCTGGTTATCCTTTAAGGCGTGGCTGCATATTATGTAATAATATGTTTTATAGGCTCGAAAACGACAAACGCTCGGGGGCTGAATTTGTCCAGTGGTTCCAGGTGGTATGAATTGAAATGTCACACACATTTCAATAGGGATATTTTACTCTCAAGGTGTATAATTTTAATACACAGACTATGAATCAAGCAAAATCAAGTTATTTTGAAGAGCTATTGGTCAAAAGCAGTGCCCATACCATAGTTGTAGTTCCCATCCTTGTTTGTTGTGACGTAAATATTCCGTTCTGTCCTTACAAGATCATGTGCACGAGGAAGAATCGTAGGGGACTGACAACCTCAAGCTTCTCGCAGTACAATAAATAAATTTCTAGCCAGTTTTTCATCCAGCTTAACAGTCGGCATAATTGTGTACGATGCGCTACGGCATTGATGTTAGCTGATCTTGATACAACTCTCTTGGTACCTCGAACTTTCAAGGTTCCTTTCATATGCAGTGTTGTGGGTTGGCAGGAGAGCCAACACCGTATTATTAGAGGAAGCCGAAAGGCACGCGTTTTAGCTCACGCAGACTGGCGTGAAGTCTGGAACAGGACAAGGAATTTAGACTTTAGAAAAACGGACGTAGCTGGTGGAATACTTAACTTTAATCCATTAATGATGAGCGTCGCTCTTGACGGTACATGATTACAGTATCAATAGTAACTGGTAATGGCGCCTTGCTAGGTCATAGCAAATGACGTAGCTGAAGGCTATGGTAACTATCGTCTCGGCAAATGAGAGCGTATTTTGTCAGTGAACCATCGCTAGCAAAGTCGGTTATACAACTGGGGCGAGTGCTAGGAAGTCTCTCTAGACCTGCCGTGTGGCGGCGCTCGATCTGCAATCACTGATAGTGGCGACACGCGGGTCCGACGTATACTAACGGACCGCGGCCGATTTAAAGGCTACCACCTAGCACGTGTGGTGTCTGGCGGTGACACCACATGAAATACCTCTTCAAATCCCTATTGATCGGAGTTGAAAACAAATTTCGTATAAAATGATGGGATAAGTTTGATTACCTCATCTACAAATTTCCGTGCCGATTCCCCATTTTACTGTGCATCGTCAAGCAGACGCCTTGTTTGAAATTTCGCTATCTTGCGTCTACGAGTTTGTAGCACTGTTTCAAGTTACGCAACCATCCACTGCTTCCATTGGAATCACTGTAATAAATGGCGCGGGTAATTAGATGTGCATAAGGAAGTAGGTCACTATAATGCACAGGCTGTAAATTTTATCGAGTATACTTGAAACGCGAAACAACAGTTTTTGTAACAAGTACGCCCTGTCCTGCTTTGAATATCCGTAGCATTTCTTACGCACTACGCGGTCATATTTTTGCAGACTTATTCGAAATCTTTTCATAATCGTTTTTTTTACTATGCTGCGGATGATCTTCCATGAACGTAATTATGTTTAGGACGCACTCCTTGGACAACGATTGTCTTTTAGTACGTTTTACTGGAGACGGGATTTGTGGCTCCCTGTCCGGTGAGGGTGATGAAGTACATGGCTCTACAGATGTTTCAATATCTCTTTCACTTGTTAAGCACGTATCATCATCATTGTACTCCTCATGTACATTGTCCGCACATTCGAGCGTATACTACACAACACATTCCACAGTCTCGTCTTGCAGAAACGCTAATATTTCATCTGCCACTTCTCTCTCACTCTTCGAAATTCCTTGGGTTCCTTTATGACGAAATTTACAAAAATGTTCAAATGTGTGTGCAATCTTATGGGACTTAACTGCTAAGGTCATCAGTCCCTAAGCTTACACACTACTTAACCTAAATTACCCTAAGGACAAACCCACACAGCCATGCCCGAGGGAGGATTCGAACCTCCGCCGGGACCAGCCGCGCAGTCCATGACTGCAGCGCCTGCGACCGTTCGGATAATCCCGCGCAACACGAAATTTACACTCCGGAAACTGTTGTTGTAGATGTATTGAAATGTATGCTTTTTTTATCGTTGTCATTGCTCTGCTTTGTATCAACACCACTAGCGCTGTAGCACTGTTGTGAATTACTCGCCAACTAAGCAATTTAACTACGCTCTGTAGTCGCATGCTATGCTCACCGTTGGATACCTTCAGTCCTGCCTCATGTTGCCCTTAGCAGCCAATATTGTGGTTGCATGGTAGACAATATGTGGGGAGCCGAATGCCGTAAACTCATCGACCTTCTGCGACCTCGCATTCAACGGGTTCCTTGTAGGAACACGAACGAGAGATTTTCTTAAAAAGTCTCATTACACTGGATGAGAAATGAGCAAAAACGTACAAGTCACACATAAACTGCCAATCGAACGACCGACGTCATGACGGTTCATCATCTGGGTCGAAACTTCGCCAGAACAACAGCAAAGTGAAAGATGTATTAAATCTCCTCTATAAGTACGGAAGTGTTACGCTAACGCGTAACGTTTTCCAATGGCACACCATCAATGTACTATATTACTGTTCATGCATGGAACACAACCTGCGACAGTTTTGAGAAAGAAGATGCTGCAACAAAACCTACAGAGCCCACCTGTCATTTTGCAGGAAAATGTTCGGGTGCATTCAGTGCAAGCTCTGACTGATTTGTTCGATCGATAGGTCTGGGAGTTGCTGTTCCATCCAGCGTACTATAAGGACTTGTGACTTCGACCTGATTTCTAAGATGAAGCAAGCACTTCGTGGCATCCGCTTCAGAAATGCAAAAGAGATTCATCGGCTAACAGATCGCACCATTCGAACCATCAACACATCTGGTGCTGCTAAAGGTGTCCTACGACTTCCACATCACTGTGAACAGTTACACCTGATGCATACTTTGGAGAACAGTATAACTATGAAACATGTATCTACTTTGCACCAGTAGCAAATAAAATAATATCACTAATAAAGATTGAACTCTCGTTAAACGGCTACAAAACTGAAACCATCGTCAGAATAACATCCAAATGACAGCCATTTGAAAAGACAACAGACAAATAGTGTGCAGTAGGTGGTATAGCACTTAGTAGCCCCATCAGTCAAACAAATCAAAAAGCTTACACGGTACATGCTTGAACATTGTCCTGCAAATTGATGGTCAGGTCCTGCATAAATTGTCATCACTTCTGTCTCTAAGCTGGTCGTAGGTTTTGTTCCAAAAATGAACAGCACAGAGACAGAAGTGATGACATTTTCTGCAGGACCTGACCATCATTTTGCAGGACAATGCTCAAGCTCGTACAGTGCAAGCTGTTACTGATTTGTTTGAATGATGGGGCTGCTAAGTGCTATAGCACCTACTGCACTCCACTGACTTAAGCCCTCGTGAGTTCAACTCGATTTCTAAACTGAAGGAAACACTTCACGGCATTCGCTTCAGAACTGCTACAACTGCAATAGACCGCGCCGCTCGAACTGTCAACACAACTGGCACTGCTAAGAGTATCCTACGACTTCCACATCGCTGGCAACGGGTTATACACAATGCTGGTGATTACTTTGAAGGTCAGTAAAACTATGAAACTCGTACGTATTTTGTACGAGTTGTAAATCAATAGTTGCCACTATTAAAGTTCCAAACCTCGTATGTTTTTTTCTCACATTATAGGAACCTGTCAGGCACCAATAATTGCCTGTCCGCCGTTCGTGGTCTCGCGGTAGCGTCCTCGCTTCCCGAGCATGGGGTCCCGGGTTCGATTCCCGGCGGGGTCAGGGATTTTCACCTGCCTCGAGATGACTGGGTGTTTGTGTTGTCCTCATCATTTCATCATCATCCAGGAAAGTGGCGAAATTGGACTGAGCAAAGGTTGGGAAATTGTACGGGCGCTGATAACCACGCAGTTGAGCGCCCCACAAAACCAAACATCATCATCATCACCAATAATTGCCAGTTATATTATACACAGAACACGAACGTTTATACAAAAGTAAAATAAAGAAGTGTGCGCTTTTGAAATACAGGGCCAAATAATTAAGAAAAAATTAAGAAGAACTGAAATCATCATTCCTCTGACATATAAATTGAGTAGACCTATGAAACAGACCTGTTCCGTAACTCGGGAAATATTTTCAGCATTTCAGGTTCAGTTATTAAAAATAAACTAAATGTACCAAAATGAAAGTGGGAAGCATGTGCATTCTGTTTATTCAACCAAATCATCATAATTTATATACGTTTATAATCTATGCATTAAGTGACCTACTTCCAATTATCGTCACATTCGAGGCATACTTATCATCCTATGGCAATTCTACAAGATGGATCTGAATAACCATGTATATTTCACACAAATAAGTGACACTTCACCCGTGATTAAAACAAAATAATTAATACATACATTTTAAATTGTATTGAAATCGTTTGAAATTTGAGGTCAGTATTTATAAATAACAAAAGCTTCGAACGAATTTTCACTCTGCAGCGAAGTGTGCCCTCACTTGTAACACCCTGGTAGATTAAAAAACTTTGGACCAGGACAGGAACCTGGGACCTTTGATTTTCTCACGCAAGTGCTTTACCGACTAATCTATCTTTTTTCTTAGTAAAATCTTTTATTGTGCAGCAGTAAAATGAATCACAACGGTGTACAAATGTTACTTAAAGGCTTAACTCTTATAAACTCATTCTTATGTTTTCATTAAGCAAGGAATTGGTTAATTTAAAAATAAATGTCCAGCCCCGAATTACGATCTGCCCTCATATCTTCACTTCCCCCAGAACCTCACTCCTATCTTCCGAACTTCACTAAAGTTCTTCTGCACGCAGGAGGCGAGTTCCCAGGTGTGAATCTGCCAGGAAGTTTCAACTAAAGCCAACTTTCTCCTTTCTGCGACACGAGTGGGATGTATCGAGGATATGAATGTTGTCTGTGATCGTCTGCACTTCTATACTAAGGTATTAACTCCGTTACTACGTAGAATCTGGACAGCAATTGAGATATAGAAGAAAATTCTTTCAACCATAAAATTAAAAGCATTGGTGATTTGGTTCTGTAATCTTATAGCAATTCAAGAGATTCTTTTCTGTCTTTCACTGTTATGCGAAACTGTGTCAGAAACGATGTTCAAATGTTTGTGATATCTTATGGGACTGAACTGCTAAGGTCATCAGTCTCTAAGCTTACACACTACTTAACCTAAATTGTCCTAAGGACAAACACACACACCCATGCCCGAGAGAGGACTCGATCCTCCGCCGGAACCAGCCGCAAAGCAAACATTGTCTCTGAATCGTCGAAACTAATCTCTGCACGTGGTTTCTGACAGAGGATATTCTACATACGCTTCCACTAACTAACGATGACTTTCTGATGCAGATTTCTTGAGATGAAACAGGGGTAACACTTCCCGCAGATGCTGTTTTGTAGGTACAAGACCCTCCATATTCAAGGCACTAAATGGCTATTTTGTTTCCACTCCACCTGAAAGTCACACACAAATCTGAAAGCCCAATGTTTCTACTGTTAAATAGGTCTTATGTAGTTGTCCGCTACACTTCTGTCTTCGTAAACATCGACAATTAATTGAATCTCTCAATGTTAGCACCACACCTGACAGAATAACTGCGAAAGCAAATCCGTCAAACTGGTAGGAGTACATTTTCCTCGAGACCCGCTGAATACAAAGATTTCTATGTTCTATAGCGCAGTAAGTCAGTATTACACTGAAGCGCCAAAGGAACTGGTATAGGCATGCGCATTGAGCCGGCCGGAGTGGCAGAGCGGTTCTAGGCGCTACAGTCTGGAACCGCGCGACCGCTACAGTCGCAGGTTCGAATCCTGCCTCGGACATGGATGTGTGTGATGTCCTTAGGTTAGTTAGGTTTAAGTAGTTCTAAGTTCTAGGGGACTGATGACCTCAGCAGTTAAGTTCTATAGTGCTCAGAGCCATTTGAACCATGCGCATTGAAACACAGAGCTATGTAAACAGGAAAAATACGGCGCTGCGATCGGCAACCCTTATATAGGACTAAAAGTGTCTGGCACAGTTGTTAGATCCGTTACTGCTGCTACAATGGCAGATTATCAAGATTTAAGTGAGTTTGAACGTAATGTTATAGTCGGTGCACGAGCGATGGGACGCAGCACGAGCGATGCAGTGGGGATTTTCCCGTACGACCGTTTCACGAGTGTACCGTGAATATCAGGAATCGGTAGAACATCGAATCTCCGACATCGATGCGGCCGGAAACAGATCTCGCAAGACCGGAACCAACGACGACTGAAGAGAATCGTTCAACGTGACAGAAGTGCAAACCTTGGAAGGGTTCGTGGCGGCGACCTGAAACAGATGTCTCATATACATTGGTGGTTCTTCTGTCATCAGGTAGATAGGCGACTATATGAGCGAGGATACCGTTACATAAAAAGACCGCCACACCACTCGTGGGAAGCGTGGGAGACATGTGCCAGAAAACCATGGGAAGCACAAAAGGTTACAACACGCATGTCCTGGAGGGCAACGTTAAGTCCGCGGCGTACAGCATTCAGGAAATAATGTCACTTTATGGCGCGCATGAGTAGTCTTGACATAGACTGTCTATGTGATAAATTTAAAAAGCTGCCATCGCCAGGAGGGCGGACAATGCTAACAAAGAGGAAGTACGGGAAGCTCCCTGTTAGGCCCCGTGCAAGGGCTTATTACTGTGAGAGGGAGGGAACCGACCCCTACCAAGGGGTTCCGTTTCTGTGTACTCCTGCAGAACGTCCATCCTTCGCATCGACGGCGTCCGCCCAGAACACAAACGTCTCACGAGCCGGTTCCGCGGAACACTGTCATAGGTGCGCCCACAGGTAGTTTTAGACACAGAAGAGGGGCCAGCCGCATCAGGCACGGGCGGGGGAATTTCGATGTCTGTAGGTGGATGGTAACTGAAGATACTGAAGATGGGGGCGGGGAGAGACGTCGCTTCGTCAGCTGCCAGGACATTGGAGGACAGCGCATCATCATTTGGAGGGTCGTCATCCTGTGCACACATCCCATGGAGGCACTCATCAGAAGGGGTAGAGCGCCGTTTCTTTCGTTTCCTCGACAATCGTTGTTTCCTAACATGTTCCGTGTCGGAAGACGGACGACTGTCGTCCGGCACGCGGGCAGAGGGCAGAATAGCGGAGACAGACGGCTTGCATCTTCTTGACGGCCATGGTCGTTGGTACTGCCTCCAGTGGCAGCTTAGGAGAGGCACGCAAAACGTCCATCGCGTCGTCGAGAGGAGCCGACAACTGTAAAGACTGATTCGGAGTGGGGGCAGCTGTCAGCCCCGCCGCAGACACGTAAGATAGAAGTAACACAGTGGATGAGGAATGACATGCTGAACTCGAAGTGCGGCATTTTCTCTTCACCCTGCATATACAGGGTGTCTCAGAAATGTTGCGACAATCTTAGAGGGGTTGTAGAGGGTGTCTTGAGGAACAAACAAACTTGTGTCTGGAAACGCCATCCAACGACGCTAGAGAGCGTCGAAGTTACACGTGCTGGCTCCTGCCACTACACCACCCCTTCGGCAGCGAAAGTAAATTTGTTCGCTAATGGATCATAGGCGGAATGTACCACAACGTTGTTTAATATTCAGTAAACGCGACTGACCGCCACCATCGCCAGTAGGGAAGATGGAGCTAGCTGCTGCAGACAAAGGCCTTGTCTCCTATGAAAGCGATGCTCTGTCGCCTAGGTGGATGACGGTTTCGGACACGGGTTTCAATCTGCAGTTTATTTTTCTCCCGTATACCAGAAAACACTGAATAATTTAGAGGGTTCTAGGAGATAAATAAACTGTAAATGAAAACCCGTGTCCGAAACTATCATCCACGGAGGCAACAGATAATCGCATTTATAGGACACAAGGCCTATCCAAGAAGCAGGTAGCTGAAGATCGTAGAACTTCCGAGACGTTACGCCTAAGGTCCATCAGCGTAGAAAGTTAGCGGGGATCGACGTCAAGATCCTTCTTTAATTTTTCGACGTATGTTCCCTAGTCGTTTGTCGCATGACAAAACCTATCACATGACAGTGGGATCCATAAAACTGCTTTTGTTGCTGGATACATCCGATAACCTAGCTGCTGCTGCTCGTGTGTACGCTGCACGATACCCTCAAAGGCACTATCCGGATAAGAATGATTTTTGTCGCCTTGAACAACGCCTTCAGTAATCTAGTAATCTTCGTCCGCAAGTAATGGACATAAATCATCCAAGGACTAAAGAACTAGATGTACTCCACAAACAAAACGCGCGATACCTGAAACTGTTTACCAGTCAACCCTGCAAAGGATCCGTAATTGCAAGCAAGTTACAGATATCTCAAGGACAGGTTGTTGAAGTGCTGCACGATGTAGAACTGCGTCCATATCATTCCACGTGAACTCATCATCAGCGTCCGGAAGACCGCATTCGACGAGTACAGTTTTGTGAATGGCCTTTGAGCTACCTATAAGATAACGAATATTTCCTAAATAACGTGATATGGACTGACGAATGTAACTTCGCTCGTCAACGTATTCTCAACCTCCATAACAGCCGTTATCGATCGAAACACAAACAACATGTCACCCGTGAACGTGGCATTCAAGCACGCTTTGGCATAAACCTGTTGGCTGGAATCTTTGGAAGAATGCTTGTTGTCCCTTACCTATTGTCGGTCAAGTTCACTGCGCCCCTGTATCCTGCCCTACTTTGCAATACGTTCCCGGACGCATTAAAAAACGTTCCACTTGGTATTCGTGACAGCTATGTTTTCAGCCACACTTTGGTATGAATGGTCGTAACTATCTAAATGAAGTGGTGCCTGGGAAGTGGACTGGTAGTATAGGTCCAACGTTCTGAACACCACGGTCCCCGGACCTTAATCTATTACTATTTTACTTTTTGGGGTACTTAAAGGAACAAGTTTATTGTGCACCCATGTATGATGCTTCGGTAATGATGCACGCAGGTCTGCTACGTAGTATCCAGAAAAGTGTGCTCCAGCGAGTGGCGAAGTGTTTGCAAACCCTAGGTGGTCACTTCGAACATCTTCTCTAAACTGAACGTTGCTTTTACGTGTTCGTATCGGCTCTGTGAAGATAAGACTGGGCGTCAGACGTACAGAATGGACATATTGTGTGTAGGACAACGTGCAATCTAGTGTAACCTACGTCTTGTGTTTTTTGTACCTCATTCGGTACTGACGATGTTTCTGTGTCCACTATGAGTTTCTATTTGCTTTACTTGTGTCATGGACGAAACAAAGTGATCGTTTATATCTGTAAGAAGTCAATGTTATGTCACAATGTTTAAATAAAGGTAACAGTAACAGAGGTATAAATTGGGTAGCGCGAACGCGACTCAAACGGTGGAGAGTCTGAATATCCATTTATCATGGCACTGCCTCGTCTCACTCAGCTAATGGGACAGCTGCGGCATAGCGCAGAGTTCATGCTGCCTGTCGTCGGCCACGCTGCACACAGTTACAGCGTTGTCATAGCCCCCCATCCCAATTAAAAAGAATTAAATAATTAATCTATGTAGCGCAAGAAGAGCAGCAGATATGGAAACACGTGAAAGCGAAGTTCACTTATCCACGCATTACTTCATGAAAATCAACAGCAAAGTTCGTAAGTGTTGTTTCCCACTGTCAGTTGCGACATAAACTTCGTTATTGTGAATAACCACTGTGAAAATACGTGTGAAGTCCATAAAAAATCTTAAGTTCGTTATATCATGTAAAAAATCATCGAAAACACATATAAATAATGTAGGTGAAGTGAACAGTTACAGCAAGTAACTAGGAAGGCTGCTCGCTGGGCTGCACAGCCCTCTCCACACACTCACCAACTACGACAGAGCAAAGCGCAATGAACACCGACAGCAAAAGACCAAGTGCGTCCCATAACTCACCATATTTCACTTTCTGAGAGGACACACACACACCCTACTGAACCCGTCTTAGATGCATAAGTAATGACCACCACTCACATCTAATGCTGACGGCACATGTACGTAAAATATTATAAAGCTGTTAAAATATTGAGAATGTTTTAGGACATTTCATTGAAAAAACAACACAATATTAAACAAATCATCAAAAAATCCACAAAGCAGGCCAACATCCGGTTTTATAATTTGCTAGAAATTACGTAAAATAATAAATACGAACGGCCATTTTGAAGAACGAGTGTTCGCCAGCTCTTTAGTTATGATGTCATTTATTTATTTATTTGTTCACTATAATTCTCATCTCCATGGCAGTGTTATACATGGTTATTAATGGCCTTTGAAATATCTAATCAATTAAACATATCAAGTAGTAAATTGTTGGTACTAAAAAATTAGTAAAGTCGAGTAATAATCGGAGAAACAATTGCTGTTTTCGTACTACGTATAACTGCATATTGGCATATCCGGATATCAACTTTTGATAGCTCGTTCATTTGAAAAATGGCTTTTTGGGGTGTTTACGAACGTTATTTTATTTGATGATCAGATCGCTCCAGTGGTTCAGCTGTTACACATTCCACATCATTGTAACTTTCTTAATATTTATCTTAGAATCATATCTGGCACTGCAATGAGCTCGTACCACGGCTGCTGATTTTCTGGTGTACTTGGTGGTGCTGCATCACGTTTCTAACATAGTTTCACTGAAATTATATTGATCATCTTTCATTTCAACCTCTTTATTTGTCAGTGAGGCATCTCCACTCTTCAGCGAACCGAGCACGTTCCGACCGCGAGAAACATCCCTACATTTGGTGAACAGCCTCCAGGATACCTGTACTTCATGCCCAGTCGGATGATTGCCACAGGCTGTAAAAGAACTTACCACTGCCCCTCGCTAAGCCAGCCAACTTCTCTTAAATTCACAAGCCATATCCATTATCGTTTTTCACTTCCCTTCAGCCTGAAAAACACACTTTTGTTGCTGTACAAAGTAGCGGTTTTTTACCATAACTGCGTCCTCTCTCCCAACATCTCGTTGTACGAGGGCTGTTTGAAAAGTAAGGTCCGATTGGTCGCTAAACGGAAACCACCGTGAACATCAAAAATTTTTTATTCGCAACAGTCAGTCACACCTGCAAGCTATCTCTCTAAATAGTCGCCGCTCCGACTTAGACATTTGTCGTGGTGTTGTACAAAGTTTCTAGTACCCTGGTCACAGAAGGCAGCCGCCTTGTGTTTTCCGACTATTCTCTACGCTGGTCTGTCTTTCGGTGTTTGTGCCAAAATGTTGTGTTCTTAGCCAGTGGTTGATGTGAGCAGAGATGAACAACGGAGGGAGCCAATTAAGGGCTGCATTGTGGCTGATCAAACACTTCCCATGGAAAACGCTGCAGGAGCGTCTTCATTGCTCCTGCAGACCGCGGCTGAAAATTATCTTGAAGCAAGAAACGCAAGTCATTTATGTTATGTGGACTGCATAGCTTCAGGCGAAATCTCTCACCAGATCCACATACTTGGCAGGAGACACTGTTGTTTTAGGCATTTCTATGTGATCACTTTGCGCTCTCAACTGAAAAGAGCGACGTGAAGCGATCGACAGGCACACTGAAGACGCTGCCCAACACATCTGTGCAAAGTTCCACCGGATTTTCACAGTGGTTTCCATTTCGCCCCTAATCAGACCTTAGTTTCCGAATACGCCTCGTTTGAAGCGTTTCAGTTTCCTTTACTGTTGTTGTTGAAGTTGTGTCCATTGTAGCTTCCTCTAATATTTACACCGATCGAGATAAGACTGAGTTCGTATTTCGCAGGACAGCAGTTCAAATATATGTTCTGAAATCCAGATGTAACTTTCCTGGATTTCCCAAGATTGATTAAGGTGTACTCCAGAATCGTTCTTATCAATGTGCATGGCCGATTTCCTTTCCCATATTTCACCTATTCGAAATTGTGCCCTGTCTCTAATGATCTTGGCATCGAGAGGATACTACACCCAAACCATTGTTCGTTTTTGTAATTTCTGTGGACACGCTTGGTACCAGAATTTCACCATAAAGGTTATCGGCAGATTCTTAACCCCTAGTGGTGCTTAATCAGTTAGAAAACTTCCTTTTTTCCTGCCGATATCCATATTATATTTCTGATAACGCCTGATTAAGCTGCTGGCGTGCCTGACTGCCTGCAGGAAAAATCGGACTTCAGTGTCATGGTATATGTACGTGTTATTTCCAACATATTTACACAGAAGAGCTTCAGACCATTAACAGTTCGTTGCATGTTGACACTTTTTCATGTTTCGGCCTCCTCCGATTCCTACAACCAATATATCGATGAAAGTGCTGTGCATAATCACGATTAACCTCGAATACATTGTTCTCAAAGCTCTCTTACATATTGTGAAATGATATCTCCTGTTCGTGATTCCATGTTATTTCACAGTTTAGTTCGCTATAATATGGCCATTAACTTATTCCATAACCTCGTATTGTGATATCGCTCCTGTGCAGGAACACTCAAAATATTAGCTACCTATGGATTTAATGTCCGTTAAGAGATGATCAAATTGTCACTGTCTAGAATTTCCTTCTCCCAGTACTACCATTCCAATCAGTTTATAACCATATTAAATCCATGTAGATCCGAGATGTGGAGCATAAGTGGCGGAAGTGTTTTGGACTCTGCAAATATCTGATACGAGGAGTTAGCCTCTGCAGAAACACGAGGGTGTGCTGAAATGTGATGCCTCCGAAAATTTCATGCGAAAACTCTTAAAGATTTTTTACTGAAACAAACTTTACTAACACTCTACACCTTTATTCTTCATGTTTACATATTTTCAGCCATCTCCACTCCATGGTATATAACGTAACTATGTCAGTGAGCGAAAAACAAAGTGTGCTGTAATCGAGTTTTGAATTCAAAGAGTTCGTCAGTACCTGGAGCACCGTCTTCTTCAGCATGACAATGCCAGACCACACACTGGCGCTTCGACATCTGCAAACGTCTTGGGTCCACTGTCATTGATCGCTCTTCATGCAGTCCCGACTTCGCTTCCTCCGATTTTAATGTTTCCAGAACTTAAAGAACACCCTCGTGGACTACACTTTCATAGTGTTCAAGCGGTGCTAGCAGAGGTGAGGTTGTGGCTCTTATCTACAGTGAAACTATCAAGAAAAGAGTCTGTCTTTGGCAGTAATGTGTTCGTCTCCAGGACGACTGTGTTGAAAAAAGATATGTGTAGACATTAAGTGAAAGATGTAGATTGTTAATAACGTTTATTTATTTAAAAATCTGTAAGATGTTCCACACAAAATATTTGGAGGCATTACTTTTAAGCGCGCCCTCTACTTCTGTCTGTAGCTGTTCCACCCCTTTTTCTCGGACTGCATTTAGACTCGCAAAAACTTGTTCCACACATTTCATGCAGACTGCTAACTATCACCTTGGGCTCGATTCTCAATCCTGGTAACAGCGATGTCATGGAAACCGACATTTCGGTCAGACATCTGCTGTTGTACCAACAATCGCACCACCCAGGGACGGGGGGCTGCCGCCGCCTCCCCTGGCTTTGCACTTTACTTCCGTCCCCTCCTCCGCGGTGTCTTACGTTGGAATGCTGTTGAACAATCCTCCATAACGGGAGATCTTGGCAGTAGCAACACACCACAAAACGGAGACATAGCATATTATGCTACTCAATGTGGAGGGATAAATGTATACACTATGTGATCAAAAGTATCCGGACACCTGGCTGAAATTTACTTACAAGTTCGTGGCCCCCTCCATCGGTAATGCTGGAATTCAGGGTGGTGTTGGCCCACCCTTAGCCTTGATGACAGCTCCCACTCTCGCAGGCATACGTTCAATCAGGTGCGGGAAGGTTCCTTGGGGAATGGCAGCCCATTCTTCACGGGGTGCTGCGCTGAAGAGAGGTATCGATGTTGATCGGTGAGGCCTGGCACGAAGTCCGCCTTCCAAAACATCCCAAAGGTATTCTATAGCATTCAGGTCATGACCCTTTGTAGGCCAGTCCATTAAAGGGATGTTATTGTCGAGTAACATTCCGCAACAGGGGGAAGCAAGAAGATGCTTAAAACATGAATGTACGCATGTGTTGTGATAGTTCCAAACAAAGAAAACAAGGGCTCCAACCCCCCTCCATTGAAAACACGACCACACCATAGCGCCAGAGCTTCCGAATTTTACTCTTGGCATTACACACGCTGGCAAATGACGTTCACGGGGCATTCGCCATACCCACACCCTGTCATCGGATCGCCACATTGTGTACCGTGATTCGTCACTCCACAAATGTTTTTCCACTGTTCAATCGTCCAATGTTTACGCTCCTTGCACCAAGCGAGGCGTCGTTTGTCATTTACCGGCGTGATGTGTAGCTTATGAGCAGCCGCTCGACCATGAAATCCAGGTTTTACTACCTCCCACCTAACTGTCATAGTACTTGCAGTGGATCCTGATGCAGTTTGGAATTCCTGTGTGATGGTCTGGATAGATGTCTGCCTATTATACATTACGACCCTCTTCAACTGTCGGCGGTCTCTCAATCAACAGACGAGATCGGCCTCTACGCTTTTGTGCTGTACGTGACCCTTCACGTTTCCACTTCACCATCACATCAGAAACAGTGGACTTAGGGATGTTTAGGAGTGTAGAAATCTCGCGTACAGACGTATGTCACAAGTGACATCCAGTCACCTGACCACGTTCGAAGTCCGTGAGTTCCGTGGAGCACCCAATTCTGCTCTCTCACGATGTCTAATGACTACTGAGGTCGCTCATATAGAGTTCCTGGCAGTAGGTGGCAGCACAATGCACCTATTATGAAAAACGTATGTTTTTTGGGGTGTCCGGATACTTTAGATCACATAGTGTATCTTATATTTCGGCCAGTTTCAGAGGAGTCGAAGTGATCGCCGGAAGAGTTGGATACTTCGTCGGTGCTTTAAGAGCGCTCTCGCTACCGACGGCGTTTGGCGAACGGCCGGAGGAACCCTAAAAAGCGGCCTCTTCACTTCTCCGCATCGTTAACATTTACTTGGATTCGATCGGGTGTGACTCTGGTTGGACGCCACTCTGATTTGCCTTCTTCGTTACTGAGTGACTAACGTCGGCCAACGCTGGACTTGGCGCTGAGCTTTCGGTCTTGTAGCATCTGGCTATACCTTCATGTCAAACATCTGCGCCGCGCGGGATTAGCCGAGCGGTCAGGGGCGCTGCAGTCATGGACTGTGCGGCTGGTCCCGGCAGAGGTTCGAGTCCTCCCTCGGGCATGGGTGTGTGTGTTTGTCCTTAGAATAATTTAGGTTAAGTAGTGTGTAAGCTTAGGGACTGATGACCTTAGCAGTTAAGTCCCATAAGGTTTCACACACAAACATCTGCGTCACTGTCATTGCCTAGTTTGTCCTTCGTGTGTCTTAATAAAGCAGTTAGAAATACGGCAGTTCAAGTCGCTGTCCAGCTGACCTTTTGTTCACTTTCGAACGATCTCTTTGTCGACGGAACGTTAAATCACAATTACGTTTACTTTCAACTCCAGCGCCGTTAAGTCACGACGGCTGATAAACTACGAATATCGAGTCCGGCCAGTACAGAAATCACCAGTGTTGTGTTTACGATTACGAATGTGGTATCTGTTGCTCTTTTACGTCGGTATTACGTTTGTTGTGAATTCACGTAACGATCCTTAGGTAGTTCTGTATATGCATGCTGTTAAAAATCGATTGGCTTGTGATTATTCTACTCTTATCGAACTTAACTTCGATTTACAGATTTTCACAATGCTGTTTGTATCAACGTTGATGGCGAGTGCCTTTTGGTCATTGGAATAAAGATAGTCTCTGTTACAAAGCAAATCTTTATTTACTTTTTTCTTTCAGTTTCTTTAAATCGCTCGTGGCTTAATTACGATGCAGGACGAAAATGGTTCGAGACAGAATTGATCAAAAAATCAGTTTGTTAGGATGGTGGTTTTAATGCTTCAGGTGTTCTAAATATTCTTCTCCCACGTGAATACAACGCACAGAATGATCATGGTATCACGTGAAACCGACAGAAGAGTCCTTCTATGGGATGTTGTTCAACGCGAGCGTCGAAATGGCGTAAATTTAGGCTATGTTGTCAACGCTTAGACACTTCGTGTGACTTACAGGACTTTGTCATTTTGCGGTATGTTCGTGTAGATATCACTAGGCATCGCCACTTGCTAAGATTTTTATTAGTAGAGAAATGTCTGCATATTGCATTTTGATCAAACCGTGGCAGGTGACCAGGCGTCGTTGTTTCTGTTCTGGAGCCAAGGTGGGTGGGAGAATTATCACACACTTTTTTCCCGCCTTCAAAACATTCTGCAGGATGTCTTGACCACTTAGTTTAGAGATGTTGCTTCATTGCTATATGTGACACAACAATGTTTACATACTACGACCGCACTCCCAGTATATAATACTGTCTGCTCACAACTGACTGGTCGAATGCACACCTATTTTCTACAGTTGTTAGTTCAAACTGCTACCGTAGTCACTGCGCTGATCTCGCTTGTACGCCAGGAGCAAACTCAGTCTTGAAATGTTTTGGACATACGGTGCATCCATTTGTCCGCAGCTCCTCAGCAATCAAAGCTGTTGATAATCTTGCAGGGTCCTGACGATTCCGTTGGGGATATAGGATTCCACACTCCTTATTCAGTATACGTATGCTGATCTTTCTTTATCTCAATTTTCAATTTTTCTGGCATCGTATACTGGTGAGATTCATGCATCTCGTTTAGCTGCTGGAGCATTAGAGGAATGGACTCAGCATCCGAAGCTGAACCACTCCACTTCCAAATTCTCCCTTTTGAAAAAATTTCTTCTTCCTATGATCTGAAACACAAGGATTAAACTAACGGGAAAAGATCTCAGTCATCTCCATGAGGTAAAATAAAATGAAATGATAGTATGTCATTATTGGCTGGGAGACTTCGTTCGCGGTTTTTCGGTAACCTGGTGCAAATCTGTTTGTCGTTACTTCGGTGACTGGCGTGTTTTTGTGATATACACTCCTGGAAATGGAAAAAAGAACACATTGACACCGGTGTGTCAGACCCACCATACTTGCTCCGGACACTGCGAGAGGGCTAATATTTTATTTTCTATTTTAGTTTTAATGGGAAGTATCGCAGCCATGTCAAATATTTTCCTTAAAACATACATACAGAGAAAGATACTTCTCTTTATTCGCTTGCAACTCCTCATTGTGTGCTCTTTGATCATACAACTCCGTGTGGTAATTTTCATTTCCCATTTCAGTTTGATCTCGTCTTTCTGGGACAACGTGATCCTGAGACGCCTAATCTCTTTAATCTGCTGCAACCAGGTCCGTATATTTGGTTTGAGAATCTAGGAGCCTTGGAGTTAAGTTTTACACCGGTTGCATCTGCAAGTTGTTTTATTATTCGTCTGTGTCAATCTCTTCTCAACATTTAACAATCACATTCACGCCATCTGCGTAAGCATGGAGCTGTGCCCGCACCTACACACCCACCAGACAGTAACAGCAGCACCTGCGCCTCGATGGTGACCTACCTTCAGGCGTCGTCCATTTCTTGCACAGACGTCAGCATCCCAGCTCGACGATAACAGTTCCGGGTAGCAGGCCAGTACAACAAAAACAAACGCAACACGGTTTGTTATAGCTGGGAACTGCAGGCGCTACTCTCACCATCTAGCGGTGTTCCCTCCAAAAGTCACTTGGCCGGAAACAGCCCCCGCTGTATACGTCCACCTCTGCAGAACTTACAAGGGAAGTATGTGTATTCAAGCAAACATTTCTGTACGAAAGTTTGGTTACAGAGTCATTACATACACTTCAGTGTGCTGGTGAGTGTTATTTTTCTGCAAGACACTGAAAACGTGTTCTACACTCCTGGAAATGGAAAAAAGAACACATTGACACCGGTGTGTCAGACCCACCATACTTGCTCCGGACACTGCGAGAGGGCTGTACAAGCAATGATCACACGCCCGGCACAGCGGACACACCAGGAACCGCGGTGTTGGCCGTCGAATGGCGCTAGCTGCGCAGCATTTGTGCACCGCCGCCGTCAGTGTCAGCCAGTTTGCCGTGGCATACGGAGCTCCATCGCAGTCTTTAACACTGGTAGCATGCCGCGACAGCGTGGACGTGAACCGTATGTGCAGTTGACGGACTTTGAGCGAGGGCGTATAGTGGGCATGCGGGAGGCCGGGTGGACGTACCGCCGAATTGCTCAACACGTGGGGCGTGAGGTCTCCACAGTACATCGATGTTGTCGCCAGTGGTCGGCGGAAGGTGCACGTGCCCGTCGACCTGGGACCGGACCGCAGCGACGCACGGATGCACGCCAAGACCGTAGGATCCTACGCAGTGCCGTAGGGGATCGCACCGCCACTTCCCAGCAAATTAGGGACACTGTTGCTCCTGGGGTATCGGCGAGGACCATTCGCAACCGTCTCCATGAAGCTGGGCTACGGTCCCGCACACCGTTAGGCCGTCTTCCGCTCACGCCCCAACATCGTGCAGCCCGCCTCCAGTGGTGTCGCGACAGGCGTGAATGGAGGGACGAATGGAGACGTGTCGTCTTCAGCGATGAGAGTCGCTTCTGCCTTGGTGCCAATGATGGTCGTATGCGTGTTTGGCGCCGTGCAGGTGAGCGCCACAATCAGGACTGCATACGACCGAGGCACACAGGGCCAACACCCGGCATCATGGTGTGGGGAGCGATCTCCTACACTGGCCGTACACCACTGGTGATCGTCGAGGGGACACTGAATAGTGCACGGTACATCCAAACCGTCATCGAACCCATCGTTCTACCATTCCTAGACCGGCAAGGGAACTTGCTGTTCCAACAGGACAATGCACGTCCGCATGTATCCCGTGCCACCCAACGTGCTCTAGAAGGTGTAAGTCAACTACCCTGGCCAGCAAGATCTCCGGATCTGTCCCCCATTGAGCATGTTTGGGACTGGATGAAGCGTCGTCTCACGCGGTCTGCACGTCCAGCACGAACGCTGGTCCAACTGAGGCGCCAGGTGGAAATAGCATGGCAAGCCGTTCCACAGGACTACATCCAGCAGCTCTACGATCGTCTCCATGGGAGAATAGCAGGCTGCATTGCTGCGAAAGGTGGATATACACTGTACTAGTGCCGACATTGTGCATGCTCTGTTGCCTGTGTCTATGTGCCTGTGGTTCTGTCAGTGTGATCATGTGATGTATCTGACCCCAGGAATGTGTCAATAAAGTTTCTCCTTCCTGGGACAATGAATTCACGGTGTTCTTATTTCAATTTCCAGGAGTGTAGATTCCATTAGAGGTGTCATTGTAGAAGCCAAACGCAATGCAGAGATCGCGACTATAAATTGAAGCGAAGACTTTCAGTTAACTGCTCAGAGTAGTAGGAATTACTATAAAACGCACAGTGAAGAAAAGCAAGTTTATGTCATAACTGCACGTTCTATAATATCAGTGCCGAACGCCACAACAAGGATACATTTGAAGTTGCCCACAGGTTAATCAATATCGTAGGCAGGTTTTGTCATGTGTAACGAATCATTCGTATATATACTTCCGCAGATAATTCATTGTAAATGACAGAACGAAATTTCATCATAAAGAATCTGTCATGCAATTTTGGCTGAATATTCCTGGAAGATGACAAAGAAACATCTGTAGACGTTTCCTCTGTTGTTTTGAATCCATATTTGTCGACAAACTCACTAATACTTTGTGATTCCCAGTCTGAACATAAGGATGAGCTATTACTACTGGAGGCCTCTGTAGGAAAAGATTTAGGTTTAAAATCATTAGTTCTAAAACTGAAAGATTTGCACAACCTCTTGATGCGTTTTCATCAGGCAATAGGAATGCTGAAAAATAGTACCTCAGTATTTTTTATGTAAAAACTCTTAATGTTTTTGAATAAAACAAATGGTATTACTATTCTGCATCTTTATTCTTCGTGTCTACATATTTGCAGCCCTCTGCTGCGAGAGGGATCGAAATTGTAGTATGTAGCATGGTGGTGTGTATCGTAACTATGCCGGTGCCTAAGAAAAAGCGTGCTGTAATTGAGTTTCGAATTGGATGGGTTGGTCCACACATGGAGCACACTCTTCTTCAGCATGACAATGCCGGACCACACACGAGCGCTGCGACGTCGGCAACATTGTTATGCACTGGGTTCACTGTCATAGGTAATCCTCCATGCAATCCCGATTTGGTCCCATCCGCTTTTGATCTGTTTCTCAAATGAAAAGAACACCTTCGAAAATTTCACCGTGATAGTGATGAAGCAGTGCAAGCCGAGGTGAGATTGTGGCTCCGTCAACAAAATCAAAGATTTTACTGTCACGGTATCAACGAACTGGTCTCTCGTTGGGAAAAACGTGTTCGTAGCTAGGGTGACTGTGTTGCGAAATAATTGTGTAGGCACGAAGAATAAGAATGTAGAACGTTAATAACGTTTGTTTTATTAAAAACAGCTGTAAGAGCTTCCACATAAAAAATTCAGAGGCATTACTTTCTAGCACTTCTATTGCCTCATGAAATACGATTCCGGAGGTTATACATATCTTTTAGTATTAGGACTGATGATTTTAAACTTATGTCTTTTCCTCCTGAGGCTTCCAGTTATACTTGTTCATTGTTATGTCCAGACCAGGAGTCACAAAGTACTAGTGAGTTTGTCGGCAAATACGGCTCAAAGCGACAGAGGAAACGTCTTCGAATGTTTTTTCGTCATCTTTCCGCCCTCACTTGCATCTACGAGCACATTTAGTGGGCGTCGGTTGTCTGTTTCCCTTGACACACTGGGTCAAAACTATCCATTTGGTTGTTGGAAGCATATATAGAGTTTTTCTACCAAACGCGTCTGCGGCCTGTAATCTTACTGAGTTGAGCCTAGTTGTCTTCAGTGATGAGTCCCTCTTCGAACTGAGTCCCCACGACAAGCGAAGACGCGTCTGGAGACGCCCCGCACAGCGGTGGGATACGAATCTGCCACCCGCCATACGTCCCGAAAGCCAGGAATGATGATCTGAGATGCCACTCCTTTTCGTAGCAAGACCCTTTTGGACGTCATCCGAGGGACACTTAAAGCACAGCGGTACGTCGTCGATATCTACGCCCCGTTTTGTTGTTCTTCATGGCAAGCCATCCTGAGGTTACACTTCAACGTTATAATGTCCGCCAGCACTCGGTGAGAGTTGTATAATGTTTGTCTTCGTGCTTGCCAAAGCCTACATCGGCCAGAAAGTTCGCGGTATCTCTTCCAAATCGAGAACGTTTGGAGCACTATAGGCAGGGCCCTCCCATCAACTCGGGACTTTTGCGATCTAACGCACTAATTCGACAGAAATTGGCACTATATCCCTTAGGAGGACATACAACAACTCTACCAATCAATGCGAAGCCAAATAACTGCTTGCATAAGTGCCAGAGTTAGATTAATGCGTTATTGACTTGCTCAATTTGTGAAGTTCTATCTCTAGAATAAATCATCGAAATTTTATGGAATTGTAATCATTTGTATGCTTGTACATGTACATCACATCTACCGATTTACGCCTCATTCGGATATTTCCTTCGAGGTGCGTCTTTCCTTCTTCTTTTTCTTCTTTCTTAGAGTGTAGAAATAGTTCACAAGTCCGTATTAAGTAAATGTAAAGTACGTATGAAAGGAAAGTGCAAATAAAAACACTAATCGCAATAATGTGCATCAGATGTAACTTGTTTGGCGGCCACGGCAGGGAGTGGCGCAGGGCTCAATTTGTCAGATAGGGTGCCAGCTGATGGGCACGATCCCTGACCAAGGCGCGGTCGGCGGAAGTAAAATTGTGGTGGGGATGCGTTAATTATCGCATCACACTTTTATCCCTCGATCGGTACTGCACAATCGCAGTAGGGATGGGAAATATTTCTGAGATTAGAAGAAAAAAAAGAAAAAAAAAAGAATCGCACGACACTATGTGGCTGTTCTTGTAGCTTTACGACCGGCCGTAATACAACAGCCCTATAACCCAGCCTCGAGGACCATACTCGTGCTGGCAATTCGTGAGTAGATGCAAAATCATTCATGTTCAGCAGCTTTAGGAGAATTTCATTTAATCGATAATTGATGATTGTGGCCCCAACATGAGGAAAAGAACATCTTAGAGTCATTCGGAACAATAATTATACTTTTTCGTTCCTTACTTGGCCTTGTGTTAACTTGACGGCTTCCTCGTGGCTGAACATATCTTCATGCTCGCAGGAAAACCGAGGTTCCACCTCTAGAGTCCCACTGGCAATGCCGCATATCTTCGGTATAGGGGGCGGTCGCAACAGGAAAGTGGATTAACCAGAGCATTCTGAACCATATATTCTTTTTTTCAGAAATATGAGCCCTACATTACAGCTGAACATAATACAATGAAAAAAGACTTGAGTTTTTAGACATCCAATCACAAATGTAAATCATTAATATCATAGTACGTAATGTCTGCAATAGAAAACTTCTGTTCTGTACTGTTTGTAATGGGAGAGTGGAATGATGGCCGAGTGATTTTCGTGACTGGTTTACGCGCATTAATGCACGAACTCCGGACGGTAATTCTTTATTATTGCATTCTATCTACATAGAAAGGTTTTTCTGATACCACGGTCAGTGAAAAACTTAAAAAAACCCTGATAACTAAATGTTCTTCTATCGCTCTTGTGGAAAAATGTAGGCTTATGAAATATTGCATTACGTTGTGGATGCTGTGCACTTCTCAGGGAATTCGCGTGGAGAACAATAAAAAAACTTGCTGTTCACAGTTGGATGCACGTTCTCATCAGACCGCGAGAAATTCAGCCCGTGTAACGAATGTTAGGTAAAGTTTGAGAATATGCGAGTCGTTATGTGAAGCAGAATCGTAAGCTGATGTGGTAGCGTTTGTTTGATGTTCTCACATATTTGTTTAGTACTGCAGAACGTCGAGTTTTCCTATGCTGTTCACTGTAAATACCGTTTTCCCGGTTAAAGGCAGAATGAATGATTCCACAGCTCTCTGTGAAACGACAATCCCTTTCTCTTTATTCAGGAAGACTGAAGTGCTGTTCGAGAGTGGAACGGTAAAGAAATAGCTCCAAGATGGTTCAATGAAACCTCTACATAATGATTCGCAGAGTATGTTACGTGTTATTAAAGAAAAAGGAATGTGTAAGTTAAGGCATATAGTGGTATACTAGTGCCACCTGTCGACAGTTTCTGCAATGCACGCTGCCCAGAGCTGCACGTTCGTTCAGTTTCTACCTTGATGTCGGATTACGACGTGATATTTTACATCTATGTCACGTGGCGCTATTTTTGTTTTCATCCTCCTATTACTGACAAAACCAACGTCTTACGCTGTATTATGTGTCGAATGGTACCTGCTATGTGATCCATGTGTGCGCATTTTAAATTTAGATCAGTATGTAATATGTTTCATTATATATTTCTTAAAATTGTTCTTTTAAATTATTATAATACTCGCCTTTTAATGTAATTTATCCTTTGATAATTCTGTAGATCAGGAGATGACACTAACTTCTATAGAAACTGGCCACCGTGAAGTAGATATATTTAGCGTTCTTGGATTCAGAAGAAATTTGTCTCCACCAAACAAAGTAGTTTACGTAGTGGTGCCAACGGCATCCTACGTGTAGGACGATTATTCCATCATCCGGCTGTTGTTACTCTCCGACCAACAGTGCTGGATGACACAGAATGCTCCAGGGAGTCTATTGTTCTTGAATGGCTGGCGTAAACGTGAAATTGTTGCGATGTGCTTGCTGTACAGTACTGCGCTCGTCCATTTTGGTGGTCAGACATGGTCGACCAGAACCCTGACGACGAGTGTTGCTGCCCTCACATCCCATTTAGGACAACATTTAGGACAACCAACCGTGAACTATGGAGTATACTGTGATATAGCAGGGTTCTACAAAACTGTATTAGTATCCTAGCATCTTACATATACACATCCAGCAATCAAAGGTTTTCTACACGATTCATATAAAGAAATTCGCTGATAATAATGCGGTAGAAGGTACTCGTAAAAGAAAGAATAAGATAAAATTCTCAAGTATTTTTCTGTTGATTATTGCTGATGTGTTTCACTAGTTGTAAAAAGAGTCTAGGCCATTTTATTTCCCTAAACGTCTGAAATAATTTAAAGTACTTTACGGGAGTGGTCATAAGCCCATATGTGCTCCATTATGACACACCACTGCTAGCGTATCCAGAAGCCCCAGTCATTACTGTCCGATATCTGTCAAACACGTCTTCATCCATAAAGTATTACTGAAGTGATTTTCGAAAACGGTTTATGGTTCATATTCTAAGACCTCTGAACCATTAGCTCACAAGCATAATGGATGGACTTGCTCTTTTTGTGTAAATTAAAGGAGTGTTAATGCAGATTCACTGGTTTTAGACCCAATGAATAGGGAAAGCTAAATAACACACGGTCTAGGTATTGATTTATTGTTACTGCAGCGTGAAATGTATAAAAATTGCAATTCAACATGTTTGACCCATATTAGTGCTAGCTGTCAAGTTAACCGTGTAACCGAAATTGAAAGGCACTGATGGAACTAATTACTCCAGAGCCACAAGCTACTTTGTATGTGAGTCATATGATTTCAGCATATTATCACATTCAATTACAATACCGCTTGAATACGGCAGGCTGGTATTTTATGAACTGGTTTCAAACGAACAATCTACGAAGTCGCATCCATAGATATAACATTCACCAACAGTAAACCTAAGTAAAACAAAGTTTGACTCACTGACAAAGTATTAACTAATATTCTCGAGCATGTGAAAGCGCAAGTGCACTTCTGGCCACTATACAGAGGGTTTGACAAATACTTTTATAAACATTGGGTGCAGGTTGCCCACTCAAAAACAAGAAAAAAATCTTGTAAACATGGTCTCTAAAATGCATGGCTTAAGAAATACAATCACTCGTTCTTCTTCATTACTATGGAAAACCACTTCAACTGAACAACAGCTCATAGCTCTTGAGGTATTTATCTTAGAGCCCATCATTACCGGGATTTATTTTACTTTATTTTCTTTTGATGCATACTATCTTCTCCCAAAATACAGGAAGCATATGGTTTGCAGTAGAAGAGGTGTGTTTCAAGGTATCGAGAACGAATAAGTGCACATAGCTCTTAAAGCATGCATTTTAGAGCCCCTGTCTAGTAGACATTTCGCTCTTTTTAGTGTAAGGAACCTGTCCCCAAAGGTTGCAATAGTATGTTTTAAACACCCTGTAATTGCAATACCATGGAATGTAACAAGTGTCACATTGACATGAAGTATGCCGGCCGGAGTGACCGTGCGGTTCTAGGCGCTACAGTCTGGAGTCGCGAGACCGCTACGGTCGCTGGTTCGAATCCTGCCTCGGGCATGGATGTGTGTGATGTCCCTAGGTTAGTTAGGTTTAAGTAGTTCTAAGTTCTAGGGGACTGATGACCTCAGAAGTTGAGTCCCATAGTGCTCTGAGCCATTTGAACCATTTTGACATGAAGTATACTACATCGTTGAATTTGGAAATGATTAGGATTTCAGCTCAACAGGACGAAGTGGGCCGGTGTAAGAGCATTTACGTACAGTCTGTACGTAAGTCAGTTTTATGCAGCTGAATTCACTTTTGAATATGGGACCGATGGGATCAGCAGGACTACACTCAGTCCATACACAGGATTTTAACGGCCCCACGCTAACAGCGTCCGAGATGACGTTTCCGACTCTGACCTCCAACTAACAAATTCGTCGCCGACACGATGTTAAATCCTACTTTCCCTTCCCTTTACTTTCAAGTGAACTATTTTACTAATACGCTGTTTTGTTTCTGAGTTATCAGTGATGGGAAAACGGGAAATCTGTTATATTATCATTAACTGCTTTGCGACACTTAAATGCCGTCCAGTTGAAAGACTTTTCGTCGATACACAAGGAACTATCATCATCATCATCATTATTATTATTATTATTATTATTACTATTACTATTATTATTATTATTATTATTATTATTATTATTATTATTATTATCATTTGCAGTAACATCTCCTGTTATTGTCTTCCTAAAGATACGTAACATGTTTCTGTTCCTAACAGAGGCTGCTCTTTCGTGGCTCCCTGCTTCTTTCGTGACGTTTTTACATGCAGGAGTTGAAAAATGTTATAATTGGAGTTCACTTGAATTTGAAGTCAACCAGCAGCCCACCTTCATCGAATTGTACCTGTCTATCATGTAGTAATTTCTCACAATAATTAACTGGTAATAAACAGCTGTGAAAACAAATGATAAGTTTTCTTGGTAATAGAAATTTTGCGGAAATAGTTATTACCTGCATAATTAATTTCGCGGCCCAAACAAATATATTCTGACCCAGAATGTAGCAGATCAGCTGCAGGATACAACGGCATCGGTGGTGGGCAAGAAAATTTAATTTCGAAAGACAGACTCATAAATAACCTACTCCCATAGCGATGGGCAGACTCGTTATAACGTAACGAGTCTAGGGAGAAATCCTCGCCTGGAACTCAACATAACAAGTAGTTAATATTTGTTGAGTGGTAGGGATATAATTTCCATTAGGGAAGTGCGACCAGGATAAGCTTAAAATAGAAGATTGTAAGTTAACCTTCGAGTGAGCACGCCGATATTTTTTTTCATGAGAAGGCGCGTGAGGTATTCACTACCCCATCTTCTATGATACTGCGTAATTTCTTTAGGAACCAATTAAATATTTGTATTCACTGTGGCCCTCAGTATATACACTCCTGGAAATTGAAATAAGAACACCGTGAATTCATTGTCCCAGGAAGGAGAAACTTTATTGACACATTCCTGGGGTCAGATACATCACATGATCACACTGACAGAACCACAGGCACATAGACACAGGCAACAGAGCATGCACAATGTCGGCACTAGTACAGTGTATATCCACCTTTCGCAGCAATGCAGGCTGCTATTCTCCCATGGAGACGATCGTAGAGCTGCTGGATGTAGTCCTGTGGAACGGCTTGCCATGCCATTTCCACCTGGCGCCTCAGTTGGACCAGCGTTCGTGCTGGACGTGCAGACCGCGTGAGACGACGCTTCATCCAGTCCCAAACATGCTCAATGGGGGACAGATCCGGAGATCTTGCTGGCCAGGGTAGTTGACTTACACCTTCTAGAGCACGTTGGGTGGCACGGGATACATGCGGACGTGCATTGTCCTGTTGGAACAGCAAGTTCCCTTGCCGGTCTAGGAATGGTAGAACGATGGGTTCGATGACGGTTTGGATGTACCGTGCACTATTCAGTGTCCCCTCGACGATCACCAGTGGTGTACGGCCAGTGTAGGAGATCGCTCCCCACACCATGATGCCGGGTGTTGGCCCTGTGTGCCTCGGTCGTATGCAGTCCTGATTGTGGCGCTCACCTGCACGGCGCCAAACACGCATACGACCATCATTGGCACCAAGGCAGAAGCGACTCTCATCGCTGAAGACGACACGTCTCCATTCGTCCCTCCATTCACGCCTGTCGCGACACCACTGGAGGCGGGCTGCACGATGTTGGGGCGTGAGCGGAAGACGGCCTAACGGTGTGCGGGACCGTAGCCCAGCTTCATGGAGACGGTTGCGAATGGTCCTCGCCGATACCCCAGGAGCAACAGTGTCCCTAATTTGCTGGGAAGTGGCGGTGCGGTCCCCTACGGCACTGCGTAGGATCCTACGGTCTTGGCGTGCATCCGTGCGTCGCTGCGGTTCGGTCCCAGGTCGACGGGCACGTGCACCTTCCGCCGACCACTGGCGACAACATCGATGTACTGTGGAGACCTCACGCCCCACGTGTTGAGTAATTCGGCGGTACGTCCACCCGGCCTCCCGCATGCCCACTATACGTCCTCGCTCAAAGTCCGTCAACTGCACATACGGTTGACGTCCACGCTGTCGCGGCATGCTACCAGTGTTAAAGACTGCGATGGAGCTCCGTATGCCACGGCAAACTGGCTGACACTGACGGCGGCGGTGCACAAATGCTGCGCAGCTTGCGCCATTCGACGGCCAACACCGCGGTTCCTGGTGTGTCCTCTGTGCCGTGCGTGTGATCATTGCTTGTACAGCCCTCTCGCAGTGTCCGGAGCAAGTATGGTGGGTCTGACACACCGGTGTCAATGTGTTCTTTTTTCCATTTCCAGGAGTGTAGATACCTTTACCGTCTGACTCCCAAAGCTCTGTCACATTTACATGTCGACCTTCCTTTATACATATCAAAAATGAAACGCTGAATTGTGGCATAATTTCACATCTGTACGTAACTTTACAACCTCTTGTTCGTACGTCATTTGTTCTAAGGTTGTTAATACATCTGTTAGCATGGGATGCTGTTATATCTATTTTGATACTTCCAAAAAGCTATAAAAATGCATCAGTTTCGTTAGAAAAATTGTTTGATTAGCTTGTGAGACTTGATGAAACTTTTATAATATTTTGTGCTTATTTTTTTTTTTTTGTTCTAAAGGCCGGGTTTTGACTCCATTTTAAAGTTTGTCTTTTCTTAACAAAACCTCAATATCTAAACTTCTTTGTTCCTCACTCCCACTTTCGTCTTCCTATTCAGAGTTAGTAGATAAAGTGAAAAGAGCACACGTTCAAAACTGTGAGAAAGAAACTATTATAACACGAGCGGGTGCCTGGTATTCGGAGTGCCCCACGACCATTTTCCTTGCGAAACAAGCAATGCTGAGGGCTTTGAGTCGAGGAGGTTTAAATGGCTCTGAGCACTATGGGACTTAACATCTCAGGTCATCAGTCCCCTAGACTTAGAACTACATAAACCTAACTAACCTAAGGACACCACACACGTCCATGCCCGAGGCAGGATTCGAACCTGCGACCGTAGCAGCAGCGCGGTTCCGGACTAAAGCGCCTAGAACCGCTCGGCCACAACGTAAGTCGAGGAGGAGGGTAGAGGGAAAGATGGGGGGAAAGACGGTCAGGTGAACAAATCCTCAGAGTGGCCACATCGCAGGGCTCTGCGTTACTTTACAGCACTACGAAATTCCACAGTTTCGTATTCAGTGCCCCAGCGGGCCTGCTCGAACGTTAACGAGTCTGCAGTGGAAAATAACAAATACTGAAGTCGGTTTTGAGTACGAGTAAATCTGAATAGAAAGCTAGAACGTTGGAAATGGTTTCCGCTGAGCAGACACTGAGAGGGCCCACAGACAATGTAAGGATTAGCGCGAGCGAGCGACCGGGTTTTGCCGACATGGAGTTTACGGGCGGCCGCACCTCACCCGCGCTGGATGGCAGGTTGCTGGGCCCTAAGAAGCGCATACGGCTGGTCTAACGACAGACATGGCATTCACTTTAATAACATGAAATGTGGCTAGGGAGACTGGTACAGTAAATGCAACAGCACTAACAAGGGAAGTTCACAGCTCTAACGGCTGAAACCGAGTACAAAAGCGTTTACAACTCGAAGCTGTGCGTGTTCTGCCATCCATCACGGTTATTTGTGTCTAGAAGTTCAGAGTTGTGTACAGCTTTGTTTGAAGGACAACGAATATAAAGACCTGAGAAGTAAAAGTCGCTGTTGAAATAATACGATGTAACCGACAATTATGACCAGCAGACCCACAAAAGACGTAATCTCGCAAAAGGCTACATGGCATTTGCTGTAACATTGTGACATTTTAACAGATGCAGTACGTACCTGTCCGTATTTTTCAAACTAGTGGATGCTGTGTTGCGGAACGTTCTTCCTTTATTCGCCATCCAAGTGAAAATGTGGAGTTTCAGTGAAATGATTTAAACACAGCAGAATGAAACAATATGCACACCTGACCAGGGCAACACGTGGGCATGCTACGTTGTCTTCAGTGTATCCATGCTGCTATAGTCTAGCATCAAAAGCCACAGTGATGCCAGTATCAAATGATGCAACATGACCATCGACATCGTATCCGGAATTTTCCGACATATACTTTAACACAGATCTCGGTGCAGAAAGCTGGTTGCAGATAACAAATTGAAGGCGTCTGATAAAATATCGATCATGTAATGTGACCTGTGATTTGTCACTATACTAGTGTCTGCAGCAGAGTTTTTACTGTCTGAAGAAGTATACATTCAAAGGTAGGCAGTATGAGGTTGTCTCCGGTGGCAGTCTCTGTAACGTAATATTCTTTAGAGGAAAACATCTTCTATCAGACTATAGTCTTCGTGCCCTGACCATGAATCACAAAGTAATAGAACATTCTCACGAACATGTTGAGAAAGGACCGAATTGGGAACGCTTTTCATGTGTTCTTGCAACCTGCGTACCAAACGTCCTCTGTGTTCCCCACAAACAAATGTAAAGCTTGTTCGATAACCTACCATCCATCCACACAGCCACATCTATTATGTATCTCTGTGTGGCGCTGTGAACAGGTTGTACCATACCAGTTGTTTATTTTTCACCTGTGTTTGATGGTGTTGAAGAGAAGGATATTTCATACAAAATGGGCTCTGGTCACTATTCCACACTTATGCCTTAACTTTTTTTTCCTTTTTTTTCGTGTGGAGTGGCCGCTCGGTTTGAGACTTCATGTCACGGACTGCATGGCCCCTCCCACCGCGGGTTCGAGTCTCCTCTCGGGCATGTGTGTGTGTGTGTGTGTGTGTGTGTGTGTGTGTTGTTCTTAGCATAAGTTAGTTTACGTATCGTGTAAGTCTAGGGACCGATGACGTCAGCGTCTAGGTCACTTAGGAGTTCACACACATTAATTCACACATTGTCTTTAATGAACATGTTTACATCTGCAAAAAATATTTTTGCTTTCTTTCTAATAATATGATCTTCTTCAATATCTTTGCGCGCCATGAGCGTGGTGATATGCCTGGACGAAATGTATTCAAGTATGAAGCCACTGACGAAATGGAAAAACGCTTTAAAATTTGCTGAGTAACTGTCCTGCCAGCTTTTAGAGGCCATGCATGATTGTGCCAATAGTGGACTACTGATCCATAGTCTCTCTCTTTACGAAACCTAACTTTCGCATATCCTTTTACAGCCTTCAATGTTGATGTTTTATTTCTCTTGAAATTGCCTGGGTCTTGCTGTTTGAGAGTCACATAATCTAAAATTATCTTGTAGTTGCGTTCGAATTCGATGCAGCTACAAAGGTCGATAAGTTTTCAGTAAGAATGGTAAGCGCCATTGAAACGATCCTCATAATTATTCAAAATATTCAAATGTGTGTGAAATCTTATGGGACTTAACTGCTAAGGTCATCAGTCCCTAAGCTTCCACACTACTTAACTTAAATTATCCTAAGGACAAACACACACACCCATGCCCGAAGGAGGACTCGAACCTCCACCGGGACCAGCCGCACAGTCCATGACTGCAGCGCCTTAGACCGCTCGGCTAATCCCTCACGGCTCATAATTATTGTCTAAAGTTCGGTCAATACACTGTAGCACACTGGATCGTTCGTTGTGTGAACGTAAGTATCTACTTCGACTTTCTGTGGCTTCATTTGGTGACGAAGACGTTCCAGAACTGTTGCACGCTTGTGCATTTTTTTCTTCGCCCTCAGACTCACAATCACTATTCCTATCCAAAGCGTCAGTGTGTATTTCTGTTAAATCCAAATAGCCGTTTTGCATTATGCATACAAACGGCTCATCCTCCACTCCAATTACACTCTCATTATCCAGTGCGTAAGTTCGATACACCTTTCCGTGCAGCAGGTTCACAACGTTAACTCTTGTTTGACCTCAGTACGTTCAATTCACTACCGTACATTGCAACGGTCAGGCTCGTACTGTCTCTGCGGCAACGGCACAGAGGGGCTAAAACGCTAACCTTCACATGGCGCTAGCGACCGGTCACGTAGTTTTATAGGAGAATGTCGTTGATAGCTATTCGAACAGGTAGAAAATTATATTTTAGAAGCCTTTCCAGTCGGTTTTTAGCCGTTTGTACTAAGGTACTACTCTTCTAAGTCACTCAATGGAGTACGGTACATCGTACAAAAAATTACCAACTGCAGTCATAAATATATTTATGGTCAAACCATTCATTCCACCACAAAAGCTTACACTTACTGACTGATAAATAATTTATGATACACAGTAAACCATATGCCCGTTAATGGCATTTCACAGTGGCCACCGTGGCGTAGAACAACGAATGTTACACTGTTGTTAAATATTCTATAATATTAAGTTTATGTACCTAAGGATAACGAACCAGACCGTAGTCCGCACTTACACTGATAAAATGAAACAATAGATAGTTATCAGCGAAACGATTCATTAATCTATGATCAATGTTGATTACATTATAAATGAATTATAATTTAAATGAAATATATCGTTGTTAATGAGTTACACACTGAAGTGCCAAAGAAACTGTTGTATGCATGCGTATTCAAATACAGAACAGCGCCTATATAAGACAAGAAGTACCTGGCGCGGTTGTTAGATCGGTTACTGTTGCTGCAGTGGTAGGTTATCAAGATTTAAGTGAGCTTGAACGTGGTGTTCAAGTGGTTCAAATGGCCCTGAGCACTATGGGACTTAACATCTGAGGTCATCAGTCCCCTAGAACTTAGAACTATTTAAACATAACTAACCTAAGGACATCACACACATCCATGCCCGAGGCAGGATTCGAACCTACGACCATAGTAGTCACGAGGTCCGGACTGAAGCGCCTAGAACCGCACGGCCACCGCGGCCTGCTAAAGTGGTGTCATAATCGGCCCACGAGCTATGGGACACAGCATCTTCTATGTAGCGATGATGTGGGGATTTTCCCGTACGACCATTTCACGAGTGTACCGTGGAAATCAGGAATTTGGCAAAACATCAAATCTCCGCCATCGCTGCGGCCGGAAAAAGACCCAGCAAGTACGGGGCTAATGACCACTGAAGAGAAACGTTAAACGTGACGGAAGTGCAACCCTTCCGCAAATTGCTGCAGATTTCAGTGCTGGGCCATCAACAAGTGCCAGCGTGCGAACCATTCAAGCAAACATCATCGATATGGGCTTTCGGAGCTGAAGGCCTACTAGTGTACCCTTGATGACTGCACAGCACGAAGCTTTACGCCTCGCGAGGCACTGTTAATAACTGGACACATGTTGCCTGGTCGGAAGAGTCGTTTCAAATTGTATCGAGCTGATGGATGTATACGGATATGGAGAATGGAGACAACCTCATGAATGCATGGACCCTGTATATCATCAGGGACTGTTCAAGCTGGTGGGGGCTCACAAGGGAACCTCCCCATCGCACCCCCCTCAGATTTAGTTATAAGTTGGCAAAGTGGATAGGCCTTGAAAAACTGAATACAGATCGATCGAGAAAACAGGAAGAAGTTGTGTGGAACTATGAAAAAATAAGCAAAATATACAAACTCAGTAGTCCATGTGCAACATAGGCAACATCAAGGAGAAATTGACCTCATTAGCGCCGTGGTTCCGTGGTTAGCGTGAGTAGCTGCAAAATTAGAGGTCATTGGTTCAAGTCTTCCCTCGACTGAAAATTTTACATTCTTTATTTTCGCAAAGTTATGATCTGTGCGTTCGTTCATTGACGTCTCTGTTCACTGTAACACCTCACACAGTTCACACTGTCTGTGTTTTGCGACCGCACCGCAAAACCGTGCGATTAGTAGACGAAAGGACGTGCCTCTCCAATCGGAACTGAAAACATTTGATCGCAAGGTCATAGGTCAACCGATTCCTCCACAGGAAAACACGTCTGATATATTCTATTCGACACTGGTGACGGCATGTGCGTCACATGACAGGAATATGTTGTCGACCCACCTAACTTGTACACTTAGCGAATGGGTAAAAAGATTCTTCTACCTTGCCCGATTTATATTTTCTTGTGGATGTGATAATCACTCCCAAAAAAGTGATGAAAACATAAGAGTTTGTCACATAAACTGAAAAAAAAACTATACTTCTCACTCGAGGGGAGACTTGAACCCAGAACCTCTCGTTCCGAAGCTGCTCTCGCTAACCACGGGACCACGGCGCTCCTTAACTCCCACTGTCCTTGATGTTGCCTATGTTCGCATGGACTACTCAGTTTGCATATTTTACTTATTTTTTTCGTAGTTCCACACAACTTCTTCCTGTTTTCTCGATTGATCTGTGTTCAGTTTTTCAAGGCCTATCCACTGCGCCATCTTATAACTAAATCTGAGCGGGGTGCGATGGGAAGGTTCCCTTGTCAGTAATGGTTTGGGGCGTGTGTAGTTGGAGTGAAATGGGACCCCTGCTACAACTAGATCGTCTCTGAGAAGTTACACATACGTAATATCTGTGATGCCTCGGCCGGCCGAGGTGGCCGAGCGGGTCTAGGCGCTAAGTCTGGAACCGCGCGTCCGCTACGGTCGCAGTTTCGAATCTTGCTTCGGGCATGGATGTGTGTGATGTCCTTAGGTTAGTTAGGTTTAAGTAGTTCTAAGTTCTACGGGACTGATGACCTCAGAAGTTAAGTCCCATAGTGCTCAGAGCCATTTGAACCATTTTGTGATGCCTCGCAACGTGCTGTTCAGAAGAGATCTTCACCCCCTCGCACTCTTACGGATTTATGGACAGTCCTGCAGGATTCATGTGTAGATTCGCTCCAGCACTACTTCAGACATTAATCGAGTCCATGCCACGTCGTGTTACGGCACTTCTGCGTGCTCGCGGGGGCCAAACACGATATTAGGCTGGTCTACCAGTTTATTATGCTCTTCAGTGTATAAATAAAAATGATAACTGAGTGAACAGGTGCCTCATGACAGAACCTGTCGCTTATAAAATGTATTTTAGCTATGGAATCATAAGAATCATAAGTTGTGGTCCGTTTACGCTGGTGGACGCTGGTGAGGAGGAGGTGCTCTTGGGAGCAGGAGGGACGGAAGAGAATGTGGAACAGTTCGGGACGTCGAACGAGAAATGGATACTGTAGTTTCTCTACCGTTGGATAGTACGGCTCAGTGCTGTGATTGTAATTATGTAAAGACACTTCTGAAAGCTTATCGGGTCTTGATTATGGCATCGTAGAATGCGGGTGAAGAAATTTATGTACTGAGTGCATGTCGCGTCTTGATTTTAGTGGGGATTCTATCATCTTCCGTGTCGAACGAGATAATTCAAGGGCTGTTGACGTATTTCTGAAACTAACATTATTTACGTATAAAATTCCTTGTAGAACCACCATTCAGTAGGAGTATCGAATAAACAATTTTTTCTGAAAAGCTAAACCTGCAGTGTTGCCTATGATTATTACAAATGTTTCCCTGTTTGATTTTGCTCATTAATTTATAATTCGCTAAACTTGTGTACCCTTAATTATAAGACCGATGGCTTACTAAAGGCATAAAAATATCTTGTAAACAGAAGAGGGAAATGCATCTTATAGCTAGGAGGAGTAATCATCCCTAAACAGAGAAACATTACAAAAACTATTATACTGTATTAAGAAAAGTCATTAAAAAGTCCAATATTATGTGCATTATGTCTGAGATTAGAACATCTGATAATAAAATTAAAACAATTTGGAATATTATTAAAAGGGAAACAGGGCAACTGAGAGCACAGGAAGACTGTATTTCTATCAAACACAATGGAACGTTTGTTACCCAGAAGTCAGAAGTATAAAACATTTTTAATAATCTTGTTTTATGTATTGTAGAGAAAATAGGATCCAGGTACTCATTAGAAAATCCAAGGCCGTATATGGAAGAGGCAGTACCTATGCACACTTGATAAAATTGAAATTCAACATACGCCTCCTACTGAAATTAGGAAACTAATTAATCGACTCAAAAGTAAAAGCTCACATGGCATTTTCAACAGAATACTAAAAGCTTGTTCCCAACAAATAAGTAGTATTCCCAGCCACATATGTGGTAGCTCACTGAAAGAGGGCATTTTTCCATATAGACTGAAGTACGCTATTGTTAAACCATTGCATAAAAAAGGGGATAGATCTGATGCTAACAACTATCTCCCAATCTCACTTCTGACAGCTTTATCCAAAATTTTTGAGAAAGTAATATACAGGGTGCTACAAAAAGGTACGGCCAAACTTTTAGGAAACATTCCTCACACACAAAGAAAGAAAATATGTTATGTGGACATGTGTCCGGAAACGCTTAATTTCCACGTTAGAGCTCATTTTAGTTTCGTCAGTATCTACTGTACTTTCTCGATTCACCGCCAGTTGGCCCATTTGAAGGAAGGTAATGTTGACTTCGGTGCTTGTGTTGACATGCGACTCATTGCTCTACAGTACTAGCATCAAGCACATCAGTATGTAGCATCAACAGGTTAGTGTTCATCACGAACGTGGTTTTGCAGTCAGTGAAATGTTTACAAATGCGGAGTTGGCAGATGCCCATTTGATGTATGGAGTAGCACGGGGCAATAGCCGTGGCGCGGTAAGTTTGTATCGAGACAGATTTCCAGAACGAAGGTGTTCCGACAGGTAGACGTTCGAAGCAACTGATCGGCGTCTTAGGGGGCGCGGAACATTCCAGCCTATGACTCGCGACATGAAGTACTAACAAAATGTCAATTTGGTTTTCGGAAAGGCTTTTCAACAGAAAATGCTATATATGCTTTCACTGACCTAATATTAAATGCATTGAATAACCGAACATCACCAATTAGGATATTTTGTGATGTCTCAAAGGCTTTTGATTGTGTGTATTATGAAATTCTTCTAGATAAGCTTAGGTATTGTGGTATGAGGGGGTCAGTACACAAATGGTTTAATTTATACTTAGCAGGAAGAATGCAGAAGGTTGAAATTAAAAGTACAGGCAGCCTGCAAAAACCAACAGAGTCTTCTAATTGGGGAGATTATCAAGAATGGAGTCTCACGGAGTTCAGTCTTGGGTCCCTTATTGTTCTTAATATATATTAACGATTTGCCACTCTAAATTCATTAAGATGCAAAGTTAGTTCTTTTTGCTGATGATACAAGTATAGTAATCACACCCAACAAGCAAGAATCAGCTGGGAAAATTGCAAATAATGTCTTTCAGAAAATTATTAAGTAGTTGTCTGCAAATGAACTCTCAGTAAATTTTGCGACAACACAGTTTACAAAATTCTGTACAGTAAATGGCGTCAACAACTGAGACGCCCTGCTAAACCCACAGGACAAGACAGGTAGTTTAAGTTGTGGAAAGGGGAAAAAATAAGCGGATATCAGTTACACTCGAAATACAACCTTTTATATGATTAAGAGCCAATAATAACTTAAAAAAACACAGTTTTAGTTTTGGAACTTAATTAGCGGCTGAATGCGCCGTACAATTTCATGCCTTGAGGGCAAGACCACTTTAATTTAAAAACGGCTGAAAGCCAGTAACTTAAAGCTCAATCAAAATCAGAAATTTCAAAGGCAAAGCCTTAACTCAAAACAGTTCCTTAATTAGGCTGAAGGCCCAAAGAATCTTACACTTTAAGAGCAAACAACTTACATTCAAAATCGGTTGAAGGCCCAACACTTAAGACTCAATAACATTAATTTTAAAAATGCCAAAGGCTTTACATAAAAAAGACCTTAAATTAGGCTGAAGGCCGAAACCATCTGACACCTTAAGGGCAAAACAACCTTAATCTAAAAATCGGCTAGAACCATACAAGTACAAACAACAAGAACAAGCAAGAAAAGGCAGTACACAGAATGGCGGTCAGAAGTTCCGAGGGTCGGCCTGGAATTCAAACACTAATGCTCGCTTAGGTGAGACAGGCAATCGGCCCAACCATTGTCGATCCGACGACAACCCAACCGACATTCAGTCAACTGACCCACCGACAAGCTAACCTCCGCTTCACCCGATCAGCACACAGCACGGAGTTCAATGGAACAACGTAGAAGATATTGGCGCCCACAACTAATTATACATTGAGCCGTCAAACTACACACCGTGATGGACAGCGACAACACGATGAGGAAAATACGCTGTAATCAGAATAATAGCAAGAGCCCGCCCAAGATCACCTTGCAGACATTTGTTTAAGGAACTTGGGATATTCACAGTACGTTCGAAATACATATATTCACTTATGAAATTTGTCATTAATAACCCATCCCAATTCAAAAATAGCAGAGAAGTGTACAGGTACAACAGTAGAAGAAAGGATGATCTTCACAATTGTGGATTAAATCTCACTTTGGACAGAAAGGGGTGAATTATGCTGCCACAAAAATCTTTTATCATTTGCCAAATAGCATTAAAAGTCTGACAGACAGCCAACCAACATTTAATAGAAAATGAAAAGAATTTCTGAATGAAAACTCATTCTACTCAATAGATGAATTCTTAGACATGAAGTAGTACGTATAAATAATTTAGTAAATTACTTTGTGTAAAGAAAACTTATGATAAAGTGACACGTTACACATCATTACGAAATGCGGTATTCATGATCTATGGAACAAGGATTAATGTATGTACGTATGCATGAGCAGTAACGTCGCAACGTGTCGAATTTCATCACTAGTATCACTGGTAAAGTGCTGCCCTCATGACAAACTGGAAGTGAAGGGGAGTTTGGTTGCATTGCGTATATGGGAAAGAGTTCCTGTTTCATTATATTTTTTGCGTAATAATTAACAGAATGTGAGTGCTGGTTCTTCGTTTTATCATTTTGATTCCTTCACTGTTATTGATAAACAATGTGTAATTACCGTCATCAGAAATATTCGACCAACGTACGATGTCATATCATGGAACCCCTGAACCATACGAAGAAATATCACGATAATAATATGTTAATTTGTTTCTTAACAGTTCAATTGAGCGAAGGGCGTATTAAAAGTCACTATAAGACAGTCTTACATTGCCAGTAAAATTTCCCCGATTACCTTAAAGATGAATGCACTTTGTTTCTCATTCAACCCATGGATATGAGTATCCATCGTGATGTGACGCACATTTCTTGCAGCGAAGCAACTTTTATACCACACATTGAAAGGTCAATGTCGATGGAAAGTATTTAACGAATTTGTAGTACAATCCTAACAAAAATGCCATCGCATCTAGTGCGAAAATCTCGCTGCTTTCAAATTTTTTTTTTTGCATCTCTCAAGATCAAAGATTATATCTGTACAGCAAATTATGACTGCAATCGGTGCTAGTTCTTCGAATATCTGTAGATTAGTCATCCAATTCTTTCACTCTTCTCGTTAATTGTCTTAATGATAGCATCTCACGATAATTTGGAATGGAATACTCTCCAGTCCTGACCATAATCAGAATCTTTTTCCATCTGAGGTAAAAGAATGCTAAAACGCGGTGCACCAATATGTACTGAAGTATTTGTCAACTTGGTCTACCAAGAAATGATTCGGAGTATAAAACAGTCAAACAAACCCCATGAACAGAAACATGTGGGAGTGTGGGTTTCGTCAAGTACCCACAAGATTTTTGGTTTTTCTTCGTCTGACATGGAAGATGGACTCACCTTTTCATCGAATTTGTCAATTAGCAATTTATCACTTTTCGCTGAGGCTCCACTCAAGCATACACATATTTCACTAACACTTCACGGTAAGAAATTCTCTTCGTTGACAATAACAACGATCCATTTAATGCCTTCAGAGACATCCATTATTCGTTTGACTGTGATACACACAATGCACAATTTTTAATTGGTATCATTTTCCGCATCTGCTTAACACAATGAATATTGTAATAAAATACGGTTTGGATTTCAAAGAAAAATGTCTTGGAAAGCGATGTGCCTTCAGCATTTCATATATCAAATCAGATTTCAAAACTCTTCAATATTTCTCGTATTTCTTGAAAGAAAACAGCAGAGGTGTTGTATACAGGTCTAGAACCGTGTTGGAGACTTGGATTAATCTTAAAAAATCGCACTTCACTGTAAAGTAAAGTAAAGCAAGGTAATAGAAGGGATTTACAGGTAATACTAATATTGTCATTATTAAAAGAAAACGTATCAAAGCAACTATTCTGTTTGAGAAATAGTTCCTTTGTACAAACCAGTCGCTGTACTTCATTGTATTGTAGCAGTGTACGATATCATGTCCTAGTTTAATAAAAAGTTTCAAACCAAGTGATTCCAGAAACCCGTGAGTCTGTCGAGATACCACGCTCTTATTCTTGAGTGAAGTTCTGCCTTTTGTTTTTTAGATTGCTGGCACACTTCTGGCGCTACAGCTTTAGCAGAGCTCTTATTACAGTACCTTCCACAGCAAACTGTAGTGTAAGGTAACATTGAACTATTGATGATCAAGTTTCTGGATTGTTGTTAGACAATAAACAGAGTTGACAGTAACCTCAACATTTTCTATTTAGTCCAAGATAGGAAAATAACTTTTGAATATTGTAATAAAATACGGTTTGGATTTCAAAGAAAAATGTCTTGGAAAGCGATGTGCCTTCAGCATTTCATATATCAAATCAGATTTCAAAACTCTTCAATATTTCTCGTATTTCTTGAAAGAAAACAGCAGAGGTGTTGTATACAGGTCTAGAACCGTGTTGGAGACTTGGATTAATCTTAAAAAATCGCACTTCACTGTAAAGTAAAGTAAAGCAAGGTAATAGAAGGGATTTACAGGTAATACTAATATTGTCATTATTAAAAGAAAACGTATCAAAGCAACTATTCTGTTTGAGAAATAGTTCCTTTGTACAAACCAGTCGCTGTACTTCATTGTATTGTAGCAGTGTACGATAGCATGTCCTAGTTTAATAAACAGTTTCAAACCAAGTGATTCCAGAAACCCGTGAGTCTGTCGAGATACCACGCTCTTATTCTTGAGTGAAGTTCTGCCTTTTGTTTTTTAGATTGCTGGCACACTTCTGGCGCTACAGCTTTAGCAGAGCTCTTATTACAGTACCTTCCACAGCAAACTGTAGTGTAAGGTAACATTGAACTATTGATGATCAAGTTTCTGGATTGTTGTTAGACAATAAACAGAGTTGACAGTAACCTCAACATTTTCTATTTAGTCCAAGATAGGAAAATAACTTTTGAATATTGTAATAAAATACGGTTTGGATTTCAAAGAAAAATGTCTTGGAAAGCGATGTGCCTTCAGCATTTCATATATCAAATCAGATTTCAAAACTCTTCAATATTTCTCGTATTTCTTGAAAGAAAACAGCAGAGGTGTTGTATACAGGTCTAGAACCGTGTTGGAGACTTGGATTAATCTTAAAAAATCGCACTTCACTGTAAAGTAAAGTAAAGCAAGGTAATAGAAGGGATTTACAGGTAATACTAATATTGTCATTATTAAAAGAAAACGTATCAAAGCAACTATTCTGTTTGAGAAATAGTTCCTTTGTACAAACCAGTCGCTGTACTTCATTGTATTGTAGCAGTGTACGATAGCATGTCCTAGTTTAATAAACAGTTTCAAACCAAGTGATTCCAGAAACCCGTGAGTCTGTCGAGATACCACGCTCTTATTCTTGAGTGAAGTTCTGCCTTTTGTTTTTTAGATTGCTGGCACACTTCTGGCGCTACAGCTTTAGCAGAGCTCTTATTACAGTACCTTCCACAGCAAACTGTAGTGTAAGGTAACATTGAACTATTGATGATCAAGTTTCTGGATTGTTGTTAGACAATAAACAGAGTTGACAGTAACCTCAACATTTTCTATTTAGTCCAAGATAGGAAAATAACTTTTTGGTCCTGTAAACTAAGCTATCATACAGATAAGAGTCTGTAGTAGCATTACATTAAACCCAGAAGATACTTACATTAATATTTGACCTACCACATTAATTTCGAAGAAAATATCAGGTTCTGATTTAAAAACTTCGACTACCAGAGTACTTGCTGTATTGTAATTCAATTATGTTTCTTGAAGTCGCATTTCAGTCTAGTTAAGAAATAGCTCGGATCTCCAAAATCTTCAAGAACTAAGGCAAATAAAGACTGATAATCTTCAACTCAATCTTTCATTGATGTTGGTTTCCTGTCTGCCGGTGCTGATAATTGGATGTTGTGGTGATTTGAAGGCCATTACATAACTGATACCAAATGACAGCCACCATTCAAGACCCCTTCCGTAAGTCGCTTAAACATATAACGTCACAGTGAGCTCTATCACGTTCATACAATATTATAAAGAAAATTTGAAATATTATCTCACCAAAAACATCTAAATTCTCCTTGTTTAAAGGACTTGGAATCTACTAACCACACACTAAATCATTATTTCACACTGCATCGAAGCAGCTATTGTATTTAGTAGAAAAACAACGCGAAATTTACTAATGCTGAACATCCACATACATGCACGTGTCTAGAAACTTTTTATTGGTCTGGTGCTTAAAGATTTATTTTCTTTTGTTGCTGACTAAACTAGTTGTGTGCCAGTATAGTTCCAAATTTAATCCGTCATTATGTTATCTATATCAAATTTTAAAACATGTTTGTTTTTGGCATCGTTATTCTTATTTAATAATGAATGACGTTACGACCCAGAAATCATCCTAAAATCTCCTTAGTAACAGCGAATGTTGTAATAAAGTATCTGGTTCCTCGAGTTACTCTTTTATGAATAAATCTTACCACATATGCGGCTGCTGACCTGACAATCAGGTACAATCTTACTGAATGGATAAGAAATGTTGTGGTTATCAGCTAAGGAATTCAGTCTTCGTTCGGTATCAGCTCGACATTTTTCCAATATTATTCTATGTCTACAACAAATATACGATGGAATGAGCAACTCAGTCGTTTTAATTTAAACTCTGCTAACTGCTGTGAGTTTGCAGACCTAAATGTTGTTTCTGTATAAACATGTTTCTAGTGTTCGGAAAGTGTTAGATATCTTCGTCCCATCGATTTCTTACCACAGTACTCAAGAATTTTTCAATAAAAAGAAACCTCGTTCTCTGGTCCTGTTTAATTCGTTAGTGGATAACTGTGTGACGTAAAATTTCCTTTTCTGCCTTTTAGAAAGTAATTTCCGGAATTTTTTATGGGATTTTAACATTTACCGATTCAAATATCTGTTTTGAAAAGCAGTCTTGATTTAAAACATACGAACACGTGTGGAACAGTTTGTAGACGTCAATTATATATATATATACTGATTTAATTCTGTTGTATTTTGAATTTATCTGTAGAATAATGGGATCCACATGTGGCTCTTTACACTTACGTAAAGCTGCTCGACAGTAAGTGATCTTATCTCATTGAATGTCAAACAATAATTTCTTTTGTACCCATCCATTACCACATTGAAACACGCATAATAAAACTCACCGCCGTGATAGTCTGAAAGTCTTTTGTTTATGAACTGTATGCATTTGTAATAATTCTTCAGTTTCATTTGCAGTGTCTTCTCTGACCTTCCGTGTAACAGAAAAGGGCATAGTGAATTTTAAATACATATCTGTTAGCATCAGCATGTTCATAAATCCATGGTACTCTTTCGAATATTTTATAAGTTCAAGAGATAAACTTGCCGCATAACTTTGATTATGTTATTTCCACATGTAGTATGTATGACAAGCTTACTGTACAGTTCTTCAAGAACTGGTTGTACTATTATTACTACTAAATAATGAAGTTCTACAAGTTACGGATGTAATTTACACAACTCAGTGATGTATAATATTAATAAAATGAACTGCCAGGCCACGTTGTTGATTTAAATATTTGTACACTTTGGTGAGATCATATCTGGACTGCTCCGCCGTCGTACAAACTTCATACCAGTTTGGTGCCAGTATTGTGGCGCCTTTCGTGGCTATCAGATATTGTTCAATGTATATTTGTTATGTTCAGTATATCGCCAAACTTTCTGAAGTCCTTAGGTGTATTCCTTTAATACTACACTCCTGGAAATTGAAATAAGAACACCGTAAATTCATTGTCCCAGGAAGGGGAAACGTTATTGACACATTCCTGGGGTCAGATACATCACATGATCACACTGACAGAACCACAGGCACATAGACACAGGCAACAGAGCATGCACAATGTCGGCACTAGTACAGTGTATATCCACCTTTCGCAGCAATGCAGGCTGCTATTCTCCCATGGAGACGATCGTAGAGATGCTGGATGTAGTCCTGTGGAACGGCTTGCCATGCCATTTCCACCTGGCGCCTCAGTTGGACCAGCGTTCGTGCTGGACGTGCAGACCGCGTGAGACGACGCTTCATCCAGTCCCAAACATGCTCAATGGGGGACAGATCCGGAGATCTTGCTGGCCAGGGTAGTTGACTTACACCTTCTAGAGCACGTTGGGTGGCACGGGATACATGCGGACGTGCATTGTCCTGTTGGAACAGCAAGTTCCCTTGCCGGTCTAGGAATGGTAGAACGATGGGTTCGATGACGGTTTGGATGTACCGTGCACTATTCAGTGTCCCCTCGACGATCACCAGTGGTGTACGGCCAGTGTAGGAGATCGCTCCCCACACCATGATGCCGGGTGTTGGCCCTGTGTGCCTCGGTCGTATGCAGTCCTGATTGTGGCGCTCACCTGCACGGCGCCAAACACGCATACGACCGTCATTGGCACCAAGGCAGAAGCGACTCTCATCGCTGAAGACGACACGTCTCCATTCGTCCCTCCATTCACGCCTGTCGCGACACCACTGGAGGCGGGCTGCACGATGTTGGGGCGTGAGCGGAAGACGGCCTAACGGTGTGCGGGACCGTAGCCCAGCTTCATGGAGAAGGTTGCGAATGGTCCTCGCCGATACCCCAGGAGCAACAGTGTCCCTAATTTGCTGGGAAGTGTCGGTGCGGTCCCCTACGGCACTGCGTAGGATCCTACGGTCTTGGCGTGCATCCGTGCGTCGCTGCGGTCCGGTCCCAGGTCGACGGGCACGTGCACCTTCCGCCGACCACTGGCGACAGCATCGATGTACTGTGGAGACTTCACGCCCCACGTGTTGAGCAATTTGGCGGTACGTCCACCCGGCCTCCCGCATGCCCACTATACGCCCTCGCTCAAAGTCCGTCAACTGCACATACGGTTCACGTCCACGCTGTCGCGGCATGCTACCAGTGTTAAAGACTGCGATGGAGCTCCGTATGCCACGGCAAACTGGCTGACACTGACGGCGGCGGTGCACAAATGCTACGCAGCTAGCGCCATTTGACGGCCAACACCGCGGTTCCTGGTGTGTCCGCTGTGCCGTGCGTGTGATCATTGCTTGTACAGCCCTCTCGCAGTGTCCGGAGCAAGTATGGTGGGTCTGACACACCGGTGTCAATGTGTTCTTTTTTCCATTTCCAGGAGTGTATTTGTATAGTAGGATAAATTCCTAAAAAAATGTTTACTTTGAAATTCGGTGTGGCCAATACTACCCACATAATCTCAGATAAATTGAGGTACGTAACTGTTAACAAGCTATTGGTATTGCGGTTTGGTTCATAAGTTCTGCCCAGGTGAGCAACATTTTCCTTTCAGAAAAAGTGTCTATCAGTTTTTCTTGTTAACAATCAACTAGTTGAAAGCATGGCTGTGGTTCTGATGTACGGTCTTATGTTTCTCGGTAATGGGACACGGTATCTTCAAAGAACGTGCGACCTCATCTGTTGCCCCACTTGTAGATGTGGCATTGATGGACTGGATTCAATGCCACGAAAATGAAATACTTAGTTGTCGATTGTATTGCGTCCAACGTGATACAGAATGACTCTATGGGAGGTCTACGCTAAGACTGAGAGGGCACATTGCAGTTTTCTGATTGAGGTACGATTTAATACAGTAGTGCATACTCGTTCCACTTTTTTACAAAGTCGAGGTACTCAGTCATTCACAGAACTGCTTTGATCATCGAATTGTATTGTACTGTTTTCCATTAAAGTTTCAGCACCAGGAAGCATAGGAAATAAAGAAATTTTACTAATTGTACGTCTACAGAATGGTGGAAGGAATTCATATTTAATTTTTTGGGGATTTAAAGGTATACCGAATGCGAAATTGTGTAGATAAAGCTGCCACCTCTATCAGCAACAATGACCAACTCCCCTGGGTTTTCATGACAGACACGGGTACGTCATTCCATACAGTTTCATCTACTAGGAACAATTCGTTCACTGCTAGCGAGTGTTGTAGCGCCAGCCTCTCGTGAATCGATGACCAAATATTTGGAATGGGTGAATGTTGGGCTACTGTCGAACATCCTCTGTAAGGATGTACAGTAAGTTAATTCAGAATTGGCAACATGTCGTCTTGCTTTATCTTGTTGAAGGATAACGTCACTGATTCCTCGAAGATCGGGAACAGCTAACGGCCTCCACGCGTTAGTAATGCAACACCTACTGTTTAAGTTACCGAGAAACAAACATTATCGTGTTTTGTTTGTGTACCCAATTGCACATATGGTCAAACAATGTGCTGTCAAGCAGTAAGCACAACCGAGACTCGTCTGAAAACGTGAGTCCTTGTTACTCCTCTTTCCAGTGTTGTCTTTGGACGCTCCGCTTGCCGCCTCTGTTTATTGTTTCATCTGCGCAAGCCGCAGCTATGGTCGCCCTGTTGACAGTGCGTAGTGCTCGACATGCTGGCGCACTGCAAGTATAGGTACTTGTCTTTCTGCAAATTGGTGCATTTCCCTACGCAAAGTGCGAAGCGTGGCTGCAAAATATTGCAAGACCTAGAGAAGAATATGTCAAGCAATTTATACTTACTGATATAACTCAGTAGGTACTATAGCTGCTGTTACGAAAATAGAACCACTTTTAAAAGGCAAAGCGGGTTTTGCGCTGAATCACATAGCATGCTCCACAGAGATACTGAAATAACTGCTGAACATACACCAACACATTAGCCGGGAGCCGGCAAATCACCAAGTTGAAATTCCGTTGTCGACGTCAGCAAGAGACAGAATTTCGTCTTTGGACGGCAGCGAAACCTTTTGTGAAAGCCACTGCTGCGAAGCGAGGCGTCTCAGAGCTAGAGATTCCAGACTTGTTCATCTGCGTCTCGGAGAGATCTAATTCGGTGGCTTGAGCCTGTGATCAGCGCAGAAGCGCATTAAGTGACCACACTCTCATTACATTGCGCCAGAAGACGTTCAAAGCCTGGCCATCTGCAGTGTCCAGGACCAGAATAAGCTCCAGTCTCCAACAAGGCGATGTTAATAGGGGAAGTGTGTGTGGGAGTACTTTAAAATCTATCCAACAGTTCCCATATGAATATACAAAGTGCTTCAAAAACCTTTCATAATACTGTATCTTCCACATGAATGGCTATAGAAAGTTGTGAAAACGGTTTTCTTATGCTCCGAATGTAGAAGTTTATCCTGGTGGCAGACATACACTGACGATCCAAAACATTATAACCGCTGTCCAGAAAGAAACTGAATGCCGTCTGGAGGTACTACGGGTATATGACGCGTTAAGGGAAGTATATAAACTATTTGGCAGAGAATCTGAACAGCCGTCTAGGTTGTTTGCAGATGACGCTGTCGTTTATTGACTAATAAAGTCACGAGAAGATGAAAACAAATTGCGAAACGATTTCTAAAAGATATCTGAATGGTGCGAAAATTGGAAGTTGACCTTAAATAACGAAAAGTGTGAGGTCATCCACATGAGTGTTAAAAGGAATTCGTTAAACTTAGGTTACACCATAAATCAGTCATATCTAAAGACCGTAAATTCAACTAAATACCTAGGAATTACAATTACGAACAACTTAAATTGGAAGGAACACATAAAAATGTTGTGGGAAAGACTACGTTTCACTGGCAGGACGCTTAGAGAATGTAACAGATCTACTAAGGAGACTGCCTGCACTACACTTGTCCGTCCTCTTTTAGAATACTGCTGCGCCGTGTGGGATCCTTACCAGATAGGACTACCGGAGTAAATCGAAAAAGTTCAAAGAAGGACAGCATGTTTTGTATTATCGCAAAATAGGGGAGAGAGTGTCACTGAAGTGACACAGGATTTGGGCTGGACATCATTAAAAGAAAAGCGTTTTTCGTTGTGACGGAATCTTCTTAAGAAATTCCAGTCACCAACTTTCTCCTTCGGATGCGAAAATATTTTTTTTTGATTTTTTTGATACCGACTTACATAGGGAGAATCAATCACCACGATAAAATATGGGAAATCAGATTCCGTACGGACAGATATAGGTTTTCGTTCTTTCCGCGCGCTATACGAGATATAGTAGAGAATTGTGAAGGTGGTTCGATGAACCCTCTGCCAGTCACTTAAATGTGATTTGCAGAGTATCCATCTAGATGTGGATCAAGATGTAGAGCAGAGACGAATCAGGAGACATTTTGGCGGCGGTACGTGCTGGAAATGAGGAAACCCACTGGGATAACTGGCTCAGACAAAGAGCCCACTGTTATCGCTCCGTGTCTGCAAACGATCATATCTGAAAATGCGAAGCTGGTCTGCTGTTCGGGTGCTTCTGCCGTGAGCGTCTCTGGAAAGTGATCGAAGGACGGTCAATCCACACGTAGTTGACAAGGTGTTCGACGTCCACACCTCGTCCAAGTTTGTCTAGGTCAGAGGCTTGCCCACTTTCTAAAGCGGGATAGGTGGCGATCTGTGGCACAGAAGATGACAGAGTACAGCACTGGTGTAAGCACCAGTGTTTCGTAGCACATCGTTCGGCGCACATAGTTAAACAGGGGGCTCCGTAGCCGACGCCATCTACATGTTTTCATAGTGACTCGACGACATTGTCAATTGTGATTTCAGTGAGGATGATTTAATCGAGATTGGACCGTGGACCAATGGAAGCGTGACGCCTGGTCGGATAAATGGCTTGTATATTAAACCAGATCGGTAGTCGTGTGCGGAAACGTCTTCACCCAGGCGAACGTCTGCTCGTAACATGTACCGAGGCACGTCGCAGACTGGCTGGAGAAATATTCAGCTATTGAGAACAATACCACGTCTTCAGTACGACCCGTGGTAGTAATGAAAGGCACCGAGAGAGCTATGGAACATTACTGAGAACCACCCGCAGTCCTTCATGCTTGATGTCTTACCCGAGGGTGATTGGATCCACCTGTAGGATAACTGTCAGTGTCATAATGCCAGAATCGTTCTATAGTGGTTTGAGGAGCATGATAGCTAACTCATGTTGACGTGTTGGCCAGAAAATGTACCTAATATGAACACGTCTTGGATGCTATCGGATATCAGCTCCCTGTCCATATCCAACCGGCCCCTAATTTACGGGAACTGCGTGACCTGTGTTTTGTAATTTAGTGCCATATGTCATTACAACCTTAACAACGATCTGTAGAATCCATGCACTGCAGGATCGCTTCTGCACAAGTACCCTATTATGAAGGACTCATAATGTATCACTCGTCAGTGTAAGTTTCAATTTCATTTCATTTTATTGATAGGTGCAACTAGCTACCTCGCTCGCTGTGTCACAGAATTTAATTACCTAGGTATGACAGAGATTTTATCATTTGCGTGGACATCTCGAAAATTTCATTTTTCAAGCGGAGTGAACGCCACCGGACTAGCACCTGCATTTAAGACCATTTTCACCAGTGAGATTCCTGAGCGTGAGGGGCGTACGGATCTCACAGTTCTCTAAGGTCTTTGATCTCATGGATTGTGATTTGGTGTTATGGACGTTTGTAAAAGTTTTTTGCCTATATGACTTCACTTCATCCCCTCCCCCCGCTTGGTTTCCGACAACACTGGCTGAACTGCGATAGCATCAGCCGTGAATGCACTAACTTCAGACATCATTGTGAAAGTGTGAGGCGAATGTTAACATCGTCTGGATATTTGTCGTGTGTCCTGCAGAGGTCACAGTGAACATTTGTGAACGGAAAGTGAAAACTTCGATACTTGAAGTAACTGAAAAAAGTACCCCAATATTGTGCGTGCATGCAAGTAGAATGTATGTCATTGTAAAATGAGATGGCTCATTTCAAAATGAATTAGTTAGTTACATGTTCCACTGATCAATCTCCTGGTAACCGTTATGATGTGGAACGTGTCAAGTGTATAACAAATGCACATATGAGTCAAGATTTTTTTAACCTTAAAATTTTTATTACCTAACCCATTCCCTTAAATGGCACGAAATGCACACATAATACCTATAGATTTATTTATTAATATTCCAGAATTCATCTATGGTGTAGAAGGAGTTGTCAAAGAGAGGTGATTTTTCAAACTAATACTGCTTTTTGTCAGACATTTTATTTCACCCTTTTAAGTTATCGAAAAGTTTTACAGCAGTATATATTATTGTCAGTCCATGTTGTTGAGAACAAATTTCATTACTGAGTAAATGTACTGTGAGGCTGTTGTAAGAATTCGTAAGTTTTTACACAGATGCCTACAAGATGTGCGACTATGAGCCACACATTATTCTCACCACTTTCTTTTGAGCAGTGAATACTTTTTGCCTGAGTGTTGAGTTACCGCAAAACATTATTCCGTATAACATCAGAGAGTGAAAGTATGCAAAGCACATTAGCTTACTAATTTCTATATCCTCAAAATTGGCAGTTATTCTGATTGTAAAACTTACTGAACCTAGTCGCCTTAGGAGATCCAAAACATGAATTTTCCAATTAAGATTCCCAGAAACTTAGTATGCTCTAACCCGGCTAATGACTTCTGTTAACATGTGATATTTATTGAATGAACTGTACTTCTTGCAGCAGAATATTGGACGTACTGTGTTTTTTCTAGGTTCAGAACAAGCCCATTCGCAGAAACCCATTTCAGAACTTTTCCAAAGATATTATTTGTATCAATTTGTTTTACTGGATTAATTGTATCATCAGAAAACAGTGTCAATTGAGTTCTTGTTTCAGATAATAAGGGAGGTCATTCACATATATCAAGAACAGAAGGGGACCCATGATCGAACGCTGTGGAACACCTAATGTAATTTCACTGCAGTTAGATGAAGTGGCAGAGTTCCTTAAATAACTTAAACAAAATGAAGGGTGACTTAAACCACTCATATGCTGTTCCATTTATACCACAGAATTGTAATTTCTGCAACATAATGTCATGGTTCACAGAATCAGATGCTCTGGGTAAGTCACAGAAAATTCCTATTGATGACATTTTACTACTTAAAGACTCTATTATGCGGTCAGTGAAATTGTATGTGGCTGTCTCTGTGAAAAACATTTTTGCAGTGAACTAACGTTGAAGTCCCAAGCGTTAGTTAAAATCTACCAGAACTTTCTATCTTCATTCATGTTGAAATCGGAGAAATCTTTTTGAAACCCACTTTATCTTGTACCAGTTTTAGAATGGGCGAATTATTATTCCACGACCACAAGGAAATTCATCTTTGGGCTAATTATAAGAGCGAGTGTAATGGAATGAAGAAATCAAAATTCAGACTATTGGTATCAACAAGTATACCTCCTTCCCTTGTACTGTAGCGAAACTGGAGCATTCCTGCTTATTACGTCTGTGTAGAGTGACATTGATTGATGAAAAACTAGCTACATAAAATATCTGATACAATTTCTAACTGAATGACTGACTATGACTCGTGGTCAGGTGCCTACCCTTCGTTCGACAATCTCTTCTATCTGTGTCAGCTGATACGGCTTGAAGTTTGACTAAAAGCTTCAATCGTTCTCTATATTCACGCCTTTGTCGCTTGAGATGGGTATGTGGATTATAGGTCGGTTTACGATTTGGTGTGAACGAAGTTAATAAAAAATTGTAAGTATTGATCATATGTATCAATTATCGAACTAGCCGAGTGACTCCGAGATAGCACAAAGAATGTCACGCGAATTTTTTACAATCATTTTGTAGTTTTAGGGAAGGAACTAAGTTGTCAAGTAGTAGACTGAGAGAAGGACGCATTTACACAATTATAAGCAGACCAGAACATTTCTATTCGCTTCGCTTGATAAAATAATTTGATATCATAAGGCTGTTGTAGTTTCAAAGACAAACTGCGTTTGTAACATCTGTAAATTCAGAGAATGATTCTGACAGTGTATACCGAAATAAACCATTTGAAATTATTAAAATATAAGGGATAAAAATTCAGGTTACGAAAGAATATCTACAACTTGTACGGAAACCATATTGCAGTTATAAAAGGTAAAGCGCATGAAAGGGAAGCAGTAGCTGAGAATAGTGTGAGACAAGGTTATAGCCTATCAACGACTTTGTTCTTTATGTAAATTGAGCAAACAGTAAAGGAAATTAAGGAGAAATTTGGAAAAGAAAAGTTCAGGGAGAAAAATAAAATCTTTTAGAGTTGACGATGTCATTGGAATTTGTCAGGCAGGTCAAAGGACTTGGAAGAGCAGTTGAACGGAATGGATTTGGTCTTGGAAAGAGGTTATAAAATACACATCAACGGAAGTAAAACATGGATAATGGAATGTAGTCGAATGAAACCAGGCGAAGTTGAGAGAATTAGAATACGAAAAAAAAAAAAAATGGCTCTGAGCACTATGGGACTTAACATCTGCGGTCATCAGTCCCCTAGAACTTAGAACTAGTTAAACCTAACTAACCTAAGGACATCACACATCCGTGCCCGAGGCAGGATTCGAACCTGTGACCGTAGCAGTCGCGCAGTTCCGGACTGAGCGCCTAGAACCGCTAGACCAACGCGGCCGGCTTAGATTAGGAAATGCTACACTAAAGGTATCTGACGAGTTTTATTACTTGGGCAGCAACACGAATGACTATGGCCGAAGTAGAGAGGATATAAAATGGAGACTGTCAATAGCACCAGAAATATTTCAGAGAAGGAGGAAGTTCTTAACTTAGAATATAAGTATAAGTGTTAAAACGTCTTTTCTGAAGAAATTCTACTGCAACAGTTGTAGAATCGTTCAATGGATGTCTAGCGCAGAAGTATCTCGAACATGCATTAGTAGAAAGGTATTTTAGGATACCGATAATAGATTGGGACGTCTATGGACTCGTTGCAGGGGGTACGGGGATACAGTTTTAAGAAGTAATTCAGGGTACTTTCTCCGAGAACTGTCTTGAGTGACTAGTTCGACAACACACATGCAATGGAAATATTTTAGACCTCGTAGCTACAAGTCTGACCTTTTTCGACAATGTCATTATAAACACAGAGAATAGCGATTACGATGTCATTATAGTCACGATGGTTGCTAAAATTAATAGATCCATCAAGGATAAGAGAGTTTTTATGCTGCAAAGAGCAGATAAGTAGTTGTTACGCAGGAACAAGCCTTGAAGACCACGCGATGTCGTCCTGCCACCGCATCGTCCTCTGCCTCTGCCATGTAGTGTCGTGCGGATGCTGTATGGAGCACACTGGTCTCCCGGTCGTTACCGACTTTTCAGGCCTTGGAACTGCTACTTTTAATTCAAACAGCTCATCAAACTTCGTGCACTTCGTTCCAGCCCTCCCACAAGTAAAAAGTCCTGGCAGTACCAGGAATAGAACCAGTGGCCTCCACCTGAGCACTCGGCTACAGAAACGGTCAATTAATGGACGTAGTGTTGTGTAATATAATCGACAAATCGACATATAGGAATTATAGACATGGTTCAAACGGGCTCTAAATCGCTCTCAGGTGAAGTATGTGCCGAGTAGGAGGATTACAGGGTGACCTAGGCAGAATTTCTATTTGATGTTAGGAATCTCAACTTATTCTAAATGTCGAAAAAATAAGTTAATGAAGATAAGTGGAATAAAACAACCCTTGAATGTTCAAAAACAGTATCAGTGGTGTGCTGCTTGAACAGTCAATTAAACACCTAGGCATAACGTTACAAATTAATGTGAAATGGAACAAGCGCGTCTGGTCGGTAGAACGGAATGCGAATGGTCCACCAAGGGTTATTAGGTGAATTTTAGGAACATGTAGCTCGTTTATAAACGAGACCACGTACAGAACATTACTGCGAACCATTCTTGCGTACCGTCTGATTACTTAAGATCCACACAAAGTCAGATTGAAGAAAGACCTCACAGCAATTCAGAGGCGTACTACTGGATTTGTTACCGGTAGGTTAGATAAACACACGAGTATTACGGAAACGCTCTGGTGAACTTATATGTCAATCCTTGGGGAGTGGGGGAGTGGGATACTTCTTTCCCCAATCGCTAGTGAGAAAATTTAGAGAACTAGCATTTTGGCTAACTGCAGAATAATTCTATTGCTGCCAACGCTCATTTCGCGCAAGGGCTACGACGACCATATAAAAGTAATTAGGGCTCGTACCGAGGCATATAGATACTCGTTTTCCCTTTCTTCTTTTGCTAGTGGAACAGAAAATGAATAACTAGTAGACAAGATACCTTCCGCAATGTACCGCATGGTTGTTTGCGGGGTACGTACGTAGATGCAAAATATCAGTCGGTTCAAATGGTTCAAATGGCTCCTAGCACTATGCGACTTAACTTCTGAGGTCATCAGTCGCCTAGAACTTAGAACTAATTAAACCTAACTAACCTAAGGACATTACACACATCCATGCCCGAACCAGGATTCGAACCTGCGACCGTAGCGGTCGCTCGGCTCCAGACTGTAGCGCCTAGAACCGCACGGCCACTCCGGCCGGCCTATCAGTCGGTTGAGAATGGAAAAGATCCACCGTGGTTCAATAACAAAATTAGGAATCAGCTAAGAAAAACAGATAATGTTGCACTCTCGGTTCAAAAATGAAGCAGAGGTACCGACAGGCAAAATTTAGCAGAAATTCGAATGTCTATGAAACGACGATACGCGAAGCATTTAGCAACTTCCATCATCATAAATTAGCGAATGATTCTGCCGAGAATGCTACAAAACTCTGGTCCTTCATAAAACAACTAAGCCGGTCTTAGGTTTCTACTGAGTCATTTGTCAACCACTCTGGTGTAGCAGTAGAAGACAACGAAAGAAAAGACGAACTTATAAGGTTCGCCTTCAAAAAATAATTTTCGCAAGAGAGTCGTACAGACATACCATCATTTGACCATCGCCCAGACTCCCCTAAGGAGGACATAGAAACATGCATCTCTAACGCTGAGAAGTAAGTGAAAGTGCTGAAAACAAATAAGTCATCAGGTTCGGATGGAGCCCGAATTCGCTTTTACAGAGAGTACTTTTCGGAATTGTCTACTTCCTTAGCTTGCACCTGTCACGTATCTCGCACTCAGCGATAATTCACAAACCAGTGGCAAAAAAGCATAGGTATCTCGCATATATAAAAGGGATAAAAGATCACACTTGCAAAAATTTTTGTGCATTCCTGAAACATCCCCTTGCTTCTCTTTCAATCAGTTTCTTTGTGCTAGCAACATGCGTCTGTGTTACATTTTCCTCTTGACGTCTTCTGTGATTATTACGTCTTTTATTAGAAAAGTAAGTCTTCTTAGTGGATTTTACGTATTCTGTGAAACAGATCCGTAAACCGAGCACACAAAATGCTCGGTCAGGTGCGAAGGTATGTAAAATTTTACAGGAAAGAAGTTATGTCCCCCGAGTAGCTATTGATATGGCCAGAGGAACCACGAGATGAGAATATCCACGCAGAGAGCTTGTCTTCAGATTCCGACGCACAGTCTGAGCGTGAAGAGATCGACACAACTACTGAGCAGTCGGACAGCTATTCTGAAACTGCGTCAATAGTAGTCTCAACTCCTGAAAACCGTGATATGTACCAGGTGGTTACAATTAAAATGTAGCTACTCACAGTGGTCCAGTATGGGCTGTAAATTCATATTGCATGAAACTTGGTAGATGAGCTAGTGCGTAAACGTGTTTACGCTGTAAAAAACTAATTACAAACCTGCACTGTGAATCCAAGAGAGACGTATAGACATGTTTTTATATATAATTGATTAGAAACTGGACGTGGGTAGAAAAGGTCAAGCAAGTGAGAAACGGATAACTCCGATTTGATTATAAACCGCTGCTTACGCAGTTTGTTCAATATGAGCACAGGAGACGTCGACGAGGTGTTGCATCTGTAAAACGACGTGATAAACAGTTGCTCGTAGCAATTCCAGGCAAAGACAGAAGTGCCCCAGGAAAACACGTTCTTTTAGATATCTCCAGAGCCAAATGTCGCGTGGATTCAGATGAAGTGATCTTGCAGGACATGCATCTGGAAAAAAAATGGTTCAAATGGCTCTGAGCACTATGGGACTCAACTGCTGAGGTCATTAGTCCCCTAGAACTTAGAAATAGTTTAACCTAACTAACCTAAGGACATCACAAACATCCATGCCCGAGGCAGGATTCGAACCTGCGACCGTAGCGGTCCTGCGGTTCCAGACTGCAGCGCCTTTAACCGCACGGCCACTTCGGCCGGCCATCTGGAAAATCTTTGGAGGTAACACACTACGTTGCATAATGTCAAAATGTGGTTTTTAATATCCAGTGAGCCATATTGTTTTGCCCTATTTCACTTAATGTTTACCCTAATTTTAGAAAGTCTGTACAGGGTGATTTTCTCCACTGTGTACAAACTCTAGGCATTGATCGATGAGAGGATACGGAAAAAAGGTCTAGTGAAATTATATCCGGAAATGTATGGTTTCCATGCTAGAGACCATTTATTGAGTCATGCACTGTTACAGAGACTGCGGCCTAATAAGCATTGTACTATGCAGCTACAGTTACAGTATGTGATGAAAATGGTGTTCATGTGCCTCAACGCATGCGTGTACTTGTCGTAGCATGTTCTGTCTCACAAGTTCACGTCGGTCAGGCTGCATCCGAACAGTGTCAAAGGCATCATGAATACGCTGCTCCATTGTCTCCACATCTGGAATGGGGTCTGCATACATGATACTTTTGAGATGGCAACATAAACAGAAATCGCACGGGTTGAGATCCAGTAACCGAGTAGGCCATGCAAGTGGACCCCCCTCATCTGATCCATCGCCCAGGGAAGACACGATTGAGTTGCGTCCGGACGTTAACGGTGAAGAGGGCTGGAGCACCATCGTGTATCATCCACATAACCCTCTGAATCATCAATGACACCTCTTCCAGCAGGGGAGGCAAAGTCACCTGTAAGAAACACCGGTAGTTCCGGCCTGTTAGGTGTCGTAGAATGCAGACTGGTCCCAAAATACGGTCGTCTATTATCCCGGACCACACATTAAGGCTGCACCGATGCTGATGATGCGCTGTCACTGTACAATGAGGGCCCTGCATACTATCCCACAGATGACTTTTATGAAAGTTGAAGAACTGCTCCACATAAAGGTGGCCTCATCCGTGAATAGGATGGATGACACAGATCCCGGAATCGTGGTTGCCTGGTGAAGAAATCAGTGACAAAACTGCTCCCTATGTGGAAACTCTGTCGCCATTAAGCTCTGTACATTCTGTAATTGATAAGGATAGTAACTATTGTCATGGAGAATGTTCCACAAGGTCTTCTGGCTTACTCTGTACTGGCGGGCCAACTGTTTGGCACTCACACGGTGGTAGTCTTCCACAATGTTAATCACATTTTCCTCCAAGTCCGGTGTCCGAACATTACGGGTACGTTATCATGATTTCCTGCTTCCTGAAACGACCCTGTCTCAGATAAACGGCGGAACACAGTTGCAAACGTTGAATGCTGTAGTAGCTGTTGTTGGCGGGGATACGTCTCCTGATACAACCTTGCTGCCCGCCGCCCGTTGTCATTTGCCTTTCCGGAAGTAAACACAATGACGGCAAGCTCTCGATTCGAATACGGAACCATTGTGCACAACTCTGTAGTACATCCACCACAACAAGGTGAGTCAGCAAGAGAGGTGAATCGGACACAACGTTACTAACTAATACGGCAGGGGGGGGGGGCCTGTAGCACAAAAAATATGACTGACAGTACCAGCCTCTAGAAGGAAACCATGCATCCTGTAACTGTGGCCGCATAGTACAGCGCGTATATATGATTGAAGAAATGGCCTCTGCCATGGAAACCATGCATTTCCGGACATAATTTCATTAGATAATTTTTGTTCCGCATCCTCCCTTCGATCAGTCCCTAGAGTTTGTACACGGTGGAAGAAATCACCTTGTATACTACTAAATGGCTCAAGTCCTTAGCACACGTTTCCACATACTTGTCAGCTAATGTGTCTGTGTCATATTTCAATATATTTATGGAGAGTGGAAACTGCTGTTAAAATCTTCAAACGTGTTTTAATATACTCGAGGCTCCCGAATGTGCATTTAATAACTTTTTACACAGTTTCTATTGCGAAACACCTACCGATTTATTCGAAGCTGCCTTATAAACACACGACAGCTTCTCCCCTGCTTGACTTGCGCTCTGTTTCGTGACTCGTATATACTCCCCAAGTCTTAATTTCTCATCAATCTCCTTGAAGTTTGGTTTTTTCATTTTGCTGCTCCCATAAAGTGAACCTACCAATGCAAAAATGTACCTCGGTTTCTGTAGTCACGGTGGACTGATAGCGGAACCTGTCAGTGCAGCAGACTGAACGGATCCCGTGAAGCTTTCCAGGCTATCGGGAAGACAAATTGTCCCCCTTTAACCACTGTGCTTCGGTACACATGTACTCTGGTAGCTCCGTTGCGGCAGGTTGAGCTGCTTTTATGGTTGCGGCGGAGACAGTGGCAGGCACGAGGGAGGAAAAACTTGTACACCTCTGCTAGCAATAACACTACCCGGGGCACGTGCTGCATGGTCATTTACAGCAACGGAAACTTCGTCAGTAACTTACACCGGAATAGGACGCCTTCCTCTTCTAGCTGCCACAACAAACTCATCTGTGGTTCCAAATTTCATTATCATCTTCTTTAAACCACTGAGCCTGTCCTCAGACTTATTACCCGGCGATACTGTCTCAAGACAGCATTTTAATTGCTGCCGCTTACATAAAACAGTTTCACTAACAGCGCATAGTCTTTCTTCTCGATAGCTATACTTTTCGCTCCCGTTATGGATTGTCAAATGACAACATGGATGTCACACCGTCATACAGACAGTGTACATTGACAGATTTGCATCTGGTGGCGAAAATTTGAGCTAATTTGTTTCCACCGTGAATCGGTTCTGCATTAAAGCTTTAGCATATCTGCCTAGTTTCGCTGTCATACGATAGTTACAGCCCGCAAGGGACGTCCATGAGTAGCTGCACTTTAACTATAACCACCCGTTACGAAGGTAGGGATGGAAAGCCAAACTCTTTCAAGCGTGCAGCCCCTCGTACAAAAACTCCTCGTCCGAATATTGTGACACAGCCTCCAGGTATAAAGGGAAAAAGAAAAAAAATCGAAAACGTTTGTGGATTACTCGAAACTACTCTTTGTAACAGTGTAATAGGCCGAACTGTAAGACACACAAACAAAGAACTAGACAGAATGGCAGTGCTGAAGACTGCCCCCAGACAGGTTTCGAGGAATTATCTGCTTCCTTTGGTGTTTTATACCTCGCAAGAGTGAGAAAGTCAGAGCGTTTAAATACCAAACAACTATGGACGACTGACTGGACTGCACCAGGTATTTTATTGCGTCGGTGAACAACCAAGAGACTCCATACTTTTCGCCAAGCTGTATAGTGGCAAGTCTACAAGGGCACTGTAAAGAAAACATATAATCTGGTACCATTTACAGAAATATTTATAGTGCGAGAGCATTGACAACCATAGACGAGTTACTGGACACATTCCGTGGACGTTGCAAATTCAGGCAGTATTTTCCAAAAAAGTCAACAAAATGCGATGTGTAACTATATACAGCCTGTGACAGTATAACATTTCACACCCAAAATGGAAGTACATACAGGCAAACAGCCTGATGATCCATATAAAGTACCCAATGATGCAGGGAGTGTGGTGTACCTACTAAGTCGATCCACTGAAATCGAAGCGGGAACTTGACAATATACACCTGTTTTACCAGTCGATAACAATCTGTTCTCTAATCATCGACTAACAGTAGTAGATACTCTCCCGAGGGATAAGAGAGAAGCCGGCCGGAGTGGCCGTGCGCTTCTGGGCGCTACAAACTGTAGCCGAGCGACCGCTCCCGTCGCAGGTTAGAATCCTGCCTCGGGCATGGATGTGTGTGATGTCCTTAGGTTAGTTAGGTTTAATTAGTTCTAAGTTCTAGGCGACTGATGACCTCAGAAGTTAAGTCGCATAGTGCTCAGAGCCAATAAGAGAGAAGTTCCAGCAAAACTGCTGTCGAGAAGTGGTAGGCGAGTAAATAGCACCATTTTCCCATTTAGAGAGAAATCACGCCACAATTTCCTCCTTGGCTCATACGTTCCAAACATGAGGTATAATAGAATGAACTAATGGTACTAATTTGCACAGTGACAATAGCATAGACGCTGGACGTGTCGAAGCGAATAAAGCTCAAGTGCCGGCCGTAGTGGCCGAGAGGTTCTGGGCGCTACAGTCTGGAACCGCGCGACCGCTACGGTCGCAGGTTCGAATCCTGCCTCGGGCATGGATGTGTGTGATGTCCTTAGGTTCGTTAGTTTTAAGTAGTTCTAAGTTCTAGGGGACTGATGACCTCAGAAATTTAGTCCCATAGTGCTCAGAGCCATTTGAACCAATAAAGCTTAAGCATTCTACAGTCACACACAAGATGGGACGGAGGCATTTTCGATCGTCTGAAATCGGAGTATTCTGTTTCAAGAATAAGCAACCGCTGCCTTCTTACGCCGGTTTTCAGTTTTCTGAACATTTGAGCAGTACATTCTCTAACGGAAAACAAGATGAATACAAATAACTTAATTGAAGGTTAAGATTCCTTACAGAAATGAGTATGATGCTTAAAAAAGCCATATGGTCAAAATTACGTCAATTCCTAGAATATCACACTACTTGAAGGAGAAAATAAAAGGTATTGTATGGATCGACAATCTACCTACAGCTGAAGTTGCAAGTGAATCAAGAGAAAAACCAAATGACACTAGGACCTTAAAAGAAAAAAAAAAGCAAACAAATACATATAGCATCGTTGCCTTCTTTGTTCCAGTCCTATTTGTAAGGCACATACAGGAATGGGTACTGATATTTGTCTGTGTGTACGTAACAAGAAGCTGGATCTGACTGAGATCAGTAAAACTGGAGTGCAGATAACGTTAGTTGTTCACTTACTCCGACTACGTCGGAGTGTCGTTAGGAGTGATATAGATGTAGTGATAAACTATGCCTACCTTGTGGATATTGGAATAATTTTAGGTTACCCAAGATATACATTTAATTTTATGTTGATAAGTATCTGTAATTCGTTGTAGAAAATAAAGAAATAATTTACTTGATAAGTATATCTTTGTATAGAACTTACGCCTAGATAACTTGAGCCGGCCGGGTGGCCGAGCGGTTCCAGGCGCTACAGACAGGAACCGCGCGACCGGTACGGTCGCAGGTTCGAATCCTGCCTCGGGCATGGATGTGTGTGAAGTCCTTAGGTTACTTAGGTTTAAGTAGTTCTAAGTTCTAGGGGACTGATGACCTGAGATGTTAAGTCCCATAGTGCTCAGAACCTAGATAACTTGAACTTTGTCTTTTCTTAAGAGAAATCACATACAAGAGTTATCCCGTGACAATAATAGAAGCGACCGGTCGCTGATTAAGTAATAAAACCCAGTACGTAGTGGACAATGGTATCGTTAGCAGTGCCCCAGAGAATCTTGAAAGTACCGCTCTTCTTCTCTTTATACATAAACCATCTGTGTGACAGCGTGAGCAGCAATCTGCGACTTTTTGCTAATCATGCTTAAGCATATGGTAGTATTGTCGTTGATGCAATGCCGCTTATGGGCAGGTGGTGAAATCCGCCGAGGTGGAGCACGTTCTGTGTGAGACCGATCACTTAGCAAAATTCGCCGACGTGGAAGTTCTTGCTGTAGAGAAGTGCTATCACACTCGCTTTTTCAGAGAACCTATAGAAATCCACAAGCATGACAATAGCTTCAGCAAGGAAGGAGAAACTGAGATTAGTAGAACTGGAGTGTAGTTAACCTCAGTTGCTCAATTACTATGACTACGTTTAAGAGTCGTTAGGAGAGATGTGGATGTAATGATAACTGTGTCTGACTTATGGATATCGAAATATATCATCATCGTAGATAAAGATGAGACTAAAATGTCTCAAGGAAAATTTAATTACATCAGAAGAAGAAAACCTCATGCTGAACGGTTCCAAGATTCCCATGCTATAGCGAACGACCTCGCAGGTAACAAGGGGAGAACAGACGGAACACTCACAGTTATGCCCTTGGACGTTGCCGCGCCAGACACATATAATCTGGGGCCACGAGCACGACTCCAGTCCACCACTAGCAATGGAGGATGAAGCTTTGACAATGCCGGAAAAATCATAAAAAAAAGAAAAAACGTCGGCCGAAAAACACGGGACAGAAGCCACCTAGCAGTTTGCTAACAAGTGGCCACAAAATGCTTAACAGTTGTGGGTTTATAATTTCTCGTCTGTAACATGTAAAACCATCAGTACATGAGCTGGAGTGGTAGATGAGTGCGGGCCCTGTAAGGTAGTGACGAACGAGAAGAACCTGTGGTGGGAGGGAACTTTATGGCAAATTCAGAGCATATCTAAGTCTTCTTTGGGAAAGAATCATTCAGACAAAATTCGGGGGCGATGGAGGCATGGAGTATGTGGTTGAAAGTGCAGTTACTGTCCCGCTTTCTTTAGACGAACAGAATAATATATTTGATTTTTTGACTGTGAGAGATGGTAGAACAAGTATCAGGCACCCACTTACCCCATGTAAAGATCCAACACGAAAATCTCATAACCAGCGACCGTAACGCGCCTTGTCAGTCAAGCGATATTTCTCCATCCCGCTAAACGGCGGTGGTGCGGTGTTAGTCTCTTTACCTCACAGGGCGTGGTCCTGTATGGTGCTCCAACTCCCTGGTAACTTGCTCCACTAATATTTCTGTATCCGCGACAATCACAATCGCATATTTCATCAACATCCCGTTGCCGTTGGCAGTATTTGGAGGCGGGAGCTTACTGCGAATCAAGGCAGGAACAGTTTACTCTTCACCCGGAGGCAAATGGAGAGCCGTGTGCTTGCACGACATCAGACTTTGATGTTCCATGCATCGGACTGAAAAGGTTTTGCTGGAATCAAATGCATTGAGATCGCAAGTCTTACACATCGACCGTCCCGCCCAGAGCCAGTAAAAGGTTTGACGGTGTCCTGTCACGTGCCATGATGAAATATTGAAATATTCCACCCGCCGTGCTGAGAGGAACTCGCTCCGTCACTTCCTCCCCCTCCCTTCCCCGCCCCTAACCACTCCCACTCCCTCTCCCCCTGACACAGCAGCTATCTCTAATTGAGCTGCTCATTAGTGAATATTTATGGAGATAAAATGCCAAGAGAAGTATCCACTGAATATCGAAGCAGCTAATTGTGATATAGTGAGTTAACAAAATATAGATTTCGCATCATGTATTTTTCTTCTTCTAAATTAGGAGCGTTCGAAGTCATATATTTGGCCGCTGTGTGGCCTATTATGCAGAGCGAACGAAATGAAAGTTAATGTTATATATTACCGAATGTGTTTGAAAAATATTGAAATGCCATTGGTTAATGTTCAATATGAACGCTAAAAACATTTGGTGCGATTTCGGAGCATGCACATGGCTTTCATTTTGTAAATCAATTGTCATCAAGAAGGAAACGGAATTTGAAAGCAGCGCGATAAATCGAAAAAAAGAGTTGGAGTAAAATGCCTTTTACAATGTTGGCACAAGGTGTCGAGTCGGAATAAATAAACGAAGTGAAAAGAAAAAGGGATAAAAACTAGTGACTGTACAACTGTATCCTCGTCTTTGTGAAACAAAGACTTAAACATATTGAGTACAACATAATGTAAGATAATACAGCAAGCATTTTAGTAGCATAATCAAAACGTTTTGAAGAAAAGCAGTGTAACTTTAGGCTTAAAATACGAATCTCCAGAAACTAAAAACCCTGCATCTCTCACTAACTAGAAGTTCAGTGTTATGGTTCATGGAGCAGATGCTTAAGTTGCACTGCGGTGACATAAAGTAGGCTTTTGAGAAGGCGAGGACTTAAATTTTCAGATTTTTCTGCAGGTAGGACCAAATATTATACCGGCGTGCTAGACTCATGGAAGTAAAAGCTCCGACAGGGCAATAAAAGACTGGTGACAACTCTCTACACAAAATGATACTTTCTTAGAAATAATCAGAAACTGAAGCAAGAGCAAGCTACTATTGTGCATGTTAATACAGAAACCAAATTTAATCTTACGTTTCGTGTGGTTTACGAAAAGACTAACTCTGACCGTGAGTAATTGTCAAAACTAGTGGAAACAGTGGTTCAGGTTCATGAGAGTATGGAGTCTTAACTGCCAATCAGTGTGTTTCAGGCTTTGAGGCTTTGATACGTGACATTTAGAAGGTAGAAGACTCTTGCGGAAATACTAAAACCCTTGTAGGTCGCATCAAATAATGTTTACCTAGTACATAGCTATGCTGCTTAGCATCTATTGAGATAAAGAGTAAAATCATGGAATTATTCTTATGTAACAGATGCGTCCTACTGGCAGAAAAACAGCACAGTCAACAGAGTCCCTGCTGATTTGTCGTGCAGCGTTTGACATATTATGTGAATTTCATGCTAAGTCGTATCTTTAGTTACATAGTAAGAAGAAAGAAATGTTTGGTATAGGAGCAGAATACTTATAAAGTCGTTCCTCATTGGTCACTGGTCAATACTGCTATGCAACTGCATTCGGTTACGTTACAAGTTGGTGTGAGATTTCTTCTCTTATGCCACAGATATTTTTGTCCAAGGTTACCCTCTTACGCTTCTCAGAGTACCAGGTAATTACGTTTCCACAGTCTCAAGCGGTGTATTTTACATTGAAGCGCCAAAGAAACTGGTATAGGCATGGGTATTGAAATGCAGAGATAATTAAACTGTCAGAATACGGCGTTGCGGTCTGCAATGCCTAAATAAGACAAGGGTCTGGCGCAGTTGTTAGATCGGTTACTGCTGCTACAATGGCAGGTTATCAAGATTTAGGTGAGTTTGAACGTGGTGTTATATTCGGTGCACGAGCGATGGAACACAGCATCTCCGAAGTAGCGATGAAGTGGGGATGTTCCCGGACGACCATTTCACGAGTGTACCGTGAATATCAGGAATAGGGTAAAACATCAAATCTCGAACATTGCTGCTGCTGGAAAAATATCCTGCGAGAACGGAACCAACGACGACTGAAGAGAATCGTGAAGTGCAACCCTTCCGCAAACTACTGCAGATTTCAATGCTGGGCCGTCAACCAATGTCAGCATGCGAACCATTCAACGAAACATTATCGGAGCCGAAAGTCCTTCTCGTGTACACTTGATGACTGTGCAACACAAAGATTTACGCCTCGCCTGGGCCCGTCAACATTGACATTGGGCTGTTGATGACTGGAAACATGTAGCCTGGTCGGACTAGTCTCGTTTCAAATTGTATCGAGCGGATGGACGTGTACGGGTATGACGACAACCTCATGAATCCATGGACCCTGTATGTCAGCAGGGGACTGTTCAAGCTGGTGGAGGCTCCGTAATGGTGTGGGGCGTGTGCAGTTGGAGTGATACTGGACCCTTGGTAGTGTAGATACGACTCTGACATGTGGCACATACGTAAGCATCCTGTGTGATCACCTGCATCCATTCATGCCTATTGTGCATTCCGACGGACTTGGGCAATTCTAGCAGGACAATGCGACACCCCACACGTCCATAATTGCTACAGAATGGCTGCAGGAACACTCATCTGGGCTTAAACACTTACGCTGGCCACCAAACTCCCCACACATGAACATTATTGAACATATCTGGGATGTCTTGCAACATGCTGTTGAGAAGAGACCCTCGTACTGTTACGGATTTATGGACAACTCAGCAGGATTCATGGTGTCAATTCCCTCCAGCACTGTTTCAGACATTCGTCGAGTCCATGCCACTTCGTTTTGCGGCACTCGTGTGTGCTCGTGGGGGCCCTACACAATATTAGGCAAATGTACCAAGTTCTTTGGCTCTTCAGTGTATATCCCACGTGGGCAAAAATGAGGATTTCTTCTCCATTCATAATATACTGTTGCCTACTAAAATAGCAACGCCAGGAACGACAGAAAATAAGGGAAGTTTACTTACTGTGCGTATATGCTATAGCGGAAAGAATACAAGATAACGTTTCTTGGTGATTTGGGGGTATAAAGGGTACAGCATTTAGTAGTCAGAGCTACTACTTGTGGAGGAAATAGTGGCTCCAAGCCAGTTGTACATAGAGTCGAACTGAGCTTGGATGAGAGATGTGGCTACGTCAGTGAGAGTTACGGCAACTCCGTGATATAGTTTATCACTCATGGTTGCTACCACGTGTTTGCGGTCAAGTCTGTCTTTTTTGTATCGATTTATGTCAGGACAGTATGAGACACATGCGGTTTAGCTTCGTCTTCTTAGATGATAACGTCATGAGGACCTCCAAGAGAACCTCAACACGTTACAAATGTAAAGGCTGCTATTGTAATTATCTGGTATCCAAATCCAAATTGATCGTGTTATGTATCTAATAGTGCTCCAGTCCATCATGCCAGGTGCTTCACCCGAACGAGGATGACGAATGAGTTCTGGCAACGTTCGAACTCCTAGGAGACGCCATTTACAGGGTGAATAAGAAATCCACCAACAGACTAACAGAAGTCGTTCAGGGATATCGTTTGATTATTTTAGTATAAGGGACCCACCGTTTTCGGCGGGTCGTTACAGAGTAATAAGGTAACTATAATTTATTCGGTGTGTTACTGCAACCACGCTTCTTTCCATCACAACAGTGAAGAAGCCTGCAACATACAATAAGTGAAATGTACAACAAACAACATAGAGTACGGCCACAACACTCAGACGAATTGCACTGCCACAACACTCAGACGAAACACGAACTGCAAAATAACGCCTATCGTGCTCCATTGGTCTTAAAAACGAAGCTATCTAGTTGCTAGGCTGGAAATTCAATCCTCTCAGCATTTGCCCTTTTGATGTTGCACCCTCCAATCCTCACATTTTTCGCTACCTATCGGACAACGCCTAATAAATTTCCTCTCCTGTCGGAAATGTAAACCATCGGAATTGTACGCACGTGCTATCGTGAATCTAACAGAGCACTGTAAACGATTGTAAATACACTGAGTTAACGCAAGTCATGGGATAACGATATGCACACATACAGATGGCGATAGTATCGCGTACGCAAGGTATAAAAGAGCAGTGGAATGGCGGAGGTGTCATTGGTACATAGATGATTCACGTGAAAAGGTTTCCGACGTGATTATGGCCGCACGACGGGAATTATCAGACTCTGAACGAGGAATGGTAGTTGTAGCTAGACGCATGGGACATTCTATTTCAGAAATCATTAGGAAATCCAATATTCCAAGATACACAGTGTCAAGAGTGTGCCGAGAATGCCAAATTTCAGGCATTACCTCTCAACAACAACGCAGCGGACGACGGCCTTCACTTAACTACCGAGTGCAGCGTATGTTCAAAAATGGCTCTGAGCACTTGGGACTTAACATCTGAGGTCATCAGTCTCCTAGAACTTAGAACTACTTGAACCTAACTAACCTAAGGACATCACACACATCCATGCCCGAGGCAGGATTCGAACCTGTGACTGTAGCGGTCGCGCTGTTCCAGACTGAAGCGCCTAGAACCGCATGTCCACTGCGGCATGCGCAGCGCCAGTGCTAACAGACAAGCAACACTGCGTGAAATAACCACAGAAACCAATGTGGATGTACGACGAACGTATCCTTTGGGACAGTGCGGCCAAATTTTGCGTTAATGGCGTATGGCAGCAGACGATCAACGCAAGCGCCTTTGCTAACTGCACATGTCCTGCAGTGCCTCTCCTGGACTCGTGACCATATCGGTTGGGAACAGCAGTCATCAAAACGCCGGAAGAAAGGAATGCTGAGACGTTTCCGTGTACAGATCAGCCGATCATGGATGTTGAAGAATTTCCTAGCGTGGATGCTGGGAAGGTCGGTCGGATGGCGACACCTGCTTGCCGCGTCGACGCCCCAGACGCAGCGAAAGAGTACAACTGATGACAACGGGGTACTGGGGAGTCTATGGCGCCTGTAATGCACGACAGCGATGGGATGCTGGGAGACTGGTCACAAGATCCGCCCCAGTGTTGACCAGATGAAGCTGGGGAAGTTGTCGTGACACAATCTTCTAGTGTAAGATCGAAGTAACGGTGGACCACTTTAGGGGATGGCGGGGTCCGGTGGAAAGAGGGCAAATTGTGTACAGAGATATTAGTCACCGTAAGGTGCCTCGACAGCAATGCAACAAGCGTATCGGATAGGGTCCATGAACACCACTAGCACTGGGACGCCTGTGAAGTTCGAGATGCTCAGTGACATGTTATGGGCTGCGAACGTAGACGTAGAGCTGAACCGGAAAATCGGGTGTTCTCCCCCTCACCCCCCCCCCCTCCCTCCCGCCCCACACAGATATTTATGGTTATAATATTTAGTGTTTCCCGTGTGAAGAGAAAGCGTAGGGCACAGCGATACTACTGAAGGAAAGGATACGTGCAGATGATGTGGAGTATTTGCCTTCGGCCCGCGGTACGGCCGATACCATAAGCAGCGTGCGTTTGGTCGATATTTACACGTCGTCAGGCTCTGTTAAGAGAAGTGAACGCGCGGAATTTTACGCTCGCGAGGTTACACCATTGTTCCAGGGACGATAAGGTGCTTGCATTCTCGGCGGAGATTTTTATCATGTGACCGACCGAAAGGACCAACATCTTAACTACACTCCCAGCTAAGAACACCGCGAGCTCGTTAACGGGATGGAATGAGTCGATACGTATGACTTGAAGCATCGCAACTAAACGGGATACACCTTTTTTACGAGCATCTTCGCTAGTTGCTTGAATCACGTCAGTGTTTCAATAGAGTTAGCGACGTCGACGGTGGACGCAGAAATTTGGTTAACGGTGTTTACAGACCACGAGACATATATTTGTACGGTTACCCCTGCCGGTCAACTGGCATGGAGACGGAGGAGTAATTAGAAGACTAACGTTTACCAACTGCGTGATGCGGGTTGCCGCCACTTGGCGGAGGACACGTGCCACGGCTGCCTCCACCGATGAAATGCATATGGCTCCCTCCTACAGCGATGGAGCGAGAGCGGAAAGACAGTTCTGAAGATGACGTTTGTAGGTTATGGGAAGAAGGTTTCTCAATGATAGCGCAGGACCTCTGACTTTTACTTCAGAGGCTTTCAGGAAACTATTCGCTTAACCGCCTTCACCGGAACGTTAGACTGCCGCCCACCGCGTCAAGGCGAAGCTGGCACAGATTGCAACGCTAAGGATGGCGCGTACTGTGGTATGCGCGATGTCGCATGGCTGCCTGCCCAACGAACTACTCTTGATGCATTATGTGGTACGAGAAAGATGACGCAGACGCAGGATGAAATCAACCTCGGCGAAGGCCGTTGTTCAAATGGTTCAAATGGCTCTAAGTACTATGGGACTTAACATCTAAGGTCATCAGTCCCCTAGACTTAGCACTATTTAAACCTAACTAACCTAAGGACATCACACACATCCATTCCCGTGGCAGGATTCGAACCTGCGACTGTAGCAACCGCGTAGTTCCGGACTGAAGCGCCTAGAACAGCTCGGCTACAGCGGCCGGCAGCCGTTGTTTTACAACATGGACATAGCACAGGTGTTCACGGATCGTTTTAGCGGGCTCTATGGGACCGACGAGGGCGGGCAGAGGGAGCTGGGGACGTCTTGGACGAGACCCAGACGTGACACGTGCGAACGGGGAAGCAGACGTCTTGTCTGAAATTACGAGCGAGGAGTTGAAGGAAGCGTTTACTCGAGAGTCCTCTAACAAGTACCCATACCCTGACGGTTTCCCGTTGGAATTTTCTGTGCCTTTGTGACCATTATGGCATTAATGATGATATGTATGTTTAATGAGATTCTGAAACACGAACTCCCGATTCCAGTTCAATTTGAGCAAGCGCTGGTGATCCTGATACTGAAGCCGCGTGCCAGCAATCGACCATGTGATTAACGACCATCGACCCCCTTAATAATGACTATAAGATCTTTAGGCCGGTGCGCATACTGGACAGTCGTATCAGAACGTCGGCGGCGGATCGTATACGTGCAGATCAGACGTGTCTTGGCGGTACAATCAACATCCGCATGGACTTGGGGGACTATCGTGACGTCGTTGCCCTCACGGTGACATGTTGCCTCCGAAGCGCACTGGTCGCCATAGATTTTGACCATGCCTCTGATCGAGTATATCACGCGTACCTCGCGGTGATGAACGGGATGGGTGTCCCGCCTTTACTGATCACTGCAGTGATGCGGCTGTTGCATGGTGCCATATCAGCAATGGTGATCAATGGAGGAAGGGATTACTTTAAGATCCTACCACCTGTCAGGCAGGGCTGCCCCTAGTCGATCCTCCTGTGTACGATCTACTTAGAAACGTGCCTCGCAGGCCTTCGCCATCCGCTTATTTGAATCGCCCTATGGCATCTTTCATTCAAATGTAGAGCATACGTAGATGATAGTATGTTTCCCCTCCAAACTGAGAGGGAGGCACGCTCCGCAATGGATTGGCTACAGACGTATGGGATGGCAGCTGGCAGAGAGGTCAACTTCCGAAAATCACAAGACAGGAACATGGGGCGTGGACTAGAAAATGAAGGACCTTTACCTACGGTGGAAACGCTGTGATGTGTGGGTGTCACCTTTCATAAGGAGACGGCGGGAATGCCTGCGGACAACTACCGTCGGTTGTTGAGCAGAGCTCGTACAACTGTACGATTAAACTCCCTACGATTGATGGATATACTGTAACGAATGTCTCTCGTCAAACTTCATCTCGTTCCCATGATGTGCCACATGACACATTTCTCCCTATGACGTATGCGATGGCTAAGAGCATCCAGGTGGCTTTTGGGTACTATCTAAGCTTGAGGCTGCTCTTCAAAGTAGAGTACGAAACGCTTACCCTCCCAGTTCGAGAAGGGGTGTTGGCTTAGTCAGCGTCCATGAGAAGGCGGGACCCATGTATACGAATACCATGCACAAACGGTGGCGCAGCAGGAATCACTACCATACGCGATCGATCATCGAAGTCATATTACCGACATCGCATGTTCCACCGGTCAGTGTCACACATATGTCGCCACCGTTAACGTACGTGCGGACATTCATCGTTGAACAGGGTTACGTTCGAGCGCATTTACCGACGCCCAGACCGCTGACATCAAAGGATGTGTACAATCTGCTTCTACTACAGATCGCCTGGAACAATTTGGAACAGAAAAATCCTTCCGTTAATTGGAGAGTGATGTGGCGTACATTCACCATCCACACCAACCTACATGAGCCCGGTCGACATCTTACATTGTAGTGAACAATGATAAAAAGTACGCTACTAATTTGGTTGACTCGTCCATGTGTGAATGACGAGGGATGGATGCTTGACACGAACGACCAACTGTTGGTCTACGGCGCAGCGTTGCACGTCTGGACTTCGGCAACGAAAGTCATACCGTAGATGCATACAGATTTCTCTTCCGGCACATTTTATTTTATTTATTTATTTTTTTTTACGGAGGAATCGTATTTTTCGCGTCTTAAGACGAAAGCGATGGCGTGGGTTACGGGTATGACAGCCCATTACCTATACCGTGATAAATATGCGAACATACTGGATTATTGGGAATACTTGCAAGACGGACATGCAAAAGCAAAACTGTTACGGCAACGCAAATAGAAGGATTGTTATACAAATTTCTTAGGAAAGTTTTTGCGGACGCATATATGTATACAGATATATGAAATCGTTGAAGGATTCCGGAGGTAGCCCCACCTTCTTATTTCCTGCTACATGATCAGAAGGCAGGAGGTTCATTTCATAATTGGTACTGAGAATATATTTACAATGATACTAATTGTTTTGGAATTGGCGGGAACTAACCATGTGAGCTGACTCATGATGCCAAACCACCATCATCTTTTAATGCAGTCGTTGGAACCAGGTTTTGAGGATCGGCCCTCACCGCATCTAGAACAAAGTCTCGAACATAAAGTGTCCTCAATTGGATATTTAGGCGCAAACTCTGTCGGAGACATATTTTTGGAAAATATTGTTGTTAGACTGCATGCCTTTTACGACTAAACCATGAACACATGCCGGAGTATAACAGCACGAATGGAAGGCTCTTCCAGCAGGCAATGCAGCTTCCAGTAGTGATGACTGCGCTTAGGATTCTAAGGGAGGTCAAGTTAATTATCGCCTTCAGTGAATGGCACGTAATCAGTAGTTGCGGATGCTGGTCAGTGGCCACTTTTTATGTCAGACACCGTCTGTCATGATGTTTTTGCCATTCGTAATATTTTCCTTCGAGGTGTTCTTTTGTTAGTTGCCCTTGAACGATGAAAACAGTGTAGTAGAATCTTTGGAACCTCCATGATGGTTAAACTTAGATAATGAAGAACAGAATTCCTTAATGTAGTAAGCTTCTTACTAGATAACGGTTCGTTAATGGCCTGTGCCTATTTATACCGTAGAAAGTGTATCGTGATGTTAAGCAAGAGGCATATCCCTGCTGTAGCGATCCAGCGCTTCGCTAATTCAAGACCGGTGTGAGGGAGGAATCCGCTGGAGGCACACAGCGCGTCATTCTTCCGCCTTCCACAGCCGCTGTTGCTGCAAACAAAGGCGCAGCCAGTAAAACCATGCCGCCGCCTGCATTGATTAAACTGTAATAATGTGGGACAGCACAAAGGCCCAGTCACTGCACTTACCAAAACATTCGCTCCGCCCATAAACGCCGTCGCTTACACCTCCGTTCACTCATTCCACTGCTCTACTTGTTCTTGCTTTCTATACAGACTGCTATGTACTGCTAGAATGTCGTAGTAGTTGTTGATTATTACTCATCGGTTTGGGACCCTTTTCATGCAGGATTAATAGAGGAGGTAAAGAGGATTTAAAAAATAGAAGGACTTCTCGTTACGGTTTCGTGTAAGGAAGGAAGACTGGGTTTTAAGTTCCGTCGACATCGTTGTTATTAGAGACAGAGCACAAGCTAGAATTGTGTCAAGGATGGGGAAGGAAATCGGCCGTCCGCTTTCAACGGAAGCGTCCCGCCATTTGCCTGGAGCGTTTTAGGGAAATCATGGAAAACATAAATCTGGAGGGCCAGGCGCGGGTTTGAACCATCGTCCTCTGGGGTCCGAGTTCAATGTGCCAACCAATGTGCCACCTACGGTTTCGTTTAGTAAGAACGAATGTCGCTTGGAGAAGCTCATCGGACTCTCGGTCACGCGCTACAGGAGCGGCGTTATTGATCACAAGGATATTTAATATTAAAATTGTGAGAAAGGTCGTCCTAATAAGTCAGATAAAATATTTGTTACTCCATGTACATTTCGCAAAATCACCATCACGGAAAAATTTCAGATATTGTAGGTCATACGGAGACTTACTTAGAATGATTGTTCCGCTGAAGAAGTCATGATTTCGATAGGAAATGTGGTAAGTCATTTTAGTAAAAGTTCAAATGGCTCTGAGCACTATGGGACTCAACTGCTGTGGTCATAAGTCCCCTAGAACTTAGAACTACTTAAACCTAACTAACCTAAGGACAGCACACAACACTCAGCCATCACGAGGCAGAGAAAATCCCTGACCCCGCCGGGAATCGAACCCGGGAACCCGGGCGTGGGAAGCGAGAACGCTACCGCACGACCACGAGATGCGGGCAGTCATTCTAGTACCCGCACTGTTCTGTGCCTCTCAGCGTAACATGGATTGTGGAGTACAGAAGTAGATGTGCTATAGCTACGTCATAATTCTTCATCATGGTATTGATTCCCTTCTTATGTGTTTACTAAAAGCGCCCATTTATTTCTTTGGTCTCTGAAAGGGCGCGTATCCTCACCACCATAATAGTCAATTTCATCATCATCTGCTTCTTTCTTTCGTCAGTCACCTGCGGGATAGAACTGTGTTCTTAAACTTCTACTATCGCTTTGCGTCCCTGCAGATCCAGGCACAACTCACTGTAATACCAAGTTACGATAGCTCAGTCTCCAAGTTAAATGCAAATAAGACTATATGTAGGTCATAGACTGTCACAGCTTCCATATAAAACACATGTCACATTCGATCTCGGCAATAATTGTTAGCACTGGGGCTTGAAATATGCATAACAGTTTTGTTTTCTCTTCAGACCAGTCACGTCACATTACCAAGTAAATATACAGTGACGGAAAAAAATTGCAACACCACAAAAAGAAAAGAATTAATGTAGAGTAATGAAATTTCGGGAACACATTTGTCTAGGTAATATATTTAAGTGGTTAACATTGCAAGATCGCAGGTTAATGTAGGCGAGAGATAAGCCGTTGCAAATGTGAAACACTGGAACATTAATAACCAGTGTGTCCGCCAGACTGATGAATAGAAACATACAAATGTGTGCGCATTGTGTTGTACAGGTGCCAGATGTCAGTTTGGGAATGCAGTTCCATGCCTGTTCTAGATGGTCGGTCCAGTACATGGACGATTAATGCTGTTCGTGGATGACTCCGGAATTACCGGACGATAATGTTTCATGCGTGTTTGGTTGGAGACAGATCTGGTGATCGAGCAGGACAAGGCAACATGTCGACGCTCCGTAGAGCATGTGGGGTTGCATCAGCGATTTGTGGGCGATCGTTATCCTGTTGGTAAACACCCCCTGGAGCGTTGTTCATGAATGACAGCACGCCAGGTCGAGTCACTAGATTGACGTGCAGTTTTGCCGTCAGGGTGTGCGCGATAACCATGAGAGTGCTCCTGCTGTCATACGAAATAGCATCCCCGATCATAACTCCAGGTGTATGTCCAGTGTGTCTAGCATGCAGACTAGTTGGTTGAGCCCTCAGCTGGCCTCTTCATATCAAACACGCGGCCATCACTGGCACCGAAGCAGAACTAGCTGTCGTCAGAAAACACAATAGACCTCCACCCTGTCCTCCAGTGAGGTCTGGCTTGACACCACTGAAAACGAAAGTTGTATGGGATCGGTGGAATGCAGGCTATTCTGCTAGGAGCTGTCCTTGAAGTGGCTGATTTGTAACAGTTCGTTGTGTCACTGTGATAACAACTCTTGCTCAAATTGCTGCTGCAGATGCAGTATGATGCGCTAGAACCATACGCCGAACACGGTGGTCTTCCCTCTCGGTAGTGTCACGTGACTCATCTAGAACCCGGTCTTCTTGCGACTGTACATTATCGTGACCACCACTGCCAGCAATCATGTACAATGGCTACAGTCCTGCCAAGTCTTTCTGCAATATCGCAGAAGGAACATCCAGCTTATCGTAGCTCAAGTATAAGACCTTGTTCAAGCTTAGTGAGATGTTGATAACGGCGTATCTGTCGCCTTAAAGGCAGTGTTGACTAACATCAACTCATCACGTCCAATCTCAAAGGTAACTAAAACTCACGACCGTTACAGCGTGTATTTAAGCCAAATCTCATTAGCGTTCGCGTAGTGAAATTAATAACGTCACTCTCATGCGACTGGTGCGGAGTCTGAATAGACACCATCTTTCAACTGTACAATCACGCCTACCAACTGTCTCTTATGCCGCAAAACTCGTTCTTGGTGTTGCGATTCTTTCTCCACCAGTGTATTTAGAACTACTTTCTTAATTGCATGACCAACACTATAATACACAGACAGTCTGTCTCAGTACACGACGGTCTACATATCTCCTTCCCTTTCATTAAGGAAAACTCTTCCTAAAGCCTACATGTTATTATTACAAGGTCACAAATGGCTTTGACACATTGGCAGTATGTAGTGTAATAAACTACTTTACATTTCCTGTTACGATGACGGCTGATCCCGGCGGAGGTTCGAGTCCTCTCTCGGGCATGGGTGTGTGTGTTTGTCCTTAGGATAATTTAGGTTAAGTAGTGTGTAAGGTTAGGGACTGATGACCTTAGCAGTTAAATCCCACAAGATTTCACACACATTTTTTTTTTGTTACCATGAAACATATATAGGACACTGTCGTTATTTGCCGTACACGTAAAAATAGAGTAAGAATTAGCATAAACTGAAACTCAAAAAGTTTTATTTCCTTCCATACATATCTCACTGCAAACTTAAAGTGATATACTTCGCTGCACTTCTGTCTCTTGATTAAACTACGTGGAAGGGTAAGCGTTTTATATTTTCACAGCACAATATTTTAAACATTCTAAACTCAACGCACCTTACGCAACAAACAACTAAAATAGCCATCGCAGTGACCTAGCGGTGCAGAACCCACATTAGAAATTAATTTATTTTTCATGTTTCATTTCTGTTATTCTGTGTGGTAAACGACTCACATACTGTAACTGTAACATACTACACCAGATCTTTGAAACTGCCGTGTCTTAGAGTAACTGTAATGCAAATACCATCACACTCACATAAAAATTCTCATCATATCCTGAAATCTTAACACATATCACAGTAACACATGTTTAACCTCAAAGTTAGACGCTGTCCATGTTCACACTCAATGATTGCGTTAATCATTGTTCCATGAAGCCCATCGTGGCTTGAGCAGCCTACTCGTACTCTTATCCATTGCATTCCATTATTACATGTACACTCTTGTGTGTATTGTACATTTTTACATAGAGAAATTAGGTATAAAGTAAAATATCATTCTTGGCTACTTATCATTAATTAGAATCGTAATTATCGAGCAATTTACAGCACAAAAATGAATTTCACCAATTCCGCGACGTTGCACAATGAATTAACCATACCCTTATTAGCCCGTTCGCATTTACAGGTGAAATACGCCCTCTCAGTTTACCTTAACATGTCAGTCCATCGAGCACTTATGTAACTACATTAGGGATCACTGTGTGTACAAAATTATGTGAGGAGCACACAGAGACTCGTTAAATACGTGACACGTCGATAAAATATTACTCCATGTTTGTGTGGACAGAGGATTGCGGTATAGTAGTTCAGAGTTTCAGTTATGTGTTGCAATCTGTGTCTCAAGTTTGAGTAACATCACGCGAGGATAGAAGGAAAGCAAAGACTACTCGTGACCACCTGCTTTCTGGGAGCCTCTGAAGTCTCGTAGAAGTTCATCTTCGCCAGTCGTCCTCCTACGAGTGTTTGATGCTATAAACAATTCTTAAATAAATGTATGCAACATTCTTGAAATTACTTTGTCTTTCTCTGGGCATTTATTGGTACTACGCTGCCAATCCAGAAAATTTTGAAACTGGATTGATAAAAGACAGAGAAGTTAAAGTGATCGTGTTAATGCTTCAGGTGATCTATAGTCTCCCTAAACCCGAGTACAACACACAGAACGTCCACATAATTATGTAAAACTAGAACTAATAGCCACTGTGGATGTGGAACACTGCAACTGTAGTATGAAAAAGTTTTCAGAAATTACCACAACTAGTCGCCTTTTTAACTAGATGTATTTCAGTAAACCATGACCGGTTTCAGTGAACCAGCAAAGGCAACCAAAAGAAAATGTGAAATTTCATGGATAAAAATTACATCTCATTACAAACGAAAAGACTTGTTAAACAGAGGTATCTACATGATGCACCTAGAGTCAAGCAACTATATCACTCTAATCCAACTCACAAATATCTTAGACGTAATCCAGCTAATTGTGGATAAAGAGGTGCTGAAAATTTCATGTAAACAAAAATAAAAGCTCTCGCTCCTGATTGCCAAACAATTCCCTCCCCCCCTCCCAATTCCTCACTCTAAACCCACTACTGAGCAACATAGATTCTTTGAGAGAGTAATAAACACAACATGTATTAATTTCAACAACACGGAATTAAATTTGTTAAATGGTGGACTTAAACATAACAGTGCCACAATACTTGATGAAAACAATGTTAAAAACTTAATATTAACATAAAATGGCCGGTATGTCAGCAAAACTTGGCGAAAATTATCAAAATGCTGTAGCCCATAAAGAAAACAAAATAATAACGATAAACTTAAAAAACAGAAAGACTTCACATTAATACTTATGAATGATCTGCAACACTGAACCAAAGTAATAAAAAAGTAACAAACAGTAATGCCCTTGTTGATAAATCTGAGAAAGGCAACACAGCTGTGATAATGTATAATTCAGAATACATTAATAAAACTTAAGAATTTTTAAAAAAATAACAACGCAACTTCAAAACACCAACCTCAAATAAAAAAAAACCATGTTAAAGAACTGCAACATTCCGCTAACACCCACTGAAAACAAAAAATGTGTAATAATGAACCATACAGCCCCAAAGCTCAGATCACAACCTAAAATTCATAAAGCTGGACACCCGATACAAGCGATAGTGAATTCAGTAATTAGTCCTGGCTATAAAGTCACCAAAAAACTACATGAAATGCTCAAGAAAAACTATATGTTCCCAGCCAGTTGTGCTATTATGAAAACTTACTAGTTGATCGACAGCATCAGAGACATCACCGTTCCAAGTTCAGCAAACTTTGCATCCCTCGATAGAGTCAACCTGTACACCAACATATATATAACAGACACACTCCGAATAATAAAAAATAGCTTAATGCCTCATAAAAAGCTAAGTAACGTAGAAATCTATGTGCTAATGGAGTTTCTTAAGTTAGTGCTGTCCCACAGTTATTTTACCTTCAACAATAAAATATATATTCAAAATGAGGGTCTAGTATTGGGCACTAGCTTAGCTGGCCTTGCTACTGACATCTATATAAATGATCTAGAAATCAAATAGTAAAGGCAAAATCATTTATTATAAATGACATGTTGAAGACATGATAGGGCAACCACTGATATTGACACCTTATCCGACAAACTTAATAATGTTCATCTCAAAATACAATTTACAGTAGGACATTAAAGTCAATCTGGAATCAACTTTCTTGACCTATGCATAACAAACCACAACAACAACCATAAATTTCAAATATACAAGAAACCTACCACATCAGATGTCACAGTCATGCTAGCAAAATGAGCATAAATTATTTCTTTTTAAATCAGCACTCAACTGAATAAATAAAATTAAACCTGAACCTATTATAAAAATTAATGAAATAAATATTTTAAAAACAATAGCATCGAACAATGCTCATGATCCAACCATCGTTGATAGATTGGATGACAAAATTAAACTCAATAAAACAACATAAACAAGGCAGCTCTCAGTAGCAGAAGAAACCAAATTTCTCTGTATGCATTTTCTCGGTACCTCTCGCACAAACTCGCTGAACTTTTCAAACGGCACAATATTAAAATATGTTTGCACACGAACAACAAAATACAAAACAAAATGCTAAAAGAGCCATCACACCCTTCCGAAAATCTGGTATATATAAATTAGCGTGTGATAGTTGCTCCTGCTACTACATAGGACAAACAGGATGAAGCTTTGAAACACTATACAAAGAGCAGACTGATGCATTCCGTCTAAATAATTTAAGTAGATCCACGTTTGCCAGCCATGTTGTAGAAAATAAACACGCCATTACAGACATAAAAACCAACCACCATGTCCCACACATTGTAGACAACGGAATAAAGATGATCTTTCTTGAACAATTACAGATTTGCACCCACAAACATGTCACCCCACTACGTTTTAAACGAACAGACAGAATTAGCAGATAACTCCTTCTTTCAGAATTTTAAAGACTCCTTGAGCTTGATGAACTAAACTGTAATCCACGAACAAAACACACACACACACACTCTCAACTCACCCCCCCCCCCCACTGCCCTCTCTCTCTCTCTCTCTCTCTCTCTCTCTCTCTCCCCGAGACACCCCTCTCCCTCTTTCTTTTCATTCCACCCCTCCCCCACCCCTCCGACTACTCTCTATCAAATGCTCACATTAATTATTAACTTTAAACTAACCATTGACCTGATAATCTCAAATGTCGTATGCCCAGTTCAACCAATACATCAACCAGTAAAATAGCTGTTAAAAATAATCCCAACACCAGTACCCTTACTGGTAGTAAAAGTATCATTTAAAAATCTAGTTTCATATACCTTGTAAATTTCACATATTAATTTTCAGCTCCACTTTTACTTCTATCAGTTACTTTGACAAATATATTCCCTGTAAGTAAGATACAATCTTCATCGATGTGAGTGTTAGCCAACAACGTCTTCGGTACGACACGAAATCTTTGAGCTTGTGTTTGAATCACACTGCTTGGTTTGTTTACAAATTATAAAACATAGAAGGTGGTGTCTGTGGCAGTCCATTGACTGTAGTGTGTGAATTTCTGTAAACCGACGTAAAACTGTCAGGAAAATACGTTATTTGTGATGTTGTTCCACTCAGCTGTCATATTATCTTGACTGTCGGTTATATCTTCAAAACGTTGATCTTTCTTATGAATTTCTACTCTGTGTTATTTAATGGTTGGCTCTGGTTAGTAACTCCAAATCTTGCCACCCTTAATGATTGTCTCTAGGAAAGAAATATCCGCGATTTTTATTTTAACCAAATTGCGGTAGGCGTCACGTGTCGCCGTTACTGTTTCAAAGTGAAAGTGTGCCGGACAAACTTGCTGTTGCTCTACTGCGATCTGTGACAAAAAAAAAAAAAAAAAAAAAAAAAAAATTAGCACACTACGGTCGCACGTTCCACTGCTAAGCATTGCACGTTCACAAGTGATTAGTTTCAAGGCACATCCGTTGTTTACAACTGTTTCGTCAAGGCGCCACCGTCGTTACTGAGCTGGCGTCTTTTATACGCCTGGGATTAAACCAGTCTCGTAAATTTTGGGACGGATGGTGTAAGCACACACCGATCAGCTTCTTTAAATGTATTAATATATACAAGTTGGTCCATTGATGATGTTACAAACTTTCAAGTATGTGAAGAAGGGTAAGCGTATTAAAGCAGTCTTATAAACATGGGCTTCAAATTGCATACCGTAATACCTACAAGCCCCTCCTTATCTTCGATACTCTGAAACAAATCTGTTTTATTGCAAGCGCTTTGCTTTCCATATATTGAGACGTGGTAGTGTGGACCAAAAGCAGAAAAAAATGTCCAGTAAATATAGGCTCTAAAGTGCATTTGTGAAGAGCTATGGCCACTTGTTTACCTTAGCTAGTGTGGAACATATTTTCTTTTGGTCAAGTGCTCAAAGCTTATCAGGTATCCGCATTGAAGCGTACGTTTACTAAAAGTTTTTGTTGCTTCCATGCATACTATATTCTCTGAAAATATTAAAAGCAAAGATTTTGAAGTAGAAGAGATTTGTGTCGCCGTATCGAAAATGTGGAAGAGCTCATGGCTGTTAAGGTATATTTTTTTAGAGTCTATGTTTACCTCTCCATTATGCCTGAAAGCTTGTAATATTATCATGGAATCACCCTGTATATTCGCAGAATATAGTGGAAAGTCGCACTAACTGTGAATTGGTCCACAAACTTTCACAAATGGCAGAAGTTAAAATAGTGACTGTACTGACTGAGTGGCCACCGACTGAATGACGTGGATCATTACGTAATGGATGATGAATGCAGACTGACTAAGAACACAATATGTGTGCTAGCTGAATTCTAATCACTGACTGACTGATTACATTTCAGATAATAATACGAGAGACATAAAAAATAAAACATACGAAAATATTAGGCACAGAAGTTATCTTTATTAACTATAAGCTGTACAATCAGAAAATGACTAAATGACACATGCTGTTTTAATGTGGACGTTTTAAAGTGCACTGGGACTTTCAAATTCCGCCTAGTGTTTTCTAGAAACTTAATGCTTATAATTAAAATACTTCATAAACTAAATTTTAATTTAGGAAAATTATACATTTGTGGAATCAGAAAAAATCATGGCCACAGATCTAAACCAGTAGAGATTTTTATTTTCTTCTTTGCCCGGTGCAAAGTATATTTCTTCTAAGCATATTGTGCACTCCAAGTACGCTGCTAAAGTTTGATTAATTTTTTTTATAGTAGGCCTATTTCGGCTGAATTGTCATTTTCAGTTTATCTGCATGTGATGGTACGGAATTTTGGTACATCATTTCTAATTTTATGGAAATTATTAAATAGATTTTTTTATTATACAATTTTTCATATGTCTCACGGTTTTGACATCAATGGGACATCGGTGGTTTTGTCACTGCGAATTTCCTTGTTAATTACGTGTTTTTCGTGTTATTTGACTAATAATGACTGGTAATCACCTTATCTGACTTATTGACTAATGCAGTTGTCATATTATATTCTTCAGATCACTATTTTCGTGACAGCTTATTTGACAAATAATCCAGTGACATCGTATGGTTACAATGAGTCCGATTTGTCATTGCTGTTTTATATGTACCGGTACTGATTTTTGCTACTGTATACTTTCCCTTTTTCTGTGTCTATCTATTTAAATACTTCCTTTTTTTAATTGTACATATTTTTTACTTTTAGTATTATTTACAAATTTTGTAGTCGTACCTGTGTTTCCTGAGTTATTACTTATTTTATTTATTATTTGCTTGTCCATATAACATCGCTGGAGGCTGTCGTAATCTATTGTAGTAAACTAATTTCAGCACAGGCTGTGTTTAGCCCTATACATTCGATTGTATTCTTTTATAAATGGAATTAAATGTTCCTTTCTCGTTATTTTTTGTTACACGCTCTTTTTAACTTTCGTATGTAGGTATTTCTACCTGCTTGTTGTGAGGATTTCCAGCGATGCGTTATGGTTGCTGTATTCGTTGTTAGAATCTGTTTCACAGTATTTGTTTTTATGTATCTGTCCATTGTCTTGATGGATAATATGAGACAACCAAATATTACGCTATAGATAAATTCAAAACAAGATATAGATTCAAACAAACAACACTGTAACCATGCAGAATCGCTGCAAAACCTGTTAAAAACAGTTAGAAAGACGCACATACAAAAGTTAAAGGGAATGTGTAACAAGAAAAAAAAACTAGTTAATTCCATTTATAATTGAAGACAAACGAATACATAGGACTAACCAAGCCTAAACCGAAATTCTTCTATGAAAGTAGTTTACAATAACAGTACACAAAGATGTCATATAGACATGTAAATAATGGGTAAAATAAGTAATAAATTAGAAAAGGCTAAAAAATTTGTAAATGTTACCAAAAGTTAAAAATACCTACAACTATGAAAAAGAAAACATAACACACAGAAAAAGCAAAAGAGTAACAGTAGCAAAGATCAATACCTACATGGCAGGAATGATAAAAAGAGCTACCTGCAACCATCCAATGTCGCTATATTGTATGTCAAATAAGCTGGCACGAAAATACTGATTTAAAGAATATAATCTGACAACTGCATAAACTAATAAGTCAGATAAGGTGATCAACAGCCGTTATTATGCCAATAACTTCACAGGAACGTAATTAACAAGCAAATAGACAGTGACAGAACCACCAATATCACATGGATGTCGACACCATGAGACATATGTAAATATGTGTAATAATGAAATCCAATTAAATATTTCCTATAAAATTAGAAGTAATTTATCAGAATAATGCATCATTAGTTACATATAATCGGATGACGACTATTCAACCAAAGTAGGCCTACTGTAAAAATAAAAGCAATAAAATGTAGCAAAATACTTTGAGTTATAATTTACAAAGTCCAGTAGAATTTTAACAGAAGTAGTTTTTAAGACTGGGAAATTCTAGACTATGATAATTTTCAATTAGTATAACTTTCGAAATACGCTGTTTTCGGAAAAAGTACAATGTTGGTTGAAGAGTGGACGACGAGAGCTTTCAATTAAGTCATGGCAATACTGCAGCAGAGAATTTTTCTCGGGGTAGAAGATTGACGTGCACATAGTTTACGTATACCATAAATTTAGAAACCCCTTCATACAAAGCCCTTCTACATGAAGTACCCTGCCGGACAGAAATGTGAATCACTTAGAAGGCGAGGCGGAAGTGAAATGAAACGTCACGGGTTGAAGGGTATATAACGCTACTACTTCAGTGATTACACAATCTAGTCAACCTTATAAAGAATTTGTCAGTATAAATCCCTTCGTAAGTGCTACATTGCATCCCTTCTGATCATTCTCTACTAGGAAAACTCGCCAACAATTGTAAGTGGTCCTTGATGTCCTGGATACTGCCGCTGAGACAAAATTGCGGTCGGTGCTGGCTCAGACACATTCTATCGATGACAGATCTGGTGATCTTGCTGAACATGAGAGTACTTCAGCATAACGCAAAATGTTCGCAGAAAGGTATACCATATGTAGATGAGCAACGCTTGTTAAAAAAATGACTCCACAGTACTGTTGCATAAGAAGTATCATATGAGGACAAAGATTATCTGTGACATACCACTGTGCTGTCAGTGTTCCCTCAGTCACTACCAGCCAGACCGATGACTCTACACCAAGATTCCAGGGGAAACATTATAGTGCATCTAGAAATCGTAGGAAGAATGGGCCCTCTCCCCAGATCACCATCATACTCACCAAAGATGATCATCTGGGGTAGTGCTGAACGGCGATTCATCACTGAATACAATGAACCGCATTCACAGTAGTTCATGTTTCCAGGTCACTGAACCACTCCAAACGCAGTTGTTTGTGTCTGTGGTGTTAACGCCATACCACGAGACTCAGAGGGCCATAGACATGGGTACACAGGTAGATGCCGTGTTTCTTGACTTCCGCAAGGCGTTCGATACAGTTCCCCACAGTAGTTTAATGAACAAAGTAAGAGCATATGGACTATCAGACCAATTGTGTGATTGTATTGAAGAGTTCCTAGATAACAGAACACAGCATGTCATTCTCAATGGAGAGAAGTCTTCCGAAGTAAGAGTGATTTCAGGTGTGCCGCAGGGGAGTGTCGTAGGACCATTGCTATTCACAATACACATAAATGACCTTGTGGATGACATCGGAAGTTCACTGAGGCTTTTTGCGGATAATGCTGTGGTATATCGAGAGGTTGTAACAATGGAAAATTTTACTGAAATGCAGGAGGATCTGCAGCGAATTGGCGCATGGTGCAGGGAATGGCAATTGAATCTCAATGTAGACAAGTGTAATGTGCTGCGAATACATAGAAAGATAGATCCCTTATCATTTAGCTACAAAATAGCAGTTCAGCAACTGGAAGCAGTTAATTCCATAAATTATCTGCGAGTACGCATTAGGAGTGATTTAAAATGGAATGATCATATAAGGTTGATCTTTGGTAAAGCAGATGTCAGACTGAGATTCATCGGAAGAATGCTAAGGAAATGCAATCCGAAAACAAAGGAAGAAGATTACAGTACGCTTTTTCGCCCACTGCTTGAATACTGCTCAGCAGTGTGGGATCCGTACCAGATAGGGTTGATAGAAGAGATAGAGAAGATCCAACGGAGAGCAGCGCGCTTCTTTACAGGATCATTTAGTAATCGCGAAAGCGTCACGGAGATGATAGATAAACTCCAGTGGAAGACTCTGCAGGAGAGACGCTCAGTGGCTCGTTACGGGCTTTTGTTGAAGTTTCGAGAAAATACCTTCACCGAAGAGTCAAGCAGTATATTGCTCCCTCCTACGTATATCTCGCGAAGAGACCATGAGGATAAAATCAGAGAGATTAGAGCCCACACAGAAGCATACCGACAATCCTTCTTTCCACGAACAATACGAGACTGGAATAGAAGGGAGAACCGATAGAGGTACTCAAGGTACCCTCCGCCACACACCGTCAGGTGGCTTGCAGAGTATGGATGTAGATGTAGATGTAGAGAACGGCAGCCTACGAAACGAACTATAGTTCTCTAGTTCAGCTGCTGCCAGTCTCCGACCGTTGCTGCGTGATGACACAGAATGTTGCAGTGATTCCTTTAGTTTGTTCTCGAATGGCAGACGCAGGTGTGAAGGGGTTGCAATGTGCTTCGTGCACAATACGGTGACCCTCCCTTCTAGTTGTCAGACGTGGTCGACGGGTACCTTGACCTCGAGTGTGCCGGTCCTCATGCTCCAATGCAGTCCAACATCTGGCCTCTGTCATCTCTGAATTCCCATAAAATCTTATTATCGCACAGTTCGCCCACGTGGCAAAATAGAGACCCTTAATGAGGCCACTTTCAAATACTGTCAGGTGTGGATAAAGCGGTCTCATACCTATATGCGTCATTTTCCTGCTGTTCAAGTGATCACTCAAACATCTGATTATGTTTATGCCTCTTATACACCATGTGATCAAACGTATCCGGACACCTGGCTGAAAATTGCTTACAAGTTCGTGGCGCCCTCCATCGGTAATGCTGCCATTCAATATGGTATTGGCTAACCCTTAGCCTTGATGACAACTTCCACTCTCGCAGGCATACGTTCAACCAGGTGCTATAAGGTTTGTTGGGGAATGGCAGCCCATTCTTCACAGAGTGCTGCACTGAGAAGAGGTACCGATGTCGGTCGGTGAGGCCTGGCACGAAGTCTGGCGTTCCAAAACATCCCAGAGGTGTTATGTAGGATTCAGGTCATGACTCTGTGCAGGCCAGTCCATTAGAGGGATGTTATTGTCGTGTAACCACTCCGCCACAGGCCGTGCATTATGAACAGGTGCGCGATCGTCTTGAAAGATGCAATCACCATCTCTGAATTGCTCTTCAACAGTGGGAACCAAGAAGGTGCTTAAAATATCAATGTAGTAAAAACACGGGGTGCAAGCACCCTCCATGAAAAACATGACCACACCATAATACCACCGCCCCCGAATTTTACTTTTGGCACTACACACGCTGGCAGATGAAGTTCATCTGGCATTCGCCATACGCACACCCTGCCATCGGATCACCACATTGTGTACCGTGATTCGTCGGTCCACACAACCTTTTCCCACTGTTCAATCGCCCAGTGTTTACGCTCCTTATACGAAGCGAGGCGTCGTTTGGCATTTGGCAGCATGATGTGTGGCTTATGAGCAGCCGCTCGACCATGAAATCCAAGTTTTCTCATCTCCCGCCTAACCGTCATAGTACCTGCAGTAGATCCCAATGCAGTTTGTAATTACTGTGTGATGGTACAGTTTTGCTCTCTCATTATGTCTAGTGATTACTGAGGTCGCTGATATGGAGTACCTGGCAGTAGGTGGAAGCACTATGCACTTAATATGAAAAACGTATGTTTTTGGGGGTGTCCGGATACTTTCGATCACATAGTGTATATCTTACCAAATCTGGCAACAGCACTATACACGAACACCACCACTCCACTTTGGTAGCCTGTTTGCTGATAAGCTAATAAATAAGTCCTTGGAAAAATCAGGACTTGCAGTGGGAGGAGGAACAACAAAAACTATTAAATACACTGATGCTATGGCAGTGGTAGCAGAAACGGATGAAGTTCACCAGGTAATGATGGAGAATACTGCAAGTGGGGGTGTAGAGTTTGGAATGAAACAACATTGTCAAGACCAAAGTGATAAGAATTGAAAAACAAGATGACACGGTTGATATATCACTCGATGGAATGGTATTAGAACAGGATGGGTCATTCCTGGATTTGGTAAGCTTGATAACTTCCAACGGAAGCTGTACAGAGGACGTGAGACGCAGAACATCCATGGGAATGAGAACTTTCAGGAGAGTGAAAGGTTTGCTTCCAGTTGGGGTACGTAAACTCCGTTCCGGGAAGGAAGGGGGTGGCGACAAGGATGACATCTGGCTGCCCACTACCACTAACATTGCCAGGTCCCCTTGAAGATGAGGGGTGAAGGCCGTGGATGTCTGTACCAATGTATTTAATGGATGTTAGTTAGTTAATTGTATGGATTAGATAAAAAGACAGCTAGAACTATTTCATATAAATCTGCTAATAATAAGGTCAAAAGGCACCTACATATAGAATATATTTGTGATGTCGCAAATTTTCAAGGATGGTGGGAAAATGTATCAGTTTGAGTAGGAAAACTTGGTCTAGAAACGACTAGATCGAAAATTATAAATCGAAACGTCGTGCGAAACTTCTAGCAGTCGAAAAGATGAACCTTTGCATCACTGTTTATAAACTATAATCCATCCGAACAGGCTTCGAAAGGCCCAACGGTACCGATCGATCTCCGTGTCATCCTTAGGCTATAGGCGTCGCTCGATGCTTATATGGTGGGGCATGTGGCCAGCACACCGCTCTACCGGCCGTTGTCAGTTTACCAGACCTTAGTCGCTACTTCTCAAGCAAGTAACTCCTCAATTTGGCAGACAAGGGCTGAGTGCATCCCTCTCCACAACAACACTCGATAGACCGGGCGGTTCCTGTCCAAATACTAGACCGAGCCCGACAGCATTTAACTTTGGTGATCTGACGGGAATCGGTGTTAGCACTGCGGCAAGACCGTGGCTTCTTGTTATTGGTAATACCGTATTTATCCACCGATACTGGGCAGCAGCTGTCAAATGAAATGTCCCCTTCTGTATGGGTATTACATAATGTGTGTACAAGTACAGGCACTGGTGAGACTTTTTGTAGAGGTTTTTACCATCCTCGCGATCTGAGCGGTTCAGTCAAGATCCCCATTTCCTATAACACCGACAGTTCCACCTACGCTCCGCACAGTGGTCGTGGAAGCATGTCTAGAGCCTCTTGTTACAGAGGACTGGTGGTGCTCACCAGTCCTCAGGTCAGAAAATCAGGGCACCAATCCCGCACCCAGAAGACGAATATTGAGCTGCCTGAGGCGCTCGCCATTGAGAACGACCCAGGAGGCAGGAGTGACCATGGACGAGGCGAGCAGTAGCAGTCACTGAAGTGTGTGAGAGCTGGAAGTACACAAGAGACCGAGTACACAAGAGATAAATTGGTTCAAATGGCTCTGAGCACTATGGGACTTAACATCTGAGGTCATCAGTCCCCTAGAACTTAGAACTAATTAAACCTAACTAACATAAGGACATCACACACATCCATGCCAGAGGCAGGATTCGAACCTGCGACCGTATCGACCGTATCGGGCGCGCGGTTCCAGACTGAAGTGCCTAGAACCGCTCGACCACAACGGCCGGCCCACAAGAGATAGCAGCCATCAGTGTCGATCTCATACGTCAGGAGGTACATCTACATACACATCTACAAGATTGCTCTACAATTCACAGTTAAGTGCCTGACAGAGAATTCGTCTAACTACCTTTAAGCTACTTCTCTACCGTTCCACTCTCGAACAGCGCGCGGGAAAAAACGAACCCCAGTTCGGGTATCATATCCGTGGCACACTCTTCCTTATTTCGTAATAATTAAAAACGAGCTGCGCTACTTTGAACTTTTTCGATGCCCTCCGTTAATCCAATCTAATGAGGATGACACAGCAGTACTCCAGAAGATGACGGACAAGCGTATTGTGACTATCGTGTAACAGAAATTTAGCGGATTCTTTTTAGTACTCATGACTTCACGGTTTTTATGATTGAGTCATCTGCTACTCTTTTCTCCATACTGATATCTTGTCTAAATCATTTTTCAATTCGTTTCGATCATCTGATGACTCCACACGACTGTAAATGACAGCGTCAACTGCAAACAATCAAAGAATGTAAGTGAGCTGCTCAGATTGTCTCCTAAATCGTTTACGTAGATCAGGAACGACAGAGGGCATATGACAGTTCCTTGGACAGCGCCAGATATTACTTTTGTTTTACTCGATGACTTTCCGTCAGTTATTACGAACTGTGGCTTTTCTGACCGGAAATCACGAATCCAGTCACACAGCTGAGATAATACTCCAAAGGCACACAATTTAATTAGAAGTCGCTTGTAAGGACTTACGGAAATCTAAAAATATTGAATCAATTTGACGTCCTCAGACGATAATACTCAGAATGTATGATGTCAATCTTTGCCACCAGTCTCCATCACTATTCAAACGAACTGTTAAGAACGGACTCGTTCAACACGGACTTGCTCCTCTGCTGTCAAAAGACAACCCAACAGCCGACTAATGCAAGTAAAACCAAATCTTCAATCAAGAAAAACGCCCTGCATGAGAACATACATAGGGAGGATGGAGGACAACATCAGTTGATTTCACTGTGGACGCATTGAACACGTACAGGGTGGAGAAAAACTGTGTCACGAAATTTTAACCCTGGATACCTGATGCCAGTAGGAACCACAATTACTAATGTTGTTTAGGTAGACAAAGCATCATTTTTAAACTACGGAAACTTGGCGCCACGCGCTCCGATTGGCCGTGGGATTGCCCTGTTGCCGTTCGTCGGTTAACGGGCAGCGCTATGGTTGTCGGTTCACACGTACAAACGTATCCCTGCCCGTCACTGCCCCAACGTAATACGTTTTTGGAATACAACCTACGAGCAGCTTAGAGACAGAAGTGATGGCACTTTCTGCAGGACCTGACCATCATTTTCAGGACAATACTCAAGCACGTACAGTGATAGTAGTTACTAATTTGTTTGACTGTTGAGGCTGCTAAGTGCTATACCACCTACTGCACTCCCCTGGCTTAAGCTCTCTTGAGTTCAACTCGATTTCTAAACTGAAGAAAACAATTCGCGGCATTTGCTTCAGAACTGCTACAAATTGCAAAAGACCGCCCCGCTCGAACTGTCAACACAACTGGCACTGCTAAGAGTATCCTACGACTTCCACATCGCTGGCAACGGGTCATACACAATGCTGGTGGCTACTTTGAAGGTCAGTAAAGCTTTGAGACACGTATCTATTTTGTGCGAGCTGTAAATAAATAGTTGCCACTGTTAAAGATCCAAGCAAAGATCTACAGCAAAGGCTGCCGAGTTTGACATTTCGTCAGAAAGGAACTCAAGGAATGTTGCACAGTGAGAAAGAAGTGGCAAATTAATTATCAGCGTTTCTGTAAGATGAGTCAGTGGGCTGTGTGGTGTCGTACACGTTCGACTGTGCGAACAAAGTAGATGAAAACTTCAATGATGAGACATGTGGTTATCAAATGAAAGTGATACTGAAACAGGTGTCCAGCCATGTACTTCAGCATCATGTACTTCGGGCAGGGAGCCACAAATGCCCCCTCCAGCGAAAAGTAGTAAAGGACAATCGTTTACCAAGGAGCGGGTTCCAAACATAGCTATGCACACGGAAGATCATCCGCAGCACAGTAAAAAAATAATTATGCACGTATTTCAAGTAAGTCCGGAGCAATATGATCTTGTACTGCATAAGGAAAACTACGGGTATACAAGGGAAGACAAGACGCACTGGTTACAAAAGCTAATGTTTGCACGTTTCAGAGATGCTAGATACAATTTAGAGGACGTTCATGATAGTGACCTACTACGTTATGCACATCAAATTGCATTCGACATAGGTTACAGTGACTTCAAGGGAAGCAGTGAATAGTTGCGTAACTTCAAAGAGTGCTAGAGAACGGAAAGTCGTAAGACAACGGAATTTGAAACAAAGCGTCAACTTGACGTTACCTAGCAAACTATGGAAGCGGTCCGAAAATTTGTAGATGAGATAAACAAACTTATCCCCACATTTTATAAGAAATTTGTTTTCAGTTCCGACCAATCGTGATTTGAAGAGGAAATGCATACGAAAGGAACCCTGGAACTTAGAGGTACCAAGAGAGTTGTATCAAGGTCAACTAACATCAATGCCTTAACGCATTCGTATACAATTATGCCGACTGTTAAGCTGGATGTTAAATTGGCTGTAAATTTATTTATTGCACTGCTAGAAGTTGGAAGTGTTCTGCCCCCTACTACGTCTCTTGCGACTGATCGTTAGAGAGAATTAAGGAATGTTTACGTCACAGCAAGCGAAAGTTGGGAAACGGGCGTAAGAATACTACGACTGTGGTATGAGCCCTACTTATGGCCAATAGATGGTCCAAATAACTTCCTTTTGCTTGATTTCTGGTCTTCGTACAATTATCATACTCCTTCTTTCATTGCATTTCATACCACCTGGAACCACTGGACAAATTCACCTCTGTATGTTTGTTTTTAAAGAGCTTATAAATCATATTATGGCACTATCTGCAGCTACGCCATAAAGAATAGCCAGTTTGACTATAAGCTTCACGAAAAACTGTTTGTATTCGGCTACATGCCATCACATTCCATTATTTCTCATTACTCTGTTACAGCAATATGATTCTATATCATTCTCTAAGAGAGGATAACTAGCAGATGGTCCTGCACTTTTTGTAACTCTCAAGGGGTTCGCCTTTGATGTTTATGGTGCGAACCTTTGTGATCACTGTGGTGCGTCATTTTTAACTCGGCGTTCGTGGTGCAAGTTAATGGTTTGTTTTGAACATTTCTTGACTGTCGACGATGTTCCGTTTTATGTTGCCCTCCTGATGCAATGGTGAGTCATTAGCAACTAATATTTTTCTGGTCATAATTGTTAGCACAACATTTACAAATGAGCTTTTCTAAAGACTGAACTTGCGACTTCGCACTCAAGGGGTTCCTTGTCACTCACTGCTGCGTTGAATGACATTTCTGTTGAACAGAGGAAAGATCCAACATTGCTGAATATAATAGAAACCTTGAAGAACGAGGAACCAATTAAATGAGGATTCCACCTAAGAAACAGAACATTGAATATGAGGAACTAACAAGGGAACCTCCCCATCGCACCCCCTCTCAGATTCAGTTATAAGTTGACACAGTGGATAGGCCTTGAAAAACTGAACACAGATCAATCAAGAAAACAGGAAGAAGTTGGGTGGAACTGAAGAAAATAAGCAAAATATACAAACTGAGTAGTCCATGCGAAAGATAGGCAACATCAAGGACATTGTGAGCCGGGGAGCACCGTGGTCCCGTGGTTAGCGTGAGCAGCTACGGAACGAGAGGTCCTTGGTTCAAGTCTTCCCTCTTGTGAAAAGTTTAATTTTTTATTTTCAGGCAATTATTATCTGTCCGTCCGATGCGAGGTAACTGCGCCGTAGTATGGGGCGCTACACCTAAACAAACATCGAAACACACGACGTCACTCGACTACAGCGCAGGGAAGAGAGAGTATTCCTGCTAACGAGGCTCCCTGGCTGGCAGTTCACTGCTCGCTACTTTGGACGAGAGTGCATTAAATAAGTCAGGTATATTCCGTGGGCAATATGAATCCAGCAAATATAGAGCGCGACTTCAATAATAATCGCACGGTTTTGTGGTGCGGTCGCAGAACACAGACATTAAACTTATCACAGGGAACAGAGACGTCAATAAACCAACGAACAGATCATAACTTTGTGAAAATAAAGAAAGTAAACTTTTCGCTCGAGGGAAGACTTGAACCAAGGACCTCTCGTTCCACAGCTGCTCACGCTAACCACGGGACCACGGCGCTCCTGAACTCACATAAACCTTGATGTTGCCTATCTTGTGCATGGACTACTCAGTTTGTATATTTTGCTTATTTTTTTCATAGGTCCACACAACTTCTTCCTGTTTTCTCGATTGATCTGTGTTCAGTTTTTCAAGGCCTATCCACTGTGCCAACTTATAATTAAATCTGAGGGGGGTGTGATGGGGAGGTTCCCTTGTAAGATCCGATGGCGCGGATATGGTTGCTCGTCATTCCGGTTCATCTGCGGCCAGCGATACTGAAGTATTTCCACGACACTCGATCACCTAGAAATATGAGATTCCTCAATATTCTAGAGCAGACGCAGGCAGCACTGCTCACGTCTCTACTGATCGACTAGACTCTATGTGAGCCACTAAAACAATTCCAAAGACGGAATCATGTGTCGCAATTACCTCCGGTGCATCTGATAATAATCCGGCCTGTAGCAGCACCGTTGCACCCACAGAATTGGGATCAACATCTTGGGGAGGTTCCCGATATCGACAACTGGGAGTTCATGGAGAACATGCTGCGCTGACTGCCTCACTGGCTATGCAGTTACCAAAACTGTGTAGGCGGCTGAAGGTCCGGATATTGCCAAGTTCCTGTCGGCCGGAGTAGCCGAGCGGTTAAAGGCGCTACGGTCTGGAACCGCACGACCGCTACGGTCGCAGGTTCGAATCCTGCATCGGGCATGGATGTGTGTGCTGTCCTTAGGTTAGTTAGGTTTAAGTAGTTCTAAGTTCTAGGGGACTTATGACCACAGCAGTTGAGTCCTATAGTGCTCAGAGCCATTTGAACCATTTTGCCAAGTTCCTCTTGCAATACATATTTATAAAGCATAGAGTACCCCATGTAATGATCTTTGACAATGGAAATCTCCATTCGAAGCTACTCAGAGGAAATTTTACGTTGCCACATCACTCACAGGACGACAACTGCCTACTATCAAAAGACGAATAGAATCACACAACGCTTTATTGAGACGTTGGCAGATATTATCTAAATGTACGTTGATGCATAACAGAGACACTAGGATACAATACCGCCCGTCGTAACATTCGCGTACAACATACCGAAGCGAAACACTACAGACTTCATACGGTGCTTTCTGCTCCACAGTCGCGATGTTGTTTCCGTTTCTACCAGAAGATAGTCAGAATGACTACGTTAAGGACCTCATCACCAGGACCAATGAAGCAAGGCAGCCGCCTCGCATGTGGACCCTGGACGCCCAGGAAAAAGACCAAGAGCCCTATAACGACAAGCACCGGGCAGTCAGGTAAAGCCCGGGATAAATGGTATGGGTTTTTGCACCTGTGCGGAAAGTAAAAGTATCATAAAGTTAATAAAGCGGTACTTTTGGCCCTGCCGTGTCGTTAGTCGCTTTTCAAACATCACATATGAAGTCAAGGATTATGACTCTTCATCAACATAAAGCGAAGAGACGTCGTGCACGTACTCCATACGTTGCCCTGCTATATCAAAGACATGCAGACAAACGATGGGAAACTGAAGAGTCACTTGATGACCAATAATGTACAACGGGAGGGACTACCTTCGATGCTCATCATAGCGAAGAGGATGTAACAAGACGATCAGAGCGCTAGGATCCGCCTGCGACGTCTTACAGAGGACCATTGACAGGATATAGATCCAATATGCTGCAGCCCGCTCCAATGCGCACTTCTGAAACAGCGGGTTGCTATTTGAGAGCAATATAGCGAGCTATGGTGCATGCAGTGTGGTGTTGCACTGAGGGCCGCCGGATCAACTCCACCTCTGACATTTGTATGTTTTTCCGTGTTTATAATTTCTGGCAACTTCTTGAAATATCTTATGTTCGTAATGTTTGTATATTTGAAACATTAGATGGCTGTATAGATACCAGCATTCTGGAATATTCGGTGTTTGTATAAATAACTGCACTTTCCGTTCAGAGCACCATTTCTTTACTGGTTGTACGTTAGTGTTCGTAATAAACATGCTTTCAGTGCTAAGCGTTGTATTTCGTTGATTACCATGCTTCCGGTTTAGCGTTTGAGAGTGGTAACTGTGTGAAAGTATACGTTGTGCTCGTCTTTACAGCTTGCACTGCTGCGGGGAATATCCTCGTATGTCACTTGTAACGGAGCAGGGTAGTATAGTAAAACGTTTTATTATCTGACAAATCGCATGAAATTATTTAGCAACATTTCTCATTTCCGCGTTTGACTTTAGTCTAAAAATAATGATGACAACGTATAGATAGTGAACTGTTTTGAAAACAGAAAAAACCTTTTATTTAAATGAGAATGAAAAGTAATGATCTGCGAAATATTTGATTTTGTATCTGTGGTAACAGCACTTGATAAGAGCAAAAGGCGGTTTATTGATAAGAGTGCCACACGTAATATAAGCTCTTCACAGCCTACACTAACCCTCTATTTGCAGCGCAGAGCGAAAGTAGTATTCAACATTCAGAAATTTTTGCTTTGTTAATTTGTCTCTCTAAATGATGTATCAACTAACAATCACAGTGCTTCACATACTGTTCTTTCAGATTACTAGGTTTTTATCAGATAATGTCATGTCATGGTGAAACTGGGCTCGTGACAAAATATTTTTTCAGGAAAGAGTCTTATTTGAAATGTGAGATTTCTGAATTTTTATGCCGTCTGAGGGGGAAAGATTAAATGGTTGAATAGGCTTAAAACTGATAAGTATTTCACAATAAATAACTCCGAAAACTGAGTGATTTCTGAATTCCTCTTTTACGTATTTTGCAAATTTACGCCATCTGAGCTAGAGCAAGAGGCTTTCCATTTGATGATTTCTTTATATCAAGAGGTGTAATTATATATTAAAAATTAGCGTCTTATAGTAATACTTTATGGTTGAAAGATATGGTTTAATGGTCTATACTTGTGGAAAAGCAGTAAAAATCGCTCATATATTTATTTAATAATAGAAACTGTAAAAAATATATATTTTTTGTAGCGATAAGTGGAGCATGAATACTCATTACCCACAACACTGTGGTTCAAGTGATGTGGTTGGTATTGCATTCTTTGGCTAGTAGGAAACAGAAAAATGTTTATGAGCAGGGAAAATTAAAATTAAAAAAAAAAACATTCGTCATTGCCCAACGGTTTGCAGTTACAGCGAGGTTGGCAAATGGCCTCAGTGCTCAGAGTCAACTTCTGTACCATACTTGGAACGTCAGATTTACGAGTGCCTCCTGATAAGTAATGCCTCTGAATTATTTACGTGGAAACTCTTCAGGCTTCTTAAATAAAACAAACGTTAGTAGCATTCTACATCTTTGTTCTTCGTCTATACATATTTCTCAAGATAGTCACCCTGGCGATGAATACATTTCTCGCAACGAGAAACTAGCTTGTTGATACTCTAAAAAATTCTGTCATTATTTTCAGTGCATCCTCGTAGAAATAGTTATTGCCCGTATTCAATTCCTGGAGAATAACGACAGGAATATCAGGAAACACCTGCCCAGCGTCATCACAGACCTAATACGTTTAACGGAGCAAATTTCTCTGGACGTTAGTCATTGCATTTTGTTATTATCCTTTTTATGTATATTTTCATTTCTTTCCGGTGTCTGTATGTAGCCATAATTCGTGCTTTCTCTCATGAATTTGATCAGTTTTCTTCTCGAAAAAATTACCAATCTGGCAATCTTTTCAAATACCTGACAAATGTATCTTCATTCAAAATCTGAGATTTAACTCTTTTTATCCCTTCTGCGAAAACTTAGTTTACTGATGTGTAGCTACAGTTACAACTGAAGCCCTATGCGTGTCTTAAAAAAATCCTGCTTGCCAGAACATAGCGACTTATTACATTTTTATTTAAAGACGCTGAAGCGCTCATATACAAATACTCCGTTCAAGAAGAGAATGCACGTAACATAACAAGTCCGCTAGCCAGGCGCGCCTAAGTGTTGAACAGGCGCGCGCGCGAAATACAAGCAGCTGAAATACATGTTTTTGAGTATGTCGTGGCCCGTTAGTCAATTCAATGAAATTTGCGACTCAAAAAGTATTTCAGAAATCAGTGTGATTTCTATGAGAAGATTATTTATGGTTCTAATTTTATAATAACGAATTTAAAGTGGTGTATTTGCATTATGCCATATACTACCGCAAATATGTTTTGTAAAATTTATTCATTGAAATAACTAGCAACGTCTGTCTTATCCGTATCAATCGCTTCTAGTACTGAGGAGTTTCCTCGGTACGGTCTCTCTGCGGAGCAGCTTGCTCAGTCGCTGGAGAAGACGAACGAACACAAAGGAGAGACTGGACGTAAATCTTTCCTCCAACCGACAGATGCTGTACGAAAGAGGATTTGTGATACAATGAAAGGATTACTTGGAGTAATGCAGAAAATTCCGTTGCTCTGAAACACGTAGCAGAAAAATATTTAAATTGCCTTCAGAGAAACGAAGGAATAAATTGCTTGTCGAGACGATAAAAATATTTATGTTGCTTAGTAAAATTACAATGCTGTGGAAGAATAAACACCAATTAAGGAAGAAGACAGATTCACAGCGTTTGCCGCCGTAAAGTCCTCGAACGTCTTTACAGAGTATTAAGAAATACTTGTCCAACAAGAGACGACGAGTCTACTTCATATTTTAATTCATTTCCCTATACGCATAACTGAGGTAGAAAATTAATGTGCTCCACAGTAGTCGCGAGACGAGATACAGATGCCGTTGCATCTGCACAGATACAGTACGGTGCATGACCGATGGTACATTGTAGAGAAAAACGACTGTCTATATACCTCCCTACGAACCCTACTTTCACTTAGCTTGTCTTCGCGATCGTTACGCGAAATGTACGTTGGCGAAAGTAGAATGATTCTGCTGTCAGTTGCAAAGGGCGTTCCTCTAAAATTTCTCGAAAGCGTTTGGCCAAAAGAACTTCGTCTTCCCATCAGTGATTCCCATTTGAGTTCACGAAGCATCTGTTCACATGTTGATCGAACCTGCCGTTAACAAAAATATAGAAGTACGCCTCAGAACTGCTTTGATGTCTTCCTTTAGCCAAACTTGATGGGGATCCAAAACACATGAGCAGTACAAAAGAATGTTTCGCACTAGTGTCCAATACGCGCTCACGTTTATAAAAATGTTCAAATGTGTGTGAAATCTTATGGGACTTAACTGCTAAGGTCATCAGTCCCTAAGCTTACACACTACTTAACCTAAATTATCCTAAGGACAAACACACACACCCATTCCCGAGGGAGGACTCTAACCTCCGCCGGGACCAGACGCTCACGTTTATAGGTGAGATACAAATTCACTACTACCGATCTTAGGTCCTCGTACCAAATCATATCGCTCTGCAAAAACATGCCTAGATACTTAATTGACATGACTGTGTCAATACCACTAATTCGGTGTTCGAACACTGAAGGATTTTTTTCCTGCTCATCTGCATTAACTTAGGGTTCCACATTTAGAGCTGCCATTCATCACACCAAATATGAATTTATCCTGTATCCTTGTACAGTCACTCAACGATGACCTTTTTCCGTACACTTCAGCGTCGTCAGTAAACAACAGCAGACTGCTGCTCATCTTATCACTCAGACTTTTTATGTACCTGTATATAAGGGACAAGAGCGGTCCTATCGTACCTCCCGGGACACTCCTGACGAAACCCTTGTCTCTGATGAGCTCTCGCCGCCCATGACAACGCAATGGACTCTATTAGCTATGAGTTATTGGAACCACTCACATCTCGGGGAAATAATTCCGTATGCGTCCAATTTCTACTCTCCTTTTCGTTTCAGATATTGTATTTCGATTTTAATTTGTTTACGCGTGCTTTATTTCAGCGAACTGCAGTAATCACGACCCATCGCGACACTGCATTGGTCAAGCAATACTGAGCACCAATTCCCCATTGCTGTATTTTATGTCACGTTCAGACACATCCCAGATGTGTTCGATCGGGTTCAAATGTGGCTAGTTGACGGGCCAGTACATCGATTGGAACTCGCCACTGTGTCCTCGAACAACTCCTTCACACTCCTGGCCTTGTGACATGGTGCATTATCTCGTCGAGAAATGCCACTGCCGTCGGGAAACATGATCTTCATGAAGGGGTGTACGTCGTCTGCTACCAGCGTGTGAAACTCCCTGGCCGTCATGGTACCTTGCACGAGCTCCTCTGGACCCGTGGATGCCTACGTGAATGTTCTCCAGAGCGTAATGGAGCCGGCGACGGAATCGCGGCCTTCCATCGGCAAGATGAAGGTATTGGGATTCATCAGAGCATACAACGCTCTGCCACTGCGCCAACGTCAAGTGCTAATGGTCACGTGCCCATTTCAGTCCTATTTGGTGTCGACTTTGCCACATGCATGAGTCATCGGCTGCGGAGGCACATCGTTAGGAGTGTTCGGTGCATTGTCCGTCGAGACACACTTGTACTCTGACCAGCATTAAAGTCCGATGTTAGTTCCAACACAAGTCACCGCCTGTCCTGTTCTACCAGTATGCCCAGCCTGTCCGACATCTGTAATGTGAGGTTGCCGCCGAACCCCACGAGGTCTGGAGGTGGCCTCACTTCGGTTTCGCCACTTGTTAAAGACACTCACCACAGCGCTCCTCGAACATCCGACAGTTGATGAAGTTTCCGAAATGCTCGTGCCGAGCCTCCGGGCCATCATAATCTCCCCACCATCAAACCTACACGGATTGAGTGCTATCCCCATTATATACAATGACAGCACGCTCACTGATACTACATGCACCGTGCGTGTATCTGACTAGCAGTCGTTCCGCGCCAGGTGACGCTGCTACCGCCTGGAAGTGTTTATATCGGTAAGTCAGTCGGTAGTCATAGTATTCTGGCTGATCAGTATATGTAAAGAGGAATAGCCTATACTATGCAATCGTTACAAACTCCGTACACTTCTCTAACGATAATGTGATTAAGTGCCAGATTATAATAGCAAACTACGGTCTTGGCGTGCATCCGTGCGTCGCTGCGGTCCGGTCCCAGGTCGACGGGCACGTGCACCTTCCGCCGACCACTGGCGACAACATCGATGTACTGTGGACACCTCACGCCCCACGTGTTGAGCAATTCGGCGGTACGTCCACCCGGCCTCCCGCATGCCCACTATACGCCCTCGCTCAAAGTCCGTCAACTGCACATACGGTTCACGTCCACGCTGTCGCGGCATGCTACCAGTGTTAAAGACTGCGATGGAGCTCCGTATGCCACGGCAAACTGGCTGACACTGACGGCGGCGGTGCACAAATGCTGCGCAGCTAGCGCCATTCGACGGCCAACACCGCGGTTCCTGGTGTGTCCGCTGTGCCGTGCGTGTGATCATTGCTTGTACAGCCCTCTCGCAGTGTCCGCAGCAAGTATGGTGGGTCTGACACGCCGGTATCAATGTGTTCTTTTTTCCATTTCCAGGAGTGTATTATTAAGTTAATTATGTAAATTAACTGTTACATGTAATTTCTTAAGAACATATTCGTCCAAGGTGGAATGGTTTCTGAGTCTTTTACTGTAAACTTAAAATACCAACAAAAAGACCGAAACAGTCACTGGCTTCATTATATAACTACAATGTATACCTATGTTTGTTTCGTAATCTTCAGGTTGTGCATGCTCAGATTACGTTGATTTACACTGCGTTTGCTAGCATCAAGTAAAGTCACTGTGATGTTTTGAACCATTTTTCAACTTTCTCTGCGTCGAAAAGGTTATCCATATATATATATTACTAAACGACTAACCCGCGACACGGCACCAATCCCATTTGCAGGCTGGCTATCAAACGGCCTTCAGAGGCAACAAAAAATTGATTTTCAATATTTCTCGTCATTGCTGACCGACTTATAAAACTTGAAATGCGGTCATTAGAAGGTATAAGCTTATGTCAGCATACGTCACTGATAGCGTGCAAATACCCATGTGTTACTCATCGAATATTTGAGAATGGGAGCAGTCACTGACTTCGCACAATTTACACGTAATTTCAAACCTTTACAAACTTTTTCTCGCTGACACCCCCCACAAAATAATGAAAGGAATAAAGCTTATCGCTTACTACGCTTCCTCTGTCCTTGTAGTAAAACGGCAGCATCAGGCATGACGTTTTAATTTATTACTTCTTTACTACTAAATCTGTAATTTTTACTACTATATTTTTACTACTATATTTTTACTACTATATTTTTATTACTATATTTGTAATACACTTTTTAGACAGTATCTATATGTATCACTGAACATACCTGTGAACTTATATGATTGTACGACACACAATTCAGGAGACGTGAAAAACTAAAATTTCCTTAAAAATGTCGCTCAGAAAAATTTCATCAGGCATGATGTTTTAATTTTTAATTCTTTACTACTAATTGTATTCGCAACATACAATGCAGACAGTATCTACAGAAACCATTGAATGTGCCTGCAAAAATTATATCATGTTGCGATACATACAGTTTAGGAGATATAACGTCACAAACAGTGGGATGAGTAAAAAAACTAGCTTTTTCTTCAAATAGGGCGCAAATTACCGAGATTATATTCATCCAGTGCTTGATAATGCGAACAGTTAACGACTTCCAACAAACTTTAAACATAATTTCAAACCTTCTCTAAACTTCTTTCTTTTACTTGCTTGAAGTCAAATATTTAACACATTAATTCAGTTATTATGTAATCAGATGTATGGAACTGTATTATATGTGGGAGTTCGATGCTTTCATTGGTTTTTACTAAAAATTTGCTTGTTACTGGCACTCTACACAGAAATCAACATTGTTTACTGAATCTTAAGGAAAAAACAAAGGTAGCATGGGCTATTTCAAGTAAGAAAAGTCAAAGACATAGGACATTGGGGCGTGACAAATCAGATGATGCCCTTGACTAAAGAAAAAATGGCGAACAGCAGTTTAGTATGCTAAAAATATATGGAGCCACTCAACGATTTTTCATCTCATTGATGCAGACACATAAAATGCTCACAACATCTACAGGTATACAGTGACTACAAATACACAATACACAGACCTAAATTTCATCTGCACTACAAACAAAATCCGGCATTTTTTGATGTCTGTTATAATGAATTTATTGGCGGAATTATGTATGGTCAATAAATTAATGTTTTAAACTATATTTTGTAATCCGTATTTACCCACATGAACTAAAGGCTAGGCCGACCCATTTCATAACCTGGCCCAGCCTTGGCCTAGTCATGTGACAAATGCTAGAGCTGCTACTTAACTTACACCACTAAAAAGCAGCAGTAGGTGGCCTCAGAAAATAAACTTAGATCCTGTGAATCAGTAACAGTGATGTACGTTTTTGAATAAAGATTTGAAGCAATAGTGTTACTGGTTTCTATTTTCTACATAAAATTCACATAACCCAACCTATCATAAATTAAAATTATATGGAATTCTTTATATTTCATACGTAAATATTTGAATTAGCTAAAGTAATTGATATTTTCAGAACTAAACGTGTACATAACTTCTATTATATATATATATATATATATATATATATATATATATATATATATATATATATCTTTCAATATGTCTGCTTGTGTCTGTATATGTGTGGATGGATATGTGTGTGTGTGTGCGAGTGTATACCCGTCCTTTTTTCCCCCTAAGGTAAGTCTTTCCGCTCCCGGGACTGGAATGACTCCTTACCTTCTCCCTTAAAAACCACATCCTTTCGTCTTTCCCTCTCCTTCCCTCTTTCCTGATGAGGCAACAGTTTGTTGCGAAAGCTTGAGAATTTTGTATGTATGTCTGTGTTCGTTTGTGTGTCTGTCGACCTGCCAGCACTTTCATTTGGTAAGTCACATCATCTTTGTTTTTAGGTGTATATATATATATATATATATATATATATATATATATATATATATAATTAATGCTAAGTAATAAACTAATATAACAAGTTGTATGAAATCTATTATTGTATGCTAGTTATTAAACGCCCGTGTTTTTACAATGTAAGGGAATTCATGGATAGCAACAACCACGACCAGGCTGAATTTCAAGGGTCTTTAAATTTTTTGCTGTGCGAGAACGCTGAATTATACAGTACTCACAACGTTTTTCCCGGCGTTATAGCGCTTAGCGCTTTGCACAATCTAAGTTATTTACTTTATAACCCCCAAGATATGGACGTATGGACGTTTAGGTCTCAAAAATGAATTCAACACGTTTTCGTTTTCAGGACGCCCAAAACTATAAAAACTCGTAATAACATTCAAAACTATTTTCAACAAAGTTCGAGATTGATTCTGCAGAAAAATGAGAAAGTTTCATCATGTAAAATGTAATGCTACATCTGATTCTCATTCACAGCTCGTGACAAAATAATAGCATTCATAAAGTTTTATGACAGCCGAAGACCAAGTGAAAAGCACCAAGATATCGTAAAACTGAGTGAAAATGATTGTATTTAATTGCTTCTAGAGCTTAAAATAGACTATTTCAGTGCGTTTACAAGTATACTGACTAGAAAGAGCACAGAAAAATCTGGAGGTGGGCCCTAAAGGCCACCCAAGTTTACAGATTTGTATTACCATTTGCAGTATTTGTGCTGCAGCATGATGGTACTAAGTCTTAAAGTTGCCAAATACCTGAAACAAAATTAAACAAGCGTTAAATCACACGGTACTAACATGGAGATATAAATTACGAAAAAAATTGCACAGAATTTTGATCAACTTAAACTATAAAAACGACAGTATTTTTGAAAATAAATGATTAACGGGAAGACAGGTACAATCACAAAGAACACAGAACAGATGATGACACATCTACATCCACATGTACATTCACATCTACATCTACACTCTCCAAAATACTGTGAGTGCATGGAAGAGGGTACATCCCATTATACCAGTTCCATTCACGTATGAAGCGAAGGAAGAATAACAGTTTGAATGCCTTTGTGAACGCTGTAAGTAATGTAATATATCTTCACGATCCCTACGAGAGCTATAAGTAGGGGCTTGTAGTATATTTCTACAGTCATAATTTAAACCTGTTTCTTGAAATTTGGTAAGTAGGCATTCTCAGAAAGTTTACGTTCATGTTCAAGAGTCTGTCAGTTCACTTCTTTCACCATCTCCGTGAGACACTCCCACTGGTCGAACAAACTTTCGACCATTCGTGTAGCCCTTCTCTTTATGCATTCAATGTCCCATTTAAGTACTATTTGGTATGGTCCCACACACTTGAGCAATATTTTAGAGTGGGTCACACGAATGATTTCTAAGAAATGTCCTTTGTAGACTGATTACATTTCCCTAGTATTCTACCAATAAACTTACGTCTGCCACCTCTATTACCACCTACAGGGCCTGTGTTGTTGTTCCATTACATAACCCTGCGAAGTGTTGCACCCAGGTATTTGTATGAATTGACCGACTCCAACTATAACATTGATATTACAGTCAGAGGATAAAGGTTTTGTCGTCTTGTGAAGTGTACAGTTTTACATCTATGAACATTTAAAGCAAGTTGCCAATCATTGCACCACTTTGAAATCTTATCAATGTCTCACAATATTTGTACAGCTTCTTTCAGACAGTGCTTCATTATAAATGACTCCATCATCAACTAAAAGTCTGAGGTTACTATTAATATTTTCTGCAAGGTCATTAATACGCATAATGAATAGCAAGTGTCCCAACACACTTGCCTTGAGCACTCCGAAAGTTACTTCTACATCTGTTAATGACTCTCCAGCCAACATTCAATGCCCTACCCACCAATAAATCTTTCTTTCAACTACAGGGCACGATTTATAGTTCGAGGGATCTACGATTGATTGTAATTAGACGAGGGAATAGCTCAGCCGCAGATTCAGAATATAATATAATAGGGATACCATCGGGAACTGGGGCTTTGTTCAATTTTGACGTTTCCAGCTGTTCTGCAAGACTATTGATACTAATATCTATTTCAATCATCTCTTCAGTGATAGGAAAATGAAACTGGGACAATACTCTGAAGTTTTCCTTTTTAAGGGACTATTTCCACGTTCGCTTTGCCACCATGAATATCAGTTACTGTCTCGTTCCTGAGCGACTGGACTAACTTTGGTGCTGCTAATAGCCTTTATATACGACCAGACTTGCTTTGAGTTTAGCGAGATCGCTTTCGACAGCATTTTGCTACGATAGTCACTGAAACTTCGCGCATTCCTCTCTTTCATACAGCACCTTTCTACCTCTAGCCCTATGATTCGTTTTACACCTATCATACGGTAATCTGTTTCGTTAAAATGTCTGTACACCATGGAGGATCCCTCTCATTGTAAAGCGTCCTACTGAGCATGTATCTATCCAGTGCATGCTGCAATTCACTGCATGATCTGCATTCTCCTTTCTGAAATAAAAGTTTCAAGTTCATGATTGATATATGACACTCCCCCCAAGAACCATGGACCTTGCTATTGATGGGGAGGTTTACATGCCTCAGCGATACAGATAGCCGTACCGTAGGTGCAACCACAACGGAGGGGTATCTGTTGAGAGGCCAGACAAACATGTGGTTCCTCAAGAGGAGCAGCAGCCTTTTCAGTAGTTTCAGGGGCAACAGTCTGGATGATTGACTGATTTGGCCTTGTAACACTAACCAAAATGGCCTTGCTGTGCTGGTACCGCGAACGGCTGAAAGCAAGGGGAAACTACAGCCGTAATTTTTCCCGAGGACATGCAGCTTTACTGTATGGTTAAATGTTGATGGCGTCCTCTTGAGTAAAATAATCGGAAGGTAAAATAATCCCCCATTCAGAACTCGCGGCGGGGACTACTCAGGACGACATCGTTATCAGGAGAAAGAAAACTAGCGTTCTACGGATCGGAGCGTGGAATGTCAGATCCCTTAATCGGGCAGGTAGGTTAGAAAATTTGAAAAGGGAAATGGATAGGTTAAAGTTAGATATAGTGGGAATTAGTGAAGTCCGGTGGCAGGAGGAACAAGACTTTTGATCAGATGAATACAGGGTTATAAATACAAAATCAAATAGGGGTAATGCAGGAATAGGTTTAATAATGAATAAAAAAGTAGGAATGCGGGTAAGCTACTACAAGCAGCATAGTGAACGCATGATTGTGGCCAAGACACATACGAAGCCCATGCCTACTACAGTAGTACAAGTTTATATGCCAGCTAGCTCCGCAGATGACGAAGAAATTGAAGAAATGTATGATGATATAAAATAAATTATTCAGATATTGAAGGAATACGACAATTTAATTGTCATGGGTGACTGGAATTCGATAGTAGGAAAAGGAAGAGAAGTAAACGTAGTAGGTGAATATGGAATGAGATTAAGAAATGAAAGAGGAAGCCGCCTGGTAGAATTTTGCACAGACTGTGACTTAATCATAGCTAACACTTGGTTCAAGAACCATAAAAGAAGGTTGTGTACATGGAAGAAGCCTGGAGATACTGGACGGTGTCAGTTAGAATATATATTTCCAGGGGCAGATGTGGACTCTGACCACAATCTATTGGTTATGAGCTGTAGATTAAAACTGAAGAAACTGCAAAAAGGTGGGAAATTAAGGCGATGGGACCTGGATAAATTGAAAGAACCAGAGGTTGTAGAGAGTTTAAAATAGAGTATTGGGGAACGATTGACAAGAATGATGGAAAGAAATACAGTAGAAGAAGAATGGGTAGCTTTGAGATATGAAATAGTGAAAGCAGGAGAGGATCAAGTAGGTAAAAAAACGAGGGCTAATAGAAATCCTTGGGTAACAGAAGAGATATTGAATTTAATTGATGAAAGGAGAAAATACAAAAATGCAGTAAATGAAGCAGGCAAAAAGGAATACAAACGTCTCAAAAATGAGATCGACAAGAAATGCAAAATGGCTAAGCATGGTTACCTACAGGACAAATGTAAGGATGTAGAAGCATGTATCAATAGGGTTAAGATAGATACTGCCTACAGAAAAATTAAAGAGACCTTTGGAGAAAAGAGAAACACTTGCATGAATATCAAGAGCTCAGATGGAAATCCAGTTCTAAGCAAAGAAGGGAAAGCAGAAAGGTGGAAGGAGTATATAAAGGGCCTATAAAAGGGCGATATTCTGGAGGACAATATTATGGAAATGGAAGAGGAGGTAGAAGAAGATGAAATGGGAGATATGATACTGCGTGAAGAGTTTGACAGAGTACTGAAAGACCTAAGTCGAAACAAGGCCCCGGGAGTAGACAACATTCCATAGGAACTACTGATAGCCTTGGGAGAGCCAGCCCTGACAAAACTCTACCATCTGTTGAGCAAGATGTATGAGAAACGCGATACACCCTCGGACTTCAAGAAGAATATAATAATGCCAATCCCAAAGAAAGCAGATGTGAAATTTACCGAACTATCAGTTTAATAAGCCACGTCTGCAAAATACTAACACGAATTCTTTACAGACGAATGGAAGAACTGGTAGAAGCTGACTTCGGGGAAGATCGGTTTGGATCCGTAGAAATGTTGGAGCACGTGAGGCAATACTGACCCTACGACTTATCTTAGAAAATAGATTAAGGAAAGGCAAGCCTACGTTTCAAGCATTTGTAGACTTAGAGAAAGCTTTTGACAATGTTGATTGGAATACTCTCTTTCAAATTCTGAAGGTGGCAGGGGTAAAATACAGGGAGCGAAAGGCTATATACAATTTGTACAGAAACCAGATGGCAGTTACAAGAGTCGAGGGGCATGAAAGGGAAGCAGTGGTTGGGAAGGGAGTGAGACAGGGTTGTAGCCCATCCCCGATGTTATTCAATCTGTATATTGAGCATGCAGTAAAGGAAACAAAAGAAAAATTCGGAGTAGGAATTAAAATCCATGGAGAAGAATTAAAAACTTTGAGGTTTGCCGATGTCATTGTAATTCTGTCAGAGACAGCAAAGGACCTGGAAGAGCAGTTGAACGGAATGGACTGTGTCTTGAAAGGAGAATATAAGATGAACGTCAACAAAAGCAAAAGGAGGATAATGGAATGTAGTCGTATTAAATCGGGTGATTCTGCGGGAATTAGATTAGGAAATGAGACGCTTAAGGTGGTAAATGAATTTCGCTATTTGGGGAGCAAAATAACTGATGCTGGTCGTAGTAGAGAGGATATAAAATGTAGACTGGCAATGGGAAGGAAAGTGTTTCTGAAGAAGAGAAATTTGTTAACATCGAGTATAGATTTAAGTGTCAGGAAGTTTTTTCTGAAAGTATTTGTATGGAGTGTAGCCATGTATGGAAGTGAAACGTGGACGATAAGTAGTTTAGACAAGAAGAGAATAGAAGCTTTCGAAATGTGGTGCTACTGAAAATGCTGAAGATTAGATGGGTAGATCATATAACTAATGTGGAGATATTGAAGAAAATTGGGGAGAAGAGAAATTTGTGGCACAACCTGACTAGAAGAAGAGATCGGTTGGTAGGACATGTTTTGAGGCATCAAGGGATCACCAATTTAGTATTTGACGGCAGCGCGGAGGGTAAAAATCGTAGAGGGAGACCAAGAGATGATTACTCTAAACAGATTTAGAAGGATGTAGGCTGCAGTAGATACTGGGAGATGAAGAAGCTTACACAGGATAGGGTAGCATGGAGAGCTGCATCAAATCAGTCTCTGGACTGAATACCACAACAAAAACAACATATGAAACTAAGTAGGACGTCTGTTAAGTTACATGGATCTATGTATTTACAACTTCCTTAAAAAGTGAATAAAGCGGAAATTAACAAAATTAAATCTGACTAATCTCACTTGTGGTTTTACAGACACCGAAACTTACACAGACACGCAAACTTATACATCGCAACAGAAAATTTTATTTTATTTGATTGCTCCTATATTTGCAAGACAGTGGCTCAGAGTTATACTTTCGTGTATGAAGCTGTTATATTTCGACTAAATATCCTCTCAACGCCACAAAACTTTGAAACAAGTGAGTAAAATATCAAGCAAGCCGTCGTCGTAAGCCCCTCGAAGTGACTAACCTTATCTGATCTGAAAATAATTTTTTAATCCAGAAAGTTGTTCTTCGTGACCATAATCTGCGAGCATAAATGGTTTTTCGATGGAAGAAAGAGACCTAGATTTGGTTGGAGAGTATTTAGTTTAAGTACTTCCACCTAGGTATTGGGCTAAGCGTTACGCTTCCTCTCTTCTACTATCTGTCAAAACTTATGAATCAATTAATCAAATTTATGAGCGCTACGAATCTTAAATAAAGATATGATATTTGCGCTAGCTTCATAATTATTACAAAAGCTTTACACAGCTCAACTGATTGACGTACAAGCACCTGCTACTCTCAGCATAGTCGTACAAAAATCTGTTCCTTAATACACCTTTGGAAATGATATGAGAGGTATTAAGATCTATTCGGTGAATGAAGTTTTGACTTACTACAGCTGATCACGAACTAAACTCAGTTCGTAAACAGAGCAATATTCACCACACACTGATCATAGCCGTTTGTGCCAGACTGGTACATATTCGACAAGAAGACCTAAGGAACCACAATACTTTAATGTAACATGACGAATCGTACAGAAAAAGTACACACTACCTTGTGTTCCTGACCAGATAAATAGAGATGAGCCGTACATGCTTGTTGGTCTCACGACGTTAATACTACATCATTACTGCCCTGATGCATAGCTCTGTCTCTTAATCTGTCCGCAGCTCGTGGTGTAGTGGCTAGCGTTGCTACCTCTGGATCACGGGTTCCCAGGTTCTGTTCCCGAGCAGGTTGGGGATTTTCTCTGCCCGGGGACTGGGTGCTTGTGTTGCCCTCATAATTTCATCATCATCATCATTCGTGACAGTGGTTAGATTGGAATGTGAAAAAATTGAACTGTGTGTGAATATTGGACTTTGTACGGGTGCTGATGACCGCGCAGTTGAGCGCCCCACAAGCCAAACATCATCATCATGTCTCTTAATTTCAGTGCTTCCTATTGTAGTGACGCTTGTTACCATTTCATATCAATGTCACGGCTTCTATCCACAGCCCTGTGAAAACGTAATAGATTAGATAACCGTCTGCCCATCATATTCAGATTCTTGTGACAACTTGTTGGCTAGCACTGTCCGCTAGCTCGCAACGAAAAGAAACAAAACATTCCAACTGACTTTTTAAATTCAACTGCTACTTCATCGTTTCGAAAAATAACCTGCCCACGTAATGCGACCATGCCCTCGCTGTTCATTCGCTGAGCCAAACTAGCTCGAGAGACCAAAGGCAAAGGCTTAAGTGTAACCGACGTAGCAGAGAAAACACGGAAATCGATCATTACGTTACCGATGCAAAAGTATATATGCGTGCCAGTAATCCCCATATGAATAAAAGGAATATATGAAATATGGCAGATTAAAGCATACCTTTCAACTACTGCTTCTTTGTCTACTTTACTAAATATATTTACCCTTCTATTTGTTTTAGTTACCCTGTTGCAACTGCCTCATGGTCAGTAATACCAGTTTCGATGTGGACATCCTCAAAGAGATCTAGTCTTTTTATTGCCGTTAGAGATAGCGTATTTCCATCATGAGTAGAATTCCGCACCACCTCTGCTACGTAGTTTCCTGAGAAGACAATCAGTAACGTTTCGCAGGATGTCTTTTCACACCCACGACTTACAAAACTGTAATTATACTAGTTGATTGTCAGATGATTAAAGCGTTTCTCAAGTTGTCGGTTACATCAGGAGGTGCGTCTGGTGTTCGACAGAAGGATCCAGTTATATTTTTATGCCCATCCATGAAAGTGAGTCTTGCTCAAACAATCAAGCATGCAGCTTCAATGTCTATCAAGGTAGATTTGAGGTTCTTGTCTACTGCGACAAATACACCACTTCCGTTTCCCAGTACCCTGTCCATTCGAAACATACTTACATTTTTCCCAAAAATCTCACTGTTGTTAATTTTAGCTTTCAACAGCTTCCTGTACCTAGTATTATGTCACCTTGAAAGGTATCTTCTTTAATCAGCCGTGTTTTACTTGTTCTATTTATTTACGTGTGGGTTACTGGCACGAGCCTTTGCTTTTGCATCGCTAACACACTGTTCAATTTCCGTAAAACAGCTGGTGCACTTAAGTCTTTGGTCTTCCGATGAATAGCGAGGGCGTGATATTCTTATTTGGGCAGGCTAATTTTCTAAACGAGGGAATAGCAGCTGGAGTGCAGGAAGCAGCTGGAGTGTAGTGATGAGTTGCAATGTGTTGGTTCTTATCGTTCCGAGAAGAAATGGGAGGAAGTGATCTCTAGAAGTTGCATATGAAGCTCAGAGAGTTGTGAGATGTGTATTGTTTTGGCCCTGCTGTGGATAGAAGCCGTAGCACTGGTATGAACTGTAATGAACGTCGCTACAGTAGGATACGCTTATTTTATCTAAATGATGTGGAACCAGTCAGTTTACAGTATAAGTATACACGATTAGTGTTAACATTAATGAACACATTACTTTTGTTAGTCCTACTCACACAACTACACTTAAAAACAAGTTTTGTTTCATTTTTTACAGGCTACCAGTTTATAGATAAAATTTTATCGATATAATAATGGAGATGTTCTGGAGAAATGAAAGACTTTGTTGCTGTGTACTGAATTCCTTTGTGAGCCACTGATAGCTTTAATGACGCTTAAGACAGGTCATTTTCCTCTCTAGCACTGCAGGTATGAACCTCACTATTCTTAAATTTTCATTGATTATTCATTACGAATTTCATTAGCGAATATACACTGCCGAAGAAAGAAATAGTACACCTGGAAAGACAACGTCGAGTTTGTTCCGATGACGGGATATGCCACCTGGGGATAGTAGATGCTCTCGTAATGGTTTCAATGTCGTCTGGCAACAGGTAGAGTAGGGGCATAGCTAGTTGAGCACCATCTGTGTCCACCTTTTAATAGGGAATGCTCACAGCCAGAAGTGTCAATGCGGTGCAGATGTGTGAGACAAGCAAGCAACCATGCCACGGAGATCCACCCGTGCTTCCCACAGTCAAGTGAGTAAGTTAGAAAGGGGTAAAATGGTGGCCTTCCGATTGGTGGGATGATCCTTTTGGAGAATTGCCACACTGGTTGAACGTGCTGTGTCAGTTGTGTAGTGATCAATGGTCACCTGATCATTCTCACACCTGTCTGAAAGGCTCTGGACGTTCACGCAGCCAGAATCGTCGTATTGTCAGGGAAGTAGTGGCAGTTCGTACGGCTAACACAGCACAGGTAAGAGGGCTTCTCAGCCCATACGTGTCAACACAAACTATTACGAAATTGTTATAAGCATTGGAACTACGGGCACGCAAACTTCTACTCCGTCTTCCACTCATGCCACAGCATCAACGTGCCCTCAGATTATCACTTAGAAGATGCTATGGTGCGCCGTGGTCTTCAGCGATGCAAGCATATTCTATATGAACGCAAGTGATGATCGTCTGCGCGTGCGACGTTGACCTGGTGAACGATGTCTCGTAGAGTGCATTCGTCCAAGACAAACTGTCTCCATACGAGGGTTTATGGTCAAGTGTGCGATAAACTACAACTCTCGTTCATGTAAAATTGGTTCCATTCCATACTGGGCACCTGGTACAGCAACTGGTTATTAATTTCTTGAAATAAGACAGTTTCGGTTGCGAAATCTTTTTATTTACAGAAAATGACCCTTTCGCCTTTTGGAGGCATCATCAGATTAGCCTAAGGGTGAAAAATGACAATAGTGAGGCATATGCAGATTAAAATGGGGAAATGGAGTTAACATAAAAATAAAAAAGAGGTAAAATTCCAGGCTGTGTACGCCGGAACGCGGTTGGTTCCATGTTAAGTAAAATTTCTTAAATTTTTCTTCGTTTGCCATAGTTTTCCTGCCCAGCAGACTCTGTAGTTACACTTGGCATTGCATTCCGGTTCCTGGTTCCCTTGTGGATTTATTCATCCCATGACAAAAGGACGATGGTTCCTTGTAAAATTTTATCTTAGTGCCATAAAATGGTACAAGTCTACGAAAACACAGTCTAGCTTGTCACAGAACGTCAGCAGTCTCTGGGTGAACCCTTCCAATCAACTGAGAACCACGGGGCGTAGATCTGTTCTGGGGTAACCCTGCAGCTTGTGAACTTAATTGAAACTCTGTGATCAAGGCTGACATTCTCAGCCTTCTCTGGAAGTAACTGGACCACAGACGACAGGAATTGTTTGCTCCGATGAGTGCCACAATCTGCAGTTGTTGGCAACTTGTCCCCTCACTGCTGGAATATACTCTTCTATATGTTGAATGTGGCCCCCAGACATACATATTGAATGCACATGGTGTTACTTCCCATCCCTTGCTGTCGTTTCCCTAAGTGGCACCATTATTCGCCGTACGTCTGAACTGTCGAAGATTAATAGAAAGCCTACCCCTTTGAGTTTGCCTCCCCTAGATAACCGATATGGAACATTTCCCAACAGATGAAATTAGTCTCACTGACTCAGTTTGGGTTTCGGTGGAACACAGAACCTCGAACTTGTTGGTTAGGGGATGCACATATCATCCTGAGTTCTCCCTGGGCAGAATGACCTACCACTGACACGCCACTCACAGCCAAGTGAACGAGTAGCGTTAGATTTCGTATTTCCAGCATAGGAGGTAGCATCCACAGGAGAGGATTTTACCTATGGTGCCTTTTTATCTCTGATATATGGCTGTCGACAGCCGTTCCAGTGCACCCATTCGTAGCAGATTCCAGTCGCTTGGCAATAGTCAGGGCGATTTGCAACTGTTTACCATCAGTAACTAACTGATCCTGTGCCTGAGAACAGCAGACATAGTTGGGCTGCTTCGTGCCTGGTGCAATATTTCACAGAACAGTATTTAATTAACTTTAATCGTTAAACCTGTTAGTTCATTTTTAATTTATGGTTTAGGTATGCTGTACAGTAATTAAACAGCTTGAAACTAAGCTTGTTGATTTTTTTTAAAATTCACGTGCTTTAAAATGGTTCAAATGGCTCTGAGCACTATGGGACTTAACTACTGTGGTCATTAGTCCCCTAGAATCTAGAACTACTTAAACCTAACTAACCTAAGGACATCACACACATCCACGCCCGAGGCAGGATTCGAACCTGCGACCGTAGTAGTCGCGCGGTTCCAGACTGTAGCGCCTAGAACCGCTCGGCCACTCCGGCCGGCTCACGTGTTTTAAATTCATGTGTTTGTTATGAGGGAGGATATTGTGGTGTAAAATTTACTAAACCCACAGGTTATGTTTAGTATTAACGCTATTGTACTACGCAATATATCATGACACAACACGAGTTTAGGCTAATGTAAATAAGTATAACTAAATAAATTTGCGAAATGGACGTTTTTAATCACTTAGCTGATTTCGTATAGCCATTTACACTAGCATGCTAAAGAGGAATACTGTAGCAGTGGTACATCTCAAAAAACCGACGTAAAATCCGGAGCAATACAACTCACATCGTCCGCTAACCGGAGATATCATGTCACAGGAGAAATAAGATTAATTGTAGGAATGTCCTGTTGTCACCCAACGCGAAATACCAAAACAGGAAACAAGAATTCAACAAATTTCAGACAGTGCAATGGAGTTTTAAAGGACCATTACTTTTCACAATATATAAAAGCTACCTAGTGTATATCGTTGAAAGTTCCATGAGGTTATTCACGGATGACGCTGTTATATGCGCAGAAATCGCAAAGATAGAAAATTTTAGCCAAATACAGGAATATCTGCGGAGGACCGACACTTGGTACACAGAATGGCAATTCAATTTCAGCATAAACAAATGTAATGTGTTGCACATAATTAGCCAAAGAATTTATTATTTTATGATTACATAACTAGAGAACAGTCACTGGAATCAGCCACAGTCTTCAAATATCTGGAAGTGTGCTTACGGAGCGGTTTAATGTGGAACGACCACATAACAATTATTCCAGATACGGCAAGCTCCAGACGGATATTCTTTAGAAGGATCCGTCCACGAAGGAGATGGCTTAGAAAACCGATATACGACCATAACTTGAATGTTGGGCGTCAGCCTGGAACCCAAACCGAATAGGATTGATATCGACAGTAGAGAAGATCCGAGAAAAGAGAGCACGTTTCGTCACAATATCATTCAATAAGCTTGAACGCGGCATTGAAACGCTTGCATAGCGCCAGTGGCCGACGCTAAAAGATAGGCGTCAAGCATCAGGGTGTGATTTAGGTTAAAATTCCGGGAGAGTACATTCCTTAAAAAGTCAAGCAACGTAGTGGATTCTCCCTTCGTATATCTCGTGAAATGCTCGAAGATAAGGGTAGGGAGGCGTGAACTAACGCAGGGGGTTGCCAATAATCATTCTTCCCGCAAACCATCAGCGACTGGAAAAGGAAAGTGGAGAAGCGATAGCAGTACCCAAGTAATCTCCATCACACAACACAAGATAGCTTATGCAGGATAGACGTAGATGAAAGTAGGAAGGCATTGTATGTTTTGGACGAAGTAACGATCTTATCTGAAGCTCACTGTTAACTCCCCTACTGCCCCTCCCAGCACGTGTCAATGTAACGGCCTATAGGACAATTGTGTGACTTAAATTTGTCGGGAGAATGAATCTGACATGTGACAAGGTCAGTACCACGCCTCTTAAGCAACTGCATGATCTAAAATTGTGGGTAAAATGAAACTGGCATATTCCAAGGTCACGCCCATGCCTTAGAGCAATTGAGTGACCTGAAATTGCTGGGAAAATGAAGCTGGCATTTATAAATGTCACACCGACACCTCCTATAAGGCAAGCGTATGACCTAAAATTCGTTTTCTCTCGAGTTCTGTTGCATGACCCTTGTTATTTGAGATCTGTTCACAAAAATAACAAATTAATTTTTCTATTATTGATAATAATTTTTAACCTTTCCCTCTACTGTTCAGTTGCATGAGTCTGTTAATTTTGTACTCAGTGATGGAAGGGTTAGGTTCGTCTGTAAATAATAACAATAAAGTAACAAAATAACTTATGCCTTATTGACAATAGTTCTTTCTTTTTGCTAACAATTTTTTGTATGTTTATCAACAATAACAATCCTTAATTGATGGTTTATGTACAAAATATTTGCATTATTATTTTAAAATAAATTATTTTTCTTGCAATTTACAAGACTGCATGCATATACATATATAAACGTTATTTGAACTAATACTATCAGGTACATGTATATAGAGATACTATTTACTCCAAAACTAGTAGAAAGAAGAATCTATAAATAAAATTTCCCATGTAATCAGTACTTTCTGATTTTTAAATATACACTTTTCACTCTTTTTTATACACTATTTACATATGTTAGGTGTCACTCAGTTCTCTTTCCAGACGTCGAGGACTGATAGTGGGGACAAATATGGTTAAGTTCAGCATAGTAAATCATGTGTCGAATCAAATAATTTTCCTGGAACACGCAAAATACCACAATACAGTTCAAATCTCCCACATTTTCGGCGCCACTGAATAGGGTACCGTGTACATCATTTACTTATCACTTGATGCCCCGTGATCACCGGAGGTTTGTTTACATGTCATTCTTTTGAGTTTGTGATCTAACCAGAGGGATTTGTACCTGCTGTTGTGCTTCTGGTCTTTCTTCATACTGTACTACTGCAGCCACCCAGAGAGGTTTGTACCTGCTGCTCACTTTCTGCTCTTTGTCTATGCTGTACTGCTGTACAGTAGCTGTCTTTCATTACAGAACAGAATGTAAGTTGTATGTACATTCATTTTTGGGGTGTTGCTGTAGACCACTGTGAACTACACCTTTGCAGAACATGCTGAAATCATTTTATTGTGTGGCGAAGCTTGGTGCAATGGGGGGACCTGCTTTTCTGTTGTATGAGGAGCATTTTCAACACCATCAGGCACCTTCACATTTCTTTTATACTACTGTGTATCAGTTAGTCTTCGAGTCATGTACATTCACCGCCAGCAACCTGAGTTTGAAGAGGTTGTGCTCCAAGCAGTGGAAGAGCACACAACGATGAGTTCCAGAAAATTAGCAGGTAAACTGAATGAGGATCTTCAAACTGTCTGGCGCATTCTGCAAGAGGAACAGCTACACTTGTACCACCCCCAGAAGCTATGGGCAATCAAGCCATAGGATTTAGCGCCAGAAGTCCACTTCAGCAGGCAGTTCTTGGATCATTGTGTAGACGAGCCCGACTTCCCATAGCGGATCCTTTTCACAGATGAAATCAAGTTCACTAGGGAAGGTGTTCTTAATTCCAACAACAGCCATGTGCGGACTGATGAAAACCCACTTGCTGCGTGTCTCCCATGAGACTGAGGAACGAATGTTGGGCCATAACTTGTTCCACCACTTCTCACAGGTGTTACGTTCTTGAGATTCTTTGATGGCGTACTACATGGGCTCTTGGTAGATGTGCCATTGCATGTGTGTCATAACAAGTGTTTCCGGCACGATGACACATCATGTAGTTTTATACATATTGTCTGACATCAACTGAACCAACAATTTGGACAAAAAAATACATTGTGGGGGCATGATTGTCTGGCCTGCACGTTCTCCCAACTTGAACGCGGTAAACTATACTACCCGTGGCGTCACGTGAAATACTTGGTTTAGAAGACCCGTGCGACATCTGAGGAAGAGCTACTGGCGTGGAGTACGGCTGCAACAGACACTGGAGTGCCAGGGATTGGTGATTGTGCGTACCAGAACTTGGTATGGAGGTACCGTATCTGTATTGACGTTGGTGATAGTTACATTGGGCTCTATTACTAAGTGTAGTGAGACGGAAAGCAGCAGGACTTGAAACACTATTACCTAAATTACCTATCGTGGTTTTATCTAGCTTCTTTGTCTGTCGTTACTTAATGTGACTTCTTGATAACCATGCTCTTTGATGTAACATCGATGTAAATGTTTTTTCTTCATTATTTATAATGATTTATGTAATTGTGATTAATCTATTAGTGTAATTTCAAAAGTTAAGTACTATAAAAGAATGAAAATGTTATATTTTACTGCTTCATGCATAGGGAAAGTAGGTTTGCAATCATGCAAATCTTGGAGGGAAGTCCCTACGCAACGGAACTGGCTAGGTGGGAGTAGAATAGGTGGATCTGGTTGTCGAACTGCGAAGCTCCTTTGTGGCATGAGTCGGTCGGTGGCTAGCAGAAAAATGGCACGCATCTTGTGAACTGAAAGAGACGAGAAGAACTGCAAGATTATACAATATAGCCTCGGATGCAGAAGTAATGTGGCTTATTATTCATAGCCTATTTTGGTTAGCTCTCTACTATGAAAATCTGACGCTAAGAAGAGAATTTTTCGAGCTTGTTGCACAGGAGGAGCCCCTTTCGCCACCTTTTTTTGAACAGAACAGGATAACGGCACTACCACCACATTCATCTCAAATTATCAGTTCAGTATTTTATAACTACATAAACTACTTATGTGATTTCGTTTTCAATACTAATTTTGTTTCCCGTAAACTTTGTGTTGAGCTACCGTATTTTTCCTTAGTCGTTTACCTAGACAGGGCCATATCCCAAGTGCTACAATGGATCTGGGTAGCCTATTTTACTGAAATGAAAAGCAGTTATCTTCCTTAACAAAAGTCAACAAATTTTGTGGTGTTGTAAAGTACGTAATTATATAGTGAGCATAATTTTGGAGTACTCCACGTAGTTTTCATAAATGGACAGTTAAAGTATTCAGTTCAAATACTTTTCTTGTTGAAATGACAGTGTTTACAGTTTCATGTGTTATGTAGTTAACAGTGTTTCCCATACTCTGTTGTGACTAAAGTGTTCAGCCACGATCTGAATGTACCGATAAATTAGTTTCTGGGTTCACATGCTAATATTTGAGCCAGATATGAATGTCGTATTACAATGACAGCAATCAAGAATAAGCAACAGGATACAAATATCAAAACCATACGAGATTCAGATATCAAATGTTCCACTTGGGCTAATTAATATAAGGAAGTGAATGTTCCTCGAGAGTGCAAATAATAATCAGTACAAAAGTTACAACTACCTCATAACTAATTCGATAGCAGCAATTTTTTATAATTAAACTGACCGAGGAACATTTTGTTCAAGTAAGTTGTGCTCCACCATCAGTAATCATTAACCCATAATTATGACTATCTCCCCACAGTAACGCACAGATAGTATGTATTGTTGGGAGCCAGTTGTTGCCTAAACGTATTAATACTTCTGTTGTGTCGTTAAAGTCAAATCTCTTGCTGAACTGTGCTACTGTCTTGATTTTATCAGCAAAACAGAAGTTCAGTGTCAAGCAAAGCCAACCTCAGTGGTTAACTTACTTTATGAACCATGCTAGTACTAGGTACAATTTTGCCTAATTAGGTTGGCGACCGTTTACTTTTACATGATTAAAGTTTACTTAATTACTAATAGAACTTTTGTTCGATTCCCTTTTATCTTGCTACTGCTTCCTTTCTCTAGAAATATTTAGGAAAACAAATTTGGTCCTATACATTACTATTACGCACGACTACGGTAAAAGAAGCATCCTTTCATAGGAATAGCATTACCGACATGTTCCTAATTTAGTATCCGACAGTCCTATAGATTCAGAGAACGATGTGTGTTGTGGTATTTTGCGTGTAACAGGAAAACGGTACGTTTCTGTGCATCGGTTCCTACGCTACACTAAACCGTCTTTCTCCACGCTACAATTATTCAAAGTCTGTAAAGAGAATTTAGTTACAACCTTTGTACAAGCACACAATGTGCTGTCAGCAGCGACATGTCCAAAGTATGATCAATTTGCATTCGCACATAGGGTGCAATCAATCAACTCAGGCAAACATACGAATACACACATTGATGACAAATTTTCAGCCAACTATTCTGCTCATACATTCAATTTTTTCACAAATAAATACCAATCCACTCACTCGGTCACTCTATTGAATAATGTGAGGCCGCTATGGTCGATATTCCATCCTCACGGATGAACCATTTGTCATCATGACGTGACAGGCTGATATTCAGCTGCAGTGTAGTATGTACTTCATGGCCTCACATTCGAAAGACAACATCCACACATGCCACTCATCAAGTCAAAATCAAACTGATTTCGATTTTGACTTGGTAAGCCGCGCGGGGTAGCCGCGCGGTCTAGGCGCCTTGCCCCAGTTAGCGGGACTCGTCCCGTCGGAGGTTCGAGTACTCCCTCGGACATGGGGGTGTGTGTTGTCTTTAGCATAAGTTAGTTCAAGAAGTGTGTAAGCCTAGGGCAGTTTGGTTCCATAGGAACTTACCACCTCCCTCTTGACAGGGTAAGAGGTATGTGTGGAATGTGGAATTCATTCTGCCAACATTTATAAAGCCTTTTTGCCATTTTAATGTTTATTATTAAGAGCAGGCACTGTCAGCGCTCCCTCAATACTCCAGGATTAAGAATTAACCTGTAACGGTTGGAACCAGTCACTTAACAGAAATACTGCAACTGTTGACAGAATCATTAATAAGCGCTCTAAGGAACAAGATAATTGGTATGTTCTCATATCCCCTCTTTGATTAGGATAACTTCTGTCACAAGCCAGAAATAATCATGCAAAGCAATATTCAAATGGTTCAAATGGCTCTGAGCACTATGGGACTCAACATCTTAGGTCATAAGTCCCCTAGAACTTAGAACTACTTAAACCTAACTAACCTAAGGACATCACACACACCCATGCCCGATGCAGGATTCGAACCTGCGACCGTAGCAGTCCTGCGGTTCCGAAAGCAATATTCATCCCTCACAAGTGGTTCTGGACATTAATACACTCCTGGAAATGGAAAAAAGAACACATTGACACCGGTGTGTCACACCCACCATTCTTGCTCCGGACACTGCGAGAGGGCTGTACAAGCAATGATCACACGCACGGCACAGCGGACACACCAGGAACCGCGGTGTTGGCCGTCGAATGGCGCTAGCTGCGCAGCATTTGTGCACCGCCGCCGTCAGTGTCAGCCAGTTTGCCGTGGCATACGGAGCTCCATCGCAGTCTTTAACACTGGTAGCATGCCGCGACAGCGTGGACGTGAACCGTATGTGCAGTTGACGGACTTTGAGCGAGGGCGTATAGTGGGCATGCGGGAGGCCGTGTGGACGTACCGCCGAATTGCTCAACACGTGGGGCGTGAGGTCTCCACAGTACATCGATGTTGTCGCCAGTGGTCGGCGGAAGGTGCACGTGCCCGTCGACCTGGGACCGGACCGCAGCGACGCACGGATGCACGCCAAGACCGTAGGATCCTACGCAGTGCCGTAGGGGACCACACCGCCACTTCCCAGCAAATTAGGGACACTGTTGCTCCTGGGGTATCGGCGAGGACCATTCGCAAACGTCTCCATGAAGCTGGGCTACGGTCCCGCACACCGTTAGGCCGTCTTCCGCTCACGCCCCAACATCGTGCAGCCCGCCTCCAGTGGTGTCGCGACAGGCGTGAATGGAGGGACGAATGGAGACGTGTCGTCTTCAGCGATGAGAGTCGCTTCTGCCTTGGTGCCAATGATGGTCGTATGCGTGTTTGGCGCCGTGCAGGTGAGCGCCACAATCAGGACTGCATACGACCGAGGCACACAGGGCCAACACCCGGCATCATGGTGTGGGGAGCGATCTGCTACACTGGCCGTACACCACTGGTGATCGTCGAGGGGACACTGAATAGTGCACGGTACATCCAAACCATCATCGAACCCATCGTTCTACCATTCCTAGACCGGCAAGGGAACTTGCTGTTCCAACAGGACAATGCACGTCCGCATGTATCCCGTGCCACCCAACGTGCTCTAGAAGGTGTAAGTCAACTACCCTGGCCAGCAAGATCTCCGGATCTGTCCCCCATTGAGCATGTTTGGGACTGGATGAAGCGTCGTCTCACGCGGTCTGCACGTCCAGCACGAACGCTGGTCCAACTGAGGCGCCAGGTGGAAATGGCATGGCAAGCCGTTCCACGGGACTACATCCAGCATCTCTACGATCGCCTCCATGGGAGAATAGCAGCCTGCATTGCTGCGAAAGGTGGATATACACTGTACTAGTGCCGACATTGTGCATGCTCTGTTGCCTGTGTCTATGTGCCTGTGGTTCTGTCAGTGTGATCATGTGATGTATCTGACCCCAGGAATGTGTCAATAAAGTTTCCCCTTCCTGGGACAATGAATTCACGGTGTTCTTATTTCAATTTCCAGGAGTGTACATGCTAGTTTTGCAGTAAAATCTTTTGGATGAGAAATGAAACTGGACATTCCATTGTCTGGCTAAAAAAACATGCGTGTAAACATTGAGGAAAGGTACATGGATGAGAGCCTTACCAGGCCCTCTTCCTGGCATTTTGCTAAAATCTCCCATTATGACGATCTTGGTAATAGTTTGTAAACAGTCTAAGATTGATCTACAGGGGGAGAAGAACTGAAGACATCAGCAGCGGAAAGCCATATCTAAGGATCAGCAGCCAGCTCGTCATCATCGACCATCATGGGGCGTTGGAGTGATGCAAGGCCAGTGTCACTTCGCGCCACCACCAGTTCGGAGTTGTCACTCTCATCGCATTCATAGTAAAAGTCACCATGGTAACGCAGGTCGTCGCCTAGGAGGCACCAGAGTGACGCAGTCAACAGGCAGCCGCGTGTCATGGGAGTCACCGCTTGTGGTGTGTTGAGGCGCACTGTCGCCGTTGTCCTGGGACGCTGTCTCCACAAGTGCCATGACTGGGGCCCAAGTCAGAGACCCTGGCCCGCCGCTGCCAGACAGCTGCAGCTGAAGATGGTCTCTGAGACGGGGCACTGACCTATCCCACTGCCGCCGGTACCACGCTTCTCAGCCGCGATTAGAGAAGAGGCCCGCGGCGATTGGTTCCAGCCGCTGCAGTATGCCCCAGAAAGGCTGTAGACAAGTTTCGCCAGCGCAGTTACAGTAGTACAGAGGGAGCGCGTGTGAGCTCCCGCCGGCCACCTTCGTCACCGCCAAGAATATTATGAGCGGAAGCAAACGTCACCCAGAGGGCACACAACCAATGTATTGGCGTTGATCAATAAATGTTGTTAATCTGTCATCAGAAGCCATCCATGGACTCACCCCCACCATCCTCATCCTCACGCCCAACAGAAAACCCATGTTCGAAACCGGCGATGGGCAGTGGAGTGCCGTGCCAATTAACATGGCCCGTTTACGTTGATGTCGGGTAGATTGCTGAGGCATCGTGGAGGACGGATCGCGTGGAGTTAGTAGACAACAGTATGTAGCACTTACAGCGACTGTGTGCCACGAAGGAATGGAAGTGAGTGCTGATTAAAGATATTTTAGTTTCGAATAATAGGGTTAACTCGGTAATTTTGCAGGAAAAAGATCAGAGGTCTCTTGATCCATTTTTGAGAGGATTACAACCGGAAATGTCAAGAACGGTTGTCCCTTTTCCCATCATTTGCCTCGATCATTTTTTGTATTCCTTGGGTATACTTTTCTCTTTATAAAATTATAATCATGGTGAAGGAGCTTTCACCCGCCGAGGTTACTGAGAAGCTTAGGGATGAGGTAGATAAATTACAGATAGAAGTAAGTAAGCCCAGAGTGACAGAGAGGAAGCAGTCACATCCCAACCACCCACCCTCGATGACATTGCTGCGGGTTTAGTTACCCCGTTTTCAGGAAAACAGGGGGAAGTGTTTTTTTTTTTTTTTTGACAATTTGGATGTAGCCACCAAATTGGTGGGATGGAGTGAGGAGCACTTTTTACGTGTAGCTCGACTGAACTTAAAACGGCAGATGCTAGAGTACATGTTATGTGTAATGAAGATCTGCGTGAGGCTAAAACATTTAAGAATTTTCAGAAAGGGTTAAAAGAGAGATATCGGAAGAAGAACACGGCAAGATATTGTCGGGAAGAACTTACTAGGGTTTTAGTACGAACGTGAATTGTTTTCGGTGTTGATGAAGGGGTCATGCACAGAGAGATTGCGGACAACAATGTTGCAGGTATTGTACGAAATTTTGTCACTGGGATCGGCAATGCCGTAACAGAAAACAACAACAACTGAAGTTTCAATGGCAGGGTAGATCTTATGGGCAGCAGTTAAACGGCGCAGGGGGCGGGATGTCTACCGTGCCACGCTGCCAGTAAGAGTTATCGTATGGAAGAAAGCGGTGGCAGACTTTTCTCTGACCGGCTATGTGGAGGATAAATTATATAAAACTTTGTTGGATACCGGTTCTCGGTTGCAAGTAAATGAGTATTTGGGGCAAGCAGGTTAAGTGCACCATGTTGGACGTTAAGTGGCGTGGGTGGAGGGCGTGCAAATTCAGTCGGTGCTGCAGTGTTGAAGTTCCTAGCGGGAGAGGTTAACTTCCAAATGGATGCAGAAGTTCTTCCGGTAGTTACCGGTAGGTATGACGTGATTCTCGGACTTGATTTCCTGGTTGCACATCGCGCCATAATTGACCTGGAACTGCATGCAATAGAACTGGATGGAACTTTGTTTCAGCTAGGCTCTGCAACCGGAATACCTTCACTATCGCAAGGTCCATCCCCAAAGCCAGAGGTAGCCAATTAAACTGCATGCAAAGTTCATTGGGGTTAATCCGTGAGATCATATACCGAAAGGTACCGGATAGATAATCTGGACTGATGATGGTATTGACCCGGCATTGAATTCGTTGTATATCGTTGAACCTTTGGCAGATAACGAAGTATTAAACACAGTTAGTTGTTTTGTACGACTTAGCGTGTCCTACGTTCAGGAGGTAGACTACACGAGGGTACTGCCTGCCGGAATTGATAATTCTGGCGTAGAGGAAGTAAAGTTATAGCACGGTGCCCTGGTTGCGAATGTAGAAGTGTTAGATGAGGATGAACTGGACCATGGTTCTACAGCAAATTACACAGTGTTGGGAGGGTCTTTCGACTGGTCAGTGCTAAGGAGTAAGGTAGCACATCTGAAAGCACAGGGTAGAGCATTAGTGGACAAACTGTTGAGTGACTACGTGAAATTATTTCATCCGTCTGGTTTATTATAAACAACACCGCTTGTTCAGCACCAAATTCCTTTTGGAAGTGAAGCACCCATGTACAAACGACCGTAACGAGTTGTAAGCCCTTTACAGCTGATTATGGGAGGGTTTATAGATAAGCAGCCTAGAGATAGCATCATAGAACATATCTGCAGTCCGTGGTCTGCTCCCATTGTAACTGAAAGCAAAAAAAATCACTAGATGGTGGCAAAGCATATCGTTTCTGTTGTGACTACCGGTTCCTTAACCAGAAAACGGTGTTGGTTGCATATACTATGTCTAATATAAAAGAGACACTGGACGACTTGGGTCAGTGTCGGTACTTTATAGCACTAGATTTGCGTAGTGGTAACCACCAGTTGGATGTAATGCCTGAGGACAGACCGAAAACTGCGTTCTCAACGTCGAATGGGCATTTTCAGTTTCCGCGCACGCCTTTTGGACGTAAAAACGCGCTGGTAAGTTTTCAGTATTTGTTGGATGTTTTGCGCGATTTAAACCAAAACTGTGCGTAGACTACCTGGATGAGATATTGGTGTATTCAGTGAATATACCAGAACATTTGAAACAGTGGCGCGATGTGTCTGATCGTCTGCGCGCAACACAGTTGACATTGTGATTAGAGAAATGTCATTTTGTATTGTAAGAAGTTCGGTAATTGAGTCACATTATAGGGCAATATGGAATTCGTACGGATCCAAAGCTGGTGGAGGCCGTTCAAAATTTTGCAAAGCCCACCACGTGACGCGTAGCGCCTTACATCGTGCTTATTGAGATCAGACATACGTGAACATGGCTCACGTGCAGGACAGGTGGCGTCAGATGCCCAAGAGTATGTACACTACTGGCCAATAAAATTGCTACACCAGGAAGAAATGCAGATGATAAACGGGTATTCATTGGACAAATACAATATACTAGAAATGACATGTGATTACATTTTCACGCCGTTTGGGTGCATGTATCCTGAGAAATCAGTACCCAGAACAACCACCTCTTGCCGTAATAACGGCCTAGATACGCCTGGGCATTGAGTCAAACAGAGCTTGGATGGCGTGTACAGGTGCAGCTGCCCGTGCAGCTTCAACACGATACGACAGTTCATCAAAAGTAGTGACTGGCGTATTGTGACGAGCCAGTTGCTCGGACACCATTGACCAGACGTTTTCAGTTGGTGAGAGATCTGGAGAATGTGCTGGCCAGGGCAGCAGTCGAACATTTTCTGTATCCAGAAAGGCCCGTACAGGACCAGCAACATGCGGTCGTGCACTATCCTGCTGAAATGTAGGGTTTCGCAGGGATCGAATGAAGGGTAGAGCCAAGGGTCGTAACACATCTGAAAGGTAACGTCCACTGTTCAAAGTGCCGTCAATGCGAAAAAAGAGGTGACCGAGACGTGTAGCCAATGGTATCCCATACCATCACGCCGGGTGATAACGCCAGTATGGTGATGACGAATACACGCTTCCAATGTGCGTTCACCGCGATGTCGCCAAACACGGATACGACCATCATGATGCTGTAAACAGAATCTGGATTCATCCGAAAAAATGACTTTTGCCATTCGTGCTCCCAGGTTCGTCGTTGAGTACACCATCGCAGGCGCTCATGTCTGTGATGCAGCATCAAGGGTACCCACAGCCATGGTCTCCGAGCTGATAGTCCATACTGCTGCAAACGTCGTCGAACTGTTCGTTCAGATGGTTGTTGTCTTGCAAACGTCCCCATCTGTTGACTCAGGGATCGAACGTGGCTGCACGATCCGTTACAGCCATGCGGATAAGATGCCTGTCATTTTGACTGCTAGTGATATGAGGCCGTTGGGATCCAGCACGGCGTTGCGTATTACCCTCCTGAACCAACCGATTCCATATTCTGCTAACAGTCATTGGATCTCTATCAACGCGAGCAGCAATGTCACGATACGATAAAGCACAATCGCGATAGGCTACAATCCGACCTTTATCAAAGTCGGAAACGTGATGGTACGCATTTCTCCTCCTTACACGAGGCATCACAAGAACGTTTCACCAGGCAACGCCGGTCAACTGCTGTTTGTGTAAGAGAAATCGGCTGGAAACTTTCTTCATGTCAGTATGTTGTAGGTGTAGCAATTTTAATGGCCAGTAGTTTAGTTTCTATACAATCTGGTAGAGGTCACTAGCTGACGGACAATGAGCTGCAGTCAAAATAGTTATTTTTATTTCCAGTTCTGTTTGTTTAATTTTATAATTGTTTATTTATTACCATTATAACTGTGCGCAGATCGTTGTCTTGAGGTATCGTTATCGCTTCCTGCCCACGGGGTCCCGAGTTCGATTCCCGGCAGGCTCAAGGATTTTCTCTGCCTCGAGATGACTGGGTGTTGTTGTGTTGTCTTGATCATCATTATCGTCATCATTCATCCCCATTACTGTCGGAGGAAGGCAATGGCAAACCACCTCCGCTACGACCTTGCCTAGTCGATGGTGCGGGTCTCCCGCATCGTTCCCTACGCTCTTCGGAGTGTTGTTAGTCATTCGTACCGAGGAATTTATTATAAACTCTTTCGTCAGTTTATAGTACTGTGGAAATGAGAATATGACTTCGATAAAGTAGTTTTGTTAAGAGGGAGCTAATTTTATATTTGAGGGTTTTTAAAATTTATTTACGTTAATTTACTGTTCTGATTCCAAGACAAATTTTGATTGGTTCTGTATATATGCTGGAGATTAAGTGGGTTTGATGCTGCTTGCCAATTGGCTGTGGTGTCTACATCTACATGGACACACTGCAAATCACACATAAGTGCCTAGCAGAAGGTTCATCGAGCGACCTTAGCAATAATTCTCTATTATTCCACCGTCGAGTAGCGCGCGGAAAAAACAAACACACATATCTTTCCGTGCGAGTTTTGATTTCCGATACTTTTTTACGATGATAGTATCTCCCTATGTATTTCGGCGTCAACAAAATGTATTTCCATTCGGAGGAAAAAGTTGGTGATAGAAATTTCAATAGAAGATTCCGCCGCAACGAAAAACGCTTTGTGTTAATGGCGCCCATCGCAAATCCTGTATCATGTCCATGACATGCCACGATAATAAAAATACTCTGCTCTTCCTTTAACATTCTCGATGTCCTCCGTTAATTATATTTGGTAAGAATTCTATATAGCGCAGTAGTACTGCAAAAGAGGACGGACAAGCATAATGTACGCAGTCTCTGTAGTAGATCTGTTTCATTTTCTAAGTGTTCTGCCAATAAAACGCAGTCTTTGTTTTGCCTTTCTCGCAACAGTTTCTATGTGTTCCTTCCAATTTAAATAGTTCGTAATTGTAATAACTAGGTATTTAGTTGAATTTGTGGCTTTTATATTAAAATGATTTATCGTGTAACCCAAGTTTAACAGATTGCTTTTAGCACTCATGTGGATGACGTCACACTTTCCATTAATTAGGGTCAACTGGCAATTTCTGCAACAATCAGATATCCTTTCTAAGTTGTTTCACAATTTGTTTTCATCTTCTGATGCATTTACTAGACTATAAACGACAGCATCAACTGCTAACAACCCAAGATGGCTCCTCAGATTGTCCCCTAAATCGTTCATATGGGTAAGGAACAGCAGAAGACCTATAACACTACCTTCGGGAACGCCAGAAATCACTTTGTTTTACTCGATGACCCTCTGCCAGTTACTACAAACTGGACCTCTCTGACAGGAAATCAGGCCGGACACTGTGGCCGAGCAGTTCTAGGTACTTCAGTCCAAAACCGCGCTGCTGCTAAGGTCGCAGGTTCGAAACCTGCCTCCGGCATGGATGTGTGTGATGTCCTTAGGTTAGTCAGGTTTAAGTAGCTCTAAGTCTAGGGGCCTGATGACCTCAGATGTTAAGTCCCATAGTGCTTAGAGCCATTCGAACCATTTGACAGGAAATCACGATCACATAACTCAGACGATACTCCATAAACACGCTATTTCACTACAAGCCGCTTGTGTGGCACAGCATCAGAAGCCTTCTGGAAATCTAGGAATACGGTATCAATTTTAAATCCCTTGTCAATAGCACTCAACACTTGGTGTGTGTATCGAACTAGTTGAGTTTCACAAGAACGATGTTTTCTAAATCCGTGTTCACTGTGTGTCAATAAACCGTTATCTTCGAGGTAATTCATAATGTTCGAACACATATATGTTCCAGAACCCTGCTGCATATCGACGTTAATTTAGTGGATTACTCCTACTACCTTTCTTGAATATTGGATTTACCTGTGCAACTTTCCAATATTTTGGTACGGATCTTTCGTCGAGTGAGCGGTTTTATATGATTGTTAAGTATGGAGCTATTGCATCAGCATACTCTGAAACTAGCCTAATTGGTATACAGTCTGAAAGAAGACTTGCTTTTATTAAGTGATTTAAGTTTCTTCACTACTCCGAGGATATCTACTTCTAAGTTACTCAGGCTGTCAGTATTTCTTGAGTTGAAGTCTGGAATATTTATTTCATCTTCTTTGGTGAAGGAATTTCGAAAGGCTGTCCTTAGTAACTCTGGTTTCACAACACGATCGTCGATAGTATCTCCATTGCTATAGCGCAGAGAGGGCACTGACTGTGTCTTGCCGCAAGCGTACTTTACATACGACCAGAATTTTTTTGGATTTTCTGACAGGTTTAGACATAAAGTTTCGTTGTGGAAACTATTATAAGCATCTCGCATTGACGTACACACTAAATTTCGAGCTCCTTTAAGTGCACATACTCGTAAGAATGACCAAAAATTAAAGAAGTTCTTAATCTATAGAACAGAGCATTTCATGCCGATTTCAAAAATGTATAGTTTATGGGCATTATCATTTTCCGTTCGTTGTAAACTTGAGGTTGAACGTAGTGTTGCACTGGGGCCACGCCCATCTGTCAGTTTGAAGTGCGTCAGAACACGTGAGGCATTATTTTGTTCTTCCATTTTTTCCATCGTTAGTTACGGATCGTTAACACGGGTGTATTCTAGAAGGCACTGACTCCTGGAACAAAAGTACAGGCATGTCTAGAAGGCTATGGTTCGAATGTAAACAAAGATCTGAGAATATATGATGTCGGAATTTCATACGCATGTGGTTTTGTAGTTATTGTGCGTTGTTTTGTCCCTTTATGTGTAGGTTTCCTGTGCTACAAATGCCGAGACTAAAGAAATTTAGCCCCAAACGAAAGTTTCGCGGCAACCAGTTCCAATCACAGCCGAATAATACACATCAGTTGCTTCAAGAGTCGCCTGCAGAAACTATGTCTACAGGCTGTACTTCTAGACGTAAACTTTTTCTTTCTGAATGTAATAAGAACAAGCCTAGTAGTATTCTGAGCAGCAATAACGACTGAAATGTTATTGCGAACCTAAATATGCTGTCACGACTTTTGAAGAATGCTGTGAAATGTAAGTACTGCAATTGTGAAAGTAGTATCGACGTTTCTGAGGACTTTTCAGCAAAGAAGGGTCTTTCAAGTCGGTTAGTGATTGCACGTAACTCGTGTAAGATGCACAGTAATACTTTGACTTCGCCAGTAACAGACAGTCGACATTAAAGTGTGAATATTCAGCTTGCTTATGCAACGCGATGTATTGAAAGGGGAAGGAGAGCTTCACAAACTTTTTGTGCAGTGATGGATTTGCCTCCACCTCCACTGAAGTTTGACAGACACAATAAATTAATACATAACGCTTTATGCAGTGTAAGTGAACATTCAATGAACAGAGCAGCAGAAGAAGCAGTAGCCTTGCCTGAGATTACAGACATTGTAGCAGAATTTGATGGATCTTAGCAGAAGAGAGATAATACTTCTCTGAATGGGGTTTTAAGTCCCACATTTACTGAAACTGGTAAGATATTAGATTGTTAATGTCTAACAAAGCACTGCCAGGGTTATTCAAGTAAATTTATTGGCATCCATGTTTGTGTGGAGAACTTTGATGGCCCAAGTAGAAACATGGAAACGAGAGGAGTCCTAAACATTTTTAGAAAATCAGGGGTCAGTCGTGGTGTGAGGTATGTAGGCTACCTTGAGGATGGAGACTGTAAAGGATACACTAATGTTGTTAATGACAAACCATATGGGGACACTCTGATAGAAAAGCTTGAATGTGTTGGGCATGTACAAAAAAGAATGGGAGCTCGGCTGAGAAAATTATGTAAAGACTAAAGTGGGAAAAAACCCTCAGGTGGAAAACATGAAAGTGGTCCAGGTCGTCTTACAAAAAGTGAAATTGATTCTTTGACTCAATATTATGGATTAGCAACAAGGAGAAATGTAGGAGATTTGAAAAATATGAGACGAGTTGTTTGGGCAAAATGGTTTCACAGAGTGTCAACAGATGAAACCCCACAGCATAGTTTGTGTCCAAAAGGGGAAGATTCGTGGTGCAAGTACTGGTTGAGCAATGCTACAAGCATACAATATACCCACAAGCAGTCCTTACCACTTGCTGTAATGGGGGCAATTAGCCTGTATATAGGGACCTGGAAAATAAAAATCTAAATAGGAAATGTATGCATGGTCTCTATCAGAATGCAAATGAAAGCTTCAACACCAGTATGTGGGAGAGAATACCCAAAACTGTATTTGTTGCGATGACAGCGCTGAAGATTGGTGTAATGGATGCAATAATAATATTCAATAATGGTGCAATTTCAAGGATCAATGTTATGAAGAAACTGAACTTCCAGACGGGAAGTAATATGGCTTCAGCTCTAACTGCTATTGATAAGCGGCGGGTAATCGAAGCAGAGACAGCTGCAGAAGCTGCTACCAAGGAGTCAATGATAAAGAAAAGAATGAAGAGAAAGAGTATGGTATGGACGATAAGGAAACAGGAGAACAACTGCAGCATGCAGCTGGAATGTTCTAAACGAGCATAGTGGTAAGTTGATAAATCTGTAAATCTTGCTTTGCGACCGAGCGAAGTGGCACATATGTTAGCATACTAGACGAAGGTTCAATCTCGCGTCCGCCCATCCTGATTAAGGTTTTCCGTGGTTTCCCTAAATCACCTCAGGCAAATGCGGGGATAGTTCCTTTGACAGGGCACGGCCGACTTCTTTTCCCATCCTTCTCTAATCCGATGAGACCGATGACCTCGCTGTTTGGTCTCTTCTCCCAAATAAATCCACTCCGTATTTTGCGATTTCCCGAAAATTTGAATTTTCATCATTCAGGTATACTTTTCGCTCTAATTGACTCAAGTTAAACTCAGAAAAATTGGTACAGTTATTTAGAATGACCTCCTCTACCTCCCTTCCCTACTATTTCCTGAAAAATTTATAACATGATGATGATGTCGGTGATATTTGAGCTACCGTTTAAATACTTTTGTTGTAATAAAATAAATTACTTGTCTTTTTCACAGATTAGCATCAGGGAAGGAATGTGGGGGCGGCACTCTGGGATGATGATGGCATTGAAACAGAGGATGACACGCGGAAAGCTGAAATACAAAGCACCTTTTTCCAAAGCTGTTTCACAGAGGAAGACCGCACTGTAGTTCCTTCTCTAAATCACCTAACGAACGAAAAAAATGGCTGACATCTAAATAAGTGTCCAAGGAATAGAAAAGCAACTGAAATCACTCAACAGAGGAAAGTCCACTGGACCTGACGGGATACCAATTCGATTCTAGACAGAGTACGCGAAAGAACTTACCCCCCCCCCCCCCCCTTCTAACAGCCGTGTACCTCAAGTCTCTAGAGGAACGGAAGGTTCCAAGTGATTGGAAAAGAGCACAGGTAGTCCCAGTTTTCAAGAAGGGTCGTCGAGCAGATGCGCAAAACTGTAGGCCTATATCTCTGACATCAATCCGTTGTAGAATTTTAGAACATGTTTTTGCTCGCTTATCATGTCATTTCTGGAAACCCAGAATCTACTCCGGAGGAAACAACATGGATTCCGGAAACAGCGATCATGTGAGACCCAACTCGCTTTATTTGTTCATGAGACCCAGAAAATATTAGATACAGGCTCCCAGGTAGATGCCGTTTTCCTTGACTTCCGGAAGGCGTTCAATACAGTTCCACACTGTCGCCTGATAGACGAAGTAAGAGCCTACGGGATATCAGACCAGCTGTGTGGCTGGATTGAAGAGTTTTTAGCAAACAGAACACAGCATGTTGTTCTCAATGGAGAGACGTCTACAGACGTTAAAGTAACCTCTGGCGTGCAACAGGGGACCATTGCTTTTCAAAATATATATAAATGACCTAACTGATAGTGTCGGAAGTTCCATGCGGCTTTTCGCGGATGATTTTGTAGTATACAGAGAAGTTGCAGCATTAGGAAATTGCAGCGAAATGCAGGACGATCTGCAGCGGATAGGCACTTGATGCAGGAAGTGGCAACTGACCCTTAACATAGACAAATGTAATGTATTGCGAATACATAGAAAGAAGGATCCTTTATTGTATAATTATATGATAGCAGAACAAACACTGACAGCAGTTACTTCTGTAAAATATCTGGGAGTATGCATGCGGAACGATTTGAAGTGGAATGATCATATAAAATGAATTGTTGGTAAGGCGGGTGCCAGGTTGAGGTTCATTGGGAAAGTCCTTAGAAAATGTAGTCCATCAACAAAGGAGGTGGCTTACAGAACACTCGCTCGACCTATACTTGAGTATTGCTCATCAGTGTGGGATCCGTACCAGGTCGGGTTGACAGAGGAGATGGAGAAGATCCAAAGAAGAGCGGCGCGTTTCGTCACAGGGTTTTTTGGTAAGCGTGATAGCGTTACGGAGATGTTTAGCAAACTCAAGTGGCAGACTCTGCAAGAGAGGCGCTCTGCATCGCGGTGTAGTTTGCTGTCCAGGTTTCGAGAGGGTGCATTTCTGGATGAGGTATGGAATATATTGGTTCATCCCACTTATACCTCCCGAGGAGATCACGAATGTAAAATTAGAAAGATTCGAGCGAGCACGGAGGCTTTTCGGCAGTCGTTCTTCCCGCGAACCATACGCGACTGGAACAGGAAAGGGAGGTAATGACAGTGGCACGTAAAGCGCCCTCCGCCACGCACCGTTGGGTGGCTTGCGGAGTATAAATGTAGATGTAGATGTGAATGTTGTCTCTACTCTGACTCTTTTTCCGGGCTATGCAGTCAGTGGTTCCAAGGAAAATGGTACCGCGGTGAAATAGTCTTTCGTTTTTAATACTATTATAAATACCGTTGTCAGTACCAAATTATAATAAATATCTCAATGATTTTTTTGGGAAATGCTTTGACTAATGACCCTAATTGTGTGTAAGAATTTTGAGCTATCTCTCATTTATAGATCAGTTGTGCTATGAAGTTGAAGATAAAGCTAAAAATGCAGCCCGTTCCTAGGCCTGTCCCCTTAAGAGATCGGCAATGTCGGAGATTTTGTGTTCATTTAAATTTAGCATGCTTTTTTCGTCGTTTCTACAACAGTGTTCTGACCCGTTTCGTATACCATGGGGGATCAGCTCCATCGTTTGTTAATTTATTTGGTGTAACTCTCTCGTTTACTGTCGATACTGTTTCTTTGAATTCGAGCCATATCTAGTCTACACTTACATCGTTAATTTGGAAGGAATGGAGATTGTTTCTCAGGAAGGCGTCAATTGAATTTTTATCTGTTTTTCTGAATAGGTATGTGTTTCGTTTATTGTTAAGAGTGTTTGGGGGTTACAACATTCAATCTCGAGACGACAACCCTGTTTTCACTAACACCCGTATCCGTTTGATGCTCGTTATTTGTTCAGGATTGTTTGTTGCTAACAGTTGAAGTATGTTTTCAGAACCGTGAGCTCATGAACCAGCTGCTCGAAATAATTTTCAGAGAATGCGTTTGACACAGTTTCAGATAATGTTTTATGTTTGCCTCCGGAATTAAACATGTATTTTCGCCAACACGTCGAGGGTAAATTAAAGTCACCACCAGTTATAATTGTAAGAGTCGGGTACATTTTTGAAATTAAAGTCAAGTTTTCAGTAACTGTGTGATGTTAATTGGGAGGTCGGTTGCCATGAATGACCTCTGCTCATAGTAACTCACAGGAACTATCTGCTTCAATTTCGATAAAAGATAAACTACTTCTGACAGCAGTTAACATACCACCGCCAACTGTGTTTAGCCTATCCTTTCTGAACACCGTTGCGTTCTTCGCGAAGACTTCGGCTGAACTTATCGCCGGCTTTAGCCAGCTTTCAGTGCCTATAACGGTTTGAACATTGGTGCTTTCTATTAGCGCTTGGCGCTCTGGTACCTTCTCAACACAGTTACGACAGTTTACAACTGTTATACCGGTGGTTCCTGTATCTATGTTCTTTCTATGTTCGACCAGGACTCTTTGAGACTTTTTATATCTTCCAGGGACACTCTAACCTAAGAAACGGCCCACACCACGCCACACAGCTCCTGCCACCACTGCAGCCGTCCCCTACGTGTAGTGGACTCCTGACCCATTCAGCGGAACCCGAAACCCAACCACCCTATGGCGGAGGTCGAGGAATCTGCAGCGTGCAAGGTCGCAGAACTGTCTGCGCCTCTGATTCAGACCCTCCAGTAGGCTCTTACCAGAGGTCCGCAATTGGTCCTGTCGACTATGCTTTCATCTCGCAAGCAAGGCTGGTAGCCTTTACCACTGCTGTTAGCCGATTGAAATCAGAGACAATCTCTTCTGATTCAAAGCGACACACATCATTTGTACTGGCGTGAGCCACCACCTGCAGTTGGCTGCACCCTGTGCTCTTCATGACATCCGGAAGGACCCATTCCACGTCTGAAATGACTCCACCTGGTATGCACATTGGCTCTCTTCCCCTCCTTGACAGCCATATCCCTAAGGGGGCCCCATAACGCGTCTAACATTGGAGCTCCCAACTTCCAATAATCCAGCCCTCTTTGACTGCCCAGATGTTGCAGGCTGAGAGGTACCCTCTGAAACTGGACAAGCGGCTGCTTCTGGCTGAAGGATATTGTCATCCGCAGACAGCACCTGGAACCTATTTGTCAGACTAACCGAGGAGGACTTACGTGCGGCCCCCTGGGAAGTCTTTCGCCGCCTGCCATGCCCCGGGACGACCTCCCACTCGACCATAGGTGGATGGTCAACCTGAGTGCGAGCAGTTTCTCTGCTAATCATAAATTAGCATATCAGAGCGTATTTTGGGAACCAGAAACTTTTTTTGTGTGGAGAGATGAGTAAGTCGGGGCTTGGATCACGTAGTGATCAGACCTATTGATAGGTGCTCTGAGGCAAAGTAATATTGTAGTATTTCGGTACCAAAATATTTGAGAAGTGCCGCAAAGTGTGGAAGAGATTTCGATCTAATTTTCGGTGTGAAATTCAGAACTTTTGGTGACATTTTAAATAAATAAATTCCGAGTAGAGTGTTGCTTACTTGCAAACGTGAACATTTTGTTATATAACGCTGATTATAGCAACGTTTGAGCGAACTATTCGGAAACAAAGAATCCGTTCGTAAACTTACGGTGAAAGATAATTAATAATTACTGTAAACTGGCTATGGTTATGAATTATGTATGCGTGTGGGCTTTTAAGACTTTGTACAACTTAGATTAGGGCTTGGTAGTAACTGGTGTATGAAAGATAGCCGTAGTAGAGTGAAATTTTACGCACATAAATACCTTAATTCAACTTTTATTAACCTTCCACGAGAAAACAAATTTTAGTGCGACTTATGGTTACGAGGTGTATGACTGCTTTTACTATAGGGCCGTGCGGTTCTAGGCGCTACAGTCTGGAGCCGAACGACCGCTACGGTAGCAGGTTCGAATCCTGCCTCGGGCATGGATGTGTGTGATGTTCTTAGGTTAGTTAGGTTTAATTAGTTCTAAGTTCTAGGCGACTGATGACCTCAGAAGTTAAGTCGCATTGTGCTCAGAGCCATTTGAACCATTTTTTACTACAGTTTTTTCTGGGTGAGAATTGCATGTCACTAACTTCAAGGAGTGTTGCGTGTGAGAAGAGGTTCACCGCAAGGTGAATGGAACATACACAACAGCAATGCACCGCGGGCCCAAAATCAAAGCTCGGGAAGCTGTAGAGAAGATATCCGCAGTCGAGAATAAATCTGCAAATGAACAGTGTCGAATAATGATCAAAAGACCGGATAGAACAGTGTGTGACAAAGTGGAAACGCAGGACACTGCAGCGAGACCTGTAATCCTACAGTGGGAAGAAGAAGAAGAAGGACATAGTAGATGTAGATGCGACAGAAGAAGCGGCGTGGGGTTAGCAGACGGCGCGACGGATGCCGTTACAGCCGCTATCTCAACAACTACATTGATGGTGTTGGCAGTAGATGGGAGGCCACGAACTGGTATAGCTGGAGGCGGAGGACGGACCCGCAGTTTGAATGCTTCAAGACCACAGTCGAAATAGAGATAAGTTAAGTTTAGTTCATCTTTTGTCTGCTTGTATCAAAAGAATTTTTAAAATGAAGAGAATGATAATTCTGTTGTCGTTAAGGAACAGAGTGTGATTCAGTTTGATGGAAGTGCCAGTCAGACAAGCACTATAGGGCTGAGAAATGTGGGTGAATTATAAATTAATGATTCATCAGCAGTCCAGTCTTATAAATGGTTTAGCTAGTGAGCTTCATCAGAAATCTAGTACTATAAATGGTTTAGATAGTGAGCTTAATCAGCCGGCCGCGGTGGTCTAGTGGTTCTGGCGGTGCAGTCCGGAACCGCGGGACTGCTACGGTCGCAGGTTCGAATCCTGCCTCGGGCATGGGTGTGTGTGATGTTCTTAGGTTAGTTAGGTTTAAGTAGTTCTAAGTTCTGGGGGACTTATGACCTAAGATGTTGAGTCCCATAGTGCTCAGAGCCATTTGAACCATTTGAGCTTAATCAGAAACCCGCCAGGGTAGCCGAGCGCCCTAACGCGGTGCTTCCTGGACTCGGGTAGACGCGCCGGCCCCGGATGGAATCCACCCGGCGGATTAACGACGAGGGCTGGTGTGCTAGCTAGCCTGGATGTGGTTTTTAGGCGGTTTTCCACATCCCACTAGATGAATACCGGGCTGGTCCCCACGTTCCTCCTCAGTTACACGCGTCGCAGACACTTGAAACACGTCCGCACTATTTCACGATTTACACTAGATGCAGACAGTTGGGGTACACTGATTCCGTCCTGGGGGGTATGGGGTGGCGACAGGAAGGGCATCTGGCCATCCCTAACACTAACATTTCCAAATCCGTTGTAACCACGCCGACCTTGCTGTCGCTGCGGGACTATGGCGTAAGCGAAAGAAAGAAAGTGATCTTAATCAGAAGTCTGGTACTATTAGTGGTTTAGCTGGTGAGCTTATGAAACGTCCCCTTAGAACAATTATACAAGACTGTGCTTAAACTGACACACAATATTTTTAGCACAACGCAATCTGACTTTTAATAATCCCTACAAAAGAATGGGCCTGACTAACATTAACCTATACCTTTCACAAATCACTTACCTCACAAAAATCTTCGTTACTCGAACTACTGCAATACGGCGAGCGCCACTACTGCCAGCTAAATAAAAGATTCGAACTACTGAAGGCACTAACTACTGATAGGTATAGTTAGAAAATGAAAGATTTTAATAGAGAACAAACACTGTATTTACCTTAATAGTCATAATATATATAGCAGTTCATGACATCCATTCGTACAAATGTACTGTTTCTGATGGACACACTTCCAGATTATCCATTCTCAAAAATCCGCCATCTCACTTCCCCACATCCACCACTGCTGGCGGCCCGCCTCCAACGCGCAACGCTACGCGCTGTTCACATCCAGCTGCCCAACACTACAATGGCAGACAACAATGCAAACTAGCCACAGACTGCACACAGCACAGCCAGTGATTTTCATACAGAGTGCTACGTAACGTTGCCAATAAGAAAACATAAACAGCCTACTTACATAGCCCCCATGCTCCCCACAAAAAAAAAAACAGTGGCCAACACAGATTTGAAAAAAATTTTCATAATTAGAATAACAAAGAAATCAAATGCACACACTTATTAATACAATGTTGGTCAAAAGCTAAAATTTTCTCACAGTCCATAAAGACAGTCCTGATCATTCATCACAGTAAAACTGCCGTTTCTTTTCTCAAAGTCTGAGCAGTAAAAGACAATGCACCCGGAAGTAGTGGATTTCCATGCAGTCTTGAAGAAGTAGTGTTGTCCTTCCAACGGAAAGACAGTGCTGACTCTTGACATGCTGACAGGTAATGGGCCACAACAGAACAAACCCACAGCAGAGTCATTCGATGTTTTGAAGAAGATTGGTAGGTAGGTCATCAAAGAGCAGACCCACTGTAGTCCCGGTAGAGATTACGGTATTGGTGGGCCACCAGAGATGCAGACCCACTGCAGTCCTTGTAGAAATAATGATATTCGTGGGCCATCAGAGATGCAGACCCACTGTAGTCCTTGTAGAGATGATGGTATTGGTGAGTCAGCAAAGGTGTAGACCCATTGTAGTCCTTGTAGAAATAATGGTATTGGTGGGTCATCAAAGGTGTAGACCCACTGTAGTCCTTGTAGAGATGGCTAGCAGCCATCTGCTGTGACTGTGCAGGTGCACAATCACCATTGAAATGTCTTGCGGATAATATAGCAAGTCCATAACCACTGCTTGTGCACTCACAAACTTTTTGGAATTGTCCTTAGAATCAGCAATGCTGTTATCCAGTGCCTTGCTGAATTATCAACACACGTGCAAACACTAACAGTCCCTGCTTCTCACATATTGTCCATATACTATGACCAACAGAAACGTGTGCAGTGAAATGTAACTTACAAGTTACTTAATTTGATGAACTGGTGTCAATTACAATTTTATAACATAAGAATACAATAACAAAAGTACAAAATACATCATTAAAAACATAATAATACAGATAACATCTGTAGTAACACAGGCTTTACAGAAGAATCGGAATAACATATACATCAGTGTTACAGGAATTATGACATGAGTACATACATAAAAGATCAGAATAAATTTTGAAACATCATCTTCACACATGAGCATTAAAACAAAACAGAATAAATAATGTCTAAACATCTTTACAAAGTAAATAACATAGTATTAGAAAAATTCTACAACATAACTCTCATCAGCTAAACACATAAAGACAAGAAAAACACAAATACACAAGGGTACACAAACACATAGAGGGATAAGACCGGAGGAAAGGACAGGGTTTGTTTTCATTGTAGCATTTGGTACTGCAGTCCAACCCAAAACTTCATTCCATAGATCTTTCGTCTTATTTCAACATTTGTTTCCACCAAAAAAATCCTATTCAAGCATGCTTTCTGTATGTATATGTTCACACATTTCTTACCTTATTATTTATTTTCCATTATCTTACCTCATCATTTATTTCCAAGAAAATCCTACCTAAACCTGTTGTCCCTAAACCCTACTTTTTTGTTCATATCCTCTTTCGAAGTACTTTTTGGCCAAACCACTTTCCTATAGCTTCTCAATGCATTTCTTCCAATTCATCACAACTCGTTGTCATATAGCCTACCCCATCTTAAGCTAACTTAAATCTACTGAGCTCAGATATATATACCAATGGACGAGGCAATGCAGCAGCAGATAACAAATTAATACAAACAGCAAGGACAAAAAAAATACAAATTGGTTAAATAAGCAACAATAGTAACACTGTATTTACCTTAATAGTCATAATATATATAACAGTTCATGACATCCATTCGTACAAATGTACTGTTTCTGATGGACACACTTCCAGATTATACATTCTCAAAAATCCGCCATCTCACTTCCCCACATCCACCACTGCTGGCGGCCCGCCTCCAACTGCGCAACGCTACGCGCTGTTCACATCCAGCTGCCCAACACTACAATGGCAGACAACAATGCAAACTAGCCACAGACTGCACACAGCACAGCCAGTGATTTTCATACAGAGTGCTACGTAACGTTGCCAATAAGAAAACATAAACAGCCTACTTACAAGCTTAAAAAGCAGTCTGGAACTATTAATGATTTAGCTGGTGCGCTTAAACAGTCTAAAATTGAAACTGATACTAAGTTAAACAACCACGCTTCTGATCTAAAGGAAATGTGCCAGAAAGAATTGGACACTTTTGATGAAAACATCGAAGTTAAAGTTTCTCAAGTTGAGGAAAGTTGTAAGAAATCCTCAGATGGCATAAGAAAGGAATTAACAAAGTCTGTACGAAGGGCAGCTAATGAAAGCAAGCAAAGAATGGGTCGGATCCAAGATAATATTCAGAAAGAAGAGCATAAAATACCTACATTCTAGGTGTGTGTGAAAATGAGCATGTAAGTCTAAATACACAGTAAAAAGTGAAAACTGTTTAAAAGCTGTAAAGGTTGTGTCTGACCATGTGGAAGAAGTAGATGTGGATCATTTGATTAATCAGGTGGGGTAGGTAGCAAATGAAGTGGATGATCGTTACAACACACTAACTAAAGTAGAAGACGATGTACAAGTTAATACTAACAGTGGGGATGGTGGTTTGATAACAGAGTCAGCTGGAATAGCTTACATTACTAACAGAGAGTTCTTACGTTTCGATCCTGCTGGGCATATGTATGCAAAGGAACTTTGGAACGATTTTGAAAATGTGTTACCAAGATTGTGGACTGATAGGCAGAAGATCGGTTTTATTTCGTCAAAATTTATGGAGGAAGCTAGGAGATGCAGTGTGAATGATACTGAACAATACGATATTTTGGAACAGCTTAAAGATGCATTTTTTGCAGAATATTTGGGTAAATAAAATTAGATGGAACTGCAAAACAATTTCTGGGAAGGGGAAATGTTTAACAATCTCATAAATGAGAGTATGAAAAGATTTGCCTTATAGTGGGTTCCAATTTATCGTATCTCACTAACAAATTAGAGCCAGAGCAGATTATAATGGGTTTATACGTGAAGCTGCCTGTGAACTGACGTAAAAAAATAATTGCTGCTGCAAGATCGATATTAATAAATTCATTAATTATCTAGAAATTGTAGAAAGAGTAATGCTGGAGGTGAAGCAGCCTAATAGAAGCTTTAGGCCTCCGAATAATGCAGAACTTCGACAGAATGTAAGTGTAAACAGATTGAGTGTGTCTCGAGGTAATGGTAGTGGAAGAGTCGTAAGAGGCTGGTGTCATGCTACGGTAGACAAGCCAACTAACTCCGATCAAGGACGTGCTAACAGATGGTGCTCTCCAGTATATGACGATAGTGATGCCCAAAACAGACGACATAGTGGAGTGCGATCGGAAGAGAGCGCAGAATGACGGAGTATTGGAAACTAGATCCCGTCCGTGAAGATGCTAGCGTTTGCAGGACGGGAAATGGTAGTTGAAAACCGCTAGTAACTCCTTTTGTGATGTGAAATGAAGAAGTGACTGAATTATGAAGTATAATGTGGGCAGTATGAATGACGCAAATGAGGCAAATAACATCAAAATACCTGCATTTAATGGTGGTTTAGGTGACTTTGTGAACAAGAAGAGGCAAAGGGGACTCTGCAGTATTGAGGATTTGATATGTGCGTGTAGAGATGATGAACGATGTTTAAATCAGCAGGGAATGTGTGCAATGTAACAGACGATGAAACTTTTCACACAGTAGGGGAGAGCACAGATAGTAAAGAATTGCGGGAGATAGACGAGAGAAATATTGTGGTGGTGATTAAGGAGAATTTGATTTGTTTGTAGTAATGACAGAGATGCATGCTGGGGATGATGAGCGTAGAGGGGTGGGGTTTCAGTTATGTAATGGATTGGAGAAGGTTCAGGTAGAAAAAGGTGTTTTGATCTGTCATTATGGGACAGACTGACTGCTACTAAGAGGATACATATGGAAAATAGTCCTAAAAATATCTGTGTAATCTCTAGGCACGGGGAAGGTTTTCAGAAAAGGGAAGTTGTACACAATTTGTTAGATGAAACTGAAGTCAGTAATAGTGGGGAGAAGACTGGACAACCTGTAGTTAAGGTAGTGGTACTAGGGCAGGAAGCGCAGTGTTCAGCTGACAGTTGAAGTGAAATTTGTGCTGTTGGTCAAAAGTGGTTAGATTCTTTGCTAAACAAGGAGTAATTAGTAATAATGCCTGTTAGGCATTGCAATATCGTATTTATCTGCTGACTCCGGTCAAGCGACTGTGAAGTAAGAGAATGGTTCAAATGGCTGTGAGCACTATGGGACTTAACTTCTGAGGTCATCAGTGCCCTAGAACTTAGAACTACTTAAACTTAACTAACTAACCTAAAGACATCCACACATCCATGCCCGAGGCAGGATTCCAACCTGCGACCGTAGAGGTTCCAGACTTTAGCGCCTAGAACCCCCCGGCCACTCCGGCCGGCTGTCAAGTAAGATGTCTCACCTGTACGGGAATATAATGAGTGTATGAGCACAGGTTGTAGAAGGATGTTTGACGACATATAGAAATCTGGTTCTGACTGTGAGTCGTACATGGATAGCCAAACTGTAAGGAATCGGGAAATCTGTGTTTGGGTCCCAGTCTGGCAAAAATTTTCATTGTAGTCACTCCATTCTACAGCTGGTGGTTGTCCATATTCGCAACTGCGAATAGATTTAATGTAAATAAAGATAATGTCTATCTCGAAGTTAGTTGATTAAAATTAATCAAAAATTACCTCGCAAAAGTTCGGCACATTCTCAAAACAAAGCACAATATTTCAAAAAGCATAGAAACAACAAATTCGTGTGGAAATAAGCTAAAAGATTGCTTATTATTAGTATGTACATATAGTGTATTAGAACATTAAGAACTAACTGCTACCTGTGGCTGTGCTTGCATATCAGTAGTTCTATTATGATGAGTGGCGATGAGTAATAGCTACTGTACACGCAGTAATGTCAGCTGCCGCTATGAAGTGTTTGCCTTTTCGGGGAAGCATAGCTCGTGTTGTGCGCCCTGCCCTTCTTCCTCCCAAGCTGTTCTAATGCATGATGTGGCAGCATGCACAGTTTCCCTACCGAGCAATGTACTTGTATATAGGGTGGCATGGGCAGGAGCGTGCCTCTATTCATCGTGCTGTTGAAGAAGGTATACAGTTTGTTATGCAACAAAGTAAATAATTTTTTAACACTCTGTATGTTCACAGATGTAAAAATGATGTTCCATTTCCTACTTCATACTATTAGGGGTCACTTTTTTTTCCTTTCTAGAGCAGGGTCCAAGCTATCTCCATACCAAATATCATCGATACTGGTTCAGTAGTTTATTCCGGGAAACGTAAGTCAGTGGCAAGCAAAATCAACACCTTCAGTGGGCGATAGCGTTGGTGATGTTACCGATGACGGTGTTACTAAATTGAAGTTACTAAATATCGTTTTTAAAAACTTCTTCACCAAAGAAGATGAAATAAATATTTCAGAATTCGAATGACGAATTGCTGCAAACATAAGTACAAACTTATGAGTACATTCAGTGTAGTAAAACAGCTTAAATCAGTTAATAAACCCAACTCGTCCGGACCAGATTGTATACATATTAGTTTGCTTTCAGAGTATGCAGATATAATGGCTCTGTATTTAACAATCATATAAAACTGCTCACCCGACAAAATATCTGAATCTAAAAACCGGAAAGTAGCACAGGTCGCTTGAATACTCAAGAAAGAAAGTATGATTAATCCAATGAATTACAGGTCTATATCACTATTGTAGATTTGCAGTACAATTTTGGAATATATACTGTGTTCGAACGGGAAGACTGAAGTGTTCGTTTTCCCCGCGCGCTGTTAGAGAACGGAGGGTACACAGTCGTTCGATGAGCCACTTAACTGTGAATTGCAGAGTAATTATACAGGGTGGCCCATTGATCGTGGACCGGGCCAAATATCTCACGAAATACGCGTGAAACGAAAAAATTACAAAGAACGAAACTTGTCTAGCTTGAAGGGGGAAACCAGTTGGCGCTATGGTTGGCCCGCTAGATGGCACTACCATAGGTCAAACGGATATCAACTGCGTTTTTAAAATAGGAACCCCCATTTTTTATTACATATTCGTGTAATACGTAAAGAAATATGAAGTTTTAGGTGGACCACTTTTTTCGCTTTGTGATAGATGGCGCTGTAATAGTCACAAACGTGTAAGTACGTGGTATCACGTAACATTCCGCCGGTGCGGACGGTATTTGCTTCGTGATGCATTACCCGTGTTAAAATGGACCGTTTCCCAATTGCGGAAAAGGACGATATCGTGTTGATGAATGGTTATTGTGATCAAAATGCCCCGCAGGCGTGTGCTATGTATGCTGCTCGGTATCCTGGACGACATCATCCAAGTGTCCGGACCATTCGCCGGATAGTTACGATATTTAAGGAAACAGAAAGTGTTCAGCCACATGTGAAACGTCAGCCACGACCTGCAAAAAATGATGAAGCCCAAGTAGCTGTTTTAGCTGCTGTCGCGGCTAATCCGCACATCAGTAACAGACAAATTTGATCGAGAATCGGGAATCTCAAAAACGTTGGTGTTGAGAAAGCTACATCAACATCGATTGCACCCGTACCATATTTCTATGCGCCAGGAATTGCATGGCGACGACTTTAAACGTCGTGTACAGTTCTGCCACTGGGCACAAGAGAAACTACGGGACGATGACAGATTTTTTGCACGCGTTCTATTTAGCGACAAAGCGTCATTCACAAACAGCGGTAACGTAAATCGGCATAATATGCACTATTGGGCAACGGAAAATCAAAAAATGGCTCTGAGCACTATGGGACTTAACATCTGTTGTAAAGCCCCCTAGAACTTAGAACTACTTAAACCTAACTAACCTAAGGACATCACACACATCCATGCCCGCGGCAGGATTCGAACCTGCGACCGTAGCGGTCACGCGGTTCCAGACTGAAGCGTCTAAAACCGCACGGCTACTCCGGCCGGCAACGGAAAATCCACGATGGCTACGACGAGTGGAGCTTCTGCGACCTTGGCGGGTTAATGTATGGTGCGGCATTATGGGAGGAAGGATAATTGGCCCCCTATTTTATCGATGGCAATCTAAATGGTGCAATGTATGCTGATTTCCTGCGTAATGTTCTACCGATGTTACTACAAGATGTTTCACTGCATGACAGACTGGCGATGTACCTCCAACGTGATGGATGTCCTGCACATAGCTCGCGTGTGGTTGAAGCGGTACTGAATAGCATATTTCATGACAGGTGGATTGGTCGTCGAAGCACCATACCATGGCCCGTATGTTCACCGATCTGACGTCCCCGGATTTCTTTCTGTGGGGAAAGTTGAAGGATGTTTGCCATCGTGATCCACCGACAACGCTTGACAACATGCGTCAGCGCATTGTCAATGCATGTTCGAACATTACGGATGGCGAACTACGCGCTGTTGAGAGGAATGTCGTTACACGTATTGCCAAATGCATTGAGGTTGACGAACATCATTTTGATCATTTATTGCATTAATGTGGTATTTACAGGTAATCACGCTGTAACAGCATGCGTTTTCAGAAAGAACGTCACAAAAGTACATGTATCACATTGGAACAAACGAAGTAAAATGTTCAAACGCACGTACGTTCTGTATTTTAATTTAAAAAACCTACCTGTCACCAACTGTTCGTCTAAACTTCTGAGCCACATGTTTCTGACTATTACAGCGCCATCTATCACAAAGCGAAAAAAGTGGTCGAACTAAAACATTCATATTTCTTTACGTATTACACGAATATATGATAAAACATGGGGGTTCCTATTTAAAAAAAAAACAGTTGATATCCGTTTGACCTATGGCAGCGCCATCTAACGGGCCAACCATAGCGCCATCTGTTTTCCCCCTTCAAGCTAGACAAGTTTATTTCTTTGTAGTTTTTTCGTTTGACGCTTATTTCGTGAGATATTTGGCCCGGACACGATCAATGGACTATCCTGAATATATGTGGGTGTAGATGCGACAGAGTCAAAATCGCCTTTATAATGTGAGTGTGGAAAAACTTAAATAATGATATCTTTTTTTTCCTGATCCGATTTTGACATTATAAAGTCTATTCGTTGCCATAAGCGACGTTCAAGCTACCTGTGGAAATCCAATGACAATTCGTCTAGTAGTTTTGGAGATTAGCCTGTTCAAAAAAACCAATTCACAGACATTACAGTTTTACAGTTTTAGTATAGAAGCAATAATGAGTGAGAACGTCTTCATCAAGAAGAAACTGATGTGTTTTGTATAGTCATGTTCCTACTGTTGGGTTTTCTATTTGTCTCAATTACGTGCAACTATATAACATACCAATGAAGCATGGTGTGGTCTGGAAGAAATTGAATGAAAGATGTGTTGAGGCGACACAAGTGCTGTATCGTTGTGAGAGATACAGAGGCGAGCGAATGCGCTGGGGCTTACTAAAGTTTACTACCACCAGCGCAACGTCACCATAATGCACCTGTCCTTGAAATATAAGGAGTGAAACTAAAAATTAAAATAACTTTTTCCAAAATCATCAATGTATGCTTAAGTATGTTAATGTTAACGCTGTAAAGTCTCAGGATGATCAAATGAATATGTTAAGCAAAATGTACGATCTAAAGAAAAAAAAAGAAGTCGCCCTGTATAATAAAACTATAAAGTTAAAGTTGTTCAGAATATGCAAATGTATGTCACAACGAAACATTACAAGTCTCCGCTTGATCAGAGCAATATTCTGGTTGAAATTGGCGTTTTTACGAAAAATTGAAGCCGCTAAATGTTGGACTCAGAAAGCTGAAAATTCTCATGGAGCCTCAATTTCATGTAACAACATCAAATATGTGGCACCAGTAGGCTACCTCTATTAGTCTTCAAGTTCTTTACTAAAAACCAAATTTGGAACGGAAGCGCCCTCGTTAATGGTAGATTAAGTATCACTTGTTTTTATAAAGAAAGTTCTAATTATAGCATTTGATTATATGCATGATATAATAGAGTTGTACCAAGTTTCAAGACAATATTTTAAATAACAACGGTTATAAAGACCGGTACTTCAGAAGTCATGTTCTACAGTCAGTACCATTCTAAAAATTCTAGACGGCGAAGTTTAAATGTGGTCCAGCTAACACCTTTTCAGTAACTAGAACAAACTTAACTCAATTTATGTAAAAGTAAGATGATTGTAAATTTTTAAACGACAGAGCTATCGTTTGTGTCTGAGCAAGGGACCATTTAGGTACTGCTACCTGTGCCTAGGGTGGTTGATAGCAGATGTTCCGTTTGCTGATGCGCAGCGGCCCTATATAAATACAGCCAGAGAGACAGTGAAAGAGACATTTCGCAGCGAGATATCAATCTGTTCGCGTCAGTCAAACGCCTGCATGCGTTGTGCCTCGGATGACGTCAGAGATGGACAGACTTCAATGCGTTTTCGGTAAATGTTGGAAGTGAACTCGCGAGGATTGTGCACTGCCCTGGATAGATTAGATTTCACAGAAGTAACTTTTTGTGTGTCGCCCGTAATGTTAACAAATCAGCGTGGCAAGTGCCGAGATTATTTTACATCTTTTAAGGCGAGAAACTAACTTTTAGTGATTAGGAGTCAGCGCGATAGACCATTTTATGTGGAACTTCCCGTAGAGGTCGGCAATGAAGTGTCAATAGCGCTGTTTCCGATAGGGATATTATCATTATTATTATTGTTATTATCCGGTATACTATTTTATTTTGTGCATGTGAACTTTTACAGAATATGTCACTCAGTGAAAACTTTTATTTATAGTCATAGTTCCTGATCAAGCCGTGTAAGTAGCAAGTAGGAACATTTTCTTTCAATGAACACAAAGAGTAATGTGGACTTTGTAATGGTCGCCTAGTCGTAGATATAGCTAATTGCTATAATCGCACTATTTCACTCCCATTTACGGAGCTTGTTAGCACTTGATGTTAGGTTGGTGCCATTAAAATGCATTGTGTTGTGGTAATCGCTGCTACTTGCTGGATCGCTGCTGTGTCTCGATTCTGATGCTGGCTCTAAATCTGGTTGTCTAGGGTTAAAACATGAGGTCCCGTGTTTTTTATGTGCTTTTGATGATAAAGAACGAGCGAAACCAACAAATATGTAAACTTCAAATATTTATTACTCTGGTGGCCATCGTAATTCCAGTGTCCACCAAAGACCATGACACAACACAAAGTAGTACTTCTGTTACATGTTCTTTGCATTGTTTATCCACCTCAAACAATAACACACAAACAAACTTTACCAAAGTGACATTCCGACTGCCCCCCGACCCTTCTTGCAGCTTGTATTTATAACATTGTCAAAGAACTACTAAAAAGAGATATAGTTTACAAGTCACATGTACATCTGTTATCATAATTTGTGCAGAAAAGTTATTAATTTGCATCGAGTGACATAATTTAACATGTTATTAAAATGACAGACAGATTTGTTGACTTGACAGAATAATTCTTTGTTACAAAAAGGCCGTTTTTTAGAAGTTTGTCAATTGACTTCTCTAATTTGCATAAATAAGTAAATAACATGAATTATTAAGAATTTCATTGGTTTTCGTCTAAAATAGGATTGCTTACGTGAATACTGAGTGGAAACGCTCCTAGTGAACAAATAGGTTTCACTGGGTGATTTTTATTTAAGGAGATCCAAAATACCTAAGTTGTCCACTATTTTTCGTACTTCATATTAATTATTTAAGATGAACTTAGTGTTTTTACATGATGACATTTGCTGTATCAGTGATCAAGTGATATAAACTTTTGTGTGGGTCAGTTACTCAGTATAATTTAATTGGTTGACTGTTTATGCAGACATGTTATGCAATCATTGTTAACATACACAATAACTTTTCTATAATCATAAATACTCGTTAAACTGGTTGAATTTGGAGGGTATCGCATACTTCGGTACAGTAAAGCCTTTAATATGTTCCGTTACAACTTTCAGACTGGAAATTATCGTCAGTATGTTATCCAATACTCTCTGACTGACAGTGGAAATAGTTTTCAGGCTCCTGTAAATAGTGAAGGTAGGTGTAAAGCATGCACAGATCGTGTAAATATCTTTTCGTAACGACAAACGAAGTAACGAGCGTTGGATTATTAAGACCCGCTCCGCAGTGTGAACTGACTGGTGTGAAACAGTGCAAAAATTGTGCGTGTGTATTTTAGGAATAAATTATAATATTATTCAAATCTAATTATAATTAAATAAAGTTTTTCATTTGCTTATATGTTTTTACGTAGATCCATGTGTCTAATGACATTTTGAAAAATGACCCAATGTAGGAAACGCTGCCCAGAAGAAATTTCTCAGTTGAAGAAAGGCTTATCTTGCTTCTTCCCAGTTATTTTTATTGATATTGTATTTATTCCAAATGTGAACATTCTTTGTCGTGTCTCTTATCTCTCTTCTACTTACTATGTAGTGCAGATATCGTAATAACTCCATATAATTCTACTTTTAATATTGTCCCGCACCTTGCGAATTTCCTTAAGTGACTGCTTTGATTCCCATTATTCCGAATCCCGCTACGAGATTACTTGATTATCTATTCCATCTTGATTGTGATCCACAAGAGACTGAGACTTCTCTAATTGATCGCTTGGATCTTCAACTGGACGACTACTTCATATAACGTATTTCGTATTTGATAGCACGCATAGGAGGCTTAATCTGTTACTGGCGACTTAGGGTAAGGTCGGGTTGTATCAGACACGTATGAATTCTAGAAGTTACAATATTTTCTGAGGGTTTATTGGAAATTTCTTCACCTTAAATGATACCATGTTCCGTTAACAGAATTATAAAACTCGATGACATGAGAATTTTCATTCGTTGATGTTTTTTATATTTTTCCCACCCTTTTCATTTTAGTGTTAAAATTACTGGACGGTTGTATGGGACATTTAATGTGTCATTTTTGTAATACAAAGTTTTAGTTGGATTGTAAACTTTTATGAAAATGAACTTGTCTATGCCGGCCGCTGTGGCCGAGTGGTGCTAGGCTCTTCAGCCGGAACCGTGCTGGTGCTACGGTCGCAGGTTCGAATCCTGCCTCGGGCATGGATGTGTGTGATGTCTTTAAGTTAGTTAGGTTTAAGTAGTTCTAAGTCTAGGGCAGTGATGACCCCAGATGTTAAGTCCCATAGTGCTTAGAGCCATTTGTAACATTTGAACTTGTCCATAGGTTCATTTAGTTTGCAAAAGAATGTGTCTTTCTGTTGCTGAAACCTGCTGCTGGTTACAGACTCATGGATTCAGCTGGCCTCATTTTTAAATGTTCATGTCTTTTCATAAAACCATAGTAAAAGTATCTACTGGCTTTCATTTTTGTCCTATTGAACCGAAGTCATGTTTTCAGTTGCTCTGAATATTTGTACAAGAGATTTCACAGTTCATATTTACTCAAAGAAGTAAGTTCGTTATCTAATTTGTTAACTTGAAAGTACAATAATGCTTGATGCCCATCCATGAATTTTCTCTGGAAAAAATTATCGCGTCCTATAAAAATTTTGTTTTTCTGTGAAGCATTCAGTCCATCACTTTGCAACAAAATTATCGATACCACCAGTAATGGTCTTATCTATCTTCTTTGCGTATTTTTCCTTATTGTGATCTTTGATGTAACATCCATGTAAATGTTTTATATATTATTTCCGATAATTCATGTAATTGTAATTAGTCTACGGATATAATTTCAAAAGTAATTCGCTATAAAAGAATGTGACAATCAAAACTTTAACTGTAATGATGGTTCATGCACAGGAAAAGTGTGGTGTCACCGCCAGACACCACACTTGCTAGGTGGTAGCCTTTAAATCGGCCGCGGTCCGTTAGTATACTCGGACCCGCGTGTCGCCACTGTCAGTGATTGCAGACCGAGCGCCGCCACACGGCAGGTCTAGAGAGACTTCCTAGCACTCGCTCCAGTTGTACAGCCGACTTTGCTAGAGATGGTTCACTGACAAATTACGCTCTCATTTGCCGAGACGATAGTTAGCATAGCCTCCAGCTACGTCATTTGCTACGACCTAGCAAGGCGCCATTATCATTTGCTATTTATTGTGATGCATGTACCGTCAGACCGATGTTCACCAATTATGGATTAAAGTTAAGTATTCCAGCAGCTACGTACTTTTCTTCCTACTATAAACTCCTATAACTGTTCCAGACCTCACGCCAGCCTGCGTGAGCTTAGACGCGTGCCTTTCGGCTACCAATCATAGTGGCTTGGCTGTCTTGCCAAGTCACAACAAAAAGTAGGTTTGTAGTCATGTAAAACTTGGAGGGAAGTCCCTCCGCAATGCCTAGACGGGAATAGCAATTTTTGGTATCACTCACTCAGTGGTCAGCAGGCGAAAATTGCACAACATGTGAACTGAAAGAGGCAAAAAGAACTGCAACATTACATAATATAGCGTCGGATGCGGAAGTAATGTGGCATATTATTCATGATACACTTTGGTTATCTCTGTACTACGAAAATCTGACGCTAAGAAGAGAATTTCCAGAGTTTATTACACAGGATTAGCCATGGGTACTATTGCCGCCCAGTTTTGAATAGCACAGGAGATCGACGCTGCCACCACCTTTAGCTCGAATTTTCAGTTGAGTACTATATCATTGCATGGACCAGCTATGTGATTTAGATTTCAATAATAATTTTGTGTTCTGAAAACTTTGTGTTGAGCCCAGTGTTTTACCCTTACTTATTTCCCTAGACAGAGTTCCGTCAGAAGGACTACGATGAAACCGACTATCCTCGTTTACTCAACTGAAAAACAATTATCGTCTACATTTATATCTACATGGATCCTCTGCAGATCACGCTTAAGTGCCTGAAAGAGGGTTCATTGAACCACCTTCACAATAGTTCTCTCCTACTCCACTTTCGACCAGTGCGCGGAAAGAACGAACACGTCCGTGAGAACTCTGATTTCCAGTATCACGATCGTTTCTCTGTATGTAGGTCGGCGTCAACAAAATATTTTCGCATTCGGAGGAGAAAGCCGGTGATTGAAATTTCGAGAGAAGATTCCTCCGCAACAAAAACGTCTTTATTTTAATTATATCCGTCCTATGTCCTGTATCATGTACGTGAAACTCAGTACTTCAAAAGAGGACGGACATGCGTAGTATACGCAGTCTCTTTAGTAGATCTGTTACATTTTCTAAGTGTCCTGCCAATAAAATGCAATCTCCGGTTTGTCAATGCCACAACATTTTCTATGTGCTCTATCCCATTTAAATTGTTCGTAATTGTAATTCCTAGGTATTTTGTTGAAATTACGACTTTTAAATTAGATTAATTTATCGTGTAACCGATGTTTAACGGATTCCTTTTAGCACTCATGCGGATGACCTCACACTTTTCATTAATTAGGGTAAACTACCAATTTCCATACCATTCAGATATCTTTTATAAATCATTTTACAATTTTTTGTGATCTTCTGATGAGTTCACTCGACGACAAATGACAGCATCATCTGCCAAAAAACCTAAGATGGCTGCTCAGATTGTCTCCTAAACCGTATATGTAGATAAAGAACAGCAGAGGTCCTATAACGCTACCTTGGGGAACGTCAGGTATAATTTCTGTTTTACTCGATGGATTTCCGTCAGTTCTTATGAATTGTGATCTCTCTGATAGGAAATCACGAATCCAGTCACATAACTGAGACATTATTCCATAAGCGCGCAATTTCACTACAAGCCGTTTGTCTGGTACTGTGTCAAAAGCCTTTTGGTAATCTAGAAATATGGAATAAATTTGAAATCCCTTGACAATAGCACTCAACAGTCTTTGTGAAGAGCTAGTTGTGTTTCACAAGAACGATGTTTTCCAAATCCGTGTTAACTGTGTGTCAATAGACCGTTCTCTTCGAGGTAATTCATAACTTTCGAACACAATATATGTTCCAAATTCCTGCTGCATATCGACGTTAATGATATGGGCCTGTATTTTAGTGGATACTCCTACTACCTTTCTTGAAGATTGGTGTGAAATATACAACTTTTTAGTCTTTGGGTACGAATATTTCATCAACCGAACGGTTGTATATGATGGTTAAGTACGGAGCTATTGTGTCAGCATACTCTGAAAATAACCTAACTGGTATATAGTCTGGACCAGAAGATTTGCTTTTATTAACTGATTTAAGTTGCTTCACTACGCCGAGGATATCTACTTCTAAGTTACTCATGTTGGCAGCTGTTATTGGTTAGAATTCTGGAATATTTACTTCGTCTTCTCTGGTGAAAGAATTTCAAAAGTCTGTGTTTAGTATCTGTCCTTTCTCAGCATTTCTCGATAGTATTTCCATTGCTATCGTGCAGAGAAGGCATTGACAGTATTTTCCGCGAGCATACTCTACATACGAGCAGAGTTTCCTTGGATTTTACGCCAGATTTCGAGATAAAGTTTCGTTGTGGAAACTATTATAGGCGTCTCGCATTGATATCCGCACTAAATTTTGAGCTTCTGTAAAAGATCTCAATTTTGGAGATTTTGTGTTCGTTTGCATCTAGCATGCTTTTTTCGTTGTTTCTGGAACGGTGTTCTGGCCCGTTTTGTGTACCATGGGATACCGGCTCCGTCGTTTGTTAATTTATTTGGCATGAATCTCTCAACTGCCACCAATACTATTTCTTTTGAATTCGAGCCACATCTGGTCTACACTTTTATTGTTAATTTGGAAGGAGTGGAGATAGTCTCTCAGGAAGGCGTAAAGTGAATGTTTATCTGCTTTTCTTAATAGATATGTTTTTCTTTTATTTTTGGAGTATTTGGGGGTTACATTATTCAATCTCCCTACGACAACCCGCTGTTCACTAATTCACTAATCTCTGTATCCGTTTTGATGCTCGTTATTAGCTCAAAATTATTTGTTGCTAAGAGGTCAAGTGTGTTTTCACAAGCAAATAACAAAAGTTAATAAATCTTGTGGAATTGCAAAATACATAATTATTTAGTGAGCACAGGTATTGAAATACACCACGTAGTTTTGATAAATAGACTGTTAAAGTATTCATTTCAGTGATTTTTCTTATTGAAATAATATAGTTTACAATTTAATGTGTCATGTAGTTAACAGTGTTTCTCTTACTGTGGTGTGACTAAAGTGTTCAGCCACGATCTGAATTTACTAATAAATTAGTTTATTGGTCCCCATGCTAATACAGCTCTACTGTATGATTAAATGATGATGGCGTCCTCTTGGGTAAAATATTCCGGAGGTAAAATAGTCCCCCATTCGGATCTCCGGGCGGGGACTACTCAGGAGGACGTCGTTATCAGGAGGAAGAAAACTGGCGTTCTACGGATCGGAGCATGGAATGTCAGATCCCTTAATCGGGCAGGTAGGTTAGAAAATTTAAAAAGGGAAATGGATAGGTTAAAGTTAGATATAGTGGGAATTAGTGAAGTTCGGTGGCAGGAGGAACAAGACTTTTGGTCAGGTGATTACAGGGTTATAAATACAAAATCAAATAGGGGTAATGCAGGAGTAGGTTTAATAATGAATAAAAAAATAGGAGTGCGGGTTAGCTACTACAAACAGCATAGTGAACGCATTATTGTGGCCAAGATAGACACAAAGCCCATGCCTACTACAGTAGTACAAGTTTATATGCCAACTACCTCTGCAGATGATGAAGAAATAGATGAAATGTATGACGAGATAAAAGAAATTATTCAGGTAGTGAAGGGAGACGAAAATTTAATAGTCATGGGTGACTGGAATTCGTCAGTAGGAAAAGGGAGAGAAGGAAACATAGTAGATGAATATGGATTGTGGGGAAGGAATGAAAGAGGAAGCCGCCTTGTAGAATTTTGCACAGAGCATAACTTAATCATAGCCAACACTTGGTTCAAGAATCATAAAAGAAGGTTGTATACCTGGAAGCATCCTGGAGATACTAAAAGGTATCAGATAGATTATATAATGGTAAGACAGAGATTTAGGAACCAGGTTTTAAATTGTAAGACATTTCCTGGGGCAGATGTGGATTCTGACCACAATCTATTGGTTATGAACTGCAGATTGAAACTGAAGAAACTGCAAAAAGGTGGGAATTTAAGGGGATGGGACCTGGATAAACTGAAAGAACCAGAGGTTGTAGAGAGTTTCAGGGAGAGCATAAGGGAACAATTGACAGGAGTGGGGGAAAGAAATACATTAGAAGAAGAATGGGTAGCTCTGAGGGATGAAGTAGTGAAGGCAGCAGAGGATCAAGTAGGTAAAAAGACGAGGGCTAATAGAAATCCTTGGGTAACAAAAGAAATATTGAATTTAATTGATGAAAGGAGAAAATATAAAAATGCAGCAAATGAAGCAGGCAAAAAGGAATACAAACGTCTCAAAAATGATATCGACAGAAAGTGCAAAATGGCTAAGCAGGGATGGCTAGAGGACAAATGTAAGGATGTAGAGGCTTGTTTCACTAGGGGTAAGATAGATACTGCCTACAGGAAAATTTAAGAGACCTTTGGAAAGAAGAGAACCACTTGTATGAATGTCAAGAGCTCAGATGGCAACCCAGTTCTAAGCAAAGAAGGGAAGGCAGAAAGGTGGAAGGAGTATATAGAGGGTTTATACAAGGGTGATGTACTCGAGGACAATATTATGGAAATGGAAGAGGATGTAGATGAAGACGAAATGGGAGATAAGATACTGCGTGAAGAGTTTGACAGAGCACTGAAAGACCTGAGTCGAAACAAGGCCCCGGGAGTAGACAACATTCCATTTGAACTACTGATGGCCTCGGGAGAGCCAGTCATGACAAAACTCTACCATCTGGTGAGCACGATGTATGAGACAGGCGAAATACCCTCAGACTTCAAGAAGAATATAATAATTCCAATCCCAAAGAAAGCAGGTGTTGACAGATGTGAAAATTACCGAACTATCAGTTTAATAAGTCACAGCTGCAAAATACTAACGCGAATTCTTTACAGACGAATGGAAAAACTGGTAGAAGCCGACCTCGGGGAAGATCAGTTTGGATTCCGTAGAAATGTTGGAACACGTGAGGCAATACTGACCTTACGACTTATCTTAGAAGAAAGATTAAGGAAAGGCAAACCTACGTTTCTAGCATTTGTAGACTTAGAGAAAGCTTTTGACAATGTTAACTGGAATACTCTCTTTCAAATTCTGAAGGTGGCAGGGGTAAAATACAGGGAGCGAAAGGCTATTTACAGTTTGTACAGAAACCAGATGGCAGTTATAAGAGTCGAGGGGCATGAAAGGGAAGCAGTAGTTGGGAAAGGAGTAAGACAGGGTTTTAGCCTCTCCCCGATGTTATTCAATCTGTATATTGAGCAAGAAGTAAAGGAAACAAAAGAAAAATTCGGAGTAGGTATTAAAATTCATGGAGAAGAAGTAAAAACTTTGAGGTTCGCCGATGACATTGTAATTCTGTCAGAGACAGCAAAGGACTTGGAAGAGCAGTTGAACGGAATGGACAGTGTCTTGAAAGGAGGATATAAGATGAACATCAACAAAAGCAAAACGAGGATAATGGAATGTAGTCAAATTAAGTCGGGTGATGCTGAGGGAATTAGATTAGGAAATGAGAAACTTAAAGTAGTAAAGGATTTTTGCTATTTAGGGAGTTAAATAACCGATGATTGTCGAAGTAGAAAGGATATAAAATGTAGACTGGCAATGGCAAGGAAAGAGTTTCTCAAGAAGAGGAATTTGTTAACATCGAGTATAGATTTAAGTGTCAGGAAGTCGTTTCTGAAAGTATTTGTATGGAGTGTAGCCATGTATGGAAGTGAAACATGGACGGTAACTAGTTTGGACAAGAAGAGAATAGAAGCTTTCGAAATGTGGTGCTACAAAAGAATGCTGAAGATCAGGTTGGTAGATCACGTAACTAATGAGGAGGTATTGAATAGGATTGGGGAGAAGAGAAGTTTGTGGCACAACTTGACTAGAAGAAGGGATCGGTTGGTAGGACATGTTTTGAGGCATCAAGGGATCACAAATTTAGCATTGGAGGGCAGTGTGGAAGGTAAAAATCGTAGAGGGAGACCAAGAGATGAATACACTAAGCAGATTCAGAAGGATGTAGGTTGCAGTAGATACTGGGAGATGAAGAAGCTTGCACAGGATAGAGTAGCATGGAGAGCTGCATCAAACCACAACAACAACAACAACATGCTAATAGTTGTTGCCAAATGTATGTATATATTAGAATAATAGCAATCAAGAATAAGCAACTGGCCACAAATATTCAGACTGTACTAGATCCATGTATCACATATTCCACTTGAGCTAAATAATATAAGGAATTCAATGGTCCTTGAGAATGCAAATAATAACCTCTATAAAGGTCCAATTACTTCATACCTATTTCAATAGTTGTAATTTCCTACATTTATACAAACAAAAGAACGTCTTGCCCAATTCAGCAGTACTTCACCATTAGTAATCATTTCCCTGTAATAATTATCCCTATATTCCTAATGTAATATACAGATAGTAAGTGTTATTGAAAGCCAGTTGTTGCCTAAACGCATTAATACTTCTCCTGTGTATTTAATATCAAAATCACTGGTACATTCTTTGCTAAATTATACTATTGTCTTTTATCTTATCAGATCAAGTAAAGTCAACCCCATTAGTCAATCTTCTTTATGATCCATGATAGTACTAGGTACAACTTTGAGTAACTAGGCTAACGACCGTTTCGTTTCACATAATTCCAGTTTTATTGATTACTAATAGAACCTTTGTTCGAGTCTCGTTTTTCTTGCTACTGCTTTCTTTCAAGGGAAACAAACTTAGTCTGAAACCTTTACATTGCACTCAGTCACGGTCAGAAAATAAAAATCCTTTCACAGGTGTATTCTTATCGGTCACAAAATGAAAATCCTTTCCTGTTGTATTATTTTAATAGTAGCCAGTAGTGTTATAACTTATCGTAATTTTTAGAACTGAATCTTAGTTACCTCCTTCCCCAGGTGTCATCTTAGGCAGTCTGACTTTTTCTACAGCTTATTTCATCTTCTTTTCATGCTCTTTATGTCTTTATCTTCGCCTATTAAAGGAAAAATCCTGAAAAAATTAAATTTTTAGACAATTTGTCTTAACCAATACATCCTGAACTTGCTTTGTCTAATACAACACGAATGTACCACTATGCCATTGTTGTTATGTACTTGGTATAGACACTGTTACAGACTACAATACAGTGGATAATATCAGTTGTGTCTGAAGATGTAGTAGAAGTGTAATACTACTTATTTACAAACACAACGTAACACTCCAAATTTAAGTTCATGCACCGAAAAATTCAGTAGTAACGGGTAACGTCTTGTCACTCCGAAATGCACTATTTTTTATTCATAATCTCTTGAGTGGTCTTGTTCCTCCATAGTTTAGACTGGAGTAACGCGACAGGTTGTGAGGTTCCTACTTTTTGACATATGTTTTATTTTCAAAATCTTACGTCAGGGTGGTATGGCAAGACTAGTTATACTGAACGTCAGCTATACCTCTTTCTGCCGAATACCAGCTAAACTGACAAACTTTTGTACCAGTTTGGTACAGTTAGGGAATTTTGCATGGTTGTATCACTAGCGCTAGGGTTTAGAAACTGCTCTTCACTAACACAACCCGCTGGCTGACGCTATCTGACCTTCCCCTGCATCACTTAGTCTCATTAAATACTGGCACATCTCATTGCTGTGTTAAAAGTACATCAAAGCCGCTATGCAACTTGCAGTTTTAATTGTCAGCCTCATACTGGCCATGTATTCCGAACAATAGTGCAATACTTTCGTCCCTGACTTGATTTTACATGAGTTTTCTATTGTTATTATAGTACATTATACTTGTGTAACAATCAGGAAATAGTTAATAAATTGTCCTACATTTATTTCTCTGTTTTTCATTGGCAGTGATGCATGTAAATTAGAAAATATGGTCTTGATCATAAAAAATCAAAATATATGTGCGAATGCCTCATCAGAAACAGTATTTCATAATTTTATTAATTAATTTACTTCTAGTTATCTTGCAGGTATCGACACTGCACAATAGAATTAAAGGACCTCTTTTTGGAAACCCCATAATCCCCACCAGTTTCGATGCTTAAGTTTGAAATTTGCTTCAAAGACACATACGAAATTCCTCTATAAAGGTGCAAAAGCGTGGCGCCGTGAAGAGAGTCCGAGGAGCCTGCAGTAAGGCTTGGCTACTGCTCTTTCGTCGGTAGACTGCTGCTCTTACACCTGATAAAAGGCCATCTGCAATCAGAGCCATTTGAACCTTTTTTTTTAGATCGACGGGTAGCACCGAGGGTTTTGCTGATCTAGCGTGCTTTTACAAGGGCCCTTTGTCGTTTTATTCACACATGTGTGGTGCAATAGGAGATTTCTTCTCCCTTGTATTGAAGATATCATCCATTTATTCACGTTCAGGGTCACCTGTCAGTCCCTACATCATTCCCCAATCCTCTTCATTTCTTCCTGCAGTTCGATACAGTCTTCTGGAGTTTCTACCTTCTTACAGATAGCTGCATCTCTTGAGCTTTCCAGTCGATCATTTATGTATATCTTAAACACTAATGCTCCTGTCACACTTCCTTGGGGTATTGCTGAAATTAGCTTTATATTTGTATATTTGCTATGTTTATTGCATTAAGGGCGAGGCTTTGTGTTCTATCTGAAGGAATCCAATCACAAATCTTATCTGAAACTCCGTAATCTCGAAGTTTTTCATCAAAAGACGGTGCAAAATTGTACCATACGCCTTCCTGAAGACGACAAATGTTCAAATGTGTGTGAAATCGTATGGGACTTAACTGCTAAGGTCATCAGTCCCTAAGCTTACACACTACTTAATCTAAACTATCCTGAGGACAAGCACACACACCCATGACCGAGGGAGGACTCGAACCTCCGTCGGGACCAGCCGCACAGTCCATGACTACAGCGCCTCAGACCGCTCGGCTAATCCCGCGCGGCGAAGACGACAAAATATAGTAATTACTTTAATGATGTTGTCTGTGGCGCTCTGGGTCCCTTAGACGAACAGAGGCAATTTAGTTTTGCTGGATATTTTTGTGGAATCCATCTTAATTTTTATAGAAGACTCGTGGCTCGGCCCGCCATCGCATGAGTAGCATTAGACTTTCGTGGCGTGTCATATTTTGTTTGCAGGCCACTGCGTAGAGTTATGAATATGTTTCAGAGAACAAAGTTGCACAACTTAATGTCATCACTATCATATAACTTACACGGTGTAAGAAGCACAGGGTAGAAAAGTTTTCTGGGGGCGCGAGGATCATGTGTTCCACATTGAACTGGCGCTCGGCGTGGGATCTCATTTCAAAAACGAGAGAACGTAGTGATGTAAGTAATATGTTTACAACCAACGTAAGCGTTCTATGCGATCACTGGTGTGTGATAAGAAAAAACACGTATGATGTGCATGCTTAACTCCTGTTGGAACACTTCTCTTGTAAAGCTTAGTACGCACTGTGATGCATGGGTGAAATTAATTTCCATAATTCTTTGTCGTGGACACTTTATGTAGGAATTCTTCGCCGTACCACGCAAAGAATCTTGTCCACATATAGGTTTGATTAAAGGAAGGCAGGAAGCTGAAAGCTGAGACATTTGCTGCACTGCTGAAAGAACGTACTGCATGTGTACTAAGCAAAGCTGCTGAAGTAGTTTTACGGAAAAAATGTTACCTGTAGCATAAAAAATAAAACACAACATATTTTAGATTCATACGTTTCTCGTTATGCAGTTGTGTACAACCAATTGTAGGGAAACTATTGATTAAAAATATTTGATTATTTCAATCTGCAGGTTTCACATCACAACCTGATGATGAGGTTTGATCATACTGATTACGATACTACAAAGTTGGGTAGCTCATGCCTAGTGTTCGAAGAATCTGCTGTTAATTAAGAGTGTGAATGCGATTGCTAATTTGAGGGAAGCGCCAACTGGCAGTCTGAAACTATCGTCATATTTCTAAATGCGTATTTACGAATAACTGAAAGGTAGATGATAGGCTAAAACGTAGAATGAAAAAAACTGCACTGCCGGGATTTGATCCCACTACCTTTAGGTTTTCTGCAGCACACTCCACCGCTTTTCGTTTTTCTCTCCAGGCCACTTTTTCTCAACCACTTCGGTTATCTGTTTTTCTTCAACTGAAACTGCAGCTGCAAACCGCTAAAGAACAAAACACTTGCCTAAACTTTTTTCCCTCTATATAACATAGAACATAGTCTGAGAAATACTTGGCAAAAGCCAAGGGTCATATACCCAGATAGAGTGCCTCGAACCACACCCGATGACCACCTTAACGAACAACGTGTCTGATAAACGTGAGATTTAGCCTGTTAGGAAAATTGTCTTGATAACGGGGCAATTGTGAGGTGTCAAAATACGCAGTAAACATGAACTTGTGAAACGTCAAAAATTCATCACTCCCCCCCCCCCCCCCCACCTCCCCACCCCTCCGCAAGCAAGAACGAAATGTACAAAATGAGTAACTGACCACATCACAGAATTAGTTTTCGACTTATAAATGAAAGAAAAATCCGGTCACAGGGTAATGACGATGGTGTAAGCAGTGACAGAAGTTCTGATGAGGAAGTTATTTTTCGAATTTAGGACAGGTCAAAATTATCTCAGTAGCTTCTCGGAAAACTTACATATAATTTTATACACATTATGCTATATTTAAGCTAAAATTTATCAAAAAGATTTATTAAATAAAAAATGTTGGTCTCGATGTTACAATCGATAATTACTTGCTGTGAATGTAGAGTTAAAATTCTTCTAGTCAAGTTGTGCCACAAACTCCTCCCCAGTTCTATTCAATACCTCCCCATTAGTTATGTGATCTACCCATCTAATCTTCATCATTCTTCTGTAGCACCACATTTCGAAAGCTGTTTACTATGTTTATTTCTGAATTCATTTATGAAATAACGATTGAAAGTAATAATGTAACAAAAAATACGAGAATTTAATTTGTTAAGAAAAATTGTAAACCCTTTGGAATATGGTTATTTCTGCAGAGAGTGAGGACCTGAAATGTGAGAATTTCAGCGTCAAGACTCAGACTCCTAGACAAGAAGAACTGGTGCTAACTCAGCATGACGAAGCTAAGTAAACTAGAAAGTTTATTGTAATCTTCGCTACTCTCAAATTTTTCATACAGGACTTTGCTGCGAGTAGGAAGTAGGGGGGAAATTACCAAATGACTTCCTCTTGGTAAAGAGCCGCTAATAACTTTTACCTACTAATGAACGTTTACACCGAAATGGACTTACTGACACGACTTCATGATTTCGATGTGGGTCCTTGGACGCGCTTCTGCATAGATTTACTTTCAGTGATCACCTGATGAACTGGCTCTGGCTGCATAATTAACTTCCACGAAATGATCCACGATTTGCACCCGTTTGCAACCAGTGCATTCGATCGCCGCTGGCACTACCTTCTCCATATCTCTGAAGAGACGTCCTGGAAAATGTACCGAGAGCACACTGCCATTATCTCCCGACCTGCTTGCTATTTTCCTGTAGGGCTTCATTGCCTGCCTGAAGTTGGAGCTCCCAATGACTATTGTACGTGTGCCCTGCATGCGACCGGACTGGTCAGGAAAATCGGTCACTGCCACAACAGGTGAAGCATACAGTTTTGGCTCAACTGTGTTATCAACACTGTGTAACACCTTGTACCAGCTGTTAAGAAGGGGCAGCCATGCACCAGTCCCCACTATTACCCTTCGCCCAGGGACGCGAGAATCAAAATGGTTCAAATGGCTCTGAGCACTATGGGACTTAACATCTGTGGTCACCAGTCCCCTAGAACTTAGAACTACTTAAACCTAACTAACCTAAGGACATCACACACATCCATGCCCGAGGCAGGATTCGAACCTGCGACCGTAGCAGTCGCGCGGTTGCGGACTGAGCGCCTAGAACCGCTAGACCACCGCTGCCGGCGACGCGAGAATCCAACACTGTCGGATCAGATGTTGCGTTTCGGAAGACGCTGTGAAAACAGGGTTTCCAGGGGATTCCAGCGGCACCGGAGGTGTCGCAACTTTCGCCACTGATGCCTCCCCGATACGTTGCATAACTGAACAGTAGCCTGAATGCTTTGAACTATAACTGAGGCAGTTTCCAGCTGTTTGCCGATAGTGGAATAATTTTCCTGTGTTCTGACATGACAACCACAGTGCCTGACCGTTTTGTATTCAAAACGTCAGCAAGAGATGAAATTACTTGACCTGCTTACTGAAGATGGGATCCACAGAAAATATAAACCACGAAAATAAAGCCCCAGCTCTACTGACTGCACTGAAAAGTTCTGACTCAGCACAAAGGTTGCAGAATCAGCAATCTCTTAAAATAATAAAAAATTACGATGCTGAAAATTGATACATTAACTGTCACTTTTCACTTAAACGTCAGCTCACACAGAGCTGATGTAGGAAAAAAATGCACAAACACTCAGAAATTTCAACAAAACGCTAGCCAACCCAGATAAGCATACAAATAATAATCACTTCTTGGCGGAAGCTCGTGGAAAAACACTAAACTGAACAGTCTCTACAAACAACTGCTGCAGATGCTGGTCGCAGTTCGCTCTTGGGCGACTGGAGCTGTCTTCATGTGTACGAACAACTGCGGCAGATGTTGGCCGCAGTTCACTCTTGGGCGACTGGACGTGTCTTCCGTGCCTGCACCGTGTAAATTCGTAATGCCACTCCTAATTTTGAAACGAAAAATGGAACAATGTGGTATATAAAAGAGAGAGAGATTTACCCGACAAAAATAATGATGTCTCTTATTTGAGGTATCAATTATCGAATCTGGCCGATTTTGTGCAGAACAGGGCAAGTGCTGGTGATAACATATAAACGCTACAGGAAGTGCTCAAAATTTTGTCCAACTCATTGTTATTATCTGTATCACACATACCCCATGGACTTCAACCACCACGTGTAGCTGAATGTGAGAACAGTCGTCAACTCCCTGAGGTCTGCGAGGGTTGTTATCTTCACCACGTACTCAGTTGGCATCTAATGTCCTCATAGATATAAATGTAACATATTTAAATCTAGGGAACGAGACGGCCATTTCACCAGACTTCTACGACCTATCTATCACGGGGAAACTGGATATCCGCGTATACCAGGACGGCTAGCCCGTTATGAACTCGATCACCATTGTGCTGAAAGGTGGCAGGAAATGTACAACTTTCAGACAGCAACAGATAATTGGCTGCTTGTTAGTGTATCTTGAACGAAGAAGGGCCCAACAATACAGGAATCCCACTTTCCTACCCAAACCATCACTTTCGATGGTTCCATTCAGTGAAGACTGATATCTGACTAATATCTCTCACTCTGCTTATTTACCACTCTGTTCACATAGAAAGATGATTCATCCGTAAGCAATACGACATGGGTGAAACGACGTTTTTCGTTCAGTTTGTATGTCATCCATTCTGAAATATGGGTCCGACAACGTGAAACGTCGTCCGTGAGATATTGTAAAATTTGTATTTCCTATGGATACCATTTACGTGTGGCCAAAATTCTCATTATTAATGTACGGCTGACCCAAGTTTGCAGCGAAATACAGCGAAAACGAAGGGTCTGCACTGTTACTAAACGATACCAGAACAGTGGGTGATGTTGATTCATCAGTAGTAGTAGCTTTTTTTTTTTTTTTTTTTTTTTTTTTTTTTTTTTTTTTTTTTTTTCCGGTAGGGACTGTGCACTGTGAGTAACTGGTGGCCTTGCCTGATTGGTATATTTTGAAATCCCCTGCGATATACCGGATGCTCTTTTCAAATGATATCGGAACGATCTCAATGCGTTCAACTTGTGTCAACGCCACTCGCTCCCATGTCACCTATAAGGAAGAAACATCTGTCACAGCTCGAGAACGAATAGAAGTGTGCTCAAATGAAAGGCGCAGTTGTATTTTCTTGCAATTTTTTATCTGTTCGTATATCCAGCGCCACGTTTTCATTTGAGAAATACGAATGGGGTCCACTATGGCTTTTAAAATAGTCATGATGTTGATAACATAACCATACATATTATACTCCTTGCCCATTTCACACTACTTGAATTTCAGTTTCTCCACTGGTTATTGTTACAGAAAGGTACATCTGATAGTGGGGTGTTGGTGCTCCTTGCCTATATATGGCGTATAGAGAACTACAACAAAATTAGAAAAATTTTGTTTCGTTCGAAATCATTAAATCATTCTTCGAGGGTGCTATCTATGACTGGCCAATACAGGGCATGTAAATGAAAAAACTCGCATTATTTAACTAGAATCTCATTTTTCACTAGCGGTATACAATATGTTGTTAGAAAGAGAGCCTCGTAACGTGCCGTTACTTTGTGGTTCCATTACAGAGTTCTGTTCACTGAAAAGAGCTGCGTCCGGAGGGCCGAGAGACGAGCCTCCAGCGGTAAATGCATGTGCATACAATATTAATCACACTATTCGGATGTGTAATTGAATTTCAATACCCGCGTTGCTCGTTAATCCAAATTCAGTGCTAGACGCCTGGGACCAGCTGCGCCTGAGGTGGAACGCGCACCGCAGCCTAGCATTTGCTTTCCAGTGCGTTCTGTCGCCTGAAAAGCGTCCAACCGTGATCTCCAACATTACGCAGTCATCCGCTAGCGACACATGCAATCCATTGCCTATGCGCCCAGCATTGACGCGCGACATTTTGTCATATCGCACCGCACGATCTACAGCTAGCTCATGAATTTTCACCCGAAAACGTTTTTCTCTAGTTATTACTGCAAATACTTCCAAGTATGTTCTAAATTCACAGTCGAACTTCAGTCTTCTGACAGTTAAAAC